>NC_058520.1:513738582-514363582 GCF_904849725.1 Hordeum vulgare subsp. vulgare
ACATATTTTCATCCCTACATGCTCTCTGGATCAAACCCTAACTACTCCACTTCCCTCCATCCCCAAGCTCCTGTCGTGCGAACTCCATCCTTCTTTAACATGGAGGGTAGTGCATTCGAATCCAAGATCTCCCGGTTTGCTTTTTGCTGGGAATGACAAGATCGAGCACTGCCGGGCCGGGACGTAGAGGAGAAGTGTCGTCGCGGTCGGAGATGACAGAGAAGAGGAATTTTTTTAGAAAATAATTCCACCAGGATCTCATCAAAGACGATGGTGGGAGGAAGGCGGGGCTTGAGGGAAGGCGCCACAGGTGGTGGGCGCCGAGGTAGGTGGTGGCGGGAGTGGCCACGGCCTACATGTGGCAGTGTTCATCTCTTATTTTTACCGAGAAGTGGCTTTCATAGAGAAAATTAGACTAGGAGGTTGTGTTTTGAGAAATCAAAATCTTTATTTTTAACAAACCGAATATTTGAGGGATCTATTAGGTATCACTTAATCCCTCAAAAGATAATTTCTCCCTTAAATTAAGCTATCGAGGGCTGTGCTTGAAATAATCTTAGCAATGTATTCATACTTTCTGCAAATGACTAGTTAATCAAGGAAAAATATAGAGTAATTACACCGATGGTGGTAGAACTTGGCTCAAACGATCAGTTTGGTGCTAGAACTTGTGGCATATATTGAACTGGTGCAACAACTTGGCTCAGACATGTAAATACGGTGCAAATCACGTTTGATACGAAAATAAGGGTGATTTGGTGCGTTAGCGTGGCGTGGAGCCTGCTATAAGCGATTGATAGGAAGGAAGGAATGCGTGTGGCCTTTTTTGTGAAAACCCCCTTGATTTTTTTCATTTTTCATAAAAAACACCATGAACTCGTAAGAAGGCATTTTATTTTTCCCGCTTGTATGACACATGAGGCCCAACTATCAGTATGGAAATACTAAACGGGAATAAGACAGCCTCAACGGGGCGAACTCGCAACCAACAGGTGGAATGCTGCCAAAGTTAACCACTCCACCACTCACACTAGTTTGCACAATATCGATGACTCGTCTTCATGTAGTATAAACTCAACACATGTGAGGCTTAAATGGGTTGCATATAGTGCCGTCCATTTTGCACGCACTAGTTTTTTTAAGATATTTGTAAAACATATGGGAAAAATAATGTTCAAATATATATGTGTTATAAATATATATATTTGTATGGATATAAATAGTACACATAAAAACGGTGATTAGTAAATAAAAACATTTAAATGTGCACCCATGTATTATATAAAAATATTTAGTAAATACAGCCATTTCAATTTTTCTTAAATAAAAATGTTTAAATATTTAAATACAAAAAATATACACTTGCAGCTTATATGTAAATTATACAAAATGATGAATACAAACATTTCCTAAATATCCACTTGTGTATAGTTTCAACTGATTTGAAAATTTTGTGTGTATAATTATTGATTTTTTAATTATATAAACATTTTTATTTGTATGTATATAATTGTATTATACAAATATTTTGATTATAAATTATAAATTACGAATATTCATATTTGTTATTATAAAAACATTGTAGTTCTTTATATATAGTATTTTAAATGTTGAACGAATGTTGAATGAATGCATTACAGGTGGGGTGGCTAGGACCATCTATATGCTAGTTAGAGGTCGCTGGTTCGTGGCGCGGAGCACTATTTTTCTTAATAAATTCAAAAAAGTAAATGAGATTCGACCGCACCAAAGAACATCAGGAGCCTTTTTGTGATTTAAAAAAACTCAAGGTGATTTTCGTAAAATACTGGTCACATGTCGCCTCCTTGCCATCGAGTCATTGACGACGGATCCCACGCCACGCTGGCATGCCTAGTCAGCGGTTTGGATGTACATAATCAGGATTTGCATCGTATTTGTACATTTGAGCCAAGTTATTGCACTTGTTCTATATATGCTACAACTTCTATCACCAAATTGATCCTTTGCGTCCAGTTCTAACACGACCAGTGTAATTGACTCAAAAAAAATATAATTACAGCTCGCTAAATCTCAAAGGGCATTCGGTGTAAAGAACAAAGAGACGACTTTTTACATACAAACACAGGAAGATTCGCCGCGTGGCGGTGTCAATTCTCTAACCACCCCTAGAATAATGCAAGTGCCTTGCGGCTGGCGGCCACGCCGGCCGTCGTGACCCCGTCCACATGACGACCGATGGAGGCACTTGCACCAACTCGCATCGACCAACCGCCGGCTCGATTAGTCAACGTACGCGCTGCAGATTTTCCTGATCTCCCCGTCGGCTCCGGTGAGCACCTCCATCCTGCCCATGTTGATCATGGCGGCGGCGTAGTCCCTGAAGTACTCCTCCGTCGACTCCGCCGCCGCCATCCTCGCCACGTAGTCTCTCGTCCACTTGTCGTCGAGCAGCGCCTGGTCGGAGACGAACAGGGCCCTGTTGCTGTACAAGTCCCGGTAGTAGCTGAGGTCGAACTCGTAGGGGCTCTTGGGGTCCATGTCCACCAGCGTTTCGTCCTTCTTGTTGCCTGGCTCGCACCTCTCCCGCAGCTCCGGGGCGTACGCCTTGTCCAGCGTCGGGTCCTGCACCCCTTTGCCGCTGTTGTTGTAGAGCCGGTCCGGCGCGAACGCGGCGCACTGCGCCCTCCCGATCGTGTGGCTCCCTGACAGCACCACGAGGTCCTTCCACGACAGGTTCTTCACGCTGAAGTAGGTCTTTAGGTCCACAATGTTGGCGTTCGGCGGCGCCAGGTCGTTCTCGGCGTCGTAGCATGTCGACACCTTGCCGTCCCGGCGTCCGGTCTCCACCGGGAACCGTGGCCCGTTGGTCTGGAACAAGGAGGCGGTGTTTGGTCAGCTAGAACTAGAAGCAAAGCGTCACAAAATCCATGGAGCCGATGAAAGTGGGGGATTGTTAAATTACCAGGTACACGGCGTCCCGCGCGGCCATGATGATGATGTCTGCGCACGACACGGTGAGCGGGCACTCGTCCTCCAGCTTGGCCTTGATCCTCTCGACCTCGTCGAAGCCGCGGAGGCTGTAGCTCATCGGCATGGCGTCTCTCTCCCCCTTCTTGCTCCTCGATTTCAGCATGATCGACCCGTCGCACCCCTGCAGATCACGCATCCGGCCGGTTAAGCGAAACACATTTACACAGCTCGGGCACGGCAAGGAAAAGCAGCGCAGGACGCACCCTGACGAAGCAGTCGTGGAAGAGAAGCCGGAGCAGCGCCGGGCCGAGGGTCCTGTCCTCGTGGACGATGTGCCGCATCTCCTCGAGCACCAGCTCCTCCGCGGCCGGGCAAGTCTTGTCGTAGAACCCGACGGCGAGCCCGGCGCCGGCGGGATCTGCGTGGCCCGGCACCAGCATGGCGCTCACGACGGCCGCGAGGACCAGCAGCCTGAGGAGCACGTCCAATGCCATCCGGCCGGACCGGAGGAGAAGAGCCGCAGGTCGTGGACGAGGTTGCTTGGTCGTGGCGAGGGGAAGCAGCCCAAGGCCAAGAAACGTTGAAACTATCTCGGTTTCGGGGTCAGCAGGGAACTCGCGGTAGGGGAAGAAGATTAAATTTGCTGGCCGGCGTCGACCGCCCGCGCATGAATTGAAAACACCCGGAATGGCGAGGAAAAAGAAAGAGTTGGAGAGGCACGGGTAGGTTGAAGATCGCTGTCGAGAAGCTCGGAATTCGCAAGTTAGTTAAAAACTGAGGCAGACAATGGCTGTCTGGCTGGCTGGCTGGCTGGGAACGGGAATGGGAACGGGGTGGTGGAGGCTACGCGCAAAGGCGGGGAATATGCAAGCAGAACGGAACAAAAATCCCCCTCGTTTCACGCGGCACATGAGACTGGACTGGACCAGGCGGCGCGAGTGCGCCGAGCAGATAGGCTCCCCGTCTGGACGGCGGTCGTGGGATGGGGGCTTTTGGCTTTTGCACTTGTCAACGCGCGCTGTTCACACACCTCGGCCGACTACCAGACGAGCAGAGCCTCACATTTGTGAACACGCCAGTACGGATTACTACTCTGTGAAGGTAATATTAGCTGACAAAATGAACCGACCGATGCATTTGTAGAGACATGCAAGCATGTAATGGGAAATGAGCTGACCAAATGAACAAATATTCAGGCGCCTAGTACGTCTTAACTGGTCTCTGATGGCTGTGCTGACCAGGGATTGCTGGCGTGTAGCACGGGGGAGGACAGGCTGTGCACAGGCATAAGCTTCCTGGTGGTAAGCTACTCCACCTGCCGGTCATCGTCGTTTACGCAAGCTAGAACTTGTCAAGGTCAAAGTACTGTGTTTAACAGAACCCGATTGTAAAATCAGTCGGCCACCATACTTGATTTGTTCCTTAGTTTATGGACCCTGATATTCATCACACGTGTTGTGTCACAATGAACATCCAATCATACGCCTCGTCCGGTTATATTAGGGTGTGTTCGGTTTGAGGATCAAAAGGCATGAAATGTCATGGTTCCATTCCGGATGCATGAGTTGATTTCATTCTTGTGTTCGGTTGGACATAAAAAATGACATGGGTTGATTTTATCCATGTGTTTGGGTTGGGAGATGAAATGAGAAGAATCTCATTCCACTCACCTCTCCATATGAATGGTGAGATTACTTCTAATATGCTCATATATCTCTCTACATTTGGACAACATATAATTCAAAATTTTGGCAACATTTTCTTTGTATTTTGAACAAGCAATTTAATAGTATATGATCACAAGTCAAACAAATATATAACATTATGTAACAGATTTTCAATACAAATATCATAAGATGCAACAATATCACAAGGTCATCATCGAAAAGAAATATTGTTCATTACAATCCATACATATGGTTCACATACTAGTCATCCAAAATCTCTCTTAATTGAAGTTCAATACAAGTTCATAATGCAAAGTTCATCATCTCACGCTAGTCCATACGAATAAATGCTTCATGTGAAGTTCGTTGTCACATACCTACCCACCCAAATCAACCGGTTAGACTCCCCGAGCGACATGAAAGCTCTTGCTATCTTGGGATTGTCCACAAGATGGGCATAGTAGTGAGCAAGGTATCCTTCAGCAAATCCAATAGTGTCGGAGACAACTTCCCAAAGGTCATCAGGTATAGTATCATCATCTCCACCAGACTTCACAAGAGCTGCAGCTACAAGTTTGAACCCATCTTGAAGAGTTGTCATCAACGGATCATCCTTATTTTCACCACCTTAGCCTTCACTTTTGCTGGTTCATTGGGATTTGAGGACTCACCAACATTTGGTGACATGTTCACCTTACTATTGTCATCATCTTCTATTTCAATGGAAAGGTCATCATTAGCAGACCTTGCAGTCTTCCTTGTAGCACTTTTTTGCAGGGAAATTGTCTCCATGGCGTGGTAGTGCTCAATTGGGGTATTTAAGAAGGCCACATTAGATTTGTGACCCGTTGTGATCCGTTGGGAGGAAAATTGTCTCCAGATGCGAGAGAGAGGGAGAGTGGCGACTGGGAGGAAAGAACAAGAGGTGAGGGATAGGGTTCGGGGCATGAGGGGTGAGAGCGGTGAGGCATTGGTTTCTTTTCATTTTTTTGCGTTGAATCGATTAATAACGAGGCCGTTCCACCGATTCCCACGCATCGCTATATGAAGCATCTGGAGGGAATATACACTGCATGCGGACAATCCGGTTCTGGATACAAACGCAACCGAACACGAGGATGGGCTGCATGGGAATGAATCAACCCATCCGATGACACCTTATCCTCAAATCGAACACACCCTTAGAGAGTGACCCCACAAGATCATATGTGGCAAATACACTGTCCACACGTCCGAACGCAGATATTAGTGCCCACACGCCGGTCCAACAACAGCTACTCATCCACATCCCGCACGTGTGACACGAAGCAATTCCGTCCTAATGTTTTTTGATGACAACTTTAGTTATTCGGGGATAACAACTTTAGTTGCAAAGAACTGTAACTTTCTGTTTGGATGACAAATTTCAAATTTTGGGGGTTTTATTTTTTTCTGGATGGCAATTTTAGTTGTAAAAAGATCAAGACGGTGTTACTTTGTGCCACATGTGTGTCCCTTATCAGTGGGTTAATTATAATTGTTATGTTTAATT
Source organism: Hordeum vulgare subsp. vulgare (assembly GCF_904849725.1). Lineage (NCBI taxonomy): Eukaryota > Viridiplantae > Streptophyta > Magnoliopsida > Poales > Poaceae > Hordeum > Hordeum vulgare. The sequence goes on from NC_058520.1 coordinate 513,744,733, forward strand.
AACTCTAGTTGCCACGTGTGATCAAATCATAGTTGCCATGTATAGTCAACTATAGTTGTCATGTATGGTCACCTATAGTTGCCATGTGTGATTAACTAGTTGCTACGTGTGGTTAAACCATAGTTATCATGTATGGTCAACCATAATTGCCATGCATGATTAACTAGTTGGTACATATGGTCAAATCATAGTTGTCATGTATGGTCAACCATAGTTGTCATGCGTGATTAACTAGTTACCACATATGCGCAATTGTAGTTGTCATCTATCACCGTGCGAGCGTCGTGTAGATGAAGAACAGTTCACCCACAACGATGCGAGCAGCCTTGCGCTAATGGACTGGATGGTGTCCTTGTGGGCAAGACCCACACGATGACGTGAGCAGCCATGCGCTAATGGAATGGATGATGCCTGTGTGGGCAAGGAACGATAGACCCACACGACACTGAGTGCTTACATGGCTTTCGACCCAGATGACAAGTCCTGCAATATTTGTGCAAATGAATCGAACCACATCGCATGCATTTAGGTCATATTGATAAATACTACATGCACAAAATTACCATTTAGATAGTTTAATTCTATATATCCACGAGGGGGTGTCCTCGGTTGGATTGAGTTTCATTTTAGCAATCAACGGATGCTACATACTTATTATGATACGCTGAATAGTTATAAGATTCACGATTCATTTGGTCTGTAACTGTAATTTCACTAAGGCACAAGAGTCGGGGAACCGTACTTACGAGATCCAAAATTTAGTCGGTTTGCTACCTTCTATGAAACCGGCCCTACGTCAGGTTCGTGAATCAGTTGTTTTCGGTTTGATAACAGTAGTGCATATATGTGAGAATAGTGGAGACACGTGTTTTGGCTCCTCGGAGCACATGCTCCTGCGTGAACAATAACCTGAAAAAAATAGTAAATCTTTTTTTTAAATCTGATCTTTTTTGTGGATGTTGGTGTTAGTGTCACAATCATGCTTCACAATTATCAAGCGAAACAGAGTAGCAGTATTTCGTTGGAGAAAAAAACAAATTTGGAGTGGCATTTAGGGGTAATATTTGATGTTCAATTTGTCTTTTTTGCACAGTCCAAAATACTTAATCCTTTTGTCTAAAAAAATTAGATAGCACTTGGATGTGCCAATGAACACACAGAATTTTTGTTAGAATTTTTTTAACATTTTAAAAATATTTTTTGCACATAGGAGCATGTGCACGTGGGGGCCAAATTGAATTTCCGCGAATAGTGCCACAATTGATCCAACCAAAACCGTTTGCCGAGGGTGCAAGAAAAAAGTGAGAAACATGGAGAGATAATGAGTACTTTAGGCTTAGGCCACCAAGACTCCTCCCTTCGGTCGTTACTGAAGTTACCACCAGTAGGTGTCACCCATTTGTGGTGCGATCTCGAGGGGGGCAGATATTTGATGAGGTAGATGTTGGGTCTCGCGAGGCTGTCATACTTGAGAGAGAAGTAGGCCATGGCCAATGTTGCCCCTCCCGCTCCGTGCTGATTCAGAATGTGCGGGAGCGAGACCGGTAACGCCGCTCGAGCTCACCGTCACGACGTCACTCGTTGCGCCATAAGGGTGGTGTGGTGGTGTCATCGCCATGAAGCGGGTTGTGCCTTTCCGCTTGATCACTGTTAGGGGTAACTTTGGATGTACTTCTCCCATCATGCCTTACTTTTGATGCAATTTTTCTCTCACGCTTGAATGGCGGATGGTCGCTGTGGCAGATCCGTCTTAGCTCAAGGATCGCAGATTGGAGGTTTAGAAGGAATTTCGAACAGGGTCAGTTTGGTTATCCTAAGCCCTGTAAGAAATCTTCTTTGACTTGAATCGTTACAACAAGGCGGGCCATGGACCTTGCCAACAATACATAAGTTGTTTTGCCACATCTGGGTTCGGGACCTAAGGCAGGGAGGAGGTGAGAGGAGGTGTGGTGACTTCAGACAAGGGGGTGAGAGTTCCACCGAGATCCACTTACTATGTAGGGTTGTAACGATGGTCATGGTACTAGATTTGTTAGGGATGAAGCAGCAAGGTATACAATATAAATATATGATAGGGGTGGCACATTGGACGTTCATTGCTTTAGCTAATACCAGGATCCTATAAAGTTCTAACGTGTGCGACAATTCCAAGGTGACCATCAATTCCAGAACGAGGGTCAATTCAAGTTCTAGAGTTCTGCATGTATGTTTGGCTCGCTCGATTAGATGTTGTGCGGAGAAACTCCCACCAACAAACCAACAAGAAGGAGGGTGAAACATCCTATTAGGCATGTTTAGTTATTTGACTCGAGATGTCAATTCCAAGGGTGGGGAAATGGAGGTAGTCCTCAAAACAGTAGGATGACTTCTGGAGGATGGTGGATGGCAATTACCTTTCATTCTTCGGTATTGTACATGCACAATGAAATCCATCTTAGTGAGGGCATGAGCATAGATGGCAAGCCATAAGGTGCATGTTGAAATGCTAGATGTTTTAGATGTACTTTACCAGGTCATGTAGTGTAGACTACAAAACAGTGTTGCTCTGCATTAACTATGGCAAACAAGATTGATACATCTCTCAGCAATGTGGTATGCTTACAAACCTACTCATGTGATGAATATGGTAGGTTGCACAAAAGGTTTGCATATGTTACTTGCTCAAATTGGGAGAAAACCTAACTGTGATAAGTTAGTTGAAGTTATAGGTCTAGTTCAAGTGATTCACGGCTATTTCTACTTGAAGGTTTAGTAGATGCTATGGAAGTCCGAATAATTTGGTTTAATCCCTGGAAAGTCTAACAATATGGTGATGGGTCATTTTTTATCAAGATCCCTTATTTCTGCAAACACAAAGAAATGTTTTAGTATCTCATGTTTGGTCTCATATGAAGAAGAGTAATTGTTAGGGTTCCTAAATGGGAGCTGGCATGTATGGCTAAGTTTAAGTTATACTCTGTGTGGGTATAGATCACTTTTGCATTGTAGACCATGTTACACATAGATGCGCTTGTTAAAATTCCATCCACATTGAGGAACGTGGAGGAGGTTGACATGGTGGGGGTATAGGAGAGAACAAATTATCAAGGTTCAAGTGGAAGTCATTGAACCTGGTGCCATGCCTGGTGTTGATGCATTTATAGAGGATATGTTCATATATCTTTGTGTATCTTCTATGTGTAAGAAATAGTATAGGGAGGTGATAAATTGGTAGATGACGTTCTTTTGAAGAAAATTTGTGTAAATGAAAAATAGTGTCCATCCTAGATCCGAGGAGAACAATGCAAAAGTGACAAAGAATCAAAATTTTGTCAAGGCGACTCTACTAGAACAAAAAAAAATTGGAAGGAAGATGTTCCTACCAGTACAATCAAGTTGGTGGAGAAGATGTAAGCATGGTTATGTCTAGTCAACTTGAAACTGATAAGCCAACTCCGGAGGAGCTATGACCAGAGTTGCTGAAGAAAGCTCAGATGGAGCAAACAATGTCAATTGGTGTGGCTGAAGTGACCCTGAATTTTTAATTTTTCTTATGACACAAACATGATTTATAATGTGCAATGTTCATATAATAATAGTGGCCATAGTTATTTTAATGGGTATATACATAGTGGAACACAATGCACATTAGATGATGAGGATGCCTTTGCTAGAGGACCAGGGACAAGCACTCAAAGGATAGTCAATGTGAACATGACACTAGATGGAGCATACAATTTTGTTATTGGACTCGCTGGAACAATAGAGTATGACTAGTATATACTGAAGTAGATATTGAAAAAATTGTAGATGCTATCAAGAATTTTGACGATGCTTGATGTAATATTTTGTATACTAGTCTGAATAAAGATGAGGCTCCTATTTCTTGCAATGGATCTATGAAAGAAAGTTTTGATTTTGAAACAATTGAAAATATTTATTCCGATGAGGAGAATGTTAAGCAGTTGATATTTAATTAGATGGTTTAATTAGTGGCTTAGCTTCATTGGAAAAATAGGGTTTATATTTAAAATAAAATGCCTCGTTTAGAATTTGAAAAGTAAAGTTACCAATAGTGATCACAAAAAATGTTTTGTGATGGCGAGATAATCATATAAGTGATTGTGGAGAACAATTTGTTGTTTCTGGGTGTACAAGAAACTAAAAAGCAAATTCACTAGGTGCCATGGTTAAAATAATTTGTTTCATAAGGAATTTATTTAAGTGTATATGAGTTGATTGTTTTTCAAGAGAGTTCTTTCTCTAGAAACGAGGAGGTGTGGTTTGAAAGAAATTAATGGGGTTATCGCCTGATTTGAAAAAAAACTTGCAAGCAAACAAAAATATCAACTCATATAGGTGTGTGTAAACAATCTCAATCACATCATATATGCCCCTACCTTTGCCTATGGATTCCCTTCCCACAACTTATCTCAATCTCAACAAATTTTCCTACAGTGAAACATTAGAATAAAGTTGCTCCCATTGCAAGGCACATGTATTTAACTAGCCCCTTTTCAAGGTGTGTGTGTTGTATTTTGCTTGGTGTTGATAGTCATATTTTTTGATATTATTGGATATTTGTTTGATGGCTTTCATGCCAGAATGTTAGCTAGACAAAACTTGTGAGACTATATGTGAAACATTATCTCCATGTATGGTGTAGCTCAGGCAATAAAGAGGACTTTTTGGTAGAGTTAATTTATGTTTGTGACTAGAATGGCTAAGCTTGATTTTCTAGTGCCATTTACAACATAATTAGAAAATTGAGTGAGGGCAACAAAGTTAAGAGGATATCCAATTGTTCTAATTTTTATAATGTTGTCACTCAACCTTTACAAATTAAGGAAATATAATTGAATGGTAGAATACTTACCTCATAAAGTAATAATATCTCTCCCCACTTTGGAAAAAATGGATATAGTTGTGATGAAGACTAGTTCGGAAAGCATGTTTCTATGGTGTTTATAAAAAGTCGACGTAGACCTTCTGATTTTCCTCAGATTTGGTTCCTTAATGTTGAGGGAAGTGATTTCACTATATCCCCATGACACACATACCATATCTTGGTATGATTGTGTTGTTAAAGCTATGCAAGCTGTTACATAGTGAACTATGCGTACCTCAAAGCTCACACGGTTGTGTAGCTATGATTTTGACATGAAAATGTATAAGAGTAGTCACCACTATAGCAGTGACCCCTCATCACTGTCTGGTTGACGACCACGCATCATGATGATGCATGGTTAGCACTAAAAGGTGAATCCAAACATGTGAGTGATATGATTCGAAGGGATCAGCTAGAGTTTCATCACTAACCAATATAAATTTGTTGGTCAATGGTTAGGTGTTACAATGACCAAAATGGATGGCTTCTAAGCAAAATCCGTCCATTAAAAGTGAATAGCTTGGGTTACACATTTGAATCCAACCCTATTAGGACCAGGGGTCTACACACGTAGTTCTAGCATGTATATGTACCTGAGACCTCACGCATGATTCACATGGCTGCCACCTTACCTTGTCGGAACATTTGCGTCTTTTATCTCTAGTGTTAGAGCATATATCTCCATATGTGGTTTTGGTAATTGATGACAATTCCTATGGACTAATGGTTGCCTTAAGTTACATTTATAGGATTTGTCCATAGGCACTTCTTGAAGTCCATCTGTTGGGTTCAAGGAGTTTATATGATGACCAAGATGGTATTCAAGGTATTATCCAAAGAATGGTCATAGAGACACATGGTTGATCAAGATCTCAGACAAAGAGTAAATCAATATGATCAACACATAAAGCATACAAGATGTACCGAGAGGGATCAAGTGATCCCATGGTATGGTAAGCATTGTCCATTACGTGTTTGTGTACTAACCCATGGTCTTCGTGAGAGTTCTATGTGGGGGTTAGATGTGTTTCCATGGGCTTGCGTCAAAGGGAAGATCTCATACAATCCATGAAGTATGACGTCAAGTTGTGATCGTCATCAAGATTGCGATGTGCAAGTTCAAGTGGATCAGCACGAAGATATCATGCTTGAAGCTTGCCGTCCATTGTGGTGGCAATGGACTTGTGAAGATATGCTGAAGAGTGGCTCATCCATAGTGAGTATGGGGGAGCAATCAACTAGTCTTCATCAAGCCAATGCAATCAAGAAAGGTGGTCCATCTTGAGGAAGCCAAGATCTTCATCATCTAGCTCAAGAGGACGAGGTGCAAGGTATAGGTTTGCCCTTGATAGGTTTTCTGTTTAGGATAGATTTCTGTACTATCAAGGGGGGCTCTCAAGTGAGTAGCTTGATCGTATCGTTCGTTGAGAGCTCAAACCATTTGCATCCTTGCATCATACTTCTTGGTTCTTGTTTGGTGTTTCTCTTTGTGAGTTTTAGAGCTTATGATCATCTTCGTGACAAGCTCGAGTTCATCGAAAACGGAGTCCATATGCATCTACTATGATGTTTTCGATGTTGGAGTTTTTGCCGGTTCTTCATTCATAGAGGGCTCACATCTCTATATCATTGGCATTTTCATATCTACATGGTCTTAAGAATCATTGGCTTATGTTTGGATAGTTCTTGGCTTATGTTTGGATAGTTCTTGGCTTATGTTTGTCTTATGTTTCACATCATTGGCTTATGTTTGGATAGTTCTTGTCGTCCTGAATCCAACAAGCTTTGGTTTGCTCGATTCGGAGCTCGTATGCGAAAGTTATGGCTGTTTCAGTGGCGAGCGGTAGTACTGCTGGAGGTAGTACCGCTGGACCTAGCGGTAGTACCGCTAGAGTTGGTGGTAGTACCGCTGGCCCTAGAGGTAGTACCGCTGGAGCTGGCGGTAGTACCGCTGTCCCAGCGGTAGTACCGCCCCTGGCCAGCGGTAGTACCGCTCCAAGTTTTTAGTACCGTCATCTTTGCGGTTGTACTGCGTCGGACATTTTTGTGAAGACTTTCTTGGCGGTGGTTGGCCCGGTAGTATCTTTGCACTACCATGGGCTCAGCGGTAGTATCGCTGCAGCCAGCGGTAGTACCGCTGGAGGGTCAGCGGTAGTACCGCTGCAGCCAGCGGTAGTACCGCCGGAGGGTCAGCGGTAGTACCGCTGGAGCCAGCGGTAGTACTGCTGGGCTCAGGCTGTAAGTGGGGGTAACGGTGTGATTCCTTCCCCCACTATATAAAGGGGGTCTTCTTCCCACTTGGCCTTATCCATCTGTTGAGCTCTTGTTCTACCTCCATTGTTGACATTCTTAGAGCTTGCTTACTCTCAATCCCTCCAATGATTCTTGCTTGTTCTTGAGGGAAAAAGAGAGGAGATCTAGATCCACATCTCCACCAATCACTTTCTCCTCTATGTGAGGGGAACCCCTTGGATCTTGATCTTGGAGTTCTTTGTGAGCTCCTTGTTCTTCCTCTCATATTTCTCCATAGCTTTCGTTGTTGTGGAGGGATTTGAGTGTGAGGGACTTGACCACTTCGTGTGTTCTTGCCATTGCATTAGTTGCATCGGTTTGAGTTCTCCACGGTGATACGTGGAAGTGAAGTTTGAGAAGCTTACTACCTTTGGTACTTAGTACCCTAGATATTGTTCTTCGTGGATGCTTTGGCATCCTAGAAGCTTGGTGGTGTCTCGGAGCTCAATCATTGTGGTGTGAAGCTCCGGGCAAGCGTCGGGGTCTCCAATTAGGTTGTGGAGATAGCCCCGAGCAATTTGTACGGGTACCGGTAACCGCCCCCAAGGGTTGCCATGTGTACGGGTTTGGTGACCGCCCCCAAGGTTTGCCATTTGTACGGGTTCGGTGACCACCCTCAAGGGTCCCTTAGTGGAATCACGACATCTTGCATTGTGCGAGGGCGTGAGGAGATTACGGTGGCCTTAGTGGCATCTTGGGGAGCATTGTGCCTCCACACCGCTCTAACAGAGATTAGCATCCGCAAGGGTGTGAACTTCGGGATACATCATCGTCTCCACGTACCTCGGTTATCTCTTACCCGAACCCTTCACTTATGCACTTTACTTTGTGATAGCCATATTGTCTCTTGTCATATATCTTGATATCACTTAGTTGTTTATCTTGCTTAGCATAAGTTGTTGGTGCACATAGGTGAGCCTAGTTGTTTGAGGTTTTGTGCTTGACATATTAAACGTTAGTTTTATTCCGCATTTGTTCAATCCTAAACCTTAATTATTTTAAAGCGCCTATTCACTCCCCCCCTCTAGGCGACATCCACGTCCTTTCATCTAGCTTATATGGTAAGTTTCTAGCAGATACATGACACAGATCCCGACTCGACATGATTAGTTATAGACCAAGACAACACATGTTGGTCAATCCCTGAGGGAGCATGTTGGCCAATCAATGTGTTTCGAAGCAGTGGCAAACTACCAGGGATCAATAGAATCTCAACAAGGCATTTCCCTGTAAGAAAGGTGTCACGCCCCAAAAATTTAACCATATTTTTATTAATTAATTTTTTGAGTGAAATAAATTTGTTGAATATAACTTGCTTCTTTGCCCCTTCCACATCCTCTTTTCTAAAACTTTTCTCTCCAAGTAGACTTTTGAAAAGCATTGTGGACTTGAGTGTTTATTTGAAAACATTTTATTTCATTATATAAAATAAATGGGGAAATATTTTTATAATAAAACCTGCCAAATTTAACTCTTTTAAAGGCCTCTTCATTCCTTTAAAGAGCCTTTGTTGCACTGCAACCACTTCATAACCTCATTTATAAATTCCATAAAAAATTGGAGATGTCAAGTGATGTATATGATTCATTTTTATGCAAATTTTGAGCAGCATAACCTTTGAAACTTTGAGCAGCATAACCTCATTTCCATTCTGGTCCACATTGGCAAATTGAAGTGCAGCCTTATTTTTCCTGCTCAGATGGCCATGAGAATTTTACTCCGTGTAGACCACCCTACTAAACTCTTAAGTCCAGGAGCTTACCCCATTGGAGCATTTTAAGTGCATGTAATAACAACTTCTATTTGTTGTCCAAAAATGTTTTTCACCAATAATTGCATTAGCAAGTTTTCTCTTTTGCCAATCTAACCCCTCCATCATTCTCACAGTTCAAAGATACTTAATGACCCACAAGTATAGGGGATCAATCGTAGTCCTTTCTATAAGTAAGAGTGTTGAACCCAACGAGGAGCAGAAGGATCTGACAAGTGGTTTTCAGCAAGGTAAAATCTGCAAGCACTGAAATTGTCGGTAACAAGTGATTGTGTGGTGAGATGATTCGTAGCAAGCAACAAGTAACAAAAGTAGCAACGGTGCAACAAAGTGGCCCAATCCCTTTTGTAGCAAGGGACAAGCCTGGACAAAGTCTTATAGGAGGAAAAACGCTCCCGAGGACACACGGGAATTTCTGTCATGCTAGTTTCATCATGTTCATATGGTTCACGTTCGTTACTTTGATAGTTTGATATGTGGGTGGACCGGCGCTTGGGTACTTCCCTTACTTGGACAAGCATCCCACTTATGATTAACCCCTCTCGCAAGCATCCGCAACTACGAAAGAAGAATTAAGACAAAGTCTAACCATAACATTAAACTAGTGGATCCAAATCAGCCCCTTACGAAGCAACACATAAACTAGGGTTTAAGCTTCTGTCACTCTAGCAACCCATCATCTACTTACTACTTCCCAATGCCTTCTTCTAGGCCCAAATAATGGTGAAGTGTTATGTAGTCGACGTTCACATAACACCACTAGAGGAAAAACGACATACAACATATCAAATTACCGAACGAATACCAAATTCATATGACTACTATTAGCATGACTTATCCCATGTCCTCAGGAACAAAAGTAACTACTCACAAAGCATAATCATATTCATGACCAGAGAGGTAATGAGTAGCATCAAGGATCTGAGCATAAACTCTTCCACCAAATAATCCAACTAGCATCAACTACAAAGAGTAATCAACACTACTAGCAACGTTACAAGTACCAATCGGAGTCGCGAGACGGAGATTGGTTACAAGTGATGAACTAGGGTTTGGAGATGAGATGGTGCTGATGAAGATGTTGATGGTGACGAGTCCCCTCCGATGACAGGAGTGTTGGTGATGACGATGGCGATGATTTCCCCCTCTGGGAGGGAAGTTTCCCCGGCAGGATCGTCCTGCCGGAGCTCTAGATTGGTTCTGCTCAAGTTCCGCCTCGTGGCGGCGTCGAATCCACGAAAAAGGTCCGCCCTAATTTTTTTTATGGATGAAACTCTTCATATAGCAAAAGAGGGGGGCAAGTGGGCCAGCAGGTTGCCCACAAGCCCTCATGGCGCGGCTTGGGGGGTGGCCACGCCGTGCAGTCTTGTGGCCAACCCCTGGCGCCCCTCTGGCACTTCTTCGGCCCAGTATTTTTTATAAATCCGGAAAAAAATCCTCGTTGATTTTTACGGCGTTTGGAGTTGCGCAAAATAGGTATCTCAACTTTGCTCCACTTTTAGGACAGAATTCCAGTTGCCGGCATTCTCCCTCTTCATGTAAACCTAGCAAATAAGAGAGAAAAGGCATAAGAATTGTACCGTGAAGTGAAATAACAGCCAAAGGAACGATAAATATCAACATGAAAACATGATGCAAAATGGACGTATCAACTCCCCCAAGCTTAGACCTCGTTTGTCCTCAAGCGAAAGCCTAGCTCAATAAATATGTCCACATGTTTAGGGAGAGAGGTGTCGACAAAACAAGATACGAACATGCATGCATCATGATCATGATCAGAATAGCAATACCAACATATAATCTCTCATGCTAAAGTGATAATTCCTTCACAATGTAAAGCATGGATCAAGAACCTTACCGATAAGTAACAACCGATAGCCTTTAGTCATTGAAGCAATTGCAATTTATCACAACATCAGAAAGAGTCAAATAAGATCTTGTAAAGAAAATCCACATACTCAATCATTCTTTCGTTCTCTACAATTGCTACAACTCACGTGGTACTCATGAGATCAAAGTTTCAACTGGACACAGAGAAAGATAGGGGCTTACAGTTTTGTCTCCCAACTGCTTACCTCAAGGGTAATGTCAACAATAATAATTCATGAATGCCTACCTCCAAGTTGACATATGAATATAGATCTTTCCCAAGCATATGACGTTAGCCAAGACAAAGGCAAAATAGGTAATTGGTGAAGATCACCATGACACTTTCAAGGGCAAAAAGTAAAGGTACAAGATAGGCCCTTCGTAGAGGGAAGCAGAGGTTGTCATGCACTTTTGAGGTTTGGATGTGTGTCCTCTTAGTGCGGAGGAACGTCACTTTATATTGCCTCCTGTGATAAAGAACTTTATTATGAAGTCTGTCGCTTTTATGTCTTCCTCATCACAGGTTTGTACAAAGCTTATTTTCCACACACTAATAGATCATACATATTAGAGAGCAATTTTTATTGCTTGCACCGATGACAATTACTTGAGGGATATTATTCAATCCATAGGTAGGTATGGTGGACTCACATGGCAAAATTGGGTTGATGGTTTATGGATGCACAAGTAGTATCTCTACTTAGTGCGGGAGGTTTGGCTAACGTGAGGTGGAAGCAATCGTCACATGCTAAGGGATCTCTAGTCATATAACATTGTTCGGTGCCAAGCAAACACAATTCATTATGATGTCTTCCTTGTCCAACATCTACTTCTAGGCATGCAATAGTTTAGTGAGTGTTCACAATCATAAATGGTGTCAGAGATGATATATTTATATGTGAACCTCTCCTCCTTTATCACTTCCTATTGAATGCAACCATCACCAAGGTCTACGTTTGCCTACCCTCAACAAGTTTCAATCCTCATTCTTTTTATATGTGAAGCCATCACTTCCAATAAGATCATTACATGATCTTTCATGCTTTTGTTCTATTCTCACTCTTTTGATCATGGCAAGAGGCAAAGCCCTTCAACTAAGACACTCTTTATTATATGGCTCACGAGCTCGAATACATTGGGGGTGACACAAAGCAAAACTCAAGACTAAAACACTAAGACTTTTAAACTACTAGATAAAAAGAAAGAAAACTAAAAAGGAAAACTTAAAACAAAGGTAAAGACAAAAGATGTGATGGTGATACGATACCGGAGCAACTCCCCCAAGCTTGGCAAAAGCCAAGGGGATTGCCCATACCAATGCTCAGTTGTGTTCCTTTGGTGGTGATGGTGGTGGAGTTGTTGCAACATGAGTTTGATCCTCCGTCTTCCAAGGCATAGGTGCTCCATCATGGAAAGATGAACGAGTCTCCGGAATCCTCAAATCTGCAGCCAACCGTATTGATTTAAATCTATACTCATACTCACAGTTTTGGTTCTGCAGGTCATAGATCTGGGCCTCGAGTTGATCAATCCTGTCATAGAGCCTGGAGAGATGCTTCCCAATGTCATTGGCATCAATCTTGTGCTTGTTGGTGAACTCCGTGATCATCATGTGGTTGGCGTTAAGTCCACGCTCCACCATCCCTTGGCACTTGAAGACTTGTTGCTCTATTGCTTCGAGCCTCATCTCCATGCTTCCGGTTTTCTTGGGCCCCTCAACATCACGGATGTGCAACATCCCTCACGCATCTCGATAGATTGAGGGTGTTGTAGCACTCCCGTGAGGTAGGGGTTGATGACCTTCTCGAAGATCTTGTCCTTCGGAGCTTTTGGGGAAGTCATAGCGACCTAGATCAGCAAATGAAATAGGCTCGAAACGAAAAACACAGGAAATCTGCATGATACAGGGGTCAGACAAAACGGGAGTATATATAATGATTTTTTTCAGACCAGAAGGAGTACCCTGCACGAAAATGGAGTCCGGAAGGCGCACGAGGTGGCCACAATCCCTCACGGCGCGGCCAGGGGGTGGGCCCGCGCCGTGCAGGCTTGTCGCCTCCTCGCGCACTTTCCGGACTACTTCCAATTTTTGTATTTTTTTCAAATATTCCAAAACGGAGAAAATTTCCTATTGGAAAAGTTTTGGACTCTGTTTTCTTACCGAATCACATACCTCTTTGATTTCGGAGTCTGAAATAGGCTGATAAATATCTCTTCTGTATTCTTCCGGAGTTATGGTATTGATGATATTGCTTTCAACATTTATGGGAGTACCTGAGATATAATGCTTGATTCTCTGCCCATTTACCACTCCCGGACAATTACCTTCCGTGTTGTTGATCTTGATAGCACCGGAATGATATACTTCCTCAACAACATAGGGACCTTCCCATTTAGAGAGAAGCTTGCGTGCAAAGAATCTTAAACGAGAGTTATATAGCAAGACATAATCACGTACATTGAACTCATGCTTTTGTATCCTCTTATCATGCCACCTCTTAACCTTCTCTTTGAACAGCTTGGCATTCTCATATGCCTGAGTTCTCCACTCATCAAGCGAGCTAATATCAAATAACCTCTTCTCACCGGCAAGTGTGAAATCAAAGTTGAGCTCTTTGATTTCCCAATAAGCTTCATGCTCTAGCTCAAGAGGTAAGTGACATGCTTTCCAATACACCATTTTGTACGGAGACATACCCAAGGGATTCTTATAGGCAGTTCTATAAGCCCACAGTGCATCATCGAGCTTCTTAGACCAATTCTTTCTAGATCTGTTGACAGTCTTTTGCAGAATTAGTTTGATCTCTCTATTGCTTAGCTCTACTTGACCACCGGACTGAGGGTGATAGCGAGACGCAATTCTATGGTTGACATCGTACTTAGAAAGCGTTTTACGGAAAGCACCATGGATGAAGTGTGAACCACCGTCGGTCGTTAGATATCTAGGGACTCCAAATCTAGGGAAGATAACTTCTTTCAGCATCCTGATAGAGGTGTGGTGATCAGCACTACTAGTGGGGATAGCTTCTACCCACTTAGTGACGTAATCAACAACAACTAGGATATGAGTATACCCATTGGATTTTGGAAAAAGTCGCATATAATCAAAGCCCCAGACATCAAATGGTTCAATGACAAGTGAATAGTTCATAGGCATTTCCTGATGTTTGCTAATATAACCTATTCTTTGACATTTTCACAAGACAAGACAAACTTGCGGGCATCCTTGAAGAGAGTGGGCCAATAGAAACCTGATTGCAATACCTTGTGTGCAGTTCTATCTCCCGCATGGTGTCCTCCGTAGGCCTTGGAGTGACACTTCTGTAGCATCTGTCCCTGTTCATGTTCAGGTACACAACGTCTAATAACACCATCTACTCCTTCCTTATAAAGATGAGGATCATCCCAAAAGTAATGTCTCAAGTCAAAAAATAATTTCTTCTTTTGCTGGTACGTGAAACTAGGTGGTATGTATTTGGCAACGATATAGTTCGCATAATCAGCATACCACGATGCACTACGTGAAGCATTGATGACATTCAATTGCTCATCGGGAAACCTATCATCAATAGGTTGTGGGTCATCAAGAATGTTCTCCAACCTAGACAAGTTATCTGCTACTGGGTTATCAGCACCCTTTCTGTCGACAACGTGCAAATCAAATTCTTGTAGCAAGAGAACCCATCTGATAAGTCTAGGTTTAACGTCTTTCTTCTCCATGGGGTACTTAATAGCAGCATGATCAGTGTGAATAGCGACTTTGGAATCAACTATGTAAGATCTGAACTTTTCACATGCAAACACGACTGCTAAAAACTCCTTCTCCGTAGTAGCATAGTTTCTCTCGGCACTGTCTAGAGTTTTACTGGCATAGTGAATAACATTTAGCTTCGTATCGACTCTTTGCCCTAGGACAGCACCAACAGCATAATCGCTAACATCACACATGATTTCAAAAGGTAAGTTCCAATCAGGTGGTTGAACAATAGGTGCAGTTATCAAAGCCCTCTTAAGTATTTCGAAGGCTTCCTCACAATCATCGTCAAATACAAAAGGAATATCCTTTTGTAAGAGATTGGTAAGAGACCTAGAAATCTTAGAGAATTCTTTGATGAACCTTCTATAGAAACCAACATGACCAAGGAAACTTCTTATACCTTTGATATCTGTGGGGTATGGCATTTTTTCGGTTGCATCAACCTTAGCCTTATCGACTTCGATACCTCTTTCAGAAATTTTATGCCCTAAGACGATGCCTTCATTAACCATAAAGTGGCACTTCTCCCAATTCAAGACAATATTGGTGTCTTTACATCTCTGCTAAACTCGATCAAGGTTGCTGAGGCAATCATCAAAGGAAGACCCATAAACGGAGAAGTCATCCATGAAAACCTCATAAATCTTTTCACAGAAGTCAGAGAATATAGCCATCATACATCTTTGAAAGGTGGCAGGTGCATTACATAAGCCAAAAAGCATACGTCTATAAGGAAAGGTACCGAAAGGGCAGGTGAAAGTGGTTTTCTCCCGATCAGATTGTGCAACTGGTATTTGGGAGAAACCAGAATATCCGTCTAGAAAGCAGAAGTGTGTGTGTGTTTGGACAACCTTTCTAGCATTTGGTCGATGAAAGGCAAAGGATAATGATATTTCCTAGTGGCTTTATTCAATTTCCTAAAATCGATCACCATCCTATAGCCAGTAATAATCTTGTGTGGGATCAATTCATCCTTATCATTAGCGACAACGGTAATGCATCCCTTCTTAGGGACGCAATGCACCGGACTCACCCAATCGCTATGAGCATCAGGATATATAATACTCGCTTCCAGGAGCTTTAGTATTTCTTTTCTCACTACTTCTTTCATCTTAGGATTTAATCTCCTTTGATGATCAGCAATTGGTTTGAAGTCAAGATCAGTTTTAATCTTGTGCTCGCATAGGGTAGGACTAATGCCCTTAAGATCATCAAGAGTATATCCAATAGCAGCACGGTGCTTCCTCAGAGTTTTTAGCAACTTCTTTTCTTCATGCTCTGAGAGGCTAGCACTAATAATAATAGGATATATCTCTTTTTCATCAAGATAAGCGTACTTAAGAGTATCAGGCAACTGTTTAAGCTCGAACACAGGATCACCCTTTGGTGGGGGTGGATCCCCAAGCAGTTCAACACGCAAGTTATTCTTAAGGATAGGATATTGTTCTAAGACAACACTATCTATCTCATCCCTTTCATCCATATGCATATCATTTTCATGCTCAAGCAAGTATTGCTCTAAGGGATTGATATGTCTCCAACGTATCTATAATTTTTGATGGTCGATGCTATTATATTGTCTTGTTTGGATGTTTTATATGCATGAATATGCTATTTTATCTCTTTTTCTGGGACTAACCTATTAACTCAGTGCCAAGTGCCAGTTTTTGTTTTTTCGTGTTTTTGACCCTTTTTCCCGCGGAGTCCAAACGGAATAAATCTTTCGCGGTGATTTTTTATGGAAAATATCAAAAATACCGGAAGAAAAACATACCGGAGAAGAGTCCCGAGGAAGCCACAAGCCTGGGGGCGCCCCCACCCCCTGGCCGCACCACAAGGGCTTGTGACTTCCTCGTGGGTCCCACTGACTTGTTCTCGACGCCATCTGGTCTTATAAATACGGAAACCTCCAGAAAGAAACGTAGATCGGGAGTTCCGCCACCGCAAGCCTCTGTAGACACCAAAAACCAATCTGGAGCCTGTTCCGGCACCCTGCTGGAGGGGAAATCCATCTCCGGTGGCCATCTTCATCATCCCGGCGATCTCCATGACGAGGAGGGAGTAGTTCTCCCTCGGGGCTGAGGGTATGTACCAGTAGCTATGTGTTTGATCTCTCTCTCTCTCTCTCGTGTTCTTGAGACTTATTGATCTCGATGTACCGTGGGCTTTGCTATTATAGTTGGATCTTATGATATTCTTCCACCTCTCCCTTCTTGTAATGAATTGAGTTTCCCCTTTGAAGTTATCTTATCGGATTGAGTCTTTGAGAACACTTGATGTATGTCTTGCACGTGTCTATCTGCTGTGATCAACTTGCGGGTTTGTGACAATTGGGAACCTATGCATATGGGTTGGCACACGTGGATTCATGTGAGTGTACTCGATGTATGTTTTGGTGATCAACTTGCGGGTTCGTGACATTGGGAACCTATGCATAGGGGTTGGCACACGTTTTGACTCTCCGGTAGAAACTTTGGGGCACTCTTTGAAGTCCTATGTGTTGGTTGAATAGATGATTATGAGATTGTGTGATGCATATCGTATAATCATGCCCACGGATACTTGAGGTGACAATGGAGTATCTAGGTGACATTAGGGTCTTGGTTGATATGTATCTTAAGGTGTTATTCTAGTACGAACTCTTGAATAGATCGACCAGAAAGAATAACTTTATGGTGGTTTCGTACCCGGCAATAATCTCTTCGTTTGTTCTCCGCTATTAGTGACTTTGGAGTGACTCTTTGTTGCATGTTGAGGGCTAGTTATATGATCCAATTATGTTATCATTGTTGAGAGAACTTCACTAGTGAAAGTATGAACCCTAGGCCTTGTTTCCACTCATTGCAATACCGTTCGTGCTCAATTTTACCATTTGTTACCTTGCTGTTTTTGTAATTTCAGATTACAAAAACCTATATCTACCATCCATATTGCACTTGTATCACCATCTCTTCGCCGAACTAGTGCACCTATGCAACTTGCCATTGTATTGGGTGTGTTGGGGACACAAGAGACTCTTTGTTATTTGGTTGCAGGGTTGCTTGAGAGAGACCATCTTCATCCTACGCCTCCCGCGGATTGATAAACCTTAGGTCACCCACTTGAGGGAAAATTGCTACTGTCTTGATCTCGATGTACTGTGGGCTTTGCTACTATAGTTGGATCTTATGATATTCTTCCACCTCTCCCTTCTTGTAATGTATTGAGTTTCCCCTTTGAAGTTATCTTATCGGATTGAGTCTTTGAGAACACTTGATGTATATCTTGCACGTGTCTATCTGCTGTGATCAACTTGCGGGTTTGTGACAATTGGGAACCTATGCATATGGGTTGGCACACGTGGGTTCGTGTGAGTACTCGGTGTATGTTTTGATGATCAACTTGCGGGTTTGTGACATTGGGAACCTATGCATAGGGGTTGGCACACGTTTTGACTCTCTGGTAGAAACTTTGGGGCACTCTTTGAAGTTCTATGTGTTGGTTGAATAGATGATTCTGAGATTGTGTGATGCATATCGTATAATCATGCCCACGGATACTTGAGGTGACAATGGAGTATCTAGGTGACATTAGGGTCTTGGTTGATATGTATCTTAAGGTGTTATTCTAGTACGAACTCTTGAATAGATCGATCAGAAAGAATAACTTTATGGTGGTTTCGTACCCGGCAATAATCTCTTCGTTTGTTCTCCGCTATTAGTGACTTTGGAGTGACTCTTTGTTGCATGTTGAGGGCTAGTTATATGATCCAATTATGTTATCATTGTTGAGAGAACTTCACTAGTGAAAGTATGAACCCTAGGCCTTGTTTCCACGCATTGCAATACCGTTCGTGCTCACTTTTACCATTTGTTACCTTGCTATTTTTGTAATTTCAGATTAGAAAAACCTATAGCTACCATCCATATTGCACTTGTATCACCATCTCTTCGCCAAACTAGTGCACCTATGCAACTTACCATTGTATTGAGTGTGTTGGGGACACAAGAGACTCTTTGTTATTTGGTTGCAGGGTTGCTTGAGAGAGACCATCTTCATCATATGCCTCGTGCGGATTGATAAATCTTATGTCACCCACTTGAGGGAAAATTGCTACTGTCCTACAAACCTCTGCACTTGGAGGCCCAACAACGTCTACAAGGAGAAGGTTGCGTAGTAGACATGAGGGATCAGTAGGAGGCACGACAATAGAAGCTAAGGCAATAGTTTCATCCCTACTAGGCAACTCCTTTTCATGAGGTTGTCTACCAAACTTAGAGAAACTGAACTCATGTGACACGCCTTCAAAGCCAACAGTGACAATTTGCTTCTCACACTCAATATGAGCATTGACGGTATTGAGAAAAGGTCTGCCAAATATGATGGAACAAAAGCTATCTTGTGCGGTAGCAAGAACGAGGAAATCAGCAAGATACTTCATTTTACCACACAAGACTTCAACATCCCTAACAATTCCCACATGGCAGATAGTATCTCTATTGGCAAGCTGAATAGTGACATCAATATGCTCTATCTCAACAGGTGCAATCTCATCTTTGATTTCATCTTATAAGGATTGAGGTATTGCACTAACACTAGCACCCACGTCACATAAACCATGATAACAATGATATCCTATATTAACAGAAACCACAGGCATGCCAACAAGAGGCCTATGTTTGTCTCTAACGTGAGGTTTAGCAATTCTAGCAGCATCTTCACAGAAGTGAATATTATGTCCCTCAACATCGTGGGACAGAAGATCTTTGATAATAGCAATGCTAGGTTCAACTCTAATTTTCTCAGGGGGTGTAGGTGTTCTAATATAGCCTCTACGTATCATAGTTGAAGCTTTAGAATGATCCTTTATCCTAACAGGGAAAGGTGGTTTCTCAATGTAAGCACTGGGAACAACAGGATCATTATAGGCAATGACTTTATCTTCAACTGGAATGGGTTTAAATACATTGACTTCTAAAGGAGGATGATATTTAAACCACTTCTCTTTTGGGAGATCAATATGAGCAGCAAAGGATTCACACAACGAAGCTACTATCTCAGAGTCAAGTCCATACTTAGCGCTAAAATCACTAAAGGTATTTGTCTCAACAAAGGATTTAACGCAATCAAACGTGAAATTCATACCTGACTCCTTACCTTCTTCAAGCTCCCAATCTTCAGAGTTGCATTTAATTCTCTCCAATAAATTCCATTTGAAGTCAATATCTCTCTTCATAAAAGAACCGGTACAAGAAGTGTCAAGCATGGTGCGATCATAATGAGAAAGCCGAGCATAGAAGTTCTGAATGATAATTTCTCTCGAGAGCTCATGGTTGGGGCATGAATATAGCATTGATTTAAGCCTCCCCCAAGCTTGAGAGATGCTTTATCTGTCACGAGGCCAAAAATTATAAATATAATTCTGATCACGATGTACTAAATGCACAGGATAAAACTTTTGATGAAATTCCAATTTCAACCGATTGTAGTCCCATGATCCAGTATCATCACATAGCCTATACCATGTCAACGCCTTATCCTTCAAAGATAAAGGAAAGACCTTCTTCTTGACCTCATCCTCGGGCAAACCTGCAAGCTTAAATAAACCACAAACTTCATCTACATAGATTAGATGCAAGTCTGGATGTGACGTTCCATCTCCTGTAAAAGGATTAGCGAGCAGTTTCTCAAGCATACCTGAAGGAAATTCAAAGAAAATATTTTCAGTAGGTGCAGCAGGTTGAGGAGAAACTATTTGTTCTTCCGTTCGAGGTGAAGATACCCCGAACAAGCCCCTCAAAGGATTAGTATCCATAGTGACAAGTGACAATAAATTTCAGCACACTATATGAAAGTTTCCTTACCAAGTTCCACTTACCAAAGGCGCTTCACTCCCCGGCAACGGCGCCAGAAAAGAGTCTTGATGACCCACAAGTATAGGGGATCAATCGTAGTCCTTTCTATAAGTAAGAGTGTCGAACCCAACGAGGAGCAGAAGGATCTGACAAGTGGTTTTCAGCAAGGTAAAATCTGCAGGCACTGAAATTGTCGGTAACAAGTGATTGTGTGCTGAGATGATTCGTAGCAAGCAACAAGTAACAAAAGTAGCAACGGTGCGGCAAAGTGGCCCAATCCCTTTTGTAGCAAGGGACAAGCCTGTACAAAGTCTTATAGGAGGAAAACGCTCCCGAGGACACACGGGAATTTCTGTCATGCTAGTTTCATCATGTTCATATGATTCGCGTTCGTTACTTTGACAGTTTGATATGTGGGTGGACCGGCGCTTGGGTACTGCCCTTACTTGGACAAGCATCCCACTTATGATTAACCCCTCTCGCAAGCATCAACAACTACGAAAGAAGAATTAAGACAAAGTCTAACGATAGCATTAAACTAGTGGATCCAAATTAGCCCCTTACGAAGCAACACATAAACTAGGGTTAACCTTCTGTCACTCTAGCAACCCATCATCTACTTACTACTTCCCAATGCCTTCCTCTAGGCCCAAATAATGGTGAAGTGTTATGTAGTCGACGTTCACATAACACCACTAGAGGAAAAACGACATACAACATATCAAATTACCAAACGAATACCAAAATCACATGACTACTATTAGCATGACTTATCCCATGTCCTCAGGAACAAAAGTAACCACTCACAAAGCATAATCATATTCATGACCAGATAGGTAATGAGTAGCATCAAGATCTGAACATAAACTCTTCCACCAAATAATCCAACTAGCATCAACTACAAAGAGTAATCAACACTACTAGCAACCTTACAAGTACCAATCGGAGTTGCGAGACGGAGATTGGTTACAAATGATGAACTAGGGTTTGGAGATGAGATGGTGGTGATGAAGATGTTGATGGTGACGAGTCCCCTCCGATGAGAGCAGTGTTGGTGATGACGATGGCGACGATTTCCCCCTCCGGGAGGGAAGTTTCCCCGGCAGGATCGTCCTGCCGGAGCTCTAGATTGGTTCTGCTCAAGTTCCCCCTCGTGGCAGCGGCGAGTCCACGAAAAATCTCCTCCCTGATTTTTTTCTAGTCGAAGCCCTTCATATAGCAAAAGAGGGGGGCAACTAGGCCAGGAGGTTACCCACAAGCCCTCATGGCGCGGCCTGGGGGGAGGCCGTGCCGTGCAGGCTTGTGTCCAACCCCTAGCGCCCCTCTGGCACTTCCTCGGCCCAGTATTTTTTATAAATCTGGAAAAAAATCTTCGTTGAATTTTACGACGTTTGGATTAGCACAGAATAGGTATCTCAACTTTGCTCCACTTTCAGGCCAGAATTCCAGTTGCCGGCATTCTCCCTCTTCATGTAAACCTTGCAAAATAAGAGAGAAAAGACATGAGGATTGTACCGTGAAGTGAAATAACATCCAAAGGAACGATAAATATCAACATGAAAACATGATGCAAAATGGACGTATCAATACTTTACTCTGGAAAGTTGGGTGGCCAACAAAGGTCTCTAGATGGTCCTCACATTTTGTCAAACAAGTGAAGTGCATATCCAGTTTTGGCATGGTTTTACAAATACATTGGGAACTTTGTTCCATGTCGTGACCATTTTGTCTAGCAGAATTGCCTTAACCCTTATCCTAGCCCTGGTAAGTTTCATGTGCGTTAGAACACTCTAGTTGTGCCACACATTTGGTCGAGTAGCTGTTTTTTTTAGAAAAAGCAGGATGACCCCCGGCCTCTGCATCTGGGAGATGCATGCGGCCATATTATTGATTATTCTCGAGGACCTTACAAAGCAGTACAACATTATGTCTGAATCCACCATCTTGGCAACATCTGCCACTACTCCTATCCATATGATGAGGGGGTGTAAGCTGGACCAAATATCCAGACCTCTCACCTAAGCCTAACATCTAAAGCGGAAGACCCTGACCGAGCCACATACCGGGTCCGGGGCACAAAGCGGTCCGACGCACTCACATGTGTCGTCGCCGCCATCTTCCACTAGTCCATCTTCAGATCAGATTGAGGTACCAGCCTTGGCAGGTGCCTCCTCCATCAATGCCAACATGACGCCAAACGACGACCTCCACCTACGCGAGTCCATCTCAAAGCAATGGATGGAGATCCATGCTAGGATAGGACCGCACCACCGCCGTCGCCCACCACCCACAAGCACCACCCAACCCCAAGGTTCCCAAAGCGGCGCCTTCAAGAAGGGAACGACGCCGTGAGCGCCGCCGCCGCCCAACAAAGTTAAGGCTTTCGCCCGGGAGACCTAGGGGAAGGGGAACCGAGGGGATCAGTCCATACCGACGCCTCCAAGGAGGACAACGGCGCCCTCAGGCGTCGTCGTCGATGCGGCTGGCTATGGCCAACCAGGGATTTCGCCCAAACTAGATCCCCGCCACCAGCAGCGACTCCTGTACAAAACCGGCGACCCAAGGAAGCGCGGCCCGATCAGGCTGGCCCGCACGCCGAACAAGGAAGGAGGGGAGGCGCCAAATCACGCGCACCGGCCACCGCAAAAGCCGCCGTCGGACGCCAACGACCACCGGATCCCGCCGTCGCGTGGCCGAGATGTCAGATCCACCACCCGCACGGCTGCTAGCCTGCCGTGCCTCGCCAATGAAGCCGCCGCTCCAGATCCAGGGCTCCCCACGCAGAGGCAGGGCAGCCTAGGCCCTGTCACCACCATCCTTGTCGCCCCGAGCTTGCCCAACGGCTGCCTCAGGCGGCGGCAGGAAGGGATGGGGAAAGGGAGGCGCCTAGGGTTGTTGGAAATATGCCCTAGAGGCAATAATAATTAGTTATTATTATATGTCTTTGTTCATGATAATCGTTTATTATCCATGCTATAATTGTATTGATTGGAAACACAATACTTGTGTGGATACATAGACAAAACACTGTCCCTAGTTGACTAGCTCGTTGATCAAAGATGGTCAAGGTTTCCTGGCCATAGGCAAGTGTTGTTACTTGATAATGGGATCACATCATTAGGAGAATCATGTGATGGACTAGACCCAAACTAATAGACGTAGCATATTGATCATGTCATTTTGTTGCTACTGTTTACTACGTGTCAAGTATTGTTCCTATGACCATGAGATCATATAACTCACTGACACCGGAGGAATGCTTTGTGTGTATCAAACGTCGCAACGTAATTGGGTGACTATAAAGATGATCTACAGGTATCTCCGAAGGTGTTCGTTGAGTTAGTATGGATCGAGACTGGGATTTGTCACTCCGTGTGACGGAGAGGTATCTCGGGGCCCACTCGATAATACAACATCATACACAAGCCTTGCAAGCAATGTGACTTAGTGTAAGTTGCGGGATCTTGTATTACGGAACAAGTAAAGAGACTTGCCGGTAAACGAGATTGAAATAGGTATGCGGATACTGACGATCGAATCTCGGGCAAGTAACATACCGAAGGACAAAGGGAATAACATACGGGATTATATGAATCCTTGGCACTGAGGCTCAAACGATAAGATCTTCATAGAATATGTGGGATCCAATATGGGCATCCAGGTCCCGCTATTGGATATTGACCAAGGAGTCACTCGGGTCATGTCTGCATAGTTCTCGAACCCGCAGGGTCTGCACACTTAAGGTTCGACGTTGTTTTATGCGTATTTGAGTTATATGGTTGGTTACCGAATGTTGTTCGGAGTCCCGGATGAGATCACAGACATCACGAGGGTTTCCGGAATGGTCCGGAAATGAAGATTGATATATAGGATGACCTCATTTGATTACTGGAAGGTTTTCGGAGTTACCGGGAATGTACAGGGAATGACGAATGGGTTTCGGGTGTTCACCGGGGGGGGGGGCAACCCACCCCGGGGAAGCCCATAGGCCTTGGGGGTGGCGCACCAGCCCTTGGTGGGCTGGTGGGACAGCCCAAGAAGGCCATATGCGCCAAAGGATAAGAAATCAAAGAGAAAAAAGGGGGAGGTGGGAAAGGAGAGAAGGACTCCACCTTCCAAACCTAGTTGGATTCGGTTTGGAACGGGAGGACTTCCCCCCTTTGGCTCGGCCGACCCCCTTGGGGCTCCTTGAGCCTCAAGGCAAGGCCCCTCCCCTCCCACCTATATATACAGAGGTATTAGGGCTTATTCGAGACAACTTTTCCACGGCAGCCCGACCACATACCTCCACGGTTTTTCCTCTAGATCGCGTTTCTACGGAGCTCGGGCGGAGCCCTGCCGAGATCAGATCACCACCAACCTCCGGAGCGCCGTCACGCTGCCGGAGAACTCATCTACCTCTCCGTCTCTCTTGCTGGATCAAGAAGGCCGAGATCATCGTCGAGATGTACGTGTGCTGAACGCGGAGGTGCCGTCCGTTCGGCACTAGATCGGAGCGGATCGTGGGACGGATTGCGGGACGGTTCGCGGGGCGGATCGAGGGACGTGAGGACGTTCCACTACATCAACCGCGTTCACTAACGCTTCTGCTGTGCGATCTACAAGGGTACGTAGATCGTAAATCCCCTCTCGTAGATGGACATCACCATGATAAGTCTTCGTGCACGTAGGAAATTTTTTGTTTCCGATGTGGCATCATGAGCTAGGTACATGCGTAGATGTAATCTCGAGTAGAACATAAAAGTTTTTGTGGGCGGTGATGTGCATCTTGCTGCCCTCCTTAGTCTTTTCTTGATTCCGCGGTATTGTTGGATTGAAGCGGCTCGGACCAACATTACTCGTACGCTTACGAGAGACTGGTTTCATCGCTACGAGTAACTCCGTTGCTCAAAGATGACTGGCGGGTGTCGGTTTCTCCAACTTTAGTTGAATTGGAATTAACCGAGGAGGTCCTTGGATGAGGTTAAATAGAAATTCATATATCTCCGTTGTGGTGTTTGCGTAAGTAAGATGCGATCCTACTAGATACCCATGGTCACCACGTAAAACATGCAACAACAATTAGAGGACGTCTAAGTTGTTTTTGCAGGGTATGCTTGTGATCTGATATGGCCAACGACATGATGTGATATATTGGATGTATGAGATGATCATGTTGTAATAGTTAATATCGACTTGCACGTCGATGGTACGGCAACCGGCACGAGCCATAGGGTTGACTTTAAACTAACGTTTGTACTTGCAGATGCGTTTACTATATTGGTAGGACGTAGCTTTAGTAGTAATAGCATGAGTAGCACGACAACCCCGATGGCGACACGTTGATGGAGATCATGATGATGGAGATCATGGTGTGACGCCGGTGACAAGAAGATCGTGCCGGTGCTTTGGTGATGGAGATCAAGAAGCACATGATGATGGCCATATCATGTCACTTATGAATTGCATGTGATGTTAATCCTTTATGCACCTTATCTTGCTTAGAACGACGGTAGCATTATGAGGTGATCTCTCACTAAAATTTCAAGACAAAATTGTGTTCTCCCCGACTATGCACCGTTGCGACAGTTCTTCGTTTCGAGACACCACGTGATGATCGGGTGTGATAGACTCAACGTTCACATACAACGGGTGCAAAACAGTTGCACACGCGGAACACTCGGGTTAAGCTTGACGAGCCTAGCATGTGCAGACATGGCCTCGGAACACATGAGACCGAAAGGTCGAGCATGAATCGTATAGTTGATATGATTAGCATAGAGATGCTTACCACTGAAACTATTCTCGACTCACATGATGATCGGACTTGAGATAGTGGATTTGGATCATGTACCACTCAAATGACTAGAGAGATGTACTTTTTGAGTGGGAGTTCTTAAGTAATATGATTAATTGAACTAATTGTCATAAACATAGTCTAATGGTCTTTGTGAATTATGATGTAGCTTGCGCTATAGCTCTACTGTTTTTATATGTTCCTAGAGAAAATTTAGTTGAAAGTTGATAGTAGCAAACTTTGTAGACTGAGTCTGTAAAACCGAGGATTGTCCTCGTTGCTGCGCAGAAGGCTTATGTCCTTAATGCACCACTCGGTGTGCTGCACCTCGAGCGTCGTCTGTAGATGTTGTGAACATCCAACATACACGTTTCTGATGACTACACGATAGTTCAGTGCAAAATACTTAATGGCTTAG
The DNA here is from genome assembly GCF_904849725.1 of Hordeum vulgare subsp. vulgare. Taxonomy (NCBI): domain Eukaryota; kingdom Viridiplantae; phylum Streptophyta; class Magnoliopsida; order Poales; family Poaceae; genus Hordeum; species Hordeum vulgare. The sequence goes on from NC_058520.1 coordinate 513,771,317, forward strand.
AAGCAAGGCGCCGGAGACGTTTTGAAACGTCACGGAACATAAGAGATGTTCTAAAGAGATGAAATTGTGATTTCATGCTTGTGCCCTTGTTAAGAGGTATGAGACCTCCGACAAAATTCTTTGTCCACGAAGTAAAGGAGAAAATCTCAATCGTTGAGCGTGTGCTCAGATTATCTGAGTACGACAATCGCTTGAATCAAGTGGGAGTTGATCTTCCACATAAGATAGTGATGGTTCTCCAAAGTCACTGCCACCAAGCTGTGAGAGCTTCGTGATGAACTATAACATATCAAGGATAGATACAATGGTCCTTGAGCGATTCACGATGTTTGACACTGCGAGAGTAGAAATCAAGAAGGAGCATCAATTGTTGATGGTTAGTAAAACCACTAAGTTTCGAGAAAGGCAAGGGCTAGAAGGGATACTTCGTGAAACGGCAAAGCAGTTGCTGCACTAATGAAGAGACGCCAGATTAAACCCAAGCCCGGGACTAAGTGCTTCTGTTATGAGGGGAACGGTCACTGAGGCAGAGCAACTCTAGATACTTGGTAGATAAGAAGGCTGGCAAAAGTCAAAAGAAGTATACTTGATATACATGATGTTGATGTGTACTTTACTAGTACTCCTAGTAGCACGAGGGTATTGGATACCGGTTCGGTTGCTAAGTGATTAGTAACACGAAATGAAAGCTACGGCATAAACGAGACTAGCTAAAGGCGAGGTGACGATATATGTTGGAAGTGTTTCCAAGGTTGATATGATCAAACATGGCACGCTCCCTCTACCATCGGGATTGGTGTTAAACCTAAATAATTGTTATTTGGTGCTTGCGTTAAGCATGAACATGATTGGATCGTGTTTATTGCAATACGATTATTCAGTTAAAGAGAATAATGGTTACTCTATTTGCTTGAATAATCACCTTCAATGGTTTATTGAATCTCGATCGTAGTGTTACACATGTTCATGTTATTGGTGCCAAAAGTTACGAGGTAATGATGATAGTACCACTTACTTGTGGCACTGCCGCTTGAGTCATGTTGGTATAAATTGCATGAAGAGGCTCCCTGCTGATGGATGTTTATACTCACTTGATTTTGAATCACTAGTGACATGCAAATCGTACCACATGAGCAAGGCCTTGTTTTCATTGAGATGAAACAAGATAGTAACTTGTTGGAAGTGATACATTTTGATGTATGCAGTCCAATGGGTGCTGAGGCACGCAGTGGATATCATTATGTTCTTACTTCAATGACGATTTGAGTAGATACAAGAGTATTTACTTAATGAATCACAAGTCTGAAATATTGAAAAGTTCAATTCTGTTTCAGGAGTGAAGTTCGTCGTAACAAGAGGATAAACTGTCTACGATATGATCATAGAAATGAATATCTGAGTTACGAGTTTTGGTACGCAGTTAAGACAATGTGGAAATTGTTTCGCAGTTCATGCCACCTGGAACATCATAGTGTGATGATGTGTCTCAACGTCATAGCCACGCACTATTTGGTATGGTGCATGCTATGATGTCTCTTATCGAATTACCACTATTTATGGGTTATGCATTAGAGACAACCGCATTCACTTTAAATAGGGCACCGCGTATTTCCGTTGAGATGACACAGTATAGACTGAGGTTTAGATAAATCTAAACTGTTGTTTCTTGAAAGTTTGGGGCTTCGACACTTATGTGAAAAAGTTTCAGTCTGATAAGCTCGAACCCAAAGTGGATAAATGCATCTTCGTAGGATATCCAAAACATTTTGGTACATCTCCTATCTCAGATCCGAAAGCAAAGTGTTTGTTTCTAGAAACGGATCCTTTCTCGAGGAAAGGTTTCTCTCGAAAGAATTAAGTGGGAGGGTGGTAGAACTTGATGAGGTTATTGAACCATCACTTCGACCAGTGTGTAGCAGGGCGCAGGAAGTTGTTCCTGTGGCGCCTACACCAATTGAAGTGAAAGTGATGATGGTGATCATCGAGCATCGGATCAAGTTACTACAAGCCTCGTAGGTTGACAAGGTCGCGTACTACTGGAGAGTGGTACGGTAACCCTGTCTTGGAGGACATGTTGTTGAGCAACAGTGAACCTACGAGTTATGGAGAAAGCAATGGTGGGCCCGGATTCCGACAAATGGCTGGAAGCCATGAAATCCGAGAGAGGATCCATGTATGAAAACAAAGTGTAGACTTTGGAAGAACTACTTGATGGTCATAAGACTATTGAGTAAAGATGGACCTTTAAAAGGAAGACAGACGATGATGGTGATAAGTCACTATTAAGAAAAGCTCGACTTGTCGCAAAGATGTTTCCGACAAGATCAAATAGTTGACTATGATGAGACTTTCTCACTCGTAGCGATGCTAAAAGTCTGTTAGAGTTATGTTAGTAGTTGCTGCATTATTTACGAAATATTGCACATAGGATGTCAAAACATTGTTTCCTCGACGGTTTCCTTGAGCAAACATTGTATGTGATACAACCGGGAGGTTTTGTCGATCCTAAGGATACTAGCAAGTATGCAAGCTCCAGCGATCCTTCAATGGACTGGTGCAAGCATCTCGGAGTTGGAATATACACTTTGATGAGATGATCAAAGATTTTGGGTTTGTACAAGGTTTATGAGAAACCTGTATTTCCAAAGAAGTGAGTGGGAGCACTATAGAATTTCTGATAAGTATATGTGGTTGACATATTGTGGATCAGAAGTAATATAGAATTTCTGTAAAGCATACAAGGTTGTTTGAAAGGAGTTTTCAAAGGAATACCTGGATTGCGCTACTTGAACGTTGAGCATCAAAGATCTATGGAGATAGATGAAAAGCACTTAATGGAAGTTTCAACAAGATGCATGCCTTGACAAGTTTTTGAAGGAGTTCAAAATAGATCAGCAAAGAAGGAGTTCTTGGTTATGTTGTAAGGTGTGAATTTGAGTAAGACTCAAAACCCGACCACGGCAGAATAAAGTGAATAGACGAAGGTCGTCTTCTATGCCTTAGCCGTAGACTCTAAAGTATGCCATGCTGAGTACCGCACCTGATATGTGCCTTGCAGCAAGTCTATTAAGAGGTACACAGAGTGATCCAGGATTAAATCACTCATCAGCGGTCAAAGTTATCCTTAGTAACTAAATAGACTGAGGAATTTTTCACGATTATGGAGGTGGTTAAAGAGTTCGTCGTAAAGGGTTACGTCGATGCAAGCTTTGACACTAATCCGAATAACTATGAGTAGTGAAACGGATTCCTATAGTAGAGTAGATATTTGGAGCATTTCCGAATAGCACGTAGTAGCAGCATCTATAAGATGACATAAAGATTTGTAAAGAATGCACGGATCTGAAAGTTTCAGAAACGTTGACTAAAACCTCTCTCACGAGCAAGACGTGATCAAACCCCAGAACTAGATGGGTGTTGGATTCGTTGAAATCACATGGTGATGTGAACTAGATTATTGACTCTAGTGCAAGTGGGAGACTGTTGGAAATATGCCCTAGAGTCAATAATAATTAGTTATTATTATATTTCTTTGTTCATGATAATCGTTTATTATCCATGCTATAATTGGATTGATTGGAAACACAATACTTGTGTGGATACATAGACAAAACACTGCCCCTAGTTGACTAGCTCGTTGATCAAAGATGGTCAAGGTTTCCTGGCCATAGGCAAGTGTTGTTACTTGATAATGGGATCACATCATTAGGAGAATCATGTGATGGACTAGACCCAAACTAATAGATGTAGCATATTGATCGTGTCATTTTGTTGCTACTGTTTTCTGCGTGTCAAGTATTTGTTCCTATGACCATGAGATCATATAACTCACTGACACCGGAGGAATGCTTTGTGTGTATCAAACATCGCAACGTAACTGGGTGACTATAAAGATGCTCTACAGGTATCTCCGAAGGTGTTCGTTGAGTTAGTATGGATCGAGACTGGGATTTGTCACTCAGTGTGACGGAGAGGTATCTCGGGGCCCACTCGGTAATACAACATCACACACAAGCCTTGCAAGCAATGTGACTTAGTGTAAGTTGCGGGATCTTGTATTACGGAATGACCCGGTAAACGAGATTGAAATAGGTATGCGGATAGTGACGATCGAATCTCGGGCAAGTAACATACCGAAGGACAAAGGGAATAACATACAGGATTATATGAATCCTTGGCACTGAGGTTCAAACAATAATATCTTCGTAGAATATGTGGGATCCAATATGGGCATCCAGGTCCCGCTATTGCATATTGACCGAGGAGTCACTCGGGTCATGTCTGCATAGTTCTCGAACCCGCAGGGTCTGCACACTTAAGGTTCGACGTTGTTTTATGCGTATTTGAGTTATATGGTTGGTTACCGAATGTTGTTCGGAGTCCCGGATGAGATCATGGACGTCACGAGGGTTTCCGGAATGGTCCGTAAACGAAGATTGATATATAGGATGACCTCATTTGATTACCGGAAGGTTTTCGGAGTTACCGGGAATGTACCGGGAATGACGAATGGGTTCCGGGTGTTCACCCGGGGGGGGGGGGCAACCCACCCCGGGGAAGCCATAGGCCTTGGGGGTGGTGCACCAGCCCTTGGTGGGCTGGTGGGATAGCCCAAGAACGCCCTATGCGCCAAAGGATAAGAAATCAAAGAGAAAGAAAAAAAAGGGGAGGTGGGAAAGGAGAGAAGACTCCACCTTCCAAACCTAGTTGGATTCGGTTTGGAAGGGGAGGACTTCCCCCCTTTGGCTCGGCCGACCCCCTTGGGGCTCCTTGAGCCTCAAGGCAAGGCCCCTCCCCTCCCACCTATATATACAAAGGTATTAGGGCTGATTTGAGACAACTTTTGCACGGCAGCCCGATCACATACCTCCACGGTTTTTCCTCTAGATCGCGTTTCTGCGGAGCTCGGGCGGAGCCCTGCCGAGATCAGATCACCACCAACCTCCGGAGCGCCGTCACGCTGCCAGAGAACTCATCTACCTCTCCGTCTCTCTTGCTGGATCAAGAAGGCCGAGATCATCGTCGAGCTGTACGTGTGCTGAACGCGGAGGTGCCGTCCGTTCGGCACTAGATCGGAGCGGATCGTGGGACGGATCGCGGGACGGTTCGTGGGACGGTTCGCGGGGAGGATCGAGGGACGTGAGGACGTTCCACTACATCAACCGCGTTCACTAACGCTTCTGCTGTGCGATCTACAAGGGTACGTAGATCGGAAATCCCCTCTCGTAGATGGACATCACCATGATAGGTCTTCGTGCGTGTAGGAAATTTTTTGTTTTCCATGCGACGTTCCCCAACAAGGGTTGGGAGGGAGGGAGGGAGACGTGCGTGGGGAGTCACCTTGAATCCTCGAGTAGCTGGTGGGCATGCACAGAGCGCGAGGAGAACACGTGTTTTGCACGTGCTCGCGCCCGAGCCGCCACACCCACCAACCCTTTGTCCCTCGCCCTTCTTCACCCGTAGAGACGCGCATCGCCCTGTCCAGCCACCGCCATAGCTCCTTGGCGGCACGCCGACGACCTCATCCGCCTCTCCCAACCTCCCAAGCCACCCCCACGCGCCAGCTAGCTCCCTCGAACAGCACCGCGCTCGTCCGCTAGTTCCTAGCCGCACTTGTCTCGCCATGTTGCCCCTCCGGCGACAGTAGCGGCGAGCCGCCGTGGCCGCTCTTAGGAAGCTGCAAACCGACATCGTCGTTTATAAAAGGACCCCCTTCAAGCCCGAGGCCACTCGAGCCACCACTCACCACTTGCCTTTGAACCCCTGAAGCAACCAGACCCTCAGAGGTCAGCCTGGGCTTTCGGGTATTTTGGTTATTTCGGTTTGGGTAGTTCGGATTATGGGTAATTCGGGTATTTAAAAATGGGAACGGAAATTTGTCCTACCAAAAAATAACCGAACCCAAATTACTCAAAAATTGGTTCGGGTAATTACCCAAAAAACCTGAAATATTCGGAGCACACATCATCTTTTGGTATGAATAATTCGCATAGTGTGGGTATTTTAAATAGTATGAGTATTTTAGGTAGTATGTGCAACATGTACATGTAATAATAGCATGAATAATTTGGCTAGTCTTTACCTACTAATAAAGCATATATTGCTTCGGTGGTACGTCATTAAAATTGTCCTTGAAGTTGGATCAAATTACCCACTATGCCACCCATAAATTAAAAAAATGGTTCAAATTTTTTCTCTCAAAGTCGTCGTCGCATACACTTATTAAGATATGAGAACTAAAAATAATGAGCACGCGCTCGGTTTGATGGCTGGAGCGGCTGTCTTCCACACAGCACATCCAGGTTCGATCCCTGGTAGACACAACTTTTTTCATTCGTATTATTTCTCTTTGTATATAGCAGCAAACATGGGTTAATGGACCAGCCCATGTTTTATTATTTTAATATATTTTTTTATTTAAATCAATTCGTGATTTTCCAAAATTCCAATTTTTTTAGTTTTGAAAAAAAATGTTCATGAAATCACAGAATGTTTGGACATTAAAATAAAGGTTCAGAAAATCAGAAAATGTTCACGGATTCAAAAAAATGTTGATGGTCTTAAAAAAATGTTCGCATATTATAAAATAATTCACACAATGTCTATTAATTTTCAAAAATCGAATACCCAAATTTGTTCCCCATTTACAAAAAAATCATCGTTTCAAAAAACGTTCACTGAATAAAAAACTGTCCATGCATTTTAGAAAAAATATAAGTTTACATCAATCGACAAAATTTGATCACATGAACACGGATTTTCTCTTTTTATAGCGGCAAACACGCCATGTTTTATTATTTCAATTTATTTTGTCCTTCTTTAAATTAATTCATGATTTTTCAAAAATCCAATTTTTTGAGTTTTGAAAAAAATTGTTCATGAAACCATAGAATGTTTGGAACTGAAACATAGGTTCAGGAAATAATAAGACGTTCACGGTTTAAAAAACTGATGATTTTTAAAAACTGATGTTATAAAATGATTCACAATTTTGAAAAATATATTCAACAAATATAAAATGTTCATGATTTTAAAAATGACCATTTATTCAAAACATATCAGTGAATTCGAAGAAAATGTCTATGAAGTAAAAACAACGTTGAGAAAAACTAAAAATATCTCAAATTTCAAAATTTATTCTCCATTAAAAAAAATTCATAGACTGAGTAAAAAACTGCCCATACATTTCAAAAAAAAGAGTGGACATCAATCAACAAAATTTAATCACATGAGCACCACGACCATCATTAATGAGAATGGAAGAAAAGATAAATGGTAACATGATGCGCCACCGTGTTAAGTAAAAAAATAAAGGATGCTCATATGTCGTGGTATTGAACCATACTTATTTGGCTATAATGTAATATTTTTGTCTCCCGTTGCAACGCACATACATATTTGCTAGTATGAATAATTCGAGTAGTATGGGTATTTCGGGTTTTCTGAACTAGAACCCGAACCCTAACCCGAAAACTGAATAATCAGGAAATGAGAACCGAAGCCTAACTCGATACCCGTATTACCCGACAATTTAGGTAATTCGGTTCGGTTTTGGTTCAGGTAGCGGGTTAGGGTACCCAAATGCCGGGTGACTCACAGGAGCTCCGTCACTTCCGACCGAGACGTCCGCCACATCATCTGGTTAAATCCAACGAAACCAAGACCCCTTTCGCCACGCTATCCTCGCTAGTACTAGTAGTCTCCCCGTGGTCAGGGAAAGCCGTTCCCCTCTGCAATTTCATCTGAAAGAGCCCACCACCGGAAGCCCTATACCTTCCCGTAACCACCGTCCATCGGAGAACGCATTGCAGGCAACATTGGGCTCCCCACCTTGGCAGGCTCGCTCGGATCCTCTGATCGCATAGGTGGCCTCAAATTTCCCTAAAAAAAAAAAGAAAAAAGGTGCCCTCAAATCCTCACGATCTGCCACCGTCCGCGGGCGAGGGTCGCAGGAGCCCCGCCTTTGTCCAGCCGCGAGGAAAAGGGACGCGGGCGACCAGTCAGACCTGACTGGTGGACCCACGAACCCACGGTTAGTGAGACAGAGGTCATACTAATTCGTCCGGAATGGAGGCGTATTCTATGAAGTACGTTTTTCCCTGATAAAAGCGTATTCACGCTGAACCGTTTTCCTTTTCCCTGATTTATTTTTAAAACAGTTTTGACCCTAAGTTTGACTGACTCTAGTTTTTAAACCATAACTCCAAAAGATTTGATTCTATTTCTCACCTTCTTTAAATTTCCTCTAGTTTAATTTAGTAATTATTTCAAAATTTTCAAAACAACTTTTCTGCATTGTGTAGGAATTGTATGTTAATTTCAATATTTTCAAAAACAGGAAATGGTGGGGAGATTAAACTTTCAAAAGTTTTGGAGTGCACCCTACCCTTCTGCATACTCAAGGCAAACATCTTGAACCCTGATTTGTCATGATCTCAGGAATTGCTAGCTATGATAAATGAATGCATGTTTATGCTAGTGTGATAGAAATTTTCATATAGGAAATATTTATGTAAGTGCATCTCGTGCCCCTTAGTGATATTGGTGGATTGAAGACTTATAGGATAAGAGACCGATACGTTTGTGAGTGTACACAGGCTCTATAAATTGCTAAAGAGTTTGAGTTATTCGATGAATATCGACCCCTAAAAATGTATGTCTTCGGGTGAAGACTTTGATCGCGGAGAAATTGCGAAGAAATTGATATTCCTGATGAAGACATTGAAGATGAGGAATTCGGTGTGTCCCCAGGAAAATACTCTATTGTCTTTGAAGCTTGAAGATTTACTATTTTTGTTTCATTTTCTTCATTCTTGAGCCATAGGAACACCATACTGTTAAAGCGGGTCGAGGTAAAACTAAAGAAAGAATTTCCTCATGATGCTTAACTCAAACCTACACCTACCTGATCCTCAAAGTGAGGAACATGAGAGACATGAGGACTTTCACAGTTGAAACTTCCGACCGTTGCCGCGTCGCGCGCCACGTGTCCCAAATCTTATCCACCCAACAGTCATGTCATTAAGGGCATTAATGTCAAATCATGTCGGGATGCTCCCAGGCTATAAATAGCCGCCCCCACAACCACTAGCTCGTTGGCTGCTCCGAGAGAAACTCACACTTGTCATTTAGAGCAACCCAATTCCTCGAGGACTTTGAGAAAAAATCATCAAGTGAGGAAATAACCCAAACACCAAAACCAAAACCAAAGTGATTGAGCATCAGTGAAGAACTTGTTCCTGTGTGAAGCCGGCGCTTGTTACCTTTGAGGACTGTGCATCCTCCAAACGGTTAGGCGTCATGATCTAGAGCATCCAGCAGTCAATTGTGGATCGCTGGGTGACCGGGTTTGTGAGGGTTTGGAAGACTGCCCTGAAGACTTACCACGAGTGTTGGGCGAGGAATCTGTGTCGTTATCTCAAGGAGAATACGGTAGGGACTGTGTGTCCCGGGACTGTATGATGTATTTGCTTCCTTATCTTTTCTTTTTCTCGCCTTGGTAGACATGTCCTTCACATAGAAAACCCGCGCCACATCATTTGCTAGGACGAATGGTTCATTTGTGTGCCCAAGATTGTTGAGATCCACTGTTGTCATTCCGTACCGCGGGTCTTCCTTTACCCCACCTCCTTTCAGATTGATCCATTTGCACCGAAACAAAGGACCTTCAAATTGTTTCCGTAGTCAAGTTCCCATATCTCCTCTATGTAACCATAACATGTGTCCTTTGGCCTATTGTTGGTGTTTGCTGCATCAAAGCGGACACCACTATTTTGGTTGGTGCTATTGTTATCTTGGGTGATCGTGTAAAATGTATTCCCATTAATCTCGTACCCTTTGAAAGTCAATATAGTCGAAGATGGTGACTTGGCCAGCAAGTACATGTCATCTCCAACTTGAGGGTCATCATGAGAGGTGTTTGCAACCAACCGCCGAATGACGCCATGTGTGTATGTTTGATCTAGGGATCAGACTGCTCCGGGTTCTTGGATCGTACAATATCCATGTGTTCCTCGATATACGGAGTCACCAAGGTGGAATAGTGTAGAGCTATGTAGTGTGCTTGCGCCCGAGAATGCCCATCCCTACATATTACTAAATCCTTTCCTAGCATGCCTTTTCCACCCAGTCTTCCCTCATGTCGTGATTCAGGAAAACCAATCAGCTTAAGATCAGGAATAAAGTCAACACAAAACTCAATGACCTCCTATGTTTCATGGCCCTTGGAGATGCTCCCCTCTAGCCTAGCACGGTTGTGAACATATTTCTTTAAGACTCCCATGAAACTCTTGAAGGGGAACATATTGTGTAAAAATACATGACCCAGAATGGCAATCTCTTTGACTAGGTGAACTTGGACGTGTGTCATGATATTGAAGAAGGATGGTGGGAACACCAACTTGAAACTGACAAGACATTGCACCAATTCATTATGTAAGCTTGGTAGGATTTCTCGGTCGATTACCTTCTGAGAGATTGAAGTGAGGAATGCACATAGTTTCACAATGGATGGTCACACGTTTTCCGGTAGAAGCCCCCTCAATGCAACCGGAAGCAATTACGTCATAATCACGTGGCAGTCATGAGATTTTAGGTTATGGATTTTTTTCTCTGCCATATTTATTATTCCCTTTATATTCGACGAGTAGCCAGACGGGACCATCATACTGAGAAGGAATTCAAAGAATATTTATTTCTCTTATTTGGTAAGAGCATAGTTGGCAGGACCTTGATACTGCTTTGGATGCATGCCATCTTTTTCGTGCATACGTTGTTGGTCCTCCCGTGCCTCCGGTGTATCTTTTGTCCTCTCATACATGCCCAGGAATCCTAGCAGGTTCACACAAAGATTGTTCGTCACGTGCATCACGTTTATTGCAAAGCAGACCTCTAGGACTTTCCAATAAGGTAGGTCCCAAAATATATATTTCTTCTTCCACATGGGTGCGTGTCCGTCAGCGTCATTCAAAACAGATTGTCCACCAGGACCCTTTCCAAAAATTACTTTTAAATCCTTGACCACATGACGCATATGATCACCAGTACAATGGTCAGGCTTCTTTTGGTGATGTGCCTCACCTTTGAAATGCTTGCCTTCTTTTCTTAAGAGATGCTTAATCGGAAGAAATTGACGATGTCCTAGGTACACATTCTTCTTACATTTATCCAAGTATATACTTTCGGTATCATCTAAAAAGTGCGTGCATGCATGGTATCCCTTGTTTGTCTGTCCTGAAAGGTTACTAAGAGCACGCCAATCATTGATCGTTGAAAACAACAATGCTCGTAGGTCAAATTCCTGTTGTTTGTGCTCATCTCACACACGTACACCTTTGATATCCCACAATTGTAAAATTTATTCAACTAATGGCCTTAGGTACACATCAATATCGTTGCCGGGTTGCTTGGGGGCTTGGATGAACTTTGGCATCATAATGAACTTCCGCATCATGCACAACCAATGAGGAAGGTTATAGATACATAGAGTCATGGGCAAGGTGCTATGATTGCTGTTCTGCTCCCCAAAGGGATTAATGCCATGTGCACTTAAACCAAACTAACAGTTCCTTGCGTCATATATAAAGTCCGACCACTCTCTCTCGATTTTCCTCCGCTCCGACCCATCAACAGGTACTCTCAACTTCCCGTCTTTCTTACACTCGTCTTTGTGCCATCATATCAACTTGGCATCCTCTTTGTTTTGGAACAAAAGTTTCAACCATGGTATTATAGGAGCATACCACATCACCTTGGCAGGAATGCTCTTCATGAGGCGCTATCCCTCAACATCGTCACAAGGGTCATCGCAGACGATCTTATAGTGCAACGCACCGCATGCTGGGCATGCATTCAAATTCTCATAGTCCTCAACGTGGTAGAGGATGCAGTCATTAGGGCATGCATGTATTTTCTGCACCTCTAATCCTAGAGGGCAGATAGCCTTCTTTGCTTCGTACGTACTATCGGGCAATTCGTTGTCCTTTGGAAGCATCTTCTTTAACATTTTGAGCAACTTTTCGAAACCCTTGTCAGATACACCATTCTGTGTCTTCCATTGCAGCAATTCCAGTGTAGTACCCATCGTCTTCTTGTCATCTTCGCAATATGGGTACAACAATTTCTTGTGATCCTCTAACATGCGCTGCAACTTCAACTTCTTCTTTTCACTTGCGCAGTTTCTATTTGCATCAGCAATGGCCCAACCAAGATCATCAGCGGGTGGTGCCTCTACTTCAGCTTCTCCCCCATTGTAGTACCATCGTATTCACAGAACAAAGGATAGTCCTCTTCTTCTTCATTTTCTTCCATTAGAACCCCTCTTTCTCCGTGCTTGGTCCAGCAGTTATAGCCGGACATGAAACCGGACGTAAACAGGTGGACGTGAATGAGTCTTGACTTATAGTATGTTTTATCATTCTTACAGATAGCACATGGAAAATACATAAAACCATCCTGCTGGTTTGCCTCAGCCGCACGCAGAAAACTCTGCAAGCCATCAATGAACTGGGGAGAGCGTCGGTCATCGTACATCCATTGCCAGTTCATCTTCATTACACAAGACCGAAATGACCAAATCAATACAAGTTCACACATAAAGTTCATACACAGTTATTCTCATATAACAAAATACAAGAGTGTCTAGCTAAAGCATTTAAATGCAACAACAAATGCGATCAAGATCGCCACTAAGGTAATAATTGATCCAACAATATAGTGATACACAACCTCTTTATTAAGGGTATATTCTCTAATCTTTCTAATCTTCAAGCGCATTGCATCCATCATCTTGTGATCATCACGACATAGACAACATACAACTCCAATATCATCTTCTCTTCTTCAATTCTTTTCAATTTTTCTTTCAAATAATCATTTCATTTTTCAACTAAATTTAACTTCTTGACAAGAGGGTCGGTTGCAATTTCCAGTTCACATACCTCCTAGATAAAAATATCTATGTCAACTTGATGGGCATATGTGACAGCCCGAGACCGATGCCCAGAAGATTCTCCCTTCTTTTCCGCTTTCGTCGTGTGTTTAGTTTTATTCGTTGCATCGTCATGTAGTTGCATCATCGCATCATGCATGGCATCATGTCATCGGTGTTTTGTCGGTGTTGCTTGTTGCTCCGTGTTGTTAGGCGTTAGTGCTTCGTGAGTGACGTTGTTTTGTTGGAGTGATGAGAGAGGGAGCGTGAGAGCCACCGCTAAACCCCGTTGCGCCGACCTAAACCTTCTCCCCTCCTCTCCCCTCCTTAGTTGTTTTGTGGTTTTGCTAAAGATTTCTAACTTTACCCCTCTTCCAAAATATTCGTCTTCTTTTAAAAAGTCCTTTTATTAAATGTAGGGGCAACCCTTAGGTTTTATTTTATATCTCCGTTTGTGTTATTTTAAAAAACCCTTCCATTTTATTTTCTCTTTTAAAAAGGCTTTTAGTTATTCTTTGAATAAAGATGTTTTAAATAGTTCTTTAAAAAAAAGGGTTTATCTTTATCTTCTTGTTAAAAGAGTTTCAATTTAATTCCTTTTAATAAAGGGATGTGATTTTTAATTCTTTAAAAAAGGGGTTTTATTTTAATTCTTAAAGGGGTTTCATTTTATTTGTTTAAAAATGCCCAAGCTACTTTAGAGTTAGGGTATAATTTTCAAAAGGGGTGAAACATTTTATTTATTTTATTTTGTTAAAAGCCTTTTTTTTAGTAAAAAAAACTGTTTGTTTTAAAAGTGTTTTAAAAAAAACATATGGGGGAGGAGCCAGCCCACGCCAGCCGGCCAAGGCCCAGGCCGGCCCCAACCCTAGCGTCCCCCAGCTCGATCCCTCGTTCTCCTACCCTCGACCCAGCGCTTCCGTCCTCCTTGTGCCCGCCGCCACACCCTCAGCCCCGCGCCACCAGCCCTCGACCTCGGCGCGCCGCCGGCTGCCTCGCCGCCCGCTCGGTCCGCCTCGCCCCTCTGCGCCGTCTCCTCCTGCGTGCGTCGCCCCCTCGGTCCGCCTCGCCCCTCTGCGCCATCTCCTCCTCGAGTCGCGCCGCCTCCGGCGCCGTCTCGCCCCAGCGCCGGCCTCCGCCCTGCCGCCGCCTGCGCTCGCCCCTCGCCCTCGTGCAGTCCGTCCCGCGCGCCGCCCTGCCGCGCCGTTCCCCGCAGTGCCCCGCTGTTGCCAGCCCCAGTCGAGCCGCCCCTGCGCCGCCATGGCCTTGCCTTCGGCCCCGCCGCACAGCCTCGCCGCGTCCCTCGCCGCCGACGCCCGGGCCTCCTCGCCAGCCTCCTCCTGCCACTGCCTCGCCCGTCCCGCACCCGCGCCTCGCTGCCTCACCTGCGCCGCGCCTACAGCTCCCTTGCCCGAAGCTAGCCGGTGCCGTGTGTCCCTCGCTGGAGCCGGCCCCTGTAGCTGCCGACCCTGCGCATTCCGCTGCCTCGCCGGGGGTCACCGCGGCACGCCTGTGCTTGCTGTCGTCGTGCTGCCGCTGTCACTGTTGCCGAGCCGCTGCTGTTGCTGTTGCTGGGCGAGTCGTTAGCTGCTGCTGCCGTGTATGCTGCTGCCGTCGCCGCTGCTGTTGCCGCGTTGCCTTTGCCGCTGTCATGTTGCTGTTGCTGTGCGTTTTGGTGCTACCGTGCTGGGCGCTGTTGCCTGCTTGCGGTGCCTTCCCTGCCCGTTGTCGCTGCGCCGTTTTGCTGCCCTGTTGCTGTCCCGTGCTGCTGCTTGCGGTGCCGATAGCTGCGTGTTGCTGTCGCCTTTTGCTATTGATGTTCGTGCTACTTGCGCCGTAGTCCTTGCGTGCTTGCTCGCGTTTAGTTTCCGTTGCTGTAGTTAGGCTTCTGCCTTGCCGTTGCTTGCTGTAGCTGCTTGCTAATGTTGTGGCTTGCTGCTAGCTAGTCGTGCCATAGCTTGCTACCGTCGCTGTCGTAGCTGCTGTAGTCGTGTCACCGCTGTCGCTGGTTGCCGTCGCCGCTGCACCATCCCCGCCGCCGTGGAATCAACAAAATCGCCGAGTACCTCGACGCCCCGACGACCCCCGAACATCTTCGGATTCATGAACGACTACCGACGCCGAAGACCGTGTGCCGACGCCGAGAGTACAACTACCGTCGACGAGACCGTGTACCACTACTTCAACTACCGGCGCGTGTACGACTACTTCCACAACGACCACGACTTCCGCTTCGACCGAACCCCTCCGATTCGCATGCGTCGAAGGTATACCGAGCGGACATGTCGTGTACCGTGTGCTAGTGATGTACGGATGTATGTGTTGTACAAGTTGAATGCATGTATGCACCGTATGTATGCACCATTTATTTGCCGTGCACGTCGTCTTCCTTTTCGTCGAGCCCTCGACACATGGGAACCCGAGATACGGGATCACCCCATCTTTATTTACCGTTCCCGCACGTGTTCGTATACGTTGGCACCGGTTTCTCCTCGAGTTATCGGGACCGGAACGTTGCCGTGGCATTGTTTCCGATTTGCCGCCATGGTTTCCTCTCGCTCGCCATGGCGACACCATGCTTATTTTCCTCCTTGTCGTGATGTGTTGAACTCTCTTGCATGACGCATTCATGGCATATGATCGTGTGTTGCATGTCTCTCGTCCCGTAGCTCCGTTCTATGCTCCGCGTGATAACCGACTAGGTCATGTAGGATCATCGCTACACCCTTGCCATGTTAAAACCATTTGATATTGCCGTGTAGATAATCGGGAGCGAATTAAATAATTAATCGTGGAGTTTCGTCGATATGCAACCCGTTGCATATCGAGCTTCACTTAATGTGTAGAGTTTGCGTGAGATGAATTGCCATGCCACCCCTTGCATCAATGAACTGATCAGGCATCATACTAGGGTATGCATCATGTCTTGCTTTTGTTGTGGTGAATACTTGTGTTGATGTTTGTTTCTGGTTTGCCCGTCTCGATAGAGTTCCGCAAGCGTGTCGGAATGTGAGGACCCGTTCGACTACGTTGGTTCGCTGACTTCACCGAGTGTTCTTCTTCCAAGCGGGATCTCAGGCAAGATGATCATTTCCCCAGATACCATTACTATCATTGCCATGCTAGTTATCGCTTCTATCGTTTATGTCTTGTTTCCTACCACATGTTTCCATATCAGCCTCTCAACAATGCCATGATTACCTTCAACCTGTTCGACCTAGCAAACCACTGATTGGCTATGTTACTGCTTGCTTAATCCTGTTGTTAGCGTTGTTAGTTGCAGGTGCAGTTGCTTCCATGTGAAAACATGGGTTCCTTGTCATATCACCCTATTAAATGCCATTTAATTTAATGCACCTATATACTTGGTAAAAGGTGGAAGGCTTGGCCTTTCTAGCCTGGTGTTTTGTTCCACCTTTGCCCCCTTAGTTTTTGGCTACCGGTGTTATGTTCCATAAATGAGCGCTCCTAACACGATCGGGGTTGTTATGGGGACCCCCTTGATAATTCGTTTTGGATTAAAGCTGGTCTGGCAAGGCCCAACTTTGGTACTATATTTGCCTAATAACTAACGAACTGCATAGGGAGTAATTAACCCGAGAATATTTAATCAACCCCCGGGCCAGTGCTCCTCATGAGTGTTGGCCCCACCTGAGCGATGTCCGGCGCCCCTCTGGTCACCCGGAGGTTTAGCGATCCCGACGTCTAGCTCATCCGCCGTGTCCTGAGAACGAGGTACGCGACTCCTATCGGGATCGTCGACACGTCGGGCGGCCTTGCTGGATTAGTTTTACCTTTGACGGAATATCTTGTGCATCGGGATTCCGGTGATGCTTTGGGTAATCTCAGAGTTGAGGTTTTCCACTAGGGAATCCGACGAGATCGCGAGCTTCGTGATTGAGGATTTCTATGCGGCTTGTGGTAATTTGTGATGGACTAGTTGGAGCACCCCTGCAGGGTTAAATCTTTTCGGAAAGCCGTGCCCGTGGTTATGTGGCAACGTGGAAACTTTGTTTAACACTGGTTCTAGATAACCTGAAACTAACTTAATTAAAATATGCCAACTGTGTGCGTAACCGTGACTGTCTCTTTCGTGAGTTCCTTCTCCGATCGAGGACACGGTGGGGTTATGTCTGACGTAGGTAGGTGTTCAGGATCATTCATTTGATCATCAGTAGTTCACGTCCATTACGCGTAGGTCTTCCCCCTCTTATTTCTGGTATTCGTAAGTTAGCCACCATATATATGCTTAGCCGCTGCTGCAACCTCACCACTTATCCATACCTCACCCATTAAGCTTTGCTAGTCTTGATACCTTTGGAAATGAGATTGCTGAGTCCCCTGTGGCTCACAGATTACTACAACACCAGTTGCAGGTACATGTTAAGATTTCTTGAGCGCGTTGATTGTTCATTTGGAGTTGCTTCTTCTTCTTCTTCTTCTTCATCGATCTAGGATGGGTTCCAGGCCGGCAGTCTGGGATAGCAAGGATGGATGTCGTTCTTCTTTTGTCGTTTGTTTACGTCCGTAGTCGGACCCTGCTCTTACTCTTGATGATTATGTAATGTACTGATGTGACTCTGATGTAGCTTGTGGCGAGTGTAAGCCAACTCTTTATATATATCTCTTATTTTCAGTACATGTACTTGTAACGATATCCATTCTTGCGACACGACGAGATGCGCTTCTATCCCTGACGAGGCCTTCATGCCAAATTGAGGATAGGGTCGCATCTTGGGCGTGACAACATAATTGTCATATAAACGAGAAATTCAACAAATAGTCATAAAAGAGAATATACCACATCCAAATCGTAAACCGGACGAGGGCCGACGGGGACGGATATCAAGACCATGTCACTATGTATAACAAACAATCATACTGGTAAGAAAACTATCTAATTCATACAAATAAGATTTTTTGGAATAAAAAGGATAAGAACAAGAGGATCACCAAGGTGGTGCCGGCAACGAGACGGTGCGGACGATCGACGATGGTTAGGACGGGGATTGGAAGGCACTAAGTAAGCCACATCTACAAATATGCAAACTAAGAAGTTAATTTGAGATCAAATTGCATCTAAATCAAATAAACTTCCACATAACTACTCCCAAACTAAAACCCACAAATCACTATAATTATAGAGCATTGCACGAGCTAATCTAGCAATGAGAGATGAAAGTACAAAGTTGCTAACCTTTGTGAACACTTAGATGGATGGGGTGCCTCAAATCTTGACAAATCTAGAAAGAAATTGAGGATGAACTCGAGCAAGGGAAGAGAACATAGGAGAGA
Organism: Hordeum vulgare subsp. vulgare; assembly: GCF_904849725.1. Lineage (NCBI taxonomy): Eukaryota > Viridiplantae > Streptophyta > Magnoliopsida > Poales > Poaceae > Hordeum > Hordeum vulgare. Next base: position 513,789,540 of record NC_058520.1, read on the forward strand.
AAGGAGAAACAAGAGAGCCTAGGCTCGCGCTGGACGAAGCACTATTTATAGCGATACTTTTAGTCCCGGTTGGTTATACAAACCAACACTAAAGATCTATCTCTAGTCCCGGTTTGTATTACCAACCGGGACTAATGGCCCTCGCACGGTCCCCAGCCTGACGCAACCCTGCCATCACCCATTTAGTCTCGGTTTTTAACACAAACCGGGACTAGAGGTTCCTAATAAACCGGGTCTAAAGCGTAGCCTCATGAACCAGGACTAATGGAAGCATTAGTCCCGGTTCAAAAACCAATCGGGACTAATGCGTTGAACCAAAGGCCTGTTTTCTACTAGTGTGTAATCAACATGGTAATCTATGAATCGCATACCCGATAACTTACGTAGAAACATCATGGTAATTTTTGCCCGAGGAAATAAAATTTTGAAACTTACCCCCGGTAACTTCTAAGAAAGTTGTTGCAATATTTCCTAGTAACTTATGTATAAAATTATAGTAATTCATAGCATATAGTTACTAGCCTTCATATGCCATAGTCACCAGCTTTTGATGCTATAGTTAGATGGAGGTTCATGTTATAGTTATCATGTTGGTGATGTCAAAGTTATCAAGCCTAAAATTGATTGTTTGTTGATACACTAGAAGCAATATAGTTTCAAATACCATTATCTATAATAGACAACAAGCAAAGATGGCTGAGTTGGTTATTGACCTTAGTAGATACTCAATAGGCTTGCGTTAAAGTCTCCCTTTTAGCAGTTTATTTCTTTTCTCTTTCACATAATAGAGCAACGATTGATCAAAGGGGCATGCACATGACGTGATGTTTGATAGCGAGTCCTTCAAACGGTCGATAGTTAGTGCAGCCCTTTAGTTAAAATATTCTTTCACTTAAATGCTCGAGCCAGTTCCTCAAATATATAAGAAGTGTAGCTAACAAGAGAAAAATTAAATGAAAGGAACAACAAAACCAGTAAGGTCATCTCGAACACTGACCCGTAAATTTTTCCGGTATACGCCCGTTTTTTATCCAGACATGGCTCGCGGACATGATACTGTAGGATTGCAAGAATGTCTAGAGGGGGGGGGGGTGATTAGACTAGTTGACAAGATATTTTTTTGCCTTTTCCCAATTTTACATGAGAGGCAGCTACGACAGTTATAACAAGTCAAGTGCACCCTACACATGCAGTTCTAATAGTATAACACCGGAAAGTAAATATGCAAGTGTAAATAGAGGAGTAAGGTAGGGAGATCAAACCCATAAGGTTGACACGGCGATTTTTGGCATGGTTCTGATAGGTGGCGCTATCGTATGTCCATGTTAGTGGAGACTTCAACCCATGAGGGTAGCGGTTGCGAGAGTCCACGGAGGGCTCCACCCACGGAGGGTCCACAAAGAAGCAGCCTTGTCTATCCCACCATGGCTTCCGTCCACGAAGGACTAGCCTTACTCACGATAGATCTTCACGAAGTAGGCCATCTCCTTGCCCTTACAAACATCTTGGTTCAACTCCACATCATGAAGTAGGAGGCTCCCAAGCGACACCTAACCAATCTAGGAGGCACCACCCTCCAAAAGGTAATAGATGGGGTAGAGCAATGAACTCCTTGCTCTTGTGCTTCTAAAGATAGTCTCCTCAACACAAATATCTCTCTCACAGAATATGCATGGGTAGGAGAGGTTGATTTGGTGGAAAGCAGTTTGGGGTGGCTAGAGATCAAGATTCGAATGATTGGATTGGAATATCTTGGTCTCAAAACATGAGTAGGTGGTTCTCTCTTAGAAAATAGATCTGGAAATGAAGTGCGTGTTCTGAGTGCTTCTCCCATGAATGAGAGGTGGGTGAAGGGGTATATATAAGCAGCAGCCAAAATCCAATCGTTACACACAAAAGAGCAAACTCGGTGACACAAAAGTGGACAACTCGGTGGCACCGATTAGCACTAAAGTGGTGAACTTTTGAATATCGGTGAGACCGGTATATAGAACTTGGTGGCAACGAAAAGGTGACTAACGCTCAGATGGGTCCGATGTGGCAATGTTGGTGACACCGAATTTGTGAGTGTGGAACTTGACAGAGTGGATATGTGGGAAAAATGACTGGGTGTTTTGGTGGCTAACTTTGAGCATTTGAGCAATCAGTTTATTTTACTACGTCACCCCCTTTTAATAGTATTGGCTTTCCTATGAACTCAAAGGTGATTTCTCACAAATATAAAATGAAGAGTCTTCTAGCTTGAAGCTTGAGCCAATATTATTCCTTTCTTGCATCCACGGGCATCTCCACATAAACCTTAAGCCATAACATCTTTTGAACTTTTCTAAAATATACTTGGAAAACACATTAGTCCAATGATGTATATGTTGTGACCAATTATCAAAACCACCCTAGGGGGGAATTGTGCTTTCAATCTCCCCCTTTTTGGTAATTGAATACAACATATAGATCAAAGCTTTGACAAAAGATATAATCAATGATTAGCATCTACGCTTTGAGAAGTATGTGAAAAGCAAGAGCTCCCCCCTAAATTTGTGCATTATTTAAAATTTTCGTTTGAATGCAAATTCACAATTGATTAGGATCATGGGTTACTCTTCCATGTCACATACATCTTGGTGGTGCGTAAAGGAATAGCAATGCACATGACAACAACAAGATAAGTGAGTGATCATCACAAGGATAGCTAAAAGATGATATAGTAGCATCACACACGATAAAGCATATGATCACACACAGATAGGATAAAGTCATCCAAAAACCAAAGTTTTTAAACGAAACACACCTGATTTGATCACCCTTGGCGTAGCCCTACCTCTCCCTCTTCTCCTCCCCTGTGATGCTTGGCGTAGCCTTGTCGGAGAACCACATAACTCCACCGCCACCACGCGTTCGTGCTGCCGGAGTTCTCCTTCAACTTCTCCTCCCTCCTTGCTGGATCAAGAAGGAGGAGACGTCCCCGGGCTGTAGGTGTGTTGAACGCAGAGACGTCGTACGTTCGGTGTTCGGATCGGATCTTCCGCTATTTGAATCGCCGCGATTACGACTCCATCGACGGCGTTCATAGTAACGCTTCCGTTTAGCGATCTTCAACGGTATGAAGATGCTCTTCCTCACTCATTGCTAGTTTCTCCTAGATGATCTTGGTGTGACGTAGGAAAATTTTGAATTATTACTACGATCCCCAACAGTGGCATCCGAGCTAGGTCTATGCGTAGATTCTATGCACGAGTAGAACACAAAAGTCATGGGCGATGATTTTGTCAACTTGCTTGCCGTTACTAGTCCAATCTTACGTGAGATGAAGCGGCCCTGACCGACTTTACACGTACTCTTACGTGAGACTAGTTCCACCGCCCGACATGCACTTGTTGCATAAGGTGGCTAGCAGGTGTCTGTCTGTCCCACTTTAGTCGGATCGGATTCGATGAAGAGGGTCCTTATGAAGGGTAAATAGCATTGGCATATCAACGTTGTGGCTGTCACGTAGGTAAGAATCGTTCTTGTGAGAAACCCATAACAGCCACGCAAAACTTGCAACAACAATTAGAGGACGTCTAACTTGTTTTTGCAGGGTATGGTATGTGATGTGATATGGCCAAAAGGATGTGATGTTATATATATATATGTGATGTATGAGATTGATCACATTCTTGTAATAGGATTCACGACTTGCATGTCGATGAGTATGACAACCGGCAAGAGGCATAGGATTTGTCTTAATTTATTTTATGAGATGCAACGCCATGTGATTACTTTACTTTATTGCTAACCGTTAGCCATAGTAGTAGAAGTAATAGTTGGCGAGACGACTTCGTGAAGACACAATGATGGAGATCATGATGATGGGGATCATGGTGTCATGCCGGTGACAATGATGATCATGCCATGCCCCGAAGATGGAGATTAAAGGAGCAAGATGATATTGGACATATCATGTCACTATATGATTTGCATGTGATGTTTATCATGTTTCTATATCTTATTTGATTCGAACGACGGTAGTAAATCAGATGATCCCTCACTAAAATTTTCAAGAAAAGTGTTCCCCCTAAGTGTGCACCATTGCGAAGGATCGTTGTTTCGAAGCACCACGTGATGATCGGGTGTGATAGATTCTAACGTTTGCGTACAACGGGTGTAAGCGATATTTATACACGAGAAACACTTAGGTTCACTTGACGAGCCTAGCATGTACACACATGGCCTCGGAACAGGGGAGACCGAATGGTCGAACATGAGTCATATGGTTGATACGATCAACATGGAGATGTTCACCATTGATGACTAGTCCGTCTCACGTGATGATCGGACACGGGCTAGTCGACGTGGATCATGCGTCACTTGGATGACTAGACGGATGTCTGTCTAAGTGGGAGTTCATTAAATAATTTGATTAGATGAAATTAATTATCATAAACATTGTCAAAAGGCCTTTGCAAATTATGTCGTAGCTTGCGCTATAGTTCTACTGTTTTAGATATGTTCATAGAGAAAATTTAGTTGAAAGTTGATAGTAGCAATTATGCGGACTGGGTCAGTAAACTGAGGATTGTCCTCATTGCTGCGGAGAAGGCTTATGTCCTTAATGCACCACTCGGTGTGCTGAACCTCGAGCGTCGTATGTGGATGTTGCAAACATCTGTCATACACGTTTTGATGACTACGTGATAGTTCAGTGCGTAATGTTAAATGACTGAGAATTGAGGCGTCGAAGACATTTTTGAACGTCGCAGAACATATGAGAAGTTCCAAGAGATGAAATTGGGATTTCAGGCTTGTGCCCACATCAAGAGGTATGAGACATCTGACAAGTTTCTTAGCCTGCAAACTAAGGGAGAAAAGCTCAATCGTTGAGCATGTGCTCGCATTGTGTGAGTACTACAATCGCTTGAATCGAGTGGGAGTTAATCTTCCAGATGAGATAGTGATGGTTCTCCAAAGTCACTGCCACCAAGCTACTAGAGCTTCGTGATGAACTATAACATATCAGGGATAGATATGATGATCATTGAGCTATTCACGATGTTTGACACCGCGGAAGTAGAAATCAAGTAGGAGCATCAATTGTTGATGGATAGTAAAACCACTAGTTTGAAGAAGGGCAATGGCAAGGAGGGATACTTCATGAAACGACAAACCAATTGCTGCTCTAGTGAAGAAACCCAAGGTTGAACCCAAACCCGAGACTAAGTGCTTCTGTAATGAGGGGAACGACCGCTAAAGCAGAACTACCCTAGATACTTGGTAGATAAGAAGGCTGGCAAGGTCGACAAAAAGTATATTGGATATACATTATATTGACGTGTACTTTACTAGTACTCCTAGTAGCACCATGGTATTCGATACCGGTTCGGTTGCTAAGTGTTAGTAACTCGAAATAAAAGCTACGGAATAAATGGAGACTAGCTAAAGGCGAGGTGACGATATGTGTTGGAAGTGTTTCCAAGGTTGATGTGATCAAACATCGCACGCTCCCTCTACCATCGGGATTGGTGTTAAACCTAAATAATTGTTATTTGGTGTTTGCATTGAGCATATATATGATTGGATTATGTTTATTGCAATACAATTATTCATTACCTTCAACGGTCTTGCACCCAAAGAGAATAATGGTTATTCTGGTTACTTGAATAATACCTTCAATGGTCTTGCACCCAAAATGAATGGTTTATTGAATGTCGATCTTAGTGATACACATGTTCATAATATTGATGCCAAAAGATATAGAGTAGTAATGGCAGTACCACTTACTTGTCGCACTGCCCCTTGAGTCATATTGGTATAAAATGTATGAAGAAGCTCCATGCTAATGGATCTTTGGAATAACTCATTTTTGAAAAGTTTGAGGCATGCGAACCATGTCTATTGGTATAAACGCATGAAGAAACTCCATGCAAATGGATCGTTTGGACTTACTTCATTTCGAATCACTTGAGACATGCAAATCATACCACGTGGGAAGATGACTGAAGGCCTCGTTTTCGAGTGAGATGGAAAAAGAAAGCAACTTGTTGGAATAAATACATTTTGATGTGTGCAGTCCAATGAGTGCTGAGGCACGTAGTGGATATCGTTATGTTCTTACTTCACAGATGATTTGCGTAGATACTAGCATATTTACTTGATGAAACACAAGTCTGAATTATTGAAAGGTTCAAGTAATTTCAGAGTGAAGTCGAAGATCATCATGACAAGAGGATAATATGTCTATGATGTGATCGTGGAGGTAAACATATATATATATATATCTGAGTTGTGAATTTGGTAAACATTTAATACAATGTGAAAATTGTTTCACAACTCATGCCACCTCGAACACCCTGGTCTGATGGTGTGTCCGTATATTATAGTCGGGCCCTATTAGATATGGTGCATACTATGATGTCTCTTATCGAATTACCACTATCATTTATGGGTTAGGCATTAGAGACGACCACATTCACTTTATTTAGGGCACCACGTAATTCCGTTGAGATGACAGTGTATGAACTATGGTTTAGAGAAACCTAAGTTGTCGTTTCTTGAAAGTTTGGGGCTGCGTCGTTTATGTGAAAAAGTTTCAGCCTGATAAGCTCGAACCCAAAGCGGATAAATGCATCTTCATAGGACACCCAAAACATTTGGGTGTACCTCCTATCTCAGACCCGGAAGCAAAACTGTTTGTTTCTAGAAATGGAACCTTTCTCGAGGAAAAGTTTCTCTCGAAAGAATTGAGTGGGAGTATGGTGGAAACTTGATGAGGTTATTGAACCATCACTTCAACCAGTGTGTAGCAGGGCGTAAGAAGTTATTACTGTGGCGCCTACACCAATTGAAGTGGAAGCTTATGATAGTGATCATGAAGTTTCGGATCAAGTCACTACCAAACCTCGTAGGTCGACAAGGACACGTACTACTACAGAGTGGTGGGGTAATCCTGTCTTGGAGGTCATGTTGCTAGACAACAATGAACCTACGAGCTATGGAGAAGCGACGGTGGGCCCGAATTACGACAAATGGCTGGAGGCCATGAAATCCGAGAGGGGATCCATGTATGAGAACAAACTGTAGACTTTGGAAGAACTACTTGATGGTCTTAAGACTGTTAACAACAAATGGATCTTTAAAAGGGAAGACAGACAATGATGGTGAAAAGTCACCATTAAAGAAAGCTCGACTTGTCGCAAAGATGTTTCTCACAAGTTCAAAGAGTTGACCATGATGAGATTTTCTCACTCGTAGCGATGCTGAAAGTCTGTTGGAATTATGTTAGCAGTTACTGAATTATTTATGAAATCTTGCAGATAGGAGGTGAAAAACGTTGTATCCTCGACGGTTTCCTTGAGGAAAGGTTGTATGTGATATGATGACCCACAAGTATAGGGGATCTATCATAGTCCTTTCGATAAGTAAGAGTGTCGAACCCAACGAGGAGCAGAAGGATCTGACAAGTTGTTTTCAGCAAGGTAATATCTGCAAGCACTGAAATTATCGGTAACAAGTAGTGGTGTGGTGAGATGATTCGTACCAAGTAACAAAAGTAACAATGGTGTAGCAAAGTGGCCCAATCCCTTTTGTAGCAAGGGACAGGCCTCGGCAAAGTCTTATAGGAGGTAAAACGCTCCCGAGGACACATGGGAATTTCTGTCAAGTTAGTTTTCATCATGTTCATATGATTCACGTTCGTTACTTTGATAGTTTGATATGTGGGTGGACTGGCGCTTGGGTACGCCCTTACTTGGACAAGCATCCCACTTATGATTAACCCCTCTCGCAAGCATCCACAACTATGAAAGAAGAATTAAGACAAAGTCTAACCATGGCACTAAACTAGTGGATCCAAATCAGCCCCTTACGAAGCAACGCATAAACTAGGGTTTAAGCTTCTGTCACTCTAGCAACCCATCATCTACTTACTACTTCCCAATGCCTTCTTCTAGGCCCAAATAATGGTGAAGTGTTATGTAGTCGACGTTCACATAACACCACTAGAGGAAAAACAACATACAACACATCAAAATATCGAACGAATACCAAATTCACATGACTACTTATAGCATGACTTATCCCATGTCCTCAGGAACAAAAGTAACTACTCACAAAGTATAATCATATTCATGACCAGAGAGGTAATGAATAGCATCAAGGATGTGAACATATAATCTTCCACCAAGTAATCCAACTAGCATCAACTACATAGAGTAATTAACACTACTAGCAACCTTACAAGTAGAATCAGAGTCGCGAGACGGAGATTGGTTACAAGAGATGAACTAGGGTTTGGAGATGAGATGGTGCTCATGAAGATGTTGATGGTGACGAGTCCCCTCCGATGAGAGGAGTGTTGGTGATGACGATGGCGACGATTTCCCCCAACGGGAGGGATGTTTCCCCGGCAGGATCGTCCTGCCGGAGCTCTAGATTGGGTCTGCTCAAGTTCCGCCTCGTGGCGGCGGCGAGTCCTCTGAAAAGCCTCCTCTTGATTTTTTCTGGAATGAAACCCTTCTTATAGCAAAAGGGGGGAGCCAGTGGGCCAAGTGAGAGCCCACAAGCCCCCTAGGCGTGGCGAGGGGGGAGGCCGCGCCTAGCAGGCTTATGGCCTCCTGCTTGCGCCCCTCTGGTACTTATTCGGCCCAGTATTTTTTATAAATCCCAAAAAAATCCTCGTTGATTTTCACGGGTTTTGGAGTTGCGCAGAATAGGTATCTCAAACTTGCTCCTTTTTCAGGCTAGAATTCCAGTTGCCGGCATTCTCCCTCTTCATGTAAACCTTGCAAAATAAGAGAGAAAAGGCATAAGTATTGTACCGTGAAGTGTAATAAGAACCCAAAAAGCGATAAATATCAACATGAAAGCATGATGCAAAATGGACGTATCAACTCCCCCAAGCTTAGACCTCGCTTATCCTCAAGCGAAAGCCGAGATCAATAAATATGCCCACATGTTTAGCGAGAGATGTGTCGACAAAAAAAGATACAAACATGCAGGCATCATGATCATAATCAGAACAGCAATACCATCATATCATCTCTTATGCTAAAGTGACAATTCCTTCACAAAGTAAAGCATGGATCAAGACCTTACCGAGAATTAACAACCGATAGCCTTTAGTCATTGAAGCAATTGCAATTTATCACAACATCGGAAAGAGTCAAATAAGAGCTTGTAAAGCAAATCCACATAGTTAATCATCCTTTCGTTCTCTGCAATTGCTATAACTCACGTGGTACTCATGAGATCAAAGTTTCAGCTGGACACAGAGAAAGATATGGGCTTATAGTTTTGCCTCCCAACCATTTACCTCAAGGGTAATGCCAATAGTAATAATTCATGAATACTTACTTCCAAGTTGACATATGAATATAGATCTTTCCCTAGCATATGACGTTAGCCAAGATAAAGGCGAAATAAGGAATTGGTGAAGATCACCATGAGTCTTTCAAGGACAAAAAGTAAAGGTACAAGAAAGGCCCTTCGCAGAGGGAAACAGAGGTTGTCATGCGCTTTTAAGGTTTGGATGTGTGTCCTCTTAGTGCGAATGAACGTCACTTTATATTGCCTCCTGTGATAAAGAACTTTATTATGCAGTGTGTCGCTTTTATGTCTTCCTCATCATAGGTTCATACAAAGCTTATTTTCCACACACTAATAGATCATACATATTAGGGAGCGATTTTTATTGCTTGCACCGATGAAAACTTACTTGAGGGATCTTATTCAATCCATAGGTAGGTATGGTGGACTCTCATGGCAAAACTAGGTTGAAGGTTTATGGATGCATAAGTAGTATCTCTACTTGGTGCGGGAGGTTTGGCTAATATGAGGTGGAAGCAATCGTCACATGCTACAGAGGCGGACCACGAATTTTTTTTAAGGTGGGGCGAAGTCTCACTAAGATTTTTTTATGCGAATCAAAAGAGTCAATAGAAATTAACAATGCACACCGATAATGAAAATGTAGACATGTTTCAATGAAAAAAAACCTAAAACATACCGATAATGAAGCTTTTAATGACGTCTAGAAGACCGTGGCAATGGAAGTGCCCTACCCTCCTTGTGAAAATCTTCCTTAATTTTACGAAGATCAATACTTTTGAAGATCCCTCGCTCAATGTAACACACTATTAAGTCATTAAGCCATCCATCAGACATCTTGCTGTGCAACTCAGTCTTGATGATTTTCATTGATGAGAAGGCTCTTTCAACTGTTGCCGTCGCTACCGGTAGTAGCAATGCTAACTCAATGAGACGATAAACAGTAGGAAACATGACATGCCTTTCAAGTTCAACCATCCTTTTAGCTAGGCTTGCAATATCATGACAATCTCTAAAATCTTCAATTCTTCTCATATTGATAATGAATAGCTCAAGGTTATCAACTATATGTTCACGTTCATAATCTGAGAAATCCTCATGATAAATCTCTGTGAGTCTAGCAAGCTTATTCATATTGAACGTAGAAAAAGAATTTCTTGGGTCAAGACAAGAGAAGTTCTGGAGCAGCTCTGAAGATACCTCATTAATACGGTGATCAAACTCTGTGGTGATGGATTCTATAGCAGCATAGAAGGTGTCCACATGGAAAAAATGATCAGCTATGACATTGTTTCGTCCACCTTTTCTTGATTTTCCCCACTTTGTAAAGATGTCATCCATATTTGGTATTGGAATGTCATTTTTGGTGCAAAAGACTTTGACATCTTCCAAGAGTGGCACCCAACCATCATTTCTCCAGTTGATTAAACGTGTTCTCACATCTGTAACCAATGACATTGCCTGAAATGAGACAATTACAATTTTAGACGCATGTTTGTTTACATGAGGGAGATATATCATAGATTATAGAAGGTGTCTACATATAACAAGATCCATCACAATATCACATACCTGAACAACATTTTGATCCTTCTTTTGCAATAGAAGAGACAAATCATTTGTCATACGAAGGATTTTTAGCATCATCTTCAGGATGAAAACGAAGCTAAAAGTCTCCATTTGATGAACCAAACCTCCTGCCCTACATGGAACATGTACATCATCCTCCAGAATGCCCAGAACTTCTATGACTGCATCCCACATTGATTCAATGCGAGATAAGGTTGTGTAATGAGAGTCCCATATTGTATCTCCAGGTTTGACCAAGGATGTTTCTTGATTTCTCCCTCTTCCCGTGGGCATCTCACCTCGCTCAATCTTATCCAAAAGAACTTCTTTTTGCTTGTCAAGCAATTTATCCTTCCTCTTGCAAGATGAAGTACTAAGATTAGCAATCATGGTCACATATTCAAAAAAAATCCTCAACACCCTTGCAGCATCTCGAAACAGCAACAACTACCAACTGCAACTGGTGGGCAAAGTAATGGATATAGAAAGCGTATGGGTTCTCATCTCGAATTAACTTCTGCAGGCCATTGAATTCCCCTCTCATATTAGATGCCCCATCATACCCTTGCCCTCGTAGTCATGCAACAACTAGACCATGTTTAGCAAAAACCTGCAACAATGCTTTCAAAGAAGGAGATGTTGTGTCCGGGACACGTTTAATGCATAAAAATCATTCAATGGTCTCTCCTTGCTTGCTCACATACCTATGGAAAGTCATAAAATTAGTTGACCACTACATAGAACAAAATGATCAAAACGCACACATACACTTAAAACTTAAACACATACCTGACAACCATGGCCATTTGTTCTTTCATAGATATATCTCGACACTCATCAATAAGAACCGAGAAACGACAATCACCCATCTCTTCTTTGATTGCTGTGGTGACCGCATTTGCACAATGAGAAGCAAGGATTTTTTGAATTTTTACGGAAGTCATTTTGGCATTCTTAGGGCAAATCTCATCAAATGCAACTTTCACTTTTGGAATTCTTTCTTTCACCCAATCAAGTAGCTCTAAAAAGTTTCCCTTGTTCAAAGAAGTAGTGGATTCATCGTGTCCACGAAATGGTTCACCTTGCAATGCTAGATAACTTACAATGCCCAAAGATGTGTCCACACGAGTTTCATACTTGACCAGTGCATCTTTGCTATAAGTTGTAACTTTACTTTTGACACTTGCCCTTTGATTTTTCAAATCATCACATGCTGTTTTTGAAATATTGTGGATGCTACATGGACCACCAACATGTTTAAGGAATGCGGCAACCGCATTTTTCCAATAGTCAAAACCCAATTTGGAGAAAACATCATGCCCAAACTTATCATCCATTCGGTCATGCTTAAAAAGATAACAATAGAAGCAATAGGCCTTATGCTTTGTTGCACTATATGCCAACCGATCAAATTCCTTATACCATTGTGGCCAGAAGCATCTACCATCTCTATTCGGGGGGAAAGTGCAACTTGTTGGTTGAGTTGCACCCATTCGTATATAAGCAAATCTAACATCATCTTTAATGTTGGAGGCAAATCTATCAAGTGAAATGCGAAGTCCTGGATCACCATTTATATAATCTTCACTAAAAACAGTTATACCTTCTACTCCATGAACTTCAACATTCTCTTCCACTATAGCTTCAACAGAATCTATAGTTTGTTCTTCCACTTGAGTGGCATGTACAGAAATATTGACACTTTCCTGGGTGCTTGGGTTCAATTTCGAGCTGCTGCCACTAGCAAGCACTTCAAAATATCTTGTCAAACCTACAATTCACAACATTAATACATCACTACAAACAGATTTTCTTGAATTAAAGACTTGAAGGTGCTGCAAAAATGCTACAAGATTTAAAACAATGAGAAACTACCTCCTCTCATTTTCTTTGGATTTGCTATGTTCTTTCCCTTCCTTTCCATCTTCAAAAATCAAAAAACTAGAAATTTGATGGGCAATCAGAAAATCTGGAGGTAATCCCCTTCAGAAAATTTGAGGGTAATCCCCAGCCCCGTTTGCCGAGGGGCCAGCCGTCGCCGCCCGTTTGCTGGCCCAAGCCCCCGAAGGCCGCAGCCCCGGCTGAACCTGCACGCCGCCGCGGCGTCCCTCGGAGTCGGAGCCCAGCGCCCTAGCCGTCGCCCGTTTACTGGCCCGCGCCGCCGCAAGCAGCAGCCCCGGCTGAACCCGGCGCTGCCGCCGCCCGTTTGCTGGCCGGCGCCGCTGCGGTGTCGCTCGGAGTTGGAGCAGCCGCCGCCTAGGGTTTGATGTGCGTGCGGCGCTTTTGTGTGTGTGGTCGCGACTCGCGAACTCACGATGGAGACTGGGGTGGGGAACGAGTCAGGGACGATGGAGACTGGGCGTGGTCGTTTTCTGGTGCGTACTGTGACGGGGAGAGGACCAGCCGACCAGGCACGCACCGGGTTGGGTTTAGAGAATTGGAGTGGCCGGGTTAATTAGTGATTAGTATTAGGTATATTTTTTTGCTAAAAATCAAGGTATGGCAGGTGCCATACCCTGCCCACCGGGGAGCTCCGCCAGTGACATGCTAAGGGATCTCTAGTCATATAACATTGTTCGGAACCAAGCAAACACAATTCATTATGTTGTCTTCCTTGTCATACACCCACTTCTAAGCATGTAATAGTTTAATGAGTGTTCACAATCATAGATGGTGTCAAAGATGATATATTTATATGTGAACCCCCCCTTCTTTATCACTTCCTATTAATTGCAACAATCACCAAGGTCTACGTTTGTCTACCCTCAACAAGTTTCAATCATCATTATTTTTATATGTGAAGCCATCACTTCCCATAAGATCATTGCATGATCTTTTCATGCTTTTGTTCTTTTCTCATTCTTTTGATCATGGCATGAGGCGAGGCTCTTAACTAAGACACTCTTTATTATATGGCTCATGAGCTCGAATACATCGGGGTGACATAAAGCAAAACTCAAGCCTAAAACACTAAGACCTTTAATCTACTAGAGAAAGAGTAAATTGAAAAGGAACAAACTAAAACAAAGGTAAAGGCAAAAGATGTGATGGTGATACAATACCGGGGCAACTCCCCCAAGCTTGGCACAAGCCAAGGGGATTGCCCATACCCATGCTTAGTTGTCTTCCTTTGGAGGTGATTGTGGTAGAGTCATTTTGTCCTTTGATTCCAAGAGGGCCATCAATCTTTGATTTATACCTTGGAGATATGTGATATGTTTCTCCAACAAAACAACTTCACGAGTGAGATAAGTATTGTGAGCCAGAGTTGTTTCACAAAACCTCAAAAGTTCAATCAAGGATGGAGATAGTAGGTGGAGGTAGGGTTGGAGGAAATCCACTTGTTCAACTTCTTCCTTGTTGAACACAGATTGTACTTCATCCCACGCCTCATTCTTCTCCTTAGTTTTGCCCTTGGCTTCCGTGACTTCCACTCTTTTCAGATCAGCATCTACTTCTTCATAGACTTAAGGGAAATTGTTCTCCCCGACAGATTCCTGAGACGACATCCTTGCTCTAAATCTGCGGCAAAAACAGGCTCGAAACGAAAACACGGGAAATTTGCGTGATACGAGGGTCAGGCCTTTCGGGAGAATATATAATGATTTTTTCCAGACCAGAAGGAGTACTCCGCAGTAAAATGGAGTCCGGGCGGCACACGAGGTGACCACAAGCCCCCCAGGCGCGGCCAGGGGGTGGCCCGCGCCTGGTAGGCTTGTCGCCTCCTCGTGCGCTTTCCGGACTACTTCAAATTTTTCTATTTTTCTAAATATTCCAAAACGGAGAAAAATTCCTACTGAAAAAGTTTTGGAGTCTGTTTACTTACCGAATCACATACCTCTGCGTTTTCGGAGTCTGAAACAGGCTGATAAATATCCCTTAGATACTCCTCCGGAGTTATGGTATTGATAATAGTGCTTTCAACATTTATGGGAGTACCTGAGATATAATGCTTGATTTTCTGCCCATTTACAACTCTCGAACAATTACCTTCCGTTTTTTGATCTTGATAGCACCTTAACGATATACTTCCTCAACAATATAGGGACCCTCCCATTTAGAGAGCAGCTTGCCTGCAAAAAATCTGAAACGAGAATTATATAGCAAGACATAATCACCTACATTGAACTCTTTAAGCATCCTGATAGAGGTGTTGTGATTAGCACTACTAGTGGGGATAGCTTCTACCCACTTAGTAACGTAATCAACACCAACTAGGATATGAGTATACCCGTTGGATTTTGGAAAAGGTCCCATATAATCAAAGCCCCAGACGTCAAATGGTTCAATGACAAGTGAATAGTTCATTGGCATTTCCTGACGTTTACCGATGCTACCTATTCTTTGACATTCGTCACAAGACAAGACAAACTTGCGGGCATCCTTGAAGAAAGTGGGCCAATAGAAACCTGATTGTAATACCTTGTGTGCAGTTCTATCTCCCGCATGGTGTCCTCCATAGTCCTCGGAGTGACACTTCTGTAGGATCTGTCCCTGTTCATGTTCACGTACACAACGTCTAATAACACCATCTCAAAAGTAATGTCTCAAGTCAAAGAAGAATTTATTCTTTTGCTGGTATGTGAAACTAGGTGGTATGTATTTGGCAAGGATATAGTTTGCATAATCATCATACCACGATGCACTACGTGAAGTATTGATGACATTCAATTGCTCAATAGGAAAGCTATCATCAATAGGTTGTGGGTCATCAAGAACGTTCTCCAACCTAGACAAGTTATCTGCAACGGGGTTATCAGCACCCTTCCTGTCGACAACATGCAAATCAAATTCTTGTAGCAAGAGAACCCATCTGATAAGTCTAGGTTTACCGTCTTTCTTCTCCATTAGGTACTTAATAGGAGCATGATCAGTGTGAATCGTGACTTTGGAATCAACTATGTAAGACCTGAACTTTTCACATGCGAACACGACTGCTAGAAATTCCTTTTCCTTAGTAGCATAGTTTCTTTGGCACTGTCTAGAGTTTTACTAGCATAGTGAATAACATTCAACTTCTTATCAACTGTTTGCCCTAGGACAACACTAAAAGCATAATCGCTAGCATCACACATGATTTCAAAAGGTAAGTTCCAATCATGTGGTTGAACAATAGGCGCAGTTATCTAGGCCTTATTAAATATTTTGAACGCTTCCTCACAATCATCGTCAAAAACAAAAGGAATATCCTTTTGCAAGAGATTGGTAAGAGGCCTAGAAATCTTACAGAAGTCTTTAATGAACCTTCTATACAAACCAGCATGACCAAGGAAACTTCTTATACCTTTGATATCTCTGGGTTATGGCATTTTCTCGATTGCATCCACCTTAGCCTTATCGACATCAATACCTCTTTTAGAAATTTTATGTCCTAAGACGATGCCTTCATTAACCATAAAGTGGCACTTCTCCCAATTTAAGACAAGATTGGTGTCTTTACATCTCTGCAAGACCCGATCAAGGTTGCTGAGTCAATCATCAAAAGAAGACCCGTAGACGGAGAAGTCTGATAACCCAAAAGTATAGGGGATCAATTGTAGCCTTTCTCGATAAGTAAGAGTGTCGAACCCAACGAGGAGCTAAAGGTAGCACAAATATTCCCTCAAGTTATATCGACCACCGATACAACTCTACGCACACTTTACGTTCGCTTTACCTAGAACAAGTATGAAACTAGAAGTAGTTTGTAGGAGTGAAAGGATAGGCTTGCAAGAAAGTAAAGAACATGTAAATAAAACCAGGGGCTGGTTAGATAAAGAAACAACTACGAGTGTCTAACGAGTGTGGAAAGATGGTGGTAGGAGTTGCGGAATTGTCCGTAAGCAATTGACTACATTACTAGATCGATAGCAAGTGTCATGTGGGAGAGGCCTCTGCTAGCATGTCAGCCCTTACTTGGAATTCTATGCACTTATGATTGGAACTATTAGCAAGCGTCCGCAGCTACTAACGTTCATTAAGGTAAAACCCAACCATAGCAATAAGATATATTGGTCCCCCTTCAATCCCATATGCATCAATTTCTATGGTAGGTTTGAAGCTTCTGTCACTCTAGCCTGCCAATACATAGTCCTATCAACATACAACAAACCCTATGATGTGATCCACGCGTGCGATCATATGATGGGCACCAAAGGACAGCAACATAACCACAAGCAAATTAAACCAATCATAGAAATTCATCAATCACTCATAGCACAACGATAATCTGCTCAGACATCATAGGATAACAACACATCATTGGATAATAATATGTAGCATAAAGCACCATGTTCAAGTAGAGGGTACAGAGGGTTGCGGGAGAGTGAACCGCTGAATATAGATGGGGGAATATGATGGAGATGTTGGTGAAGATGACGGAGGTGTTGGTGTAAATCGCCCTCACACGATGATATCCCAGGCGGTGTTCCGGCGTCGTCGGGAGAGAGGGGGAGAGAGCCCCCCTCCTCCTTCTTCTTCCTTGACCTCCTCCCTAGATGGGAGAAGGGTTTTCCCTCTGGTCCATGGTCTCCATGGAGGCGGAGGGGCGAGAGCCCCTCCTAGATTGGATCTCTCTCTCTGTGTCCTTTTGTTTCTGCGCTCCGAGATTCTGCGTTTTACCGTTTCTTAAATTCCCGGAGATCCGTACCTCCGGTTGGGCTGAAATTTTAACACGATTTTCTTCCGGATATTATCTTTCTTCCGGCAAAAGAAGGGCTCCAACCGCCTTAAGGAGTGGCCACAAGCCTGCCAGCCGCCACCGTACCTCTTGGTGGCGGCTACAGGGCTTGTGGGCCCTCCGTGCATCGCCTCGCGTTGATTCTTCTTCCAGAAAATCATAAATATTCAAAAAAAAATCCCCTTAAGTTTTTATTACGTTTGGACTTCGTTTTGTATGGATATTCTGTGAAAAAAACATGCAACAAACACGAACTGGCACTCGACACTGGATCAATATGTTAGTCCCAAAAATAGTACAAAAAGTTGCCAAAAGTATATGAAAATTGTAGAATATTGGCATGAAACAATAAAAAATTATAGATACGACAGAGACGTATTAGCATCCCCAAGCTTAATTCCTGCTCGTCCTCGAGTAGGTAAATGAGAAAAAAGATAATTTTTGATGTGGAATGCTACCTAGCATAATCTTGATCATATAATCTAATCATGGCATGAACACTAAAACACGAGTGATTCGAAGCAATAGTCTATCATTTGACATAAAGACAATAATATTTCAAGCATACTAACAAAGCAATCATGTCTTCTCAAAATATCATGGCCAAAGAAAGTTATCCCTACAAAATCATATAGTCTGGCTATGCTCCATCTTCCCCACACAATGTATTTAAATCATGCACAACCCCGGTTTTAGCCAAGCAATTGTTTCATACTTTAGTGTTCTCAAACTTTTTCAACTTTCACGGAATACATGAGCGTGAGCCATGGACATAGCACTATAGGTGGAATATAATATGGTGGTCGTGGAGAAGACAAAAAGGAGGAGATAGTCTCACATCAACTAGGCATATCAATGGGCTATGGAGATGCCCCTCAATATATATCAATGTGAGTGAGTAGGGATTGCCACACAACGGATGCACTAGAGCTTATAAGTGTATGAAAGCTCACAAAATAAACTAGTGGGTGTGCACCCAACTTGCTTGCTCACGAAGACCAAGGGCAATTTTGAGGAAGCCCGTCATTGGAATATACAAGCCAAGTTATATAATGAAAATTTCCCACTAGTATATGGAAGTGACAACATAGGACACTCTCTGTCATGAAGATCATAGTTCTATTTGAAGCACAAGTGTGGAAAGAGGATAGTAGCAATTGTCCCTTCTCTCTTTTCTCTCTTTTTTTTGGTGGGCTCTTTGGCCTCTTTTTTTATATATATTTTATTTTGGTGGGCATCTTTGGCCTTTTTTTTGTAAATGGGCTTCGCTGGCCTCTTTTATTTCCTCACATGGGACAATGCTCTATTAATAATGATCATCACACTTACAACTCAATACTTAGAGCAATGATGACAATATATGAAATGCCTTCAGTAGTGTACCGTGACAATGATCTAGCATAGCAATGACATAAAAAAACGAACAAGCCATGGAAACATCATGCTAGCTATCTTACCATAATGCAATGGCAATATGGAAGTGGTGGCACATGTCATGAGACGGAACGGTGGTAGTTGCATGGAAATATATCTCGGAATGGCTATGAAAATGCCAGAATAGGTAGGTATGGTGGCTGTTTTGAGGGAGGCTATATGGTGGGTGTAATGCACCGGTGAAACTTGCGCAGTACTAAAGAGGCTAGCAATGGTGGAAGGGTGAGAGTGCGTATAATCCATGGACTCAACATTAGTCATAAAGAACTCACATACTTATTGCAAAAGTCTATTAGTCATCGAAACAAGGTACTACACGCATGCTCCTAGGGGAAAGGTTAGTAGGAGTTAACCATCGCGCGATCCCGACCTCCACACAAAGGATGACAATCAATAAATAAATCATGCTCTGACTTCATCACATAACGGTTCACCATACGTGCATGCTACGGGAATCAAAAACCTTAACACAAGTATTTCTATGAATACACAATTACTCACTAGCATGACTCTAATATCACATATTCATGTCACAAAACTATTGCAAGGAATCAAACATATCATATTCAGTGATCTACAAGTTTTATGTAGGATTTTATGACTAACCATGTGAATGACCAACTCCTGTTAACTCTCTAAATAGGTATAAGTGAAGCATGAGAGTTTAATTCTTTCTACAAAAGATGTGCCCCGCTCTAACAAATATAAGTGAAGCAAAAGAGCATTCTACAAATAGCGGTTTTCTATGTGTAGGGAAACATGCAATCCAAACTTCAAATGATATAAGTGAAGCACATGAAGCATTCCATGAAGCCAACCAAGGACTATCTCATACTAGCATGGTGCATAAAAGAAAAAGGAAAAATAAACACAAAAGACGCTCCAAGCATTTGCACATATCATGTGACGAATTAAAATATAGCTTCGAGTAAAATTACCGATAGATTGTAGACGAAAGAGGGGATGCCTTCTGGGGGCATCCCCAAGCTTAGACGCTTGAGTCTTCCTTGAATATTATGTTGGGGTGCCTGGGGCATCCCCAATCTTAGGCTCTTGCCTCTCCTTATTCCTTCATCCATCGTGCTCTCACCCAAAACTTGAAAACTTCAATCACACAAAACTCAACAAAACTTCGTGAGATCCGTTAGTATAATAAAATAAATCACCACTTCAAGTACTGTTATGAACGCATTCTAAATTCATATAAGCATTATATCTACAGTAATCCAACTTCACCATGGTTCATACCCCCCGATACTACCCATAGATTCATTAGAATAAGAGAACAATGCATAGAAAACAGAATCTGTCAAAACAGAACAGTCTGTAGAAATCTGTATATTCCGTACACCTCTGATATCTCAAAAAACTGAAAAATTATGAACGTCTGGAAAATTTGCATATCAATCAGCCAAAAAAATAATCAACTCAAAATCTCTTCCAGAATAAAAACGAAAATTAATTTCGTGAGCAGAAAGTTTCTGTCTTTTCTCAGCGTGATCAAACAACTATCGCCCAAACTAATCGTAAAGGCTTTACTTGGCACATTATTTTTAAAAATACAAAGTAATTGTACAAGGGGATAATTATTTTTGTGAGAAACTTGCATGAAAAATTCTACATTGTTTCCATGAGCATGAACACAAGTGTTCGAGGTCGACCCTCACTTCCACAATGCATCACCTTTCAATCACTTCTCTTTTTGAAAAAGTTTTAAGTTCCCCTCTATTTTTTTTGTTTTTAAACTACATAAAAGCACTCAACAAAAATAAATGACTCTCTAACACTTCCGGGTTGTCTCCCAGGCAGCGCTTTCTCTAAAGCCATTAAGCTAGGCATAAAGTGCTCAAGTAATGGATCCACCGAGATCCCAAGGTATATCAAAGCCAATTTTAATTAGCAATGATTTTAGATTTAGTAGAGAGCACAAGGTAACATATATCATGCAATGACGAAGTCTAACTCTCTTCCTATGCATTGGCATGTCATAAAATAACAATTCATGCACATCAAGTAAAGGCCAATACATAGCATAAGCACTTTCTTGCAATTTTATCGTATTGGAAACATAGAGAGGTGGAGATGTAGTTCCTCTCTCATAATAATTGCAAGTAGGAGAAGCAAGAACATGCATATTATATTCATCAAAATCATCATGTGTAACATAAGGAACTATAGCTAGCTCATCTTCATAAGCATCATTCATATTGGCGTCATGGCCACAAGCGTAGCAAGCATCAAGTTCATCAAAAAGGGATATTTCAAACGAATCCAAGGGATCATAGCATTCATCTTTCGGTAAGAACGAAGGGAAATTAAATATTGTATGATTAGAAGAGTTACTCTCATTAGAAGGTGGACACGGGTAGCTAGTCCGTTCTTCCTCCTTTTGTTCTTCGCTCTCCTCGTCATCTTTTTCATCTAATGAGCTCCCAATTTCAGCATTTTCTTCTTCCATAGTTTCCTGCAAAATAATATTCTCTTCTTGAGCAGCATAGGATTTCTCCTTAAATCGTTCAATATGGGCATTATATTCATAATTAGTATAACAATAACGAAGCATAGACAATTTTTCAGATCGGTGAGGAGCATCATCATTATCATCATACCTTTTAAATAGAGCCTCAATTTCATAAGCACCCATAAAAGCAACAAACTCTTCTATTTGATCCACATCATAGTAATCATATATACCATTAGCATAAGAAGCCAAGGTTCTATGATCATTAAACTCACAAGAAAAGGGAAGGTGTGGAGCCTTCATCCTAGAGCAACAAGTAACACCATGTCTCTTGCATAGTTCCCAAGCATGCCATTTCAACAAATGGATTTGACCCCATAAAAGTTTCCCTTATTAAGTCAAGCGATAATCCTTAAAGTATTCACGTTGATCCAACGTGTATACCATTATATAATTGAATGGGGCTTTCTCAGGATTATTGAAGAAGTATATAATATTATCCACGTAACGAGCATCGAGGGTATTAGGAGGTTCCCCATCTCCATGAGTAGCAAGTACACCTAATTTTTTTGGTATTTCGTGTTCCATATCCATAACTAAAGATAGAGAACAACTTAGAACAACAAATAAATCTACTTAGTGATAAAGCAAACAAGCACACACGAGGATATTCACCCCACGCTATTGCTCCCCGGCAACGACGCCAGAAAAAGGTCTTGATAACCCACAAGTATAGGGGATCAATTGTAGCCTTTCTCGATAAGTAAGAGTGTCGAACCCAACGAGGAGCTAAAGGTAGGACAAATATTCCCTCAAGTTCTATCGACCACCGATACAACTCTACACACACTTTACGTTCGCTTTACCTAGAACAAGTATGAAACTAAAAGTACTTTGTAGGAGTGAAAGGATAGGCTTGCAAGAAAGTAAAGAACACGTAAATAAAACTAGGGGCTGGTTAGATAAAGAAACAACTACGAGTGTCTAACGAGTGTGGAAAAGTGGTGGTAGGAGTTGCAGAATTGTCCCTAAGCAATTGACTACGTTACTAGATCGATAGCAAGTATCATGTGGGAGAGGCCTCTCCTAGCATGTCATCCCTTACTTGGAATTCTATGCACTTATGATTGGAACTATTAGGAAGCATCCGCAACTACTAACATTCAATAAGGTAAAACCCAACCATAGCAATAAGATATATCGGTCCCCCTTCAATCCCATATGCATCAATTTCTATGGTAGGTTTGAAACTTCTGTCACTCTAGCCTGCCAATACATAGTCCTATCAACATACAACTAACCCTATGGCATGATCCACCCGCGCGATCATATGATGGGCACCAAAGGACAGCAACATAACCACAAGAAAATTAAACCAATCATAGCAATTCATCAATCATCAATAGGACAACGATAATCTACTCAGACATCATAGGATAGCAACACATCATTGGATAATAATATGTAGCATAAAGTCCCATGTTCAAGTAGAGGGTACAGCGGGTTGCGGGAGAGTGAACCGCTGAATATAGATGGGGGAAGATGATGGAGATGTTGGTGAAGATGACGGAGGAGTTGGTGTAGATTGCCGTCACACGCTGATGTACCGGGCGGCGTTCCGGCGCTGCCAGGAGAGAGGGGGAGAGAGCCCACCTCCTTCTTCTTCTTCCTTGACCTCCTCCCTAGATGGGAGAAGGGTTTCCCCTCTGGTCCATGGTCTCCATGGCGGTGGAGGGGCGAGAGCCCCTCCTAGATTGGATCTCTCTCTCTGTGTCCTTCTGTTTCTGCGCTCCCAGATTCTGCGTTTCACCGTTTCTTAAATTCCCGGAGATCAATAACTCCGATTGGGCTTTATTTTTAACACGCGTTCTTACCGGATATTATCTTTCTTGCGGAGAAAGAAGGTCGCTAACCGCCTTAAGAAGTGGCCACAAGCCTGCCAACCGCCGCCGTACCTCCTGGTGGCGGCTACAGGGCTTGTGGGCCCTCCGTGCATCACCTCGCGTTGATTCTTCCTCCCAAAAATCATAAATATTCCAAAAAAGTCCCCGTAAGTTTTTATTACGTTTGGACCTCGTTTGGTATGGATATTCTGTGAAACAAAAAACATGCAACAAAGAGGAACTGGCACTGGGCACTGGATCAATATGTTAGTCCCAAAAATAGTATAAAAAGTTGCCAAAAGTATATGAAAGTTGTAGAATATTGGCATGAAACTATCAAAAATTACAGATACGACGGAGATGTATCAAAGTCATCCATGAAAACCTCAACAGTCTTTTCACAAAAGTCAGAGAATATAGCCATCTTACATCTTGGAAATGTGGCACATGCATTACATAAGCCAAAAGGCATGTCTGTAAGCAAAGGTACCGAAAGGGCAGGTGAAAGTGGTTTTCTCTTGATCAGATTGTGCAACTGGTATTTGGGAGAAACCCGAATAACCGTCTAGAAAGCAGTAGTGTGTGTGTTTAGATAGTCTTTCTAGCATTTGGTCAATAAAAGACAAAGGGTAATGATCTTTCCTAGTGGCTTTATTCTGTTTCCTAAAATCGATCACCATCCTATAGCGAGTAATAATCCTCTGTGGGATCAATTCATCCTTATCATTAGGGACAACGGTAATACCTCCCTTCAATCACTATGAGCAACATGATATATAATACCTGCTTCCACGAGCTTTAGTATTTCTTTTCTTACTACGTCTTTCATCTTAAGATTTAATCTCCGTTGATGATGAGCAACTGGCTTGGAATCAGGATCAGTTTTAATGTTGTGCTGGCATAGAGTGGGACTAATGCTCTTAAGATCGTCAAGAGTATATCCAATAGCAGCACGGTCCTTCCTCAGAGTTTTTAGTAACTTCTATTCTTCATGCTCCGAGAGTCTAGCACTAATAATAACAGGATATATCTCTTTTTCATCAAGATAAGCATACTTAAGAGTATCGGACAACTATTTAAGCTCGAACACAGGATCACCCTTTGGTGGGAGTGGATCCCCAAGCAGTTCAACATGCAAATTATTCTTAAGGATAGGATATTGTTCTAAGAAAACTCTATCTATCTCACCCCTTTCATCCATATGCATATCATTTTGATGCTCAAGCAAGTATTGCTCTAAAGGATCAGTAGGAGGCACGGCAATAGAAGCTAGGGCAATAATTTCATCCTTACTAGGCAACTCTTTTTCATGAGGTTGTCTACAAAACTTGGAGAAATTGAACTCGTGTGACACACCTTCAAAGCCAACAGTGACAGTTTGCTTCTCACAGTCAATATGAGCATTGAATGTATTGAGAAAAGGTCTACCAAATATGATGGGACAAAAGCTATCTTGTGTGGTAGCAAGAATGAGGAAATCAGCAGGATACTTCGTTTTACCACACAAGACTTCAACATCCCTAACAGTTCCCACAGGGCAGATAGTATCTCTATTGGCAAGCTAAATAGTGACATCAATGGGTTCTATCTCAACAGGTGCAATCTCGTCTTTAATTTCATCATATAAGGATTGAGGTATTGCACTAACACTAGCACCCACATCACATAAACCATGATAACAATGATCTCCTATCTTAACATAAACAACAGGCGTGCCAACAACAGGCCTATGTTTGTCTCTAGCATGTGGTTTAGCAATTCTAGCAGCATCTTCACACAAGTGAATATCATGGCCATCAACATTGTCGGACAGGAGTACTTTTATAATAGCAATGCTAGGTTCAACTCTAATTTGCTCAGGGGGTGTAGGTGTTCCAATTTAGCCCTACGTATCACAGTTGAAGCTTTAGAATGATCCTTTATCCTAACAAGGAAAGGTGGTTTCTCAATGTAAGCACTAGGAACAATAGGATCATTATAGGCAATGACTTTCTCTTCAACTGGATTGGGTTTAACTACATTGACTTCTAAGCGAGGATGATATTTAAACCACTTCTCTTTGGGGAGATAAATATGAGCAGCAAATGATTCACACAATGAAGCTACTATCTCAGAGTCAAGTCCATACTTAGCGCTAAAATCACAAAAGGTATTTGTTTCAACAAAGGATTTAACGCAATCAAACTTGAAATTCATACCTGACTCCTTACCTTCATCAAGCTCCCAACCTTCAGAGTTGCGTTTAATTCTCTCCAATAAATTCCATTTGAAGTCAATATCTATCTTCATAAAAGAACCGGTACAAGAAGTGTCAAGCATGGTGCGATCATCATGAGAAAGCCGAGCATAGAAGTTCTGAATGATAATTAGTCTCAAGAGCTCATGGTTGGGGCTTGAATATAACATTGATTTAAGCCTCCCCAAGCTTGAGCGATGCTTTCTCTGTCACGAGGCCAAAAATTGTAAATATAATTCCGATCATGATGTACTAGTTCCGTGATCCAGTAACATCACGTAGCCTATACCATGTCAACGCCTTATCCCTCAAAGATAAGGGAAAGACCTTCTTCGTGATCTCATCCTCGGGAAAACCTGCAAGCTTAAATAAACCACAAACTTCATCTACGTAGATTATATGCAAGTCGGGATGTGATGTTCCATCTCCTGTAAAAGGATCAACCAGAAGTTTCTCAAGCATACCCGAAGGGAATTCATAGAAAATATTTTCAGTAGATGCAGCAGGTTGAGGAACAACTCTTTGTGCTTCCGTTCGAGGTGAAGATACCCCGAACAAGCCCCTCAAAGGATTAATTTCCATAGTGACAAGTGACAATAAATTTCAGCACACTATATGAATGTTTTCTGACCAAATTCCACTTACCAAAGGTGCTTCACTCCCCGACAACGGCACCATAAAAGAGTCTTGATGACTCATAAGTATAGGGGATCTATCGTAGTCCTTTCGATAAGTAAGAGTGTAGAACCCAACGAGGAGCAGAAGGATCTAACAAGTGGTTTTCAGCAAGGTAATATCTGCAAGCACTGAAGTTATCGGTAACAAGTAGTTGTGTGGCAAGATGATTCGTAGCAAGTAGCAAGTAACAAAAGTAACAACGATGCAGAAAAGTGGCCCAATCCCTTTTGTAGCAAGGGACAAGCCTGGAAAAAGTCTTATAGGAGGTAAAACGCTCCCGAGGACACATGGGAATTTCTGTCAAGCTAGTTTTCATCATGTTCATATGATTCGCGTTCGCTACTTTGATAGTTTGATATGTGGGTGGACCGGTGCTTGGGTATTGCCCTTACTTGGACAAGCATCCCACTTATGATTAACCCCTCTTGCAAGCATCCGCAACTACGAAATAAGAATTAATACAAAATCTAACCATAGCATTAAACTAGTGGATCCAAATCAGCCCCTTACGAAGCAACGCATTAAACTAGTGGAGGAGGAAGAGGCGGAGAAAGAAGAAGAAGAAGAAGAAGAAGAAGAAGAAGAGGAGGAGGAGGAGGAGGAGAAAGAAGAAGAAGAAGAAGAAGAAGAAGAAGAAGAAGAAGAAGAAGAAGAAGAAGAAGAAGAAGAAGAAAAAGAGGAGGAGCAAAAGAGGAGGGGGAGGAGGAGGAGAAAAAAGAAGAAGAAGAAGAAGAAGAAGAAGAAGAAGAAGAAAAGAAGAAGAAGAAAAGAGGAGAGAGGAGAAGAAGAAGAAAGAAGAGGAAAAGGGAACCCTGGCACCCCGAAACTGACCCTCGACCCCCGACCAGTGACGCCCGACGCCACTGACTCCCGACCATCGACCCCCGACGCCACTGACCCCCGACCCCCGACCCCCGACGCCACTCACCCCCGACGCCACTAACCCTCGACCCCCGATGCCACTGCCCCCGACCCAGACCCTCGGCCCATGACTCCCGACCCCCGACGCTCGATGCCACCAACCCCCGACCCCCGACGCCACTGACACCCGATATCATTGACCCTCGACCCCCGACGTTACTCACCCTCGACCCCCGACGCCACTGACCCCCCACAACCGAAGCCACTAACCCCGCGACCCCCGATGCCACCGACACCCGACACCACGGACCCTCGACGGCACTGACTCCCGACGCCACTAAGCCCCGACCCCCGACACCTCTTCTGCCTTCTGTTGAAGGAGAAGGTGCTTTTCGGCCTTCGAGAGGCCCGCGAGGTCATAGTTTTGTAAATTATGAGTTATGTCAGATATTTTCTGATTATGTTAATTATAAAAACATCGTATTTGTGTTGATCGTGTGAATTTCAATGTGCAGTTGTTCGACGACCTCCACGTGCGTTGGATGAGCTCCGCCCTTGCGTTTGTTGGTGAGCACAAATGACTTCTCCTCCTACCCCCTTAATTTGCTCAGTCCCGGTCTTCGTGCCGATGAAACTTGCTAGCTATAGGTTTCTTCAATCATGAGTATGCGTGACCAGTATGCGTCTCCCGTTCGAAAGGGCGACATCTATAAATATGCATTTCTTTGCATATTTATAACCACCATCCTTTCGAATTGTCCAACATTATCCATGGACAGCCCGAGTATGTGTAGATTGGGTTTGTTTTCCCGTATGCTGTGCTCCGCATCCGATGCGAAATTTCATCAGTGCCTCCCCTGTTGTTCTCTGGGTACACATCCTCTCTGCTTATTGCCGAGACGTGTATCAGGAGAACATCGGCGAGGTGCTGCCGAAATTCTGCGTCGCATCTGGAGAAGAGCATGGGAAAAGGAACCCAATCTACACATACTTGGGTGGGATTAGGACCTATCTTTACCTATTAGCGTGTAGGTTGCATGGACGTAATAAAACTGACAAACTTGATTAACGTATGAATATAGATGATGAATTATATATTTATTTCTTGTGCCCCCATAGGTAGCTAGGCAACATGAGTGATCGTGCTTGGATGTACACTGGTCACCCTAGTCCGAAAGACATGACCCATGAATGGTTAACAAAAACTAGGGGGTTTGTGAGTGCCGCATTTGCAAATGGCCAGCAAAAAACATGGTGCCCCTGTCCCAACTGCGACAACTGGAAAAAGAAGACAGAGTTTGAAATGGGTAAACACCCGCAGAAGTGGGGTTTTACGCCTAATTTTACGGTGTGGAATTTTCATGGTGAGTCTGACCAACGTGCCAGAGCTGAGGTGATTCGTCGTCACACCGACGAGCATGGTACCGGGATTGAAGACATGGTGCAAGACTTTGATGATGCTCGGGGTTCGGGCGATGAGATGGAGGAATCTGCAAAGGCCTTCTATGAAATGTTGGAGTCTTCAAAACGTCCTCTCCACGAGCATACTTAGCTTTGTCAGCTGGATGCCATAGCGCAAGTAATGGCTCTGAAGGCTCAATTCAACCTAGGCAGAGAATGCTACGACGTGATGATGATGATATTTGGACACTTTCTACCCAAAGGTCATGTACTGCCTGCAAACCTGTACCAGTCAGAGAAAATCCTCCGTGTACTTAAGATGCCCTATGAGAAGATACATGCCTGTGAGAATTGATGTGCCTTATTTAGGCTTGAGTATGCGGCCTTGAACTATTGCCCCATTTGCAAGTCTTCCAGGTATATTGTGGTAGACAACGGTATGGGTTAGAAGAATCAGACCAAAATCCCCATTAGTGTTCTTCGGTATCTGCCAATCGTACCAAGACTTCAACGTCTTTTCGTGGTCGAAGAGACGACGAGACAGATGACATGTCACAAATTGGGCAAAAGAACCGAACTAGATGCGGATGGGAGCAACTGAAGGAAGAAGGGGACAAGACGAGAAGAAAGAGGAAACATGAATGGAAGGAAGAAGAAGAAGAAGAGAAGAAGATGAAGAGAAGGAGGAGTATAAGAAGAAGGAGAAGAAGGAGGAGAAGAAGGAGAAGGAGCTCCTCCTTCTCCTTCTTCTTCCTCCTTCTTCTTCCTTCTCCTTCTTCTTTTCTTCTTCTTCTCCTCTTCCTTCTCCTTCTCCTCCTCCTCCTCCTCCTCCTTCTTCTTTTACTTCTTCTTCTCTTTCTATTCTTCTACGTAGCTTAGACTAATCCAAGAAAGACAAAATTGGCTAATTATCCTACAAAATGACATAATTAGCTTAGTTAGCTCCAAAATGACCTATTTAATAGAAAATGACCTATAGTTAGCTAAGTTCTCTCCTAAATGACGTAATAAGGCTTATTAGCTGCAAGATGACCTATTCCCCCTAACTTAAGTATTAAATGGCCTATAAATAGCCTAGCTAGATCCAAAATGGCTTAATAAGCATAGTTTCCTCCGGAATGACCTATTTTACCCAAGTTAGCTCCGAAACGACCTATAGTTAGCTAGGCTTCCACCTAAATGTCTATTTAATAAAACATGACCTATACTTAGCTAATTATCCTCGAAATGACATAATTAGCTCCAAAAAGGCATTCTTAGCTAATTTAGCCCGAAGAAGGGGACAAGAGGAGAAGAAAGAGGAAAAATGAAAGGAAGGAAGAAGAAGAAGAAGAGAAGAAGAAGAAGGAGAAGGAGGAAGAAGAAGAAGAAGGAGAAGGAGAAGGAGGAGAGAAGCTCCTTCTCCTTCCTCTCCTTCTTCTCCTCCTTCTTCTCCTTCTTCTTGTCCTTCTTCTTTTCTTCTTCTTCTCCTTCTCCTCCTCCTTCTCCTCCTCCTCCTCCTTCTTCTTATTTTTCTTCTCCTTCTTCTTCTCTTCTTGCTTCTTCTCTTTCTTCTTCTACGTAGGTTATTTTCCCCAACAAAGACATACTTAGCTAATTGTCCTCCAAAATGACATAATCAACATAGTTAGGTAAAAACATCGTAAGAACCTTGGTTAGCTCATTAAAATGACTAATTTAGCTCCAAAATGACATAATATGGTCAAAATGGATTAATAATCATAGTTGGCTACAAAATGACATATTTTTATCCAAGTTAGCTCTAGAATGACCTATACTTAGCTAAGTTCTGTCCTAAATGACATAATAAGGCTATGTAGCTCCAAGATGACCTATTCCACCTAATTTAGCTATTAAATGGCCTATACTCAGCTAATTTCTCTCCGAAATAACCTATATATACTTCTTCATCTAGTATTATTCTTCTAACTTTCTTATTTGTCATTTTGCAGATTACATTCACTTCACGGGACACTTGGATTATATTGATGGAATGCTTGAAGATGATTTCTTGTACCATGGCTTGACAGAAGCTTGTATTGAAACTATTGTAGTATATGTATATATATGAAATTTTGTATGCATGTGGATGAAACTCGTGTAATATATGGTTTGGTACGGATGCAACTTGCATAATATGTATGTACAATGGATGAAAGTTATTTTAATATGGTTATGAGTACGGAAAGAAATTTATTTATGTCAAATATGTATGTATATATATATATATCCTGATTATTGTGAAAAATGCTGGATATAATAAGAAATAAATTAAAAAAGGGCTGTTTCCCCCTTCCCCGTCTGCCCTCACATGGGAAAGGGGTGATGGCAGACGGCAAAGGGGAAGAGAGGGGGGCTGGTTCCCCCCTTTGCCGTCTGCCCCCGCATGGCAAAGGTGGGATGGCAGACGGCAAAGAGGGGAGAGAGAGGGGGCTGGTTCCCCCCTTTGCCGTCTGCCCCCACATGGCACAGTGGGGAACCAACCCCCTCTCTCTCCCCTCTTTGCCGTCTGCCCCCACATGGCAAAGGAGGGATGGCAGACGACAAAGAGGGAAGAGAGAGGGGGCTAGTTCCCCCCTTTGCCGTCTGCCCTCACATGGAAAAGGGGGGATGGCAGACGACAAAGAGAGGAGGCCTGCCGTTAACACTTAATGGGGGCAGTTGGTGTATCTGCCGTCCCATTTAATTTGTCGTCTGCCTCCTCATGGCAAGGATTCTTTGCCGTCCGCTTTAAAAAAACAGACGGCAAAGAACCTCTTCACTGGATTTTTTTTTGCCGTCTACTTTGCCGTCTGCTGACTGACGGCAAAGCCTTTGCCATCGGTGGTAACCCCTTTGCCGTCTGCCATGGCAGACGGCAAATTTTTGAATTTCAGTAGTGTAAGTTCCAATCAGGTGGTTGAAGAATAGGCGCAGTTATCAAGGCCTTCTTAAGTATTTCTAAGGCTTCCTCACAATCATTGTCATAAACAAAAGAAATATCCTTTTGCAAGAGATTGGTAAGAGGCCTAGAAATCTTAGAGAAGTCTTTAATGAACCTTCTATAGAAACCAACATGACCAAGGAAACTTCTTATACCTCTGATATCTGTGGGGCATGGCATTTTCTCGATTGCATCAACCTTAGCCTTATCGACTTCAGTACCTCTTTTAGAAATTTTATGTCCTAATACGATGCCTTCATTAACCATAAAGTGGCACTTCTCCCAATTCAAGACAAGATTGGTGTCTTTACATCTCTGCAAGAACCGATCAAGGTTGCTGAGGCAATCATCAAAAGAAGACCCGTAGACGGAGAAGTCATCCATGAAAACCTCAACAATATTTTCACAGAAGTCATAGAATATAGCCATCATACATCTTTGAAAGGTAGTAGATGCATTACATAAGCCAAAAGGCATACGTCTATAAGCAAAGGTACCGAAAGGGCAGGTGAAAGTGGCTTTCTCCTGATCAGTTTGTGCAACTGGCATTTGGGAGAAACCAGAATAACCGTCTAGAAAGCAGAAGTGTGTGTGTTTAGACAGTCTTTCTAGCATTTGGTCGATAAAAGGCAAAGGGTAATGATCTTTCCTAGTGGCTTTATTCAATTTCCTAAAATCGATCACCATCCTATAGCCAGTAATAATCTTCTGTGGGATCAATTCATCCTTATCATTAGGGACAACGGTAATACCTCCCTTCTTAGGGACGCAATGCACCGGACTCACCCAGTCACTATGAGAAACAGGGTAGATAATACATGCTTCTAGGAGCTTTAGTATTTCTTTTCTTACTACCTATTTCATCTTAGGATTTAATCTCCGTTGATGATCAGCAACTGTCTTGGAATCAAGATCAGTTTTAATCTTGTGCTGGCATAGAGTGGGACTAATGCCCTTAAGATCGTCAAGAGTATATCCAATAGCAGCACGGTGCTTCCTCAGAGTTTTTAGTAACTTCTTTTCTTCATGCTCTTAGAGTCTAGGACTAATAATAAGAGGATATATCTCTTTTTCATCAAGATAAGCGTACTTAAGAGTATGAGGCAACTGTTTAAGCTCGAACACGGGATCACCCTTTGGTGGGGGTGGATCCCCAAGCAGTTCAACATGCAGATTATTCTTAAGGATAGGGTATTGTTCTAAGACAACTCTATCTATCTCATCCCTTTCATCCATATGCATATCATTTTCGTGCTCAAGCAAGCATTGCTCTAAGGGATCAGTAGGAGGCACGACAATGGAAGCTAAGGCAATAGTTTCATCCTTACTAGGCAACTCTTTTTCATGAGGTTATCTACCAAACTTGGAGAAATTGAACTCATGTGACACACCTTCAAAACCAACAGTGACAGTTTGCTTTTCACAGTCAATATGAGCATTGACGGTATTGAGGAAGGGTCTGCCAAATATGATGGGACGCAAGCTATCTTGGGTGGTAGCAAGAACGAGGAAATCAGTAGGATACTTCGTTTTACCACACAAGACTTCAGCATCCCTAACAATTCCCACAGGGCAGATAGTATCTCTATTGGCAAGCTGAATAGTGACATCAATAGGCTCTATCTCAACACGTGCAATCTCGTCTTTGATTTCATCATATAAGGATTGAGGTATTGCACTAACAGTAGCACCAACGTCACATAAACCATGATAACAATGATCTCCTATCTTAACAGAAACAGCAGGCGTGCCAACAACATGCCTATGTTTGTCTCTAGCATGTGGTTTAGCAATTCTAGCAGCATCTTCACAGAAGTGAATATCATGGCCATCAACATTGTCGGACAGGAGATCTTTGATAATAGCAATGCTAGGTTCAACTCTAATTTGCTCAGGGGGTGTAAGTGTTCTAATGTAGCCTCTACGTATCACAGGGGGAAAGGTGGTTTCTCAATGTAAGCACTGGGAACAACAGGATCATTTTAGGCAATGACTCTTTCTTCAACTGGATTGGGTTTAACTACATTGACTACTAAGGGAGGATGATATTTAAACCACTTCTCTTTGGGGAGGTCAATATGAGCAACAAATGATTCACACAATGAAGCTACTATCTCAGAGTCAAGTCCATACTTAGCGCTAAAATCACAAAAAGTATTTCTTTCAACAAAGGATTTAACGCAATCAAACTTGAAATTCATACCTGACTCCTTACCATCATCAAGCTCCCAATCTTCAGAGTTGCGTTTAATTCTTTCCAATAAATTCCATTTGAAGTCAATATCTCTCTTCATAAAAGAATCGGCACAAGAAGTGTTAAGTATGGTGCGATCATCATGAGAAAGCCGAGCATAGAATTTCTGAATGATAATTTTGTTGGGGAACGTCGCATGGGAAACAAAAAATTTCCTACGCGCACGAAGACCTATCATGGTGATGTCCATCTACGAGAGGGGATTTCCGATCTACGTACCCTTGTAGATCGCACAGCAGAAGCGTTAGTGAACGCGGTTGACGTAGTGGAATGTCCTCACGTCCCTCGATCCGCCCACCGAACCGTCCCGCGATCCATCCCACGATCCGCTCCGATCTAGTGCCGAACGGACGGCACCTCCGCGTTCAGCACACGTACAGCTCGACGATGATCTTGGCCTTCTTGATCCAGCAAGAGAGATAGAGAGATAGATGAGTTCTCCGGCAGCGTGACAGTGCACAGGAGGTTGGTGGTGATATGATCTCGGCAGGGCTCCGCCCGAGCTCCGCAGAAACGCGATCTAAAGGAAAAACCGCGGAGGTATGTGGTCGGGCTGCCGTGGAAAAGTTGTCTCAAATCAGCCCTAATACCTCTGTATATATAGGTGGGAGGGCAGGGGCCTTGCCTTGAGGCTCAAGGAGCCCCAAGGGGGTCGGTCGAGCCGAAGGGGGGACGTCCTCCCCTTCCAAACCGAATACAACTAGGTTTGGAAGGTGGAGTCCTTCTCTCCTTTCCCACCTCCCCCTTTTTTTTCTTTCTCTTTGATTTCTTATCCTTTGGCACATAGGGCCTTCTTGGGATGTCCCACTAGCCCACCAAGGGCTGGTGCGCCACCCCCAAGGCCTATGGGCTTCCCTGAGGTGGGTTGCCCCCCCCGGTGAACACCCGGAACCCATTCGTCATTCCCGGTACATTCCCGGTAACTCCGAAAACCTTCCGGTAATCAAATGAGGTCATCCTATATATCAATCTTCGTTTCCGGACCATTCCGGAAATCCTCGTGACGTCCGTGATCTCATCCGGGACTCCGAGAAACATTCGGTAACCAACCATATAACTCAAATACGCATAAAACAACATCGAACCTTAAGTGTGCACACACTGCGGGTTCGAGAACTATGCAGACATGACTCGAGTGACTCCTCGGTCAATATCCAATAGCGGGACCTGGATGCCCATATTGGATCCCACATATTCTATGAAGATCTTATCGTTTGAACCTCAGTGCTAAGGATTCATATAATCCCGTATGTTATTCCCTTTGTCCTTCGGTATGTTACTTGCCCGAGATTCGATCGTCAGTATCCGCATACCTATTTCAATCTCGTTTACCGGCAAGTCTCTTTACTCGTTCCGTAATACAAGATCCTGCAACTTACACTAAGTCACATTGCTTGCAAGGCTTGTGTGCGATGTTGTATTACCGAGTGGGCCCCGAGATACCTCTCCGTCACACGGAGTGACAAATCCAAGTCTCGATCCATACTAACTCAACGAACACCTTCGGAGATACCTGTAGAGCATCTTTATAGTCACCCAGTTACGTTGCGACGTTTGATACACACAAAGCATTCCTCCGGTGTCAGTGAGTTATATGATCTCATGGTCATAGGAACAAATACTTGACACGCAGAAAACAGTAGCAACAAAATGACACGATCAATATGCTACGTCTATTAGTTTGGGTCTAGTCCATCACATGATTCTCCTAATGATGTGATCCCGTTATCAAGTAATAACACTTGCCTATGGCCAGGAAACCTTGACCATCTTTGATCAACGAGCTAGTCAACTAGAGGCTTACTAGGGACAGTTTTTTGTCTATGTATCCACACAAGTATTGTGTTTCCAATCAATACAATTATAGCATGGATAATAAACGATTATCATGAACAAAGAAATATAATAATAACTAATTATTATTGCCTCTAAGGCATATTTCCAACAAATTTCTCTTGAGAGCTCATGGTTGGGGCATGAATATAACATTGATTTAAGCCTCCCCCAATCTTGAGCGATGCATTCTCTGTCACGAGGCCAAAAATTATAAATATAATTCTGATCACGATGTACTAGATGCATAGGATAAAACTTTTGATGAAATTCCAATTTCAACCGATTGTACTTCCATGATCCAGTATCATCACATAGCCTATACCATATCAACGGCTTATCCCTAAAAGATAAGGGAAATACCTTCTTGTTGACCTCATCCTCAGGCAAACCTGCAAGCTTAAATAAACCAAAAACTTCATCTACATAGATTAGATGCAATTCTGGATGTGATGTTCCATTTCCTGTAAAAGGATTAGCCAGCAGTTTCTCGAGCATACCCGAACGAAATTCATAGCAAATATTTTCAGTAGGTGCAGCAGGTTGAGGAGCAACTCTTTGAGCTTCCGTTCGAGGTGAAGATACCCCAAACAAGCCCCTCAACTGTTTAGTTTCCATAGTGACAAGTGACAATAAATTTCACTACACTATATAAATGTTTCCTTACCAAATTCCACTTACCAAAGGCGCTTCACTCCCCGACAATGGTGCTAGAAAAGAGTCTTGATGACCCACAAGTATAGGGGATCTGTCAAAGTCCTTTCGATAAGTAAGAGTGTCGAACCCAACGAGGAGGAGAAGGATCTGACAAGTGGTTTTCAGCAAGGTAATATCTGCAAGCACTAAAATTATAGGTAACAAGTAGTTGTGTGGTGAGATGATTCGTAGCGAGTAGCAAGTAACAAAAGTAACAATGGTGCAGCAAAGTGGCCCAATCCCTTTTGTAGCAAGGGACAAGCCTGGAAAAAGTCTTATAGGAGGTAAAACACTCCCGGGGACACATGGGAATTTCTGTCAAGCTAGTTTTCATCATGTTCATATGATTCACGTTCGTTACTTTGATTGTTTGATATGTGGGTGGACCGGCGCTTGGGTACGGCCCTTACTTGGACAAGCATCCCACTTATGATTGACCCCTCTCGCAAGCATCCCCAACTACGAAAGAAGAATTAAGACAA
The DNA here is from genome assembly GCF_904849725.1 of Hordeum vulgare subsp. vulgare. Classification (NCBI taxonomy): domain Eukaryota; kingdom Viridiplantae; phylum Streptophyta; class Magnoliopsida; order Poales; family Poaceae; genus Hordeum; species Hordeum vulgare. The sequence goes on from NC_058520.1 coordinate 513,826,209, forward strand.
AGTCTAACCATAGCATTAAACTAGCATCAACTACAAAGAGTAATTAACACTACTAGCAACCTTATAACTACCAATCGGAGTCGCCAGATGGAGATTGGTTACAAGAGATGAACTAGGGTTTGGAGATGAGATGGTGCTGATGAAGATGTTTATGGTGACGAGTCCCCTCCTATGAGAGGAGTGTTGGTGATGACGATGGCGATGATTTCCCCCTCCGGGAGGGAAGTTTCCCCGGCAGGATCGTCCTGGCGGAGCTCTAGATTAGTACTGCTCAAGTTCCGCCTCGTGGCAGCGGCGAATCCTCCGAAAAGCATCGTGTTGATTTTTTTGGAACGAAACCCTTCTTGTAGAAAAAGGGGCGAGCCAGAGGGCCAAGTGGGAGCCCACAAGCCCCCTAGGCGCGGCCAGTGGGGGAGGCCGCGCCTAGCAGGCTTGTGGCCTCCTTCTGGCGCCCCTCTGGTACTTCTTCGGCCCAGTATTTTTTATAAATCCAAAAAAAAATCCTCGTTGTTTTTCATGGCTTTTGGAGTTGCACAGAGTACGTATCTCAAACTTGCTCCTTTTTCAGGCCAGAATTCCAATTGCTGGTATTCTCCCTCTTCATGTAAACCTTGCAAAATAAGAGAGAAAAGGCATAAGTATTGTACCGTGAAGTGTAATAACAGCCCAAAAAGCAATAAATATCAACATGAAAGCATGATGCAAAATGGACGTATCATGATACAACCAGAAGGTTTTGTCAATACTAAAGGATGCTAACAAGTATGCAAAGCTCCAACAATCCTTCTAAGGACTGGAGTAAGCATCTCGGAGTTGGAATATACGCTTTGATGAGATGATCAAAGATTTGGGTTTATACAAAATTTATGAGAAACTTGCATTTCCAAACAAGTGAGTGGGAGTAATATAGAATATCTGATGAGTATATGTTGTTGACATATTGTTGATCAGAAATGATGTAGAATTTCTGGAAAGCATATAGGGTTGTTTGAAAAGTTGTTTTTCAATGGAAAACCTGGATTAAGCTACTTGAACATTGAGCATCCAGATCTATAAGGATAGATCAAAAACGCTTAATAGTACTTTCAAATGAATACATACCGTGACAAGATTTTGAAGGAGTTCAAAAAAGATCTGCAAAGAAGGAGTTCTTGGTTGTGTTATAAGGTGTGAGTATTGAGTAAGACTCAAAACCTGACCACAGCAAAAGAGAGAGAAAGGACAAAGTTCGTCCCCTATGCATTAGCCGTAGGATCTACATTATGCTATGTTGTGTATCGCACCTTAAGTGTGTCTTGCCATGAGCGAGTCAAGGGGTACAAGAGTGATCCAGGAATGAATCACTGGATAACGGTCAAAGTTATCCTTGTTGGAAATATGCCCGAGAGACAATAATAAAGTGGTTATTATTATATTTCCAAGTTCATGATAATTGTCTATTATTCATGCTATAATTGTATTAACCTAAAACTGTAATAGATGTGTGAATATATAGATCACAATGTGTCCCTAGCGAGCCTCTAGTTGGCTAGCTCGTTGATCAATAGATGATCATGGTTTCCTGATCATGCACATTGGACGTCATTGATAACGGGATCACATTATTGGGGAATGATGTGATGGACAAGACCCAATCCTAAGCATAGCACTAGATCGTATTGTTGGTCTGCTAAAGCTTTTCTAATGTCAAGTATCATTTCCTTAGACCATGAGATTGTGCAACTCCCTGATACCGTAGGAGTGCTTTGGGTGTATCATACGTCACAATGTAACTGGGTGATTATAAAGGTGCACTACAGGTATCTCCGAAAGTGTCTGTTGGGTTGTACAAATCGAGTCTGGGATTTGTCACTCCATGTGATGGAGAGGTATCTCTGGGCCCACTCGGTAATTCATCATTATAATGAGCTCAGTGTGACTAAGGAGTTAGCCATGGGATGATGTGTTACAAAACGAGTAAATAGACTTGCCGGTAACGAGATTGAACAAGGTATAGGGATACATACGATCGAATCTCGGGCAAGTGTCATACGGGTAGACATAGGGAATTGCATACGGGATTGATTGAATCCCTGACATCATGGTTCATCCAATGAGATCATCATGGAACATGTGGGAACCAACATGGATATCCATACCCCGCTGTCGGTTATTGACCGGAGAGGTGTCTCGGTCATGTCTGCATGCTAGCCGAACCCGTAGGGTCTACACACTTAAGGTTCGAGGACGCTAGGGTTATAGGGGAATAGTTTACGTGGTTACCGAAGGTTGTTCGGAGTCCCGGATGAAATCCCGGACATTACGAGGAGTTCCGTAATGGTCTGGAGGTAAAGATTCATATATAGGAAGTGAGGATTAGGTCATCAGTAGTGTTTAGGGCGACACCGGTAATGTACGGGGACCACCGGAAAGGTTGCGGGGGTCCACCGGCAAGGGCCACGAGCCCCAAGCTGCTAGATGGGCAAACGTGGGTGGTAACCAGCCCCTAAGTGGGCTGGTTCTCCCACACAATTAGCCCAAGGCCCATCAAGGGGTGGAGGGGGCAAACCCTAGGCGTGGAGGGGCTGCCCTAGGTCTCAAGGTCCACCTCCTCCACCCTTGGCCACTGCCCTATGGCTATTTATGGCTGTCGCACCCTTTGGGGTGGAAACCCTAAAGGGTGGGCACCCTCCTCCCCCTCCTCCTCTATATGGTGAGGGTTTTGGGGCTGATTCGAGAAAAGAATTCTCTCTCTCTCGGCGCAGCCCTACTCCTCCTCCTCGTCTTCCGTAGTGCTTGGCGAAGCCTTGTCGGAGTACCACGTAGCTCCACCGTCACCACACCGTCGTGCTGCCGGAGCTCTTCCTCAATCTCTCCTCCCTCCTTGCTAGATCAAGGCGTTGGAGACGTCACCGGGCTGCACGTGTGTTGAACGCGGAGGCACCGTTGTTCGGTGCATAGATCAGAATCCACCGCGATCTAAATCGGTGCAAGTACGACTCCATCAACCATGTTCTAGCAAAGGTATGAAAATGCTCTACTGATACGTCTCCGTCGTATCTATAATTTTTGATTGTTTCATGCCAATATTCTACAACTTTCATATACTTTTGGCAACTTTTTATACTATTTTTGGGACTAACATATTGATCCAGTGCCCAGTGCCAGTTCCTGTTTGTTGCATGTTTTTTGTTTCGCAGAATATCCATACCAAACGAAGTCCAAACGTAATAAAAACTTATAGGGATTTATTTTGGAATATTTATGATTTTTGGGAAGAAGAATCAACGCGAGGCGATGCACGGAGTGCCCACAAGCCCTGTCGCCGCGGCCAGGGGGTGGGCCCCGACAGGCAGGCTTGTGGCCACTCGTTAAAGCGGTTGGAGCCCTTCTTTCTCCGCAATAAATATAATATCCAGAAAAATCGTGTTAAAATTTCAGCCCAATCGGAGTTACGGATCTCCGGGAATTTAAGAAACGGTGAAACGCACAATTTGGGAGCGCAGAAACAGAAGGACACAGAGAGAGAGATCCAATCTCGGAGGGGCTCTCGCCCCTCCGCCGCCATGGAGACCATGGACCAGAGGGGAGACCCTTATCCCATCTAGGGAGGAGGTCAAGGAAGAAGAATAAGGAGGGGGGCTCTCTCCCCCTCTCTCCCGGCGGCGCCGGAACACTGCCCGGGACATCATCGTGTGACGGCGACCTACACCAACACCTCCGTCATCTTCACCAACATCTCCATCATCTTCCCCCATCTATATTCAGCGGTTCACTCTCCCGCAACCCGCTGTACCCTCTACTTGAACATGGTGCTTTATTCTACATATTGTTATCCAATGATGTGTTGTTATCCTATGATATCTGAGTAGATTATCGTTGTCCTATCGGTGATTGATGAATTGCTATGATTGGTTTAATTTTCTTGTGCTTATGTTGCTGTCCTTTGGTTCCCATCATATGATCACACACGTGGATCACACCATAGGGTTAGTTGTATGTTGATAGGACTATGTATTGGCAGGCTAGAGTGACAGAAGCTTCAAACCTAGCATAGAAATTGATGCATATGGGATTGAAGGGGGACCAATATATCTTATTGCTATGGTTGGGTTTTACCTTAATGAACGTTAGTAGTTGAGGAAGCTTGCTAAAAGTTCCAATCATAAGTGCATATAATTCCAAGTAAGGGATGACATGTGATGTTAGTTGTGCTTCCCTGGCAACGGCGCCAGGAATAGTCGTGTCGACGGCACCATGAATCCTTCTGCTGCGGCTACTCCTTAAGGGACTTCCTAGGAAAATATGCAAAGGATTTCCCCCATGGCCTTGGAGCCTTGCGTTGGTGTTCCCTCGAAGCGGAAAGGGTGATGTAACACAGTGGTGGTAAGTATTTCCCTCAGTTTGAGAACCAAGGTATCGATCCAGTGGAGGAGTATCACAAGATCCTGCACAAACACAAAGAGCTTGCTCCCAACGCTATGAAGGGGTTGTCAATCCCTTATAGATTGTTCGCCAAGTGAGAACTGAAAGCAACAAAGTAACAAAGCAAAGTAAAAGCGAAAGTGGAAACGATATATGTGAATAGACCCTGGGGCCGTAGTGTTTACTAGTGGCTTCTCTCATGAAAGCAAGTAGACGGTGGGTGAACAAATTACTGTCGAGCAATTGATAGAACCGCGCAAAGTCATGACGATATCTATGGCAATGATTATATCTATAGGCATCACATCCAAAACAAGTAGACCGATACTTTCTTCATCTACTACTATTACTCCACACGTCGACCGCTATCCAGCATGCATCTAGTGTATTAAGTCCAAAACAACAGAGTAATGCCTTAAGCGAGATGACATGATGTAGATGGACAATCTTATATCATCGACAGATCCCATCTTGTTACCCTTGATGGCAACTACTCAATGTGTGCCTTGCTGCCCCTACTCTCACTGGGAAAGGTCACGACATGGTAAGAACCCAAAACCAAGAACTTCTCCCATTGCTAGAATCATAGATCTAGTTGGCCAAACAAAACCCAAGACTTGGAGAGACTTACAAGGATATCAAATCATCCATATAAGAAATCAGCAAAGACTCGAATATATATATCATAGATAATCTGATCACAAATCCACAATTCATCGGATCTCGACAAACACACCGCCAAAGAAGAATACATCGGATAGATCTCCATGAAGATCATGGAGAACTTTCTATTGAAGATCCAAGAGAGAGAAGAAGCCATCTAGCTACTAACTACGGACCCGTAGGTCTGAAGTGAACTACTCACGAGTCATTGGAGGGGTGATGATGATGATAAAGAAGCCCTCCAACTCCAAAGTCTCCTCCGGCAGGGCACCGGGAAGGGTCTCCAGAGATCTCGCGGAAACGGAAGCTTGCGGCGGCGGAAAAGTATTTTCGTGGATCCCCTGATTTTTTGCTATATTTTAGGGAATATATAGGCCAAAGATCTAGGTCAGGGGTGCTCAGGGAGGCCACAAGCCCTGCCACTGCCGCCTCCCCCTGGTGGCGGAGTGGGGGCTTGTGGGCTCCCTGGAGCCCTCCTGGCTTGGCCCACATGCCCCCTGATCTTCCTTTCGGGAAAAATCATTTTGGGTATTTTATTCCGTTTGGACTCCGTTCCAAAATCAGATCTGAAAAGAGCCAAAAACACAGAAAAAACAGGAACTGGCACTTGGCACTGAATTAATAAGTTAGTCCCAAAAAAGATATAAAAGGTACATAAAACATCCAAAGATGACAAGATAACATCATGAAACCATCAAAAATTATAGATACGTTTGAGACGTATCAAGCATCCCCAAGCTTAACTCATGCTCGTCCTCGAGTAGGGAAGTGATAAAGAATGAATTTTTGATGCTTTCATGCAACCTAGCATAGATGTCCTTTGTAACTCCTCTTATGTGACGTGAATGTTCGTATCCATTAGATTCAAAACAATAGTTTGCTATTGACGTGGAAACAATAATAATTCAAGCAAACTAGCAAGGTAATCATGAACTTTCAAAATAACAAGGCCAAAAGAAAGTTATCCCTACAAAAGCATATAGTCTGGCTATGCTCTATCATCATTGCACAACGAATTTAAATCATGCACAACCCCGGTATTGGCCAAGTAATTGTTTCACACCTTTACTTCCTCAAACCTTTTCAACTCTCACGCAATACATGAGCGTGAGCCATGGTTATAGTACTATATATGGTGTGGAATGTGGTGGAGGTTGCGAGACAAAAAGGAGAAGATAGTCACATTAACTAGGCATATCAATGAGCTATGGAGATGCTCATCAATAGATATCAATGTGAATGATAGGGATTGCCATACAAATTATGGACTAGAGCTACGAGTAAGTGAAAGCTCTTAAAGAAAACTAGTGGGTGTGCATCCAACTTGCTTGCTCACGAAGACCTAAGGCAATTTTGAGGAAGCCTATCATTGGAATATACAAGCCAAGTTATATAATGAAAATTTCCCACTAGCTATATGGTGGTGACAAAACGAGAGACTCTCAATCATGAAGATCATGGTGCTTAATATGCACAAGTGTGGAAAAAGTGGTAGCATTGTCCCTTCTCTCTTTTTGACTCATTTTTTTGGTGGGCTCTTTGGCCTCTTTTTTTTGGTGGGCTTCTTTGGCCTCTTTTATTTCCTCACATGGGACAATGCTCCATTAATGATGATCATCACACTTTCAACTCAAAACTTAGAGCGACAATGACTCTATATGGAATGCCTTCTGTAGTGTACCGTGACAATGATCTAGCATGGCATAGACATTAATGGAAATATCATGCTAGCTATCTTACGATCATGCAATGGCAACGTAGACGTGGTGGCACATGTCATGGTGGTAGTTACATGGCAATATATCTCCAAATGACTTTGAAAAAGCCATAGTAGGTAGGTATGGTGGCTGTTTTGAGGGAGGCTAATGGTGGGTTTTGTGCACCGGCGAAAGTTGCACGGCACTAAGAAGATAGTGATGGTGGAAGGTGAAAGTGCATCTAAACCATGGAGTCAACATTAGTCATGAAGAACTCATATACTTGTTGCAAAAGTTTTATTAGTAATCGAAACAAAGCATTCAACGCATACTCCTAGGGGAAGGGTTGGTAGGTATAAACCATCGCGCGATCCTGACTGCCACGCAAAGGATGACAATCAATAGACTAATCATGCTCAAATTTCATCACATAGCGGTTCACCATACGTGCATGCTACGGGAATCACTAACTTCAACACAAGTATTTCTAGATCCACAACACCTTACTAGCATGACTTCAATATTACCATAACCACAACTCAAAACTAATTGGGATGAATCAAACTTCTCTAACTATTCAATGCACATGAAGGTGGAAGTTTTCGTATCCCTTTGGATAACTACCCCTTTTGAGACTACTTTCAAAGCATAGATCAACTACCAAGCCACGCATCACTGCGCTCTAAAAGATATAAGTGAAGCACACAGAGCAAAAGTATCTACCTCAAAAGATATAAGTGAAGCACATGTGAGCTAAATTGTCTAACAAAAGATATAAGTGAAGCTCGACAAAATCAATGTGAGTGCATGTATCTCTCTCTAGGTGTGCAGAAAGGATGATTGTGACACAAAAAAAATAAAATAATCCTACGATACAAGACGCTCCAAGCAAAAACACATAGCATGTGGTGAATAAAAATATAGCCCCAAGTAACGTTACCGATGGATTGAAGACGAGAGAGGGGATGCCTTCCCGGGGCATCCCCAAGCTTAGGATTTTATGGCATCCTTGAATCTCTTGGGTGCCTTGGGCATCCCCAAGCTTGAGCTCTTGCCACTCTTTATATCTTTGTCCATAAGAACTTCACCCAAAACTTGAAAACTTCACAACACGAAACTTAAACAGAAACTCGTGATAACATTAGTATGAGAAAGCAAACCACCACTTCCTTAGGTACTATAGCAAACTTAAATTCTACTTATGCTGATGTTGGGTTACTGTATTTTCAATCTTCCATGGCTAATACCCCCCGATACTATCCATAGTGTCATCAAAATAAACAACCAACACAACAAAAACAGAATCTGTTAACAGCATACCAGTCTGTAGCAATCTGTATATTTCGTATACCTGTGTTACTTCAAAAATTCTGAACAATTACAACAGTATGAAAAATTTGTGTAGCAACCAGCAGCAAAAAAGAATCAACTCAAAAGCTCTTACAGAAAAAAATGAAAATTCTTTTCGTGAGCAGAAAGTTTCGGTCTTTACCAGCATGACCAAACGATCATCCCCAAGACTAATCATAACGGTTTTGCTTGGCACAAACGCAAAAAGAAACACAAAAAACACAATCATAACAGAATTATGGAAGTGTGGAAAACACAAAACAGAAATAAAAATGATAGATTCGTTGGGTTGCCTCCCAACAAGCGCTTTTGTTTAACGCCCTTAGCTAGGCAAAAGTGATGGAATCACGTATAGTCATCTTTGGTGCTCAAACCATAAGTAGCCCTCATCATAGATTCATAAGGCAATCTTATTTTCTTTCTAGGAAAGTGCTCCATGCCCTTCTTCAAAGGAAATTAAAATCTAATATTCCCTTCCTTCATATCGATGATAGCACCAATAGTCCTTAGGAAAGGTCTACCAAGAATAATGGGACATGAAGGATTGCAATCTATGTCAAGTACAATGAAATCCATGGGTACATAGTTATTATTTGCAACAATAAGAACATAATCGATCCTTCCCATGGGTTTCTTGACAGTAGAATCCGCAAGATGCAAATTAAGAGAAAACTCTTCAATCTCATGAAAACCAAGAATATCACATAAAGACTTTGGAATCGCGGAAACACTAGCACCCAAATCACACAAAGCATTGCACTCATAGTTTTTGATCTTGATTTTGATAGTACGTTCCCACTCATCATGAAGTTTTCTAGGTATAGAGACTTATAATTCGAGCTTCTCTTCAAGAGATTTCATCATAGCATCTATGATATGTGCGGTAAAGGCTTTGCTTTGGCTATAAGCATGTGGAGAGTTTGCAATGGATTGCATCAAAGAAATGCATTCAAACAAGGAGCAATTATCATAATTGAATTCCTTGAAATCCAAAGTGGGAGTTTCATTACTACCCAAAATTTTGATTTCTTCTACTCCACTCTCAACACCTTTATCATCAAGATAGGTGGACTCCAAATCATTGGGGCGTTTTTCAACAAAAGTGGATTCATATCCAGCACCTCCATAAATAAGTTTGACACGCGAAAACCAAGATTCAAGATGAGACACACCAAGCACTTTAAGATCTTCGTGGTTTGCATCACTAGAACGCACCCTTTTAAACCATTCATGCCTAGCGCGAATTTGGGCGGTTCTTTCTTTGCTCTCATTCATGAAGATACGCATAGCTTTCAAAGTTTCATCCAAGTTGACGTTGGGAGGAGCGCATCTAACTTCCAAAGCATCAATATCACAAGACATCCTATCAACGCTCTTAGCCAAATCGTCAATTTTGAGTAATTTTTCCTCTATGGACGCATTGAAAATATTTTGAGAGTTGATGAACTCTTTGATATTACTCTCTAAATCAGAGGGTAATTTGTTGTGATTTCCATAAGTGTTGTTGTAGGAATTGCCATAATTTTTGGAGGAGTTACTAGGAAAAGTCCTAGGAACATAGTTTCCTCTAAAAGCATTGTTGTTGCCAAAATTGTTCCTACCAACAAAATTCACGTCCAAACTAGCGTTGCTACTCCCAATCAAGGAAGATAGTGGCATGTCATTAGGATATACAGTAGCGTTTCTACTAGCAACCAAATTCATCAACTCGTCCATCTTAGCACTAAGCGAGTTAATCTCTTCTATAGCGTGTACCTTTTTGCTAGCAGGTGACCTTTCAGTGTGCCACTGAGAGTAGTTGGTCATTATATTGTCTAGGAGTTTTTTAGCGTCTCCTAACGTGATTTCCATGAACTTTCCACCTGAGGCGGAGTCCAAGATATTGCGAGAAGCGAAATTCAAGCTAGTGTAAAGGATTTGTATAATCATCCACAAACTCAAGCCAGGATTGGGACAATTTCTAATCATAAGCTTCATCCTCTCCCAAGATTGTGCAACGTGTTCATGATCAAGTTGCTTGAAATTCATGATATCGTTACGTAAGGAGATGATCTTAGCAGGCGGAAAATACTTGGATATGTAAGCATCTTTGCACTTATCCCAAGAATCGATACTATTTTTAGGCAAAGAAGAAAACCAAGTTTTTGCGCGATCTCGCAACGAGAAAGGAAAAAGTTTCAACTTAATCACGTCATTATCCACATCTCTTTTCTTTTGCATATCACAAAGCTCAATGAAGGTATTGAGATGGGATGCAGTATCTTCACTAGGAAGACCAGATAATTGCTCTTTCATAACAAGATTCAGCAAAGCTGCGTTGATTTCATACGATTCCGCACTAGTGGCGGGAGAAATCGGAGTACTAATAAAATCGTTATTATTAGTGCTCGAGAAGTCGCAAAGTTTGGTGTTTTCAGCCATGATGACTTCAACAAACAAACAAGCACACAAGCAAGCAAGAAAACCGGCAAAGGGAAACGACAAAGGCAAAAGAAAACGGCGAAGGAGAAAGGCAAATGAAAACGACAAATGTGAAGTGGGGGAGAGGAAAACGAGAGGCAACTGGCAACAAAAGTAAATGCAAGAGATGAGTTTGTGAGACCTACTTGGATAGATCTTGATCTCTCCTCCCTGGCAACGGCGCCAGAAATACTTCTAATGTCAGCTGTGCTTCCCTGGCAACGGCGCCAGGAATAGTCGTGTCGACGGCACCATGAATCCTTCTGCTGCGGCTATGCCTTAAGGGACTTCCTAGGCAAATATGCAAAGGATTTCCCCGTGGCCTTGGAGCCTTGCGTTGGTGTTCCCCAAGTGAGAACTGAAAGCAACAAAATAACAAAGCAAAGTAAAAGCAAAAGTGGAAACGATAGATGTGAATAGACCCCGGGGCCGTAGTGTTTACTAGTGGCTTCTCTCATGAAAGCAAGTAGACGGTGGGTGAACAAATTACTGTCGAGCAATTTATAGAACCGCGCAAAGTCGTGATGATGTCTATGGCAATGATTATATCTATAGTCATCACGTCCAAAACATGTAGACCAATACTTTCTGCATCTACTACTATTACTCCACACGTCGACCGCTATCCAGCATGCATCTAGTGTATTAAGTCCAAAAGAACAGGGTAATGCCTTAAGCAAGATGACATGATGTAGATGGACAATCTCATATCAACGAGAGAGCCCATCTCGTTACCCTTGATGGCAACTACTCAATGTGTGCCTTGCTGCCCCTACTGTCACTGGGAAAGGTCACCACATGGCAAGAACCCAAAACCAAGCACTTCTCCCATTGCAAGAATCATAGATCTAGTAGGCCAAACAAAACCCAAGACTCGGAGAGACTTACAAGGATATCAAATCATGCATATAAGAAATCAACAAAGACTCAAATATATATCATAGATAATCTGTCACAAACCCACAATTCATCGGATCTCGACAAACACACCGCCAAAGAAGATTACATCGGATAGATCTCCATGAAGATCATGGAGAACTTTGTATTGAAGATCCAAGAGAGAGAAGAATCCATCTAGCTACTAACTACGGACCCTTAGGTCTGAAGTGAACTACTCACGATTCATTGGAGGGGTGATGATGATGATGAAGAAGCCCTCCAACTCCAAAGTCCCCTCCGATAGGGCACCGGGAAACGGAAGCTTGCGGCAGCGGAAAAGTATTTTCGTGGATCCCCTGATTTTTTGCTGTATTTTAGGGAATATATAGGCCAAAGATCTAGGTCAGGGGCGCTCAGGGAGGCCACAAGCCCTACCACCGCCGCCTCCCCTGGTGCTGGAGTGGGGGCTTGTGGGCTCCCTGGAGCCCTCCTAGCTTGGCCCACAGGCCCCCTGATCTTCTTCCGTTCGGGAAAAAATCATTTCGGGGATTTTATTCCGTCTAGACTCCGTTCCAAAATCGGATCTGAAAAGAGCCAAAATCACAGGAAAAATAGGAAGTGACACTTGGCACTGAATTAATAAGTTAGTCCCAAAAAAGATATAAAAGGTACATAAAACATCCAAAGATGACAAGATAACAACATGAAACCATAAAAAATTATAGATACGTTTGAGACGTATCAACATGCTAGCAGAGGCCTCTCCAACATGATACTTGTTATCGATCTAGTAACGTAGTCAATTGCTTAGGGACAATTCCACAACTCCTACCACCACTTTTCCACACTCGTTCGACACTCTTTGTTGTTTCTTTATCTAACCAGCCCCTAGTTTTATTTACGTGTTCTTTACTTTCTTGCAAGCCTATCCTATCACTCCTACAAAGTACTTCTAGTTTCTTACTTGTCCTAGGTAAAGCGAACTTAAAGTGTGCATAGAGTTGTATCGGTGGTCGATAGAACTTGAGGGAATATTTGTCCTACCTTTAGCTCCTCGTTGGGTTCGACACTCTTACTTATCGAGAAAGGCTACAATTGACCCCCTATATGTAAGTGCATCTAGTGCCCCTTAGTGATTTTGGTGGTTTGAAGACTTATATGTTAAGTATCTAATGTGTTTGTGAGTGTACACATGATCTATAAGTCATTGAGGAGTTTGAGATATTTGAAGAATATCGACCCCTAAAAATATATGTCTTCAGTTGAAGAAATTGGTCTGAAGCTGAACAAATGAATCGTAAGGAATCTCCGATGAAATTGATAATCCTCATGAAGATTCTGATATTGAGAAGTCCGGTGGTTCCTGAAGAAAATCGTTCTGAAGAAATTGAAGCATGAAGATTTACATTTTTTGTTTTACTTTTTCGCATTTGATGAATAGGAACACCGTACTGTAAAGGGGGTCGAAGTTACACTATGGAATGAATTTCCTCATGGTGCTCAACCCAAGCCTAATCCTATCAAAAGCCTCAAGTGAGGAATATGAGTGACATGAGGACTCTCACAATTGAGGGTTCCGACCGTTTCGATAACCATGCCAAGTCATTGGTCTTATCCACTCCAACGGTCATATTATTTAAGGGCATTAGTGTCAAATCATGTCGGGATGCTCCCAGGCTATAAATAGCCACCCCCACAACCACTAGCTGGTTGGCTGCTCCATTAGAAGCTGACACTTGTCATAAGAGCAACCCAAATTCGTCAGAGCTTTCGAGAGTAATTCATTAGTGAGGAAATACACCACCCACCGAAACCACAAACCAAACCTAGTGATTGAGCATCACTGAAGAAGTTGTTCCTGTGTGGGACTGAAGCCTTTTACCTTTGAGGACTGTGCATCCTCCAGACGGTTAGGCGTCATGGTCTAGAGCTTTCCAGCAGTCAATTGTGGATCGCCTGGTGACCAAGTTTGTGAGGGTTTGGAAGTCTGCCCTCAAGACTTACCACGAGTGTTGGGCGAGGACTGTGTGTCCTTAGCTCAAGGAGAATACGGTAGGGACTATGTGTCCTGGGACTGGGTGTCCTTTGGTTTCAATACCAAGCCGCTCCAAACCAGATGTACAACTGTCACAGCAGTGGGAACTGGGTCATCAACAACAGTCTTCACTGAGAAACGGGTTGTAATTCCTCAACTCTTTACTTTTCTTGTATTGTGTGTTGATGACTTTCACTGTGTCTGTTTGAAGAATTTGCTGAAGACTCTCTATGAATTTCCTCAACCCCAAATTCTTCACGATATTTAATCATCATCTGTATTCTGCGTGCCTGCTTACTGTGCAATCTATTTTCACATTCTTTACTCTGTAATATTGCTGTTGTGAACGTTTGCAAGTCTGATCCTTTACTGTTTCCCCTGTAAGTTAGTCATCAGTGAGGAATTTCCTCAAAAGGAATTTCCTCAGTGATGAAATTCTAAAAATCTCCTATTCACCCCCCTCTAGTCGATATAACGCACTTTTAATTGGTATCAGAGCAAGGTACTCCCTTGTTCTGTGTGATTTTGGTTTAACCACCTGGAGTTTTAGTTATGTCGACTGCAGGCATGTTTAAGGTGACTGCAGCATGTCCTACCTACGAAGGAAAGAACTTTCCCTTCTGGAAGAACAAAATGCAAATGCATTTACAAGCTATTGATAATGATCTCTGGTATATTGTGGAAAATGGAGTCCCCATCATCTCTGCCAGTGTCACTGCGGCTGATGTGAAGAAATTCAAGCAACTCGATTCTCAAGCGAAGAACATCATCTGTGGCCATCTGAGCCCTAGCCAGTTTGGAAGAGTAAGTGCTTTGGGCTCTGCAACACTTATCTAGGAGAGACTGTGAAAGGTAAATGAAGGAGTATCAACCCAGCGTGACTCTCGTGTTGATATTCTTCGCAATCTCTTCAATCGCTTCAAGGGACATGACAATGAAAGCTCCCAAGACACCTTTGATCGCCTCACTGACATCAAATGAACTGCAAGCACTCGGAGCTCGAGACATCACTGATCACGAAGTTGTGAAGAAACTGCTGAGATCTTTGGATTCTTCATTTGATACTTTAGTTCTGATGATTCAAGAAAGACCAGATTACAAGATGCTTGATCCAGCTGATATACTAGAAAGGCTGAATACTCATGAATTCCAGCTAGAAGAAAAGAGAGATCTATATGGACCAAGCTATTCCAGACCACGTGCACTGAAGGCTAGAGCAATTTCCTCATCTGAAGACGACGACACATATGACAGCATTTGTGACCCTGAAGAATTTGGACATGAGCTTGCAATGCTCGTGAGGAAATTCCAGAGATTTACACGACGTGGTCAGTTCGGTAAATCTTCAAGAAGAGACATGAGGAAAGCAGAATCTTCATCTGAGGACTACAAGAAACGAACCTGTCACAAGTGCAACAAATCAGGTCATTACATTGCTGATTGTCCCCGTTGGGGAAAGGAATCAAAGAAGAAGAAATACAAGGATGACAGTTCTGATGACTCGAAGAAGAAGAAATCTTCAAAATCCTCATCTTCAAAGCCCTCATCGCACAAGAATACTAGTTTCAGAAAGGCTCGGGCACTTATTGGCAAGGAAATGGACTCCGAGGCAGAATTAGAGGAATGTGATGATGAAGAGGGTTCTGATGAAGACTCAGAATCAGGACAGGCTAGTCTTGCACTTGCAACCACTTTCGTCAGCAAGTCAATCTTCAATCTTGAAGAAAATGATTGCACCATCCATACTGATGACTATGCTGATGACATCGCTCCAACCTATTGCTTCATGGCAAAAGGTTCAAAGGTATCAAATAATACGTCCCCCTCTGATTCAAGTGACTGTGAACCTAATGGTTATAAGAAACCCAGTTACAGTAAACTTGCTATCATTGCCACTAAACAACAAACTACTCTAGAAAAGCTTCAGAAACTGCTAGACAAAAGTGATGATCTGTTGAATGATGAAATGAACCTTACCCAAATCCTCACTGATGACATGAAAAGTCTTCAGTCTGGATTTGATAATCTTCAGGATCGTTATGATACACTCCTCACTGATCATGAGAAGCTTTCCTATGAATTTCTTCAAAGGAAGCTTGATCTTGAGAAGCTGAGGATGTCTCATGATGATCTTCGTATGGAAAATGATTCATTACTAGCTCAACAGATCAGCGCTAGTCAAGTTGAATTTATTCCTCCATGTCTTAAATGCATTGAACGTGAAACTGCTAATTCCTCACCAGAATCTTCAAATGCTACCATTGCTACAAATTCTTCAACTACACCTGTTGTGTCTATTTCCTCACTTGAGGAAAACACAAATTTTACTGATGAAAATGCAGGGTTGAAGGAATTGTACGTGACACGCATGTACAAAAGCCTCAAAGGACATCATACCCTTTGTGATGTGCTCAAAAGGCAGATCTTGAACAGGAACCCGAGGAAAGAAGGAATTGCCTTTGAGAGGAAACTAAATGCTGATGGATCTTATTGGAAACCTGAGCAGTATCCCAAAACCTCATGGGTTGCTGCTACTGGGCCTCCTTTTGATCCATCTAATCTAACTGGATTTTCATGTGAACTATCCTATTCCTCGGATGAGTCATTTGATTCCAACTATAAACTGTTCAAAAATCAATCTGGTGAAGTATTTGCTCGATATGTTGGAACTAACTGCAGGAATGGCCCTCCTGTGAGGAAAATCTGGGTTCCCAAAAGCTGTCTTGAAAATCTTCAGGTGAATGTCCTCATGACACCACCACTGAAGAATCTGAACCCCAGATCAAATTCCTCAGGAGGGCCAAAGGCTTCAAGAGGATCAAAATCCTCAACTGGTCAAAACTATGCTCGTACCCGTGCTTATGCGACTAACATGCAGGGAAACTATAAGGAATATGAATATGAGCATTACTCCTCAAATCATTATGTTCATAAATCCTCAAACCAGTTCTCTGCATATTCATATGAGTACTTTAATCCCCCTACTGTTAAGAGAAGTGCATTAGCTTCAATGCCACATTTCTCATATGGTGCTCGCAGGATGATGAACGCTTTGCCACCCCTTCAGATGTGGGTGGTGAAGAAATCAAACTAATCACTTCTGCAGGTCAGTCTCCAGATGAAAATCATCATCTGAAGAATTTGCTGGAGACCTGAAGAAATGCTTGATAGGACGCAAGCTAATGATTGATGAAATAGAAATATTTTACACGTCCTTACATTTCTGTTATGATGAAATTACTGAACTGATGAAATTAGTATCATATTCTTCAAATCTGAAGCATATGAGATGGTAAGCTGTACTAATTCATCTGCAGGATGACAAACCCAAAAATACTGAGTGGGTTCTCGATAGTGGCTGCACACATCACATGACTGGTGATAAAAGCTTATTGATGAATATGCCACTAACTCCATCACCTCTGAAGCAAATCACATATGCTGACAAAGGTAAAAGCAAGGTATTGGGACTTGGCAAAGTGGCTATTTCCAAGGATAGGCATATGGACAAAGTGATGCTTGTTGAATCCCTTGGTCTTAACCTTATGTCAGTCTCAATGCTTTGTGATCTTGATATGATTGTTATCTTTGGTAGATATAGATGTGTAGTCATCATGGAATCTGACAGATCCAAAGTCTTCGAAGGTGTAAGAAGAGGGGATTTGTACATTGTTGATTTCTCTATAGGTCCTCAACCAACCACTTGCTTACTAGCAAAAACCTCAGAAGGATGGCTGTGGCACCGAAGACTAGGTCATGCAGGCATGAGGAATTTGCACATGCTCGCGAAGAAGAAGCATGTCATCGGCATCGAATCAGTCAAATTCATCAAGGATCATCTCTACGGTGCTTGTGAATTTGGGAAAATGACCAGATCCAAGCATCCCTCCAAAACCATCATGACCACTACACGTCCATTCGAATTGCTTCATATGGATTTATTTGGACCTACTCACTATGCCACACCAACCAATGCAGCATCTCTATATGGCTTTGTCATAGTTGATGATTATTCCAGATACACTTGGGTGCATATCATAGTGTATAAAACTGAAGTGCAGGAAATCTTCAAACGATTTTCTTCAAGGGCCTCGACGAACTTTGGCATCAAGATCAAACATATCAGGAGTGATAATGGAAGCGAGTTCAAAAACACTGGTCTTGATGATTATCTTGATGAACTTGGAATTACTCACGAATTGTCTGCTCCTTATACTCCTCAGCAGAATGGTGTTGTCGAAAGGAAGAACAGGACTCTGGTTGAAATGGCGAGAACCATGCTTGAAGAATATCAGACTCCTCGTCGTTTTTGGCCTGAAGCAATCAACATTGCATGTCATATCATCAATAGGGTATATCTTCACAAATTCCTCAAGAAAACCTCATATGAACTCCTCACTGACAAGAAACCCAATGTAAGTTATTTCAAAGTCTTCGGTGCAAAATGCTGGATTAGAGTTCCTCACCACAGCTCAAAATTTGCACCTAAGGCAGATGAAGGTTTTATGCTCGGTTATGGAAAGGACTCGCACACTTCAGAGTCTTCAACAACTATCACAACAAAGTTGTTGAGACTGTAGATGTGCGGTTCGATGAAACTAATGGCTCGCAAAGAGAGCAATTGTCTTCTGATCCAGATAAGCTGTCTCCTGAGGAAGCAATAAAGCTCAAGCCTACTGAAGACATTGTTCCATCTGAGGAAATTGATGAAGAAACGATCCCCATCGCTGATAAAAACCAAGAAGATGTTCCTGAGGAAATTGCATCAGCACCACTTCCTCAGCCCAGACAAAATCCTCAACCAGCTCATCCGAGGATTGCAAACGAAGTTGAACTTGACAAAATCCTCAACGACATTAACGCGCCAGGTCCTCTCACTCTCTCAAAAGCTTCACACTTAGTTAACTTTTGTGGGCATTTCTCCTTTGTATCCATCACAGAACCCACAAAAGTTGTTGAGGCTTTTCTAGAACTGGAGTGGATCCAAGCTATGCAAGACGAACTTCTTCAATTCAAGCTGAATGACGTATGGGAGCTCATCAAACGACCAGATCCTCGCAAGCACAACATCATCGGCACCAAGTGGATTTTCCGAAACAAGCAAGATGAGGACGGTCAAGTGGTGAGGAACAAGGCACGACTTGTAGCCCAAGGCTACACCCAGGTTGAAGGAATAGATTTCGATGAAACTTTTGCACCTGTTGCTAGACTTGAAGCTATTCGAATATTACTTGCTTATGCTAATCATCATAACATCACCTTATATCAAATGGATGTGAAAAGAGCATTCCTCAATGGTAAGCTTGAGGAAGAAGTATATGTTGCTCAGCCCCCAGGTTTTGAGGATCCAAAGAATCTAGACAAAGTCTTCAGACTCAAAAAGGCTCTGTATGGCCTCAAGCAAGCCCCTCGGGCATGGTATGATACATTGAAGGAATTCCTCATGAAGAAAAGCTTCAAACCTGGTTCACTCGATCCAACTCTTTTCACAAAATCCTATGATAATGAGCTGTTTGTATGTCAAATATATGTCGATGATATCATATTTGGCTGTACTGACAAAATTTACAGTGATGAATTTGCCTACATGATGAGTGAAGAATATCAGATGTCCATGATGGGGGAGCTGAAATTCTTCTTAGGTCTTCAAATTCGTCAACAAAGCAATGGAATCTTCATATCACAGGAGAAATACCTCAAGGATGTTCTGAGGAAATTTGACATGCACGAATGCAAAGGTGCCAAGACTCCAATGCCTACCAACGGCCACCTCGGCACTGATGAAAATGGTAAAGATTTCGATCAGCAGGTATACCGTTCTATGATTGGCTCCTTATTGTATCTATGTGCATCTAGGCCAGATATAATGCTTAGTGTTTGCATGTGTGCACATTTTCAAGCAAAAACGAAGGAATCACACCATAAGGCTGTGAAACATATTCTTCGATACTTAGCTCACACACCAACACTAGGATTATGGTATCCCAAGGGCTCCAATCTTCATCTGGTAGGGTATTCTGATTCTGACTATGCTGGTGACCGCGTGGATCGCAAGTCAACTTCTGGCACATGCCATTTCCTCGGAAGATCACTAGTTTGCTGGTCCTCAAAGAAGCAGAACTGCGTATCACTCTCCACTGCCGAAGCTGAGTACATTGCTCCTGGTTCTTGCTGTGCTCAATTGCTATGGATGAAGCAAACCCTCAAGGATTACGGCATCAACATGAAGAATGTACCTCTCTACTGTGACAGTGAGAGTGCTATCAATATTGCATACAACCCAGTACATCACTCGAAGACCAAGCACATCCAGATTCGTCATCATTTTCTTCGGGACCATGTCCTCAAGGGCAATATCCTCATCGACCATGTGAAGACTGATGACCAACTGGCAGATATCTTCACTAAGCCCTTGGATGAGAAAAGGTTTTGCAAGTTGCGCTGTGAGCTAAATATCTTAGAATCTTCAAATGTTTTGTAAAAACATGCACACATCCTAACACTTATGCAAAGTTGATGACTTAGATGTGCAACACATGATGAATCGATTTTCTTCAACTGATGAAGAATGTGACTCTGAATGTGAAGAAATTAACGAAGAAATTGATTCTCAGGGCCCTACGACAATTGTACGCGGCGTGTGTAATCAACATTCTTATATGGTGGGTAACGCCACCGCCCTATGTGAAATTCCTCAAGTTGTTTTTTTCATCAAATGATCAATTTCCTCAAAATGTGTTTTTCTTCAAAAACAGCTGTTCTTCATTGTGATGATTTATTACAAAATCTTCAAAAACACTTGATGACTTTCATTTGACTAGGTAGACAGTGATTTCTAGTCCTCAACAGCATTGACTTATGGCTATTTCTTCAAGTTGATGTTTCTGCTAAGTGAATGTGATCGGACCCTACTTTATGTCTATGCTATACTTATCCAGTCTATTCAATTCTTCATATGCGTTCTATTTGAAACTTTGTTCAAAATCCTCACTGCGTCCTTGTCAGCTGATGATTTTGTAACAAAAATCCTCAAATCTTCAAAAATTGTTTCTTTAAAGACACAGTAACTGAACCCCCACTTCCCACGATCGGATAACCACGATCTCCACTATCTCCACCGCATCATACGGGAGCTACACGTGTCCTGCGGAGACGTAGAGGCAGGGGCTATTTGATCCGAAATTTTCGCGCCAAACAGTAACTTTTGGGCTATAAATATGTCCTTATCTCCCTCGGTATCCTGTTCTTCGCCTCATCGCTCTCCTACCACAGCACACTCTACCGAACCCTAGCGCCACCACTGGTAGTCTTGCTGCCGGTGAGGAAGAGCTTCACTGCCTCGACCTCTTCGTCGCCAGAACCACGCCGGAGTCAGATCATCTTCGTCCGCCGCCGCCGTAGACGTCCTCTGTCGCCAAGTTAGGCTGCATTGGACACTCGAACGAAGAGCCTCTCCAACACTACTTTCTGTGTTCTTCGTACGCACCTTCCAGGGTAAATATATCCCATTTTTACAGCAGATTAGATCTGAAATTCTACATCTTCTATGTGAAATCTGTTTTTCCCCAAGATACGATGCGCACATGATTCTTCGAACACTACATATCACCACAATCATTGATGAACTATGCTAAGCATCTAAGACTATCACGAGATTCCTCAATTGTGCGAATTTTCGGATCTGTACAACTCTGGAACCCAAGAACAGTATGCTTAGGCAAATTCCTCAACCCCTGGTTATATTCCTCAAACTGTCAAACTTTTTCATTTTCCTGAAATCTAAGAACGCATATGACCTCTCCAAATTCCTCGCAACCATACTCTGTTCACAAGTACACACATGTCAGCTGATGAATCTCTCGGTTCTCATCACATTAACTCATTTGCAGCGTTTCTGGAAGAAACTCTTCAAGGCTCATCAGAATCCTCACGAGTTCAAAATCATCAGCAAAATCCTCAACTGAAGAAAATGGAGGAAGACAGAAAACAGAAGGGAGGAAAGAAGCTTGAGCAAAACACAACTATTGATATACCTGAGGACATTTACTTGGACTATTGCACGCCTGATGAACATGAGACAATGGCCAAGAGAAAAATACGGCTGCAGAAGATTGAACGCCGATGGGCGAAGGAATGGAAGGAGTACAGGTTTGTGACTCCCAAATATGCGAAGAAATTCGCTTTGAAGCCTCCTGGCAGAAGGGCCCCACTTGAGGATCATCAAGTAGCACATCCATCAAGCCTCAAGACCATTGATGACTATCCAGATGAAAAGGAAAAGCATCTGGCCAAGCTCAAGAGGCAAGCAGAAGCTGCAGTGAGGAAATTCAATGAATCCTCAGCTGCTGCCTCCGGTGCTGCTCATTCCTCAGCTGCAGAAACCTCAGGCTCAAAGATTCCTCAAATGCAGTCTGCGCCATCAAAGCCAAAGGCTCCAAAGCCTCAAGAGAAGTCTGCTCAGACTTCTGTCACAAAACCCTCAGCACCAAAACCCTCATTACCAAAACCTTCAACACCAAAACCATCAGCGCCAAAGCCCTCAGCACAAATCTCCTCAATATCAAAATCCTCAGCTCTAACCCCAAAGCCTCAAGAGAAACCAGTACCGAAGCATGTCGTCAAGCCTACGACCGCCAGCTCCAGCTCCCCACTCCCAGCTGCAACTAGCTCGGAGACAAAGTCTTCAACACCTCTTGTGAAGACTTTGACAACTGCTGAACCTGCACCTCTGCCCAGCCCCAGCAAAATCATCGCAGTCCCATCTGCATCAGAGGGAAGTGATGAATATGATGATGAAACCCTGCAAGCCATCATCAGAAACAAGCAAGAAAGGGTAGCACAAGCATGAGGCAGTGCTATTCCTCTGGCCATGGACCCCAAGGTCCTCCTTGACTACCTCAATATCTGGTATGAGGACCCAAACACTCCCATTGATGATTTGAAACTTCCTCCTGGCATCAGCCACATGGTGGCCACCTTCGTAAATGAAGCCAAGTGGAAAGAGCAGCAGGCCAGGCAGGCAAAGGTTGCAAAGGCCAAAAAGGAGAAATTCCTCAGGCAGAATCTCCTCAAACTTACTCCTCATGCACTGGTGTCAACCCAGGCAGAGCTGCAAGTACTGACTGACAACTACGCCAAGCTGTCAGATCGCAAAAGCATCAAGAGCAATTTCATCAAGCTAGCCACTAGTGCTGTTGATGACTACAACAAAAGAACCGCACCCCCAGCACCAACTCCTCAGCCCTTGGTTGAGCAGCCAGAAGATGCATCTCCTGATGAGGAGGAAACTCCTCAAGCTGAGGAAGAACACCAAGAGCGCCGTGTTGATGAACCGGCCATTGAAGAAATCATCACGGAAACTGCAACTGATGAAATTGCAACCACTGATGAGACTGCTCTTGATCCAGCTGCTTCATCAAAGCAGGCTGATGACTCTGTTCCAGCTGGTTTCTCACTACCAGCTGAAGAATATGAAGAAAGAACACCTTCACCAAAAGCTTCAAAGGTGAAGAAGATAATTCCATCTGCATCAGATGCGAAGAAAACAAGGGCTGCTGAAAAGGAAGCCAAGAAGAGAAAAGCCTCCTCAGCAGTAGAAGAGACAGAGGCAAAGCGCCTCAAAGAAACTGAAGAAACTGCTCCTCTGGACCCAGTGCCTCTCAATGTCGCCCCTTCCTATGAGATGGTCATCATTGATGACCCAGCTACAAGGGCAGATGAGGAAATGAAGGATGTCGCCTCCGAGGAACACACTGATGAGGAAATTCAGATTGACGACAGTCCTCAACCTCCTATTCCTCAGACAGAGACTGCTCAAGCATCAGCTGCACCAGCTGATGAAACTGCTTCTGCCACAAAGCCAGCTGAGGAAAAACAAGCTGAACATCCTCAGACTGATGAAATTGTACATTCTGAGAAGACTCCTCAATATGAGGAACAGGCTGACCCAACTCCTCCAAATGAGAAAGAAGTGGAAATTCCTCAGCCAGAGGCTCAGCCAGAGCAAGCATCATCTCCTCAGCATGAAGTACCTGCTGATGAAATTCCTCACCTTGAAGAAAAAGCTGAAGAAAATGTACCCGCCCAAGACAATGAATTCATTGTGCTCAACCCAGAGACTGCCATTGTTGTCTCCTCCCCCATTCCTCAGCAAAATCTTAAGCCAGCTCAGCGCCAACCATTCTCCAAGCGTCCAAAGTTTCAGAAAGAAGATTTCTTTGAAGAACGCATGTATTTCATCGGAGAGAACCCTTATGACAAGCCTCAAATTAGGCATCTGAAGTTTTGGACAAGGACTCAGATGAACTACTATTCCTCTGTGCTCTGTGGACGCAACAAGATATTCCAGCACCGGCACATTCCTCATGTTGAGCTTGAAGCAATACCTTGCATGGAACCAATCCTCAGTGTACTCCACGATGCAGGTTTGCTCCCTATGTGCTTAGACATATCAGACTGGAATAGCGAGCTCATTCTTCAGTTCTATGCCACTCTGCACATATCTGGCAACGCTGATGACATCAACACTTGGGTGTTTGACTGGATGTCCCAAAATACTCACTACAAAGCTCCTGCTTCTGAACTCCTCAGAGAACTGCCCGTACCAATTCCCTCAGATGGGGAAGTGAAGCTTTATGGTGAGTGTGAGCTGCCAAATGGAATGATGGAAGTCCTCATGAAGCCTTTGGCTGCAGGAAAACCCTCAAGAACCACATTCCTCGTCCATGAGCTCAAGTATACACCCCGGTCTATCTACATAATCCTCTGCAGTGTGCTCGCGCCAATCAAAGGCCATGACGATGAAGAAGATGTTGTAGGCCTCATGAAGAATATGCTCTTCAACATCATTCACGGTATTCCTATTAATATCCATGATTTCTTATTGAGGACTTTGGCCGACAATGCCATGTGCCCCTTTGATCGCAAGATATATGCCTCGTGGATCATGAGATTCATCAGGACAAGGACAGGCATCAACTTCCACGCTGATTTCCAAAACCACATGGGTTATATGCCTCCTATCCGGGTCAACAAGAAGACTTTCGAGCCCATTAAAGGAAAAGGAAAATCTGTGATTGAAGAAGGCAGCAGGCCCCTTGATGGCCAGTCCAAAGAGCCAGAAGCATACTCTTCATGGGACGATACTGAGACTCGTCCAGCAAGCCCAGTTCCTCCTCGCGTGCTGAACACCAGAGAGCTCCTCCTCAGTCTTCACCAGAAGGTGGATCGCAACCACAAATGAATCAAACGCCAGTTTGGTGCCATTGTGAAAACCCTCACTGAAACTCAGAACTCTGTAAAGATTAATCATCACTATCTGCATGAGGTTTTCGATCGCACCTGGGCTACACTTGCACATCTGAAGACTCAGACTAAGCTTGAAGAAATGGACTTTGAGCGGGACTTTGACTGGTCGTGGCCTCCCAAGAGGAAGTTCAGGCCCATTCCAGTGCCAGACCTTGAATACAGCTCCTTTTCTTCATTCCGCACCGCTGAATCTGATGAGGAACAACTCGACACAGCAACCGGCCCAAGGAAGAAGACTACCCCAAGAAGCGTCACGGCTCTTCATCAACCGCCAAGAAATGAAGTCTTCACGGGCGTTAGTCCTCAGTTTGTCCCTTTTTGTCACTTGATGACAAAGGGGGAGAAACTCGAGAGTTAGTCTTCAAGCGGGATATTTTTGGGGCTTATAAACTATATTTAAGTTACAAACTCTTGGCTCTTCTGAAGTTTTTTTTGTAATGAGTTGTAACTTAAACCCGATGGTACTCTGACGCTTTTGAACGTTTTTCTTCAAATGCTTATTCCTCAAGTTTTAATGCACGCATGCTGAAATTCGTCAGATACCATTTGCCATCATGCATCTTCATTTTCTTCATATGATATGTTAGATGTATGCATGATTTACAAGACTCAGGGGGAGATCTCCATGATATAAATCATCAATGTGCATTTGCTGTGAAAAGCAAAATCCTCAAGATATGACATCTTCAGGGGGAGTCTCTCTCAATCTTGTTTTCAAATTCCTCAAATGAGTATTTACACTTCATATTTTTAATCCCTGTTGAAGACTTAACCTAATTGTCATCAACCACCAAAAAGGGGGAGATTGTAAGTGCATCTAGTGCCCTTTAGTGATTTTGGTGGTTTGAAGACTTATAGGTTAAGTATCTAATGTGTTTGTGAGTGTACACAGGATCTATAAGTCATTGAGGAGTTTGAGATATTTGAAGAATATCGACCCCTAGAAATATATGTCTTCAATTGAAGAAATTGGTCTGAAGCTAAAGAAATGAATCGTGAGGAATCTCCGATGAAATTGATAATCCTCATGAAGGTTCTGATATTGAGAAGTCCGGTGGTTCCTGAAGAAAATCGTTCTGAAGAAATTGAAGCGTGAAGATTTACGTTTTCTGTTTTACTTTCTTCGCATTTGATGAATAGGAACACCGTACTGTAAAGGGGGTCGAAGTTACACTATGGAATGAATTTCCTCATAATGCTCAACCCAAGCATAATCCTATCAAAAGCCTCAAGTGAGGAATATGAGTGACATGAGGACTCTCACAGTTGAGGGTTCCGAACGTTTCGATAACCACGCCAAGTCATTGGCCTTATCCACTCCAACGGTCATATTACTTAAGGGCATTAGTGTCAAATCATGTCGGGATGCTCCCAGGCTATAAATAGCCACCCCACAACCACTAGCTGGTTGGCTGCTCCGTTAGAAACTGACACTTGTCATAAGAGCAACCCAAATTCCTCAGAGCTTTCGAGAGTAATTCATCAGTGAGGAAATACACCACCCACCGAAACCACAAACCAAACCTAGTGATTGAGCATCACTGAAGAAGTTGTTCCTGTGTGGGACTGAAGCCTTTTACCTTTGAGGACTGTGCATCCTCCAGACGGTTAGGCGTCATGGTCTAGAGCTTTCCAGCAGTCAATTGTGGATCGCCGGGTGACCAAGTTTGTGAGGGTTTGGAAGTCTGCCCTGAAGACTTACCACGAGTGTTGGGCGAGGACTGTGTGTCCTTAGCTCAAGGAGAATACGGCAGGGACTGTGTGTCCCGGGACTGGGTGTCCTTTTGTTTCAGTACCAAGCCGCTCCAAACCAGATGTACAACTGTCACAGCAGTTGGAACTGGGTCATCAACAACAGTCTTCACTGAGAAACGGGTTCTAATTCCTCAACTCTTTACTTTTCTTGTATTGTGTGTTGATGACTTTCACTGTGACTGTTTGAAGAATTTGCTGAAGACTTTCTCTGAATTTCCTCATCCCCAAATTCTTCACGATAGTTAATCATCATTTGTATTCTGCGTGCCTGCTTACTGTGCAATCTGTTTTCACATTCTTCACCCTGTAATACTGCTGTTGTGAACGTTTGCAAGTCTGATCCTTTACTGTTTCCACTGTAAGTTAGTCATCAGTGAGGAATTTCCTAAAAAGGAATTTCCTCAGTGATGAAATTCTAAAAATCTCCTATTCACCCCCCTCTAGTCGATATAACGCACTTTCACTATACTTGTGGGTTATCAAGACCTTTTTCTGGCGCCGTTGCCGGGGAGCAATAGCGTGGGGTGAATATCCTCGTGTGTGCTTGTTTGCTTTATCACTAAGTAGATTTATTTGCTGTTCTAAGTTGTTCTCTATCTTTAGTTATGGATATCGAAGATGAAATACCAAAACAATTAGGTGTACTTGCTACTAATGGAGATGGGGAACCTCCTAAAACCCTTGAGGCTCATTACGTGGAAAATATTATGCACTTTTTAATAATCCTGAGAAAGCCCCATTCAATTATATAATGGGATACACGTTGGATCAACGTGAATACTTTATGGATTATCGCTTGACTCAAAAAGGGAAACTTTTATGGGATCAAATACATTTGTTGAAATGGTATGCTTGGGAACTATGCAAGAGATATGGTGTTACTTGTTGCTCTACGATGAAGGCTCCACACCTTCCCTTTTCTTGTGAATTTAATGATCATAGAACCTTGGCTTCTTATTCTAATGGTATATATGATTACTATGATGTGGATCAAATAGAAGAGTTTGTTGCTTTTATGGGTGCTTACGAAATTGAGGCTCTGTTTAAAAGGTGTGATGATAATGATGATGCTCCTTACCGATCTGAAAATTTGGCTATGCTTCGTTATTGTTATACTAATTATGAATATAATGCCCATATTGAAGGATTTAAGGAGAAATCCTATGCTGCCCAAGAAGAGACTATTATTTTGCAGGAAACTATGGAAGAAGAAAATGCTGAAATTGTGAGCTCATTAGATGAAAAAGATGAAGAGGAGAGCGAAGAACAAACGGAGGAAGAGCGGACTAGCTACCCGTGTGCACTTTCCAATGAGAGTAACTCTTCTACTCATACATTATTTAATTTCCCTTCATTCTTACCGAAGGATGAATGCTATGATCCCTTGGATTCGTTTGAAATATCCCTTTTTGATGACTTTTATGCATGCTATGCTTGTGGACATGTTGCCAATATGAATGATGCTTATGAATATGAGCTAGCTATAGTCCCTTATGTTAAACAGAATGATTTGGATGAATATAATATGCATGTACTTGCTGCTCCTACTTGCAGTTATTATGAGAGAGGAACTACATATCCACCTCTCTATGTTTCCAATACGATAAAATTGCAAGAAACTGCTTATGCTATGTATTGGCCTTTACTTGGTGTGCATTAATTGTTCTTTTATGACATGCCAATGCATAGGAAGAGAGTTAGACTTCGTCATTGCTTGATATATGTGTTAGGAAAGCAAATTGTCTCTATTGAAGGCCCAAGGGGCATATATATATTACACATGACTTGAGGTGCAAGGAAAGTAAACATAGACTAAAAAGGACTCCTAGACTAATACTAATAGACTAATAAGGACTCCTAGACTAATACTAATACTTCCTAACACCCGCCCTCAAATGCAAAGCGTATGCAATAGCATTGCATTTGAAGAAGTGTAATACTAAAATGATAATCCAAATCCGCATCTTAAGAGTGTCGTCGTAGCATGAAGAGTCTTCAAAACTTGTCGAGTCGCCGAAGGAGAGAACGAAGAGATGGCACATCAGAGGTAGACACCGCATCACTTGAAGATACAAGATAAGTATCAAGAGAAGATGGGTTGTCAAAAGAAGATTGCAAATCAAGAGGAAGACACCGAAGAGATAGCACATCAGAGGAAGACACCGCATCATTTGAAGATACAACATAAGTATCAAGAGAAGATGGGTTGTCAAAAGAAGATGGCACATCAAGAGAATAAAGCATTGTGCAGAAAATCATAGTCCACGACAACCGTCGGCGAAAGAAGGTCGGCGGATAAGGCACGATGGACGTAGATTGACAATGCAAAAGAAGTCCAGAAAATCCTATTGAAAACAACAAGGGCAAGTAGGCCACAAAAGTTGCATAGAAAGGATCAGGACCGAAAAAGGCTGACGGACTAAGGTATGGTGGACTCGCATGGCATGAGAAACACAAAATATCAACGAATTTGGTGGACGCAGCGGAAAACAAAGAAAACTAGAAAACACACACTAGATTAGGGATGATGGCAGCGGAAGAGAAAAAAATAATATCATGGCGAAGGGAATAGCAGTCGCACGCAAGCTGGACGTGCGGGAGGAGAACATGCAATCGAGAGCTAAGCAGTACACGCCACGACAAGGTAGCATGCAGCAGCAAGCAACACGTGTGTAGCAGAGGTAGCGGTGGCCAATAGCATCATGTAGCAGTAGTTTTATTTTTATTTTTATTTTTTATTTTTTTGGAACACGACCTAAGCAGCGGCAGGTGGGATCAGGACGGGAGGCTGGAGGCGGCGAGATCCAGCGGCAGGTGGTGGAAGCAGCGGGATCCCAACAATGGCTGGTTGATCCGATCTAGAAGCATGAGGTTCAACAACACGTGAGAACCAGACCAGCCGTTGTGGACTTGTAACGCTGGTGGAGGCTGGAGGCAGCTAGATCAGATCCGGATCCCAACGTTCCAGCAGCGGTAGGTGGGATCCAGCAACAGCAGCGACTTCAGCCAGGAGCAGATCAGGGGGAGTTGCAGATCCAGGCAGCCGGAAGAGGTGGCGAGATACTTCGGCCAGGTGCAGATCCAGCACCATAGGGACTTCGGCCTGTAGCGGATACTTCGGCCAGGAGCAGATCCAACACCAGAGGGACTTCGGCCTGTAGCGGATACTTCGGCCAGGAGCAGATCAGGAGCGGTAGCGAGATCCAGCGACGGGAACGGCGGCTGGAGCAGGAACGAAAAAAAAATTGGATCGTGAGGACGAGTTGCGGCGTCCGGAGACCTAAACCTAGGCTCTAATACCATGTTAGGAAAGCAACTTGTCTCTATTGAAGGCCCAAGGGGCATATATATATTACACATGACTTGAGGTGCAAGGAAAGTAAACATAGACTAATAAGGACTCCTAGACTAATACTAATAGACTAATAAGGACTCCTAGACTAATACTAATACTTCCTAACAATATGTTACCTTGTGCTCACTACTAAATTTCAAATCATTGCTAATTAAAATTGGCTTTGATATACCTTGGGATCCGGGTGGATCCATTAATTGAGCACTTTATGCCTAGCTCAATGGCTCTAAAGAAAGTGCTGCCTGGGAGAGAACCCGGAAGTTTTAGAGAGTATTTATTTCTGTTGAGTTCTTTTATTTAGTTTAAAAACAAAAAATATATAGAGGGGAACTTAAAACTTTTTCAAAAAGAGAAGCGATTGAAAGGTGATGCATTGCGGAAGTGAGGGTCGACCTTGAACACTTGTGTTCATGCTCATGGAAACAATGTATAATTTTTCATGGAAGTTTCTCACAAAAATAATTATCCCCTTGTACAATTCCTTTGTGTTTTTAAAAATAATGTGCCAAGTAAAGCCTTTACGATTAGTTTGGGTGATAGTTGTTTGATCACGCTGAGAAGAGACAGAAACTTTCTGCTCACGAAATTAATTTTCGTTTTTATTACGGAAGAGCTTTTGAGTTGATTCTTTTTTCTTCTGATTGATATGCAAAGTTTACACACGTTCATAATTTTTCAGATTTTTTGAGATAACAGAAGTATACGGAATATACAGATTGCTACAGACTGTTCTGTTTTGACAGATTCTGTTTTCTATGCATTGTTCTCTTATTTTGATGAATCTATGGGTAGTATCGGGGGGTATGAACCATGATGAAGTTGGATTACAGTATATATAAAACTTATATGAATTTAGAATGAGTTCACAATACTACTTGAAGTGGTGATTTATTTTATTATACTAACGGATCTCACGAAGTTTTGTTGAGTTTTGTATGATTGAAGTTTTCAAGTTTTGGGTGAGAGCACGATGGATGAAGGAATAAGGAGAGGCAAGAGCCTAAGCTTGGGGATGCCCGAGGCACCCCAAGGTAATATTCAAGGAAGACTCAAGCGTCTAAGCTTGGGGATGCCCCGGAAGGCATCCCCTCTTTCGTCTACAATCTATCGGTAATTTTACTCGGAGCTATATTTCAATTCGTCACATGATATGTGCAAATGCTTGGAGCGTCTTTTGTGTTTATTTTTCCTTTTTCTTTTATGCACCATGCTGGTATGAGATAGTCCTTGGTTGGCTTTATAGAATGCTTCTTGTGCTTCACTTATATCTTTTGAAGTTTGGATTGCCTGTTTCCCTACACATAGAAAACCGCTATTTGTAGAATGCTCTTTTGCTTCACTTATATTTGTTAGAGCGGGGCACATCTTTTGTAGAAAGAATTAAACTCTCTTGCTTCACTTATACCTATTTAGAGAGTTAAGAGGAGTTGGTCATTCACATGGTTAGTCATAAAATCCTACATAAAACTTGTAGATCACTGAATATGATATGTTTGATTCCTTGCAACAGTTTTGCGACATGAATATGTGATATTAGAGTCATGCTAGTGAGTAATTGTGTTTTTTAGAAATACTTGTGTTGAGGTTTGTGATTCCCGTAGCATGCACGTATGGTGAAACGTTATGTGATGAAGTCAGAGCATGATTTATTTATTGATTGTCATCCTTTGTGTGGAGGTCGGGATCACGTGATGGTTAACTCCTACCAACCTTTCCCCTAGGAGCATGCGTGTAGTACCTTGTTTCGATGACTAATAGACTTTTGCAATAAGTATGTGAGTTCTTTATGACTAAGGTTGAGTCCATGAATTATATGCACTCTCACCCTTCTACCATTTCTAGCCTCTCTAGTACCGCGCAACTTTCACCGGTGCATTACACCCACCGTATAGCCTCCCTCAAAACAGCCACCATACCTACCTATTATGGCATTTTCATAGCCATTCCGAGATATATTGCCATGCAACTACCACCGTTCCGTCTCATGACATGTGCCACCACTTCGATATTGCCATTGCATGATCGTAAGATAGCTAGCATGATGTTTCCATGGCTTGTCTGTTTTTTTGATGTCATTGCTATGCTAAATCATTGTCACGGTACACTACCGAAGGCATTTCAAATAGAGTCATCATTGCTCTAAGTATTGAGTTGAAAGTGTGATGATCATTATTAATAGCGCATTGTCCCAGTGTCCCAGCGAAGTCCATTTACAAAAAAGAGGCCAAAGATGCCCACCAAAATCAAAAAAATAAAAAAATAAAAAAAGAGAGGCCAAAGAACCCACAAAAAATGAGAGAAAAGAGAGAAGGGACAATTGCTACTATCCTCTTTCCACACTTGTGCTTCAAATAGCACTATGATATTGATGATAGAGAGTCTCCTATGTTGTCACTTCCATATACTAGTGGGAAATTTTCATTATATAACTTGGCTTGTATATTCCAATGATGGGCTTACTCAAAATTGCCCTAGGTCTTCGTGAGCAAGCAAGTTGGGTGCACACCCACTAGTTTCTTTTGTGAGATTTCATACACTTATAAGTTCTAGTGCATCCGTTGCGTGGCAATCCCTACTCACTCACATTGATATCTATTGATGGGCATCTCCATAGCCCGTTGATACGCCTAGTTTATGTGAGACTATCTCCTCCTTTTTTTGTCTTCTCCACGACCACCATATTCTATTCCACCTATAGTGCTATGTCCATGGCTCACGCTCATGTATTGCGTGCAAGTTGAAATGGTTTGAGAACACTAAAATATGAAACAATTGCTTGGCTAAAACCGGGGTTGTGCATGCTTTAAATATGTTGTGTGGGGAAGATGGAGCATAGTCAGACTATATGATTTTGTAGGGATAACTTTCTTTGGCCATGATATTTTGAGAAGACATGATTGGTTTCTTAGTATGCTTGAAATATTATTGTCTTTATGTCAAATGATAGACTATTGCTTCGAATCACTCGTGTTTTACTATTCATGCCATGATTAGATTATATTATCAAGATTATGCTAGGTAGCATGCCACATCAAAAATTATCTTTTTTATCATTTACCTACTCGAGGACGAGTAGGAATTAAGCTTGGGGATGCTGATACGTCTCCGTCGTATCTATAATTTTTGATTGTTTCATGCCAATATTCTACAACTTTCATATACTTTTGGAAACTTTTTATACTATTTTTGGGACTAACATATTGATCCAGTGCACAGTGCTAGTTCCTGTTTGTTGCATGTTTTTTGTTTCGCAGAATATCCGTACCAAACGAAGTCCAAACGTAATAAAAACTTACGGGGATTTTTTTGGAATATTTATGATTTTTGGGAAGAAGAGTCAACGCGAGGCGATACATGGAGTGCCCACGAGCCCTGTCGCCGCGGCCAGGGGGTGGGACCGCGGCAAGCACACTTGTGGCCACTCCTTAAGGCGGTTGGAGCCCATCTTTGGCCGCAAGAAAGATAATATCCGGAAGAAAATCGTGTTACAATTTCAGCCCCATCGGATTTACGGATCTCCGGGAATTTAAGAAACGGTGAAACACAGAATCTGGGAGCGCAGAAACAGAAGGACACACAGAGAGAGATCCAATCTCGGAGGGGCTCTCGCCCCTCCGTCGCCATGGAAACCATGGACCAGAGGGGAAACCCTTCTCCCATCTAGGGAGGAGGTCAAGGAAGAAGAAGAAGGAGGGGGGCTCTCTCTCCCTCTCTCCCGGCGGTGCTGGAACGCCGCCCGGGACATCATCGTGTGACGGCGATCTACACCAACACCTCCGTCATCTTCACCAACATCTCCATCATCTTCCCCCATCTATATTCAGTGGTTCACTCTCCCGCAACCCGCTGTACCCTCTACTTGAACATGGTGCTTTATGCTACATATTATTATCCAATGATGTGTTGCTATCCTATGATGTCTGAGTAGATTATCGTTGTCCTATAGGTGATTGATGAATTGCTATGATTGGTTTAATTTGCTTGTGGTTATCGTGCTGTCCTTTGGTGCCCATCATATGATCGCGCTCGTGGATCACACCATAGGGTTAGTTGTATGTTGATAGGACTATGTATTGGCAGGCTAGAGTGACAGAAGCTTCAAACCTAGCATAGAAATTGATGCATATGGGATTGAAGGGGGACCAATATATCTTATTGCTATGGTTGGCTTTTACCTTAATGAACGTTAGTAGTTGCGGACGCTTGCTAATAGTTCCAATCATAAGTGCATAGAATTCCAAGTAAGGGGTGACATGCTAGCAGAGGATCCTCCCACATGATACTTGCTATCGATCTAGTAACGTAGTCAATTGCTTAGGGACAATTCCGC
This sequence comes from Hordeum vulgare subsp. vulgare, assembly GCF_904849725.1. Taxonomy (NCBI): domain Eukaryota; kingdom Viridiplantae; phylum Streptophyta; class Magnoliopsida; order Poales; family Poaceae; genus Hordeum; species Hordeum vulgare. The sequence goes on from NC_058520.1 coordinate 513,860,444, forward strand.
AACTCCTACCACCACTTTTCCACACTCGTTAGACACTCGTAGTTGTTTCTTTATCTATCCAGCCCCTAGTTTTATTTACGTGTTCTTTACTTTCTTGCAATCCTATCCTATCACTCCTACAAAGTACTTCTAGTTTCATACTTGTTCTAGGTAAAGCGAACGTAAAGTGTGCGTAGAGTTGTATCGGTGGTCGATAGAACTTGAGGGAATATTTGTCCTACCTTTAGCTCCTCGTTGGCTTCGACACTCTTACTTATCGAGAAAGGCTACAATTGATCCCCTATACTTGTGGGTTATCATCTACCCCTTTGCTCGTTGCTGGTTTCTCCATAGATAGATCCTTGTCTGGCGTAGGAAATGTTTTGAAATTACTACGTTCCCCAACAGTGGCATCCGAGCCAAGGTTCTGTGCGTAGATTCTATGCTCAAGTAGAACACAAAAGTTGTGGGCGCTGATTTTCTCAATTTCTTGCCGTTACTAGTCTTTTCTTGATTCGGCGGCATCGTGGGATGAAGCGACCCAGACCGACTTTACACATAATCTTACGTGAGACTAGTTCCACCGCCGATATGCACTTGTTGCATAAGGTGGCTAGCGGGTGTCTGTCTGTCCCACTTTAGTCGGATCGGATTTGATGAAGAGGGCCCTTATGAAGGGTAAATAGTGTTGGCATATCAACATTGTGGCTGTCACGTAGGTAAGAAGCATTCTTGCTAGAAATCCTAATCAGCCATGTCAAACTTGCAACAACAATTAGAGGACGTCTAACTTGTTTTTGTAGGGTATGCTATGTGATGTGATATGGCCAAAAGGATGTGATGTTACATATGTGATGTATAAGATTGATCATGTTCTTGTAATAGGATTCAGGACTTGCATGTCCATGAGTATGACAACCGACAGGAGCCATAGGAGTTGTCTTAATTTATTGTATGAGATGCAACGCCATGTGATTACTTTACTTTATTGCTAAGCGTTAGCTATAGTAGTAGAAGTAATAAGTTGGCGTGATGACTTCACGGAGACACAATGATGGAGATAATGGTGTCATGCCGGTGACAATGATGATCATGGTGCCCCGAAGATGGAGATCAAAGGAGCAAGATGATATTGGCCATATTATGTCACTATATGATTGCATGTGATGTTTATCATGTTTTTCATTTTATTGCTTAGAACGACGGTAGCAAAAATAAGACGATCCCTCACTAAAATTTTGATATATGTATTTCCCTAACTATGCACCGCTGTGAAGGGTCGTTGTCTCGAAGCACCATGTGATGATCGGGTGTGATAGATTATAACGTTCGCATACAATGGGTGTAAGCCAGTTTACACACGCAAAACACTTAGGTTGACTCGACGAGCCTAGCATGTACAGACATGGCCTCGAATACGGGAGACCGAAAGGTCGAACATGAGTCGTATGGTTGATATGATTAGCTTGGAGATGCTCACCATTGATGACTAGTCCGTCTCACGTGATGATCGGACACGGACTAGTCGACGTGTATCATGTGTCACTTGGATGACTAGAGGGATGTTGATCTGAGTGGGAGTTCATTAGAAATTTGATTATATGAACTTAATTATCATGAACTTAGTCGAAAATTGTATTTACAAATATTGTAGATCCAATGGCGAAGGCAAATGATTCATTCAACTTCAACGCGTTCCTAGAGAAAACCAAGCTGAAAGATGATGGGAGCAACTATGCGGATTGGGCTCGTAACTTAAAGCTCATCCTCACTGCTTCGGAGAAGGCATAAGTCCTTAATGCACCACTAGGTGATCATCCCGTCCCCGCGGCAACCCAGGATGTTAGGAACGCCTTGCAGTTGCGGAGTGATGACTACTCTATGGTTTAGTGCATCATGCTTTACATTTTAGAACCGGGGCTCCAAAGGCATTTTGAGCATCACGGAGAATATGAGATGTCCGAGGAGCTGAAACTTGTTTTTCAAGATCATGTCCGGGTCGAGAGATATGAAGTCTCCGACAAGTTCTTTAGCTCTAAGATGGAGGAGAATAGTTCTGTCAATGAGCAGATACTCAGAATGTCTGGGTTGCACAACCGCTTCACTCAGCTGGGAGTTGAACTTCCCGATGATGCGGTCATTGAAAAAATCCTCCAGTCATTTCCACCTAGCTATAAAGGCTTTGTGATGAATTACAACATGCAAGGGATGGAAAAGACTATTCCCGAGTTGTATTCAATGCTGAAATCTGCACTGGTAGAAATCTAAAAAAGAACATCAAGTGTTGATGGTGAATAAGACCACCTGTTTCAAGAAAGGCAAGGGTAAAAGGAACTTCAAGAAGGACGACAAAGCAGTTGCCGCGCCCGGTAAACTAGTTGCCGGGAAGAAGCCAAAGAAAGGACCCCAAGCCTGAGCTGAGTGCTATTATTGCAAGGGAACCGATCACTGGAAGCGGAATTTCCCCAAATACTTAGCGGACAAGAAGGCCGGCAACGTCAAAGGTATATGTGATATACTTGTTATTGATGTGTACCTTACTAGCGCTCGTATTAACTCCTGGGTATTTGATATCGGTGTTGTTGCTCACATTTGCAACTCCAAGCAGGAACTGCGAAACAAGCGTAGGCTCGCTAAGGACGAGGTGACGATGCACGTCGGGAATGGTTCCAAGGTCGATGTGATCGCTGTCGACACGCTACCTCTACATCTACCTTCAGCATTAGTTTTAAACCTGAATAATTTTTATTTAGTACCAACTTTGAGAATGAACATTGTATCGATATCTTGCTTGATGCAAGATGGATACTCATTTAAATCCGAGAATAATGGTTGTTCTATTTATATGAGTGGTATGTTTTATGGTCATGCCCCGCTGGTCAATGGTTTATTCTTGATGAATCTCGATCGTGATGCTACACATATTCATAGTGTGAGTATGAAAAGATGTAAAGTTGATAATGATAGTCCCACATACTTGTGGCATTGCCGCCTTGCTCATATCGGTGTCAAGCGCATGAAGAAACTCCATACAGATGGACTTTTGGAGTCGCTTTATTTTGAATCATTTGACACATGCGAACCGTGCCTCCTGGTCAAGATGACCAAGACTCCGTTGTCCGGAACAATGGAGTGAGCGACCAACTTATTGGAAATAATACATACCGATGTATGCGGTCCAATGAGCGTTGAGGCTCGCGGAAGCTATCATTATGTTCTCACCCTCACTGATGATTTAAGTAGATATGGGTATGTCTACTTAATGAAGCACAAGTCTGAAACCTTTGAAAGGTTCAAGGAATTTCAAAGTGAGGTGGAGAATCAACGTGAGAAGAAAATAAAGTTCTTACGATCTGACCGTGGAGGAGAATATTTGAGTCACGAGTGTGGCACACACCTAAGGAAATGTGGAATTGTTTCACAACTCATGCCGCCTGGCACACCGCAACGTAACGGTGTGTCTGAACATCGTAATCGCACTTTATTGGATATGGTGCGATCTATGATGTCTCTTACCGATTTAACGCTATCATTTTGGGGATATGCATTGTAAACTGCCGAATTCACTTTAAATAGGGCACCGTCTAAATCCGTTGAGACGACACTGTATGAAATATGGTTTGGCACGAAACCTAAGCTGTTGTTTCTGAAAGTTTGGGGTTGCGATGCTTATTTGAAGAAACTTCAACCTGAGAAGCTCGAACCCAAAGCGGAAAAATGTGTCTTCATAGGATACCCTAAGGAAACTATTGGGTATACCTTCTATCTTAGGCCCGAGGGAAAAATCTTTGTTGCCAAGAACGCATCCTTTCTAGAGAAAGAGTTTCTCTCGAAAGAAGTAAGTGGGAGGAAAATAGAACTTGATGAGGTAAGTGTACCTCCTCTCGAATCAGAAAGTAGCGCAGCGCAAGAAAATGTTTCTGAGGCACCTACATCGACAAGAGAAGAAATTAATGATGATGATCATGACACTTCGGATCAAGTTGCTTTTTAACCTCGAAGGTCCACAAGGACACGTTCCGCAGCAGAGTGGTATGGCAACCCTGTCATGGAAATCATGTTGTTGGACAACATTGAACCTTTGAACTATGAAGACGCGATGGTGGGCCCGGATTCCAACAAATGGCTTGAGGCCATGAAATTAGAGATATGATCCATGTATGAGAACAAAGTATGGACTTTGGTGGACTTGCCCGATGATCGGCGAGCCATAGAGAATAGATGGATATTTAAGAAGAAGACTGATGCGGATGGTAATGTGACCATCTATAAGGCTCGACTTGTCACTAAGGGTTATCGACAAGCTCAAGGGATTGACTACGATGAGACCTTCTCACCTGTAGTGATATTGAAGTCGGTCCGAATCATGTTAGCAATTGCCGCACTTTATGATTATGAAATCTGGCAAATGGACGTCAAAATGGCATTCCTGGACGGCTTTCTTAAGGAAGAATTGTATATGATACAACCAGAAGGTTTTGTCGATCCTAGCAATGCTAACAAGGTATGCAAGTTCCAGCTCCATCTATGGGCTGGTGCAAGCATCTCGGAGTTGGAACATTCGCTTTGATGAGGTGATCAAAGCGTTTGGGTTTGTACAGACTTATGGAGAAGCCTGTATTTACAAGAAAGTGAGTGGGAGCTCTGTAGCATTTCTCATATTATATGTGGATGACATATTGTTGATGGGAAATGACATAGAACTATTGGAAAGCATAAAGACCTATTTGAATAAGAGTTTTTCAAGGAAGGACCTTGGAGAAGTTGCTTACATATTAGGCATCAAGATCTATAGAGATAGATCGAGACACCTCACAAGTCTTTCACAAAGCAAATACCTTGACAAGATATTGCAGAAGTTCAATATGGATAAGGCTAAGAAGGGGTTCTTGCCTGTATTACAAGGTATGAGGTTGAGTACGACTCAACGCCCGACCACGATGGAGGATAGAGAAAAGATAAGTACCGTCCCCTATGCTTCAGCCATAGGCTCTATCATGTATGCCATGATGTGTACCAGACCTCATGTGAACCTTGCCATAAGTTTAGTAGGGAGGTACCAGAGTGATCCAGGAGTGGATCATTGGACAGCGGTCAAGAACAGCCTTAAGTACCTGAAAGACCTAAAGATATGTTTCTCATTTATGGAGGTGCCGAAGAGCTCGTCGTCAAGGGTTACGTTGATGCTAGCTTCGACACAGATCCGGATGACTCCAAGTCACAAACCGGATACATGTATATTTTGAATAATGGGGCAGTTACCTGGTGCAGTTGCAAGCAAAGCATCGTGGCGGCATGTACATGTGAAGCGGAGTACATAGCTCCTTCGGAAGCAGCACATGAAGGAGTGTAGATGAAGGAGTTCATCACCGACCTAGGAGTGATCCCAAATGCGTTGAGCCCGTTGACTCTATTATGTGACAACATTGGAGCTATTGCCATTGCAAAGGAGCCCGGGTTTCACAAGAAGACCAAGCATATCAAGCGCCACTTCAACTCCACACGTGGATACATCCAGGATGGAGATATAAATATTTGTAAAGTACATATGATTCAGAATGTCACAAATTTGTTGACTAAACCTCTTCCATGAGCGAAACATGATAAGCACCACAACTCTATGGGTTTTTGATTCATCACAATGTAACTAGATTATTGACTATAGTGCAAGTGGGAGACTGTTGGAAATATGCCCTAGAGGCAATAATAAAGTGGTTATTGTTATATTTCCTAGTTCATGATAATTGTCTATTATTCATGCTATAATTGTATTAACCGGAAACCGTAATACATGTGTGAATATATAGATCATAATGTGTCCCTAGTGAGCCTCTAGTTGTCTAGCTCGTTGATCAATAGATGATCATGGTTTCCTGATCAAGGGCATTGGATGTCATTGATAACGGGATAACATCATTGGGGAATGATGTGATGGACAAGACCCAATCCTAAGCATAGCACTTGATCGTATGTTTCGTCTGCTAAAGATTTTCTAATGTCAAGTATCATTTCCTTAGTCCATGAGATTGTGCAACTCCCGGAAACCGTAGGAGTGCTTTGGGTGTATCAAACATCACAACATAACTGGTTGATTATAAGGGTGCACTACAGGTATCTCCGAAAGTGTTTGTTGGGTTGTGATATATCCCAAACGTATCTATAATATATGCTTGTTCCATGATCTTTTGGGTGACATTGTTGTATGTTTTGCTACACTTTCATACCTTCTTACACATATTTCCACTAACCTACTAACTCAGTGCACCGAGTGCCAGTTTCTGTCTACTGATGTGTTTTTTGCAGGGACTTTTACCCAAATTTACGAGTCCCAAAATTCCCGAGAAAAATATATAAAAAACAGCGTGACGGAAGGTTCCGCGGCAGCGAAGATGGGCCAGAGGGGAGCGAGGGGCAGCCCAGGCGGCCTCCCTGCGCGACCTGGCCCCTGGTCGCGCCCACAGGTCGCCTGGGTGGGTCCCACCTCCTCTGACGCCCGCCTTTGGCCTATATTTACCCCTCCAATCGGAAACCCTTCCACCATATCCAGAATCGCGAATTTCTCCATCGTTCCGCCACCGCCGCGCTTCCAAGATCGGGAGAGTCAGGAGACCTCTTCCCGGCACCCTACCGGAGGGAGGATTGACCTCCGGGAGCTTCTCCACTGCCATGGATGCTTCCCGGACGTGCCGCGAGTAGTCCTCCTTGGACCATGAGTCCATGACCAGTAGCTATGTGATGTCTTCTCTCCAATCTTGTGCTTCAATGATTAGCCCTTGTGAGGTGCCCTACATGATAAAGGCATCTATGTAATTTTCCTCCTATTGCTATACTCGGTTTCCTGGGATCCGATGAATTATGAGATTATGTTCAGATTGTGATGAGTTATATATTTGATTATCCTTTTATATTATGTTCTTTAGTGATTCATGCATGTTCTCCGTTGCTTTTTATTGCTTTGGCCGAGTAGTAGATTGTAACTCCAAGAGGGAGCGTTATGCATGATTGTGGGTTCATGCCCCCTGATGCCTAGCTTGAGTGACAGAAACATGAGACTACGGGATGTGTTGTTGCCACGAGGGAGAAAACAATCGTGCTTGTGACCGCGGTTGCAAGGATTGTTTACCTTACGCGAAGTTCGTTAATGCAGTTTTCCGTTGCTTTGAGTTTACACTTTGGGTGGAGTTGTAACTTAATACCAGCGAGATGTTCTCGATTGATGTCTCAAGGTGGATGATTAGTAAGTAGATGTTGATGAATAAACGGTCTAATTGTCTTGGCGTACTGCCCATTACTATTGAGCCTCTAACTTTCAAGTAGCATAATTAGCATTGCGGTGCGTTTATAATTCTGTCAATTGCCCAACTGTAATTTTCTTACCCATGCATAGTTGTTTACCGTCTTTTGGGAGAGAGACAACACTAGTGAACATCATGTGCCTCAGGTCCATATTACCACTATTTCTTACACCTCCACCATTTACTGCTTTATTTACTTTTCCGTTGCAATCACTATCACTATTCCCGCTTGTGTTTTGATCCTTTGCAAACTACAAGGCCGGGGAGATTGAGAACCTCTTTGTACTCGTTGGGAGCAAAGTTCTTTGTTGTTTGCGCAGGTGCACGTCTTCTGCTAGCTTTAGAGCAGCGGACACCTACTTGTTGATCCTCGGAGTCCTCCTGGTTTGATAAACCATACAATTCCCGTGTAAGGGAAATCTACTGCTGACTACGTCTCCACATTCCACTTGGGGTAACCAACGAGGGGCGAGAAGTATATCCATCAACTCGTCATCAAGCAAATTTCTGGCGCCGCTGCCGGGGACTCCAGTCTTGAAGATAGGGGAGTTGCACGCTATCTTTTACCTTTGCTTTTAGTCTTGTTATTTTGCTTTCTAGTTTTTGCTTTAGAGTCTTATATCAAAAACTATTTATGGGGAACATATTGCCCATAGTAGATATCTTGTATAATTAAATATTTTTGTTTCTTGTTTTTATTTCACTAGTTAGGCTTAATGGAAAACAACAAAAATATGAGAGAGCTTTATAAACTTTATCTTGAACTAGGACATGAAGTGTATGAGGAGAAAATTAAAAATCCTATGGAACTTTATTATTTGCATAACAATTATGATGGTGGCAATGTTATTAGTATGCTTTCTTTGAATATCAATATTGCTAATGACATGGAAAGCTCTAAGCTTGGGGATGACGGGTTTGATGAACATGATGTTTTTAGTTCCCCAACTTTTGAGGAGAAAATTTGCTTTGATGATACTATGCCTCCTAAATATGATGATTACCATGATGATAATGATTGCTTTACTTTCACTATTCCTAATAATAAAGATTTTGCTTATAAGAAGAGTAATGATACTTTTATGCTTTTGGATCATGGAAATAATGCCTTATGTGCTAGTTATATTGTTGAGTTCATCCATGATGCCACTGAAATTTATAATGAGAGGGGGAGACATGGTTCTAAATATCTAAAAAATAAGAAGTTTCCCCTCTTGATGTCGATGGTTTTGAAGCTGCACTTGTTTTTCCTTCGTATGCTTACTGCTTTGTGCTTCAATGAATTATTCTATTGCAATATTCCTATGCACAGGAAGCATGTTAGACTTAAATGTGTTTGGTATTTGCTTCTTGATTCTCTGTTTTGTTCTATAACTCTTATTCCTACGAGAGCATCATTAAAATCTTAATCCTATCTTTATGGCTATAAAGAAAGAGGTCTAGGGAGACAACCCTTGTTATCTTTACTTTGAGTTTTTTACTTTCAGTTTTACTAGTCTTGATGATTGTTACTACCGTAGCAACATCATTGTATCTTTATTTTTGAGCTTTGTGCCAAGTTTTAGCCTCCAATTGCAAGAAAGTTCAAAAGTTGTGACATGTTGTCTAGAAACAGATTCTGTCTGCTTGACGGAACAATTCTCCAAAAATCACCAGATCATCTTTTTGATTTCATTTTTTTGAAAGGATGCTCTATATAATTTTCTTTCGGGCGTATGTTCTTAGTTTTTTTATTTTAGTTCAGAAGTGCCCCGAACAAATTATTTACTACCTGATGTTCTGTTTTTCACAGATTCTGCCACGTTTTGCATTTTCATCATTTTGCAAACCTTAACCTTGCTTTTTCTTTGCAAAAACCGTTTGGCAATCTTGATAAACAATAGCGCTTCATGAAAATACTTATTTCCAGTAGATAATAAATTATTTTATTATGGGCACTAACCACTCTAATCAGCTTATGATGAGTTTCGTATGAAGGGGGTTTTCAAGTATGCGATGGAAGATGATGAAAGAAGATCTAGGAGTGTCAAGTGCTCAAGCTTGGGGATTCCCCATGCACCCCCAAGAAATATTCAAGGAGACTCAAGCGTATAAGATTGGGTATGCCCCCGTGCATCCCCTTCTCCATAAACAATCATCAGTTCGTCCATCTCCATGCTATATTTTTATCACTTCATATGTGATATGCTATGCTTGGAGCGTCCTGCTCTTTACTTTTTATTTTGTTTTAGTTTTTCTTGCTTTTCATAACAATTCGGAACCTAGCCTTCCTTGTTTGGGAGAGAAACAACCTCCACTCCACCCTGGAACACAACATAGGTTTTCGTGCTTATCTTTTTGTGTGTTCTTTATCTTTTCATAGCTAGTGTCATGCTTAGCTCTTAGTTTTCATGATTTATCTTTTTAAGAGCTTTTATTTAGGTTGCTTTTGGAACTCTCTTGAGTTATCATGCTTATCTTGTTTAGAGAGTTGGCTTGTTGCACTGAGTTGTGTGTCTTGCATGAGTAGGTAATTGAGGTTGCTATTTAAGTATAGTAGTAACTTGCAGTCGTTTTGAGGTATTGATTTGAGTAATATTTGGACAATTGGTGCCAAGAGCTTGAGCCTATTAGTGATAGGTGTCGTATTTTGGGAAATCTGTATGTTTTTCAAAAAGTAAAAAAAATTAGTTGAGAACTCTAGCTGCTAGATTGATCGCTAACCTCTCGAGGGGTTGGAATATATAGAGTACCCTCACGTTACCATGGGTCGAGGACGTGCAAGGATAACCAAACCCCCAAACACTCCTCCTCGGGATGCTTGTCTCTTTGTGCATTTCCTGACTAGATAGAGATTTACCGATAATAAGTGCATGAGTTCTTCGGACTAATGTGAGTATTCGATTGTTGGCACTTCCACCATCCATATTTTGCTAGCCTCTTCGGTACCGTGCATTGCCCTTTCTCATGTTGAGAGTTGGTGCAAACTTTGCCGGTGCATCCAAACCCTTGGCATGATACGCTCTGTCATCATAAGCCTCATTATATCTCTCCTCAAAACAACCACCATACCTACCTATTAAGGCATTTCCATAGCCTTTCCGTGATACATTGCCATGCAACATCCACCATCTCATGACTTGATCTTCATGTCATACATGATTTTGCTTGATCGAGGAGCTGCATTGTTAGTTGGGCCTTGCCCTTATTATTGCTACATGACACACTAGTTTCATTGCATATCCTGCTATACTGAGAGAGGCATACATTTGCATACATCATGATAGTTTTCATTTGTCTTTATGTTGAGTACTTCTTATAAAGTGTGATGATCTTCTTTTTATTCTTGTAAAACATAGAGTGTTGCCCTTAAGTGAGGAAAAGATCCCAAAGAGGACAAAGTAAAAGATCCCAAAGAGGACTTATGAAAAGATACCAAAGAGGTCAAATGAGAGATAAATAGAAAGAGCGAAAGAGGCCACAAAAAATAGAAAAAAAGAAAGAAAAAAGAAAAAATAAATAAAAAGAGAGAAGGGGGCAACTCTACTATTCCTTTTGAAAGATCCACACTCGTACTCCACTATTATATTTGTACTACATAGAGATTATCATTCATGCATAACTATGTGGGGACCCTTACACTATAGAACTTGGCTTGTATATTCCAATTATGAGCCTCCTCGAATGAGCTATAGGTCTTCATGAGCAAGCAAGTTGGATGCACCCCCACTAGTTCCATGGGAGATCTTACCTTAGCTCATATGTGCATCCGTTGCATGGCAATCCCTACTCCTCACATCATATCTATCATTTGTCTTTCTCTCGCCTATGGTTGTCCTTATTGATGTGAGCCTTTCACACCTTTTTGTCTTCCTTCCCCATCATAATTCTCTTTGCCATCCTAAGTGCCAACATATCTTTCTTGCGCTCATCCATTGCGTGAGTGCTCAAAGTCGAAAGGGAGAGGATCATTTTGACTTGTGCCTGACTAGTGGTCTGGGGATGAGTCAAAATAAGATTCTGAATGAGACCAATTGTGCAGTTTAGTAGGTTGAGTTCTCAATTAAAAAATGCTTTTATGCTCTAAACCCATCCCCCACTTCTTGCACGCAAACACCATTTGGAGACATTCGATTCACGGACAACGAGAGCTGTTGCACCTTTATGTTCTTACTTTGTTATCTTCAATACTAAATATAGACTCTTGCTTGTTATTGTCTTGACTTCAATTTAATATCTTACTTGCGTTAATTTGAAGTTCTTATATGTGTGTTAGCATGCCACCATAGAAATTATTTGTGTTATCATTTACCTACTCGAGGAAAATATATAAAAATTAGAGTGACAAAAGCTAACGGAGCACTGAAGATGGGCTAGAGGGGAGCCAGGGGCTACCCACGCAGCCTCCCTATGCGGCCTGGCCCCTGGCCGCGCCCACATGTCGCTTGGATCGGTCCCACCTCCTTTGACACCCTCCTTTGGCCTATATTTACCCCTCCGATCGGAAACCCTTCCATCATATCCAGAGTTGCGAATTTCTCCATCATTCCGCCGCCGTCGCGTTTTCGAGATCGAGAGAGTTAGGAGACCTCTTCCCGGCACCCTGCCGGAGGGAGGATTGACCTCCGGGAGCTTCTCCACCGCCATGGATGCTTCCAGGACGTGCCGTGAGTAGTCCTCCTTGAACCATGAGTCCATGACCAGTAGCTATGTGATGTCTTCTCTCCAATCTCGTGCTTCAATGATTAGCCCTTGTGAGCTGCCCTTCATGATCAAGGCATCTATGTAATTTTCCTGCTATTGCTATGCTCAGTTTGCTCGGATCCGATGGATTATGAGATTATGTTCAGATTGTGATGAGTTATATATTGTAACATCCCAAATTTAGGAATGTTAATATAATTATTAGATTGATTGTTTGTTTGTTTGAGTGATTGAAACTTGAGTGGAATTTGAAACTTCTAAAAAAATTAATTAATGAGAGGGAATAAAATGACTTTCCCAATTTTTTTTATTTTGAATCCCTTTTCAATTTTGAGTTCGAATATTTTCAAAACCCTTTGAAAAAAATCAAATCAGAGGAGGAAAATGACATTCTAAAATTACAAAGAATGTCTTGATTCAAATTTGAAGTATTTGCAATTTATTTGAAATTCAAATTTCTTTTCGTTTTAAAGTTATTGCAAAAAAATATTTTTTTTAAAAAGTATTTTATTTGGTCTTGAAAATAAGTTCATGTTATAGGAAATTTTATTCTAAATTTTTTGATATATAATATGCCTATATAAAATATCCTCTTAATTTCGTTTATATTCATTTTCGTTGTTTATTTTAGAAAAAAAGCATTGTTCACTCGATTGTGTTCATCCGAGTAGAAAAAAAGCAAGCCGGATTTTCCCATGCGGCTGGCCAAATCCTTTTGGCCCATGTGGCTCCTCTCCCTCCTTTTCTCCTATTTTCGTCTATGTTTAGTCCCACATTGCTTATTTATTGACCTTACACCTTCTTTCCACCTATAAATATAGATCCACAAGAGCATCCAAAATCATCTACTTCGGCTTAAATCAATCTTTTGGTTTGACTAGGTTTATTGAATAAAATATTTTGTTCTTTCCGATGGGATTTCTGGAAGTGGTCTCCTCTTTGGAAGTAATTCTTACTCTGCATTTTAAAGCTATTTCTCTTCGTATTTTTCTTTTATACTACTCTAGTTTATTATTTCCGGACTAGTATTCTTAAACTAGTATATGGTAGAGTAATTAGATTTATCAATTAGTCTATGTATTCACACATTACTCCTAGAATTCTTTTAGACATAACATTTTTGTTCCGTAAAACAGCTTCGCCCTCATTTTTCAAATAGCCATAACTTTTTACTCGTTTATCCGAATTAGATGAAACCAACGCCTAGAGTTTCGTCTTGATCCCACCTATTCGGTGAACCTATCATATCAAATTTTTGAAATTTTCAAATTCCGAAATTTGTTCAGATTCATATTCAAACTTCTTTTGATCATACCTTTTTATCCGTAGCTCCGTTTTAGATGAATCCAATTGCGTCGGATTCGTATGAAAGTAATCTTCCCGTTTGTATCATTAGTTTTAACTTTTCAACTTATAATTTTGATCAAATCATATTTATCTATTAGTGTCCAAACATGTTCACATCGTTCTAAGATGATTCAATGTTATATTAAAGTATTTGTATCTAAGATGATTCTTCTACATGTTCATATTGATCTCCTATATCCAGTAGCATCATTAGTTTTGACCTTCGAACCTTCGAATCTTATCTTGCAAATCGTAACACCGTTTTAATCGATTCCTTTTACCCCTAAATACTCATGTCATATATTTTTGTACATAACCATCGTACTTCATTCAACTTCTTTTGATCTTCTGAATGCTAATTCAATTCATACTTCAATTCGCTATAACTTGTGTTGTAGTTGTAGTGCTTCATTTCAAGAAATTCTTTCTACAAATATATTCTTATGTATTATACTATTTGTCAAACAACATTCATGTTGTTCTCCCAATATTTTTGATCATCTCCCATAGTGTAGACAAGTCAAGCTTATATAGCGATAGTTGATCATCCTTTGACTCTTTTGAGTTGACCCCTTTCACGTTTCCTTTTACAACACCATAAGGCCCAATCTTTTCTTATTAAATCCTGGTATGTTGTTATTTTGCACCAAGACATGTTTTGTTCTTATGTTCTTTTGGTTCTTCCTTTTGGCATGGATGTTTATTGAATGTTATTCGTTTACGATAGATTGCTCGGAGTGTGACGAGTAGAATTATCGGCATTATGAGAGCGACTATATTCATCAAGTAATAACAGGCAAGTTCAGATTGATCATATTTTTACCTATGGTTTTATTGTATTAGATTCAACCTACTTCACCCATTGCATGCAAGTAGGTACTTGGAAACTTTGGTTATTGAGTAGTATGTTATGATAGGCACCCCTAAACCTTTGTTACTTTGTTTGGGACGTTATTTTGCTATGCTCCTAGTAGACGGGGGTTGGTTGAGTGTTTATCATGAGTGTTGTGAGAAACTTAATAATCAAGACATGAAGACTCCAAGACTTGCAGGAACTTAGAACGAAATATAACTCCGGGTGAAGGACGGTTTAGATGGGCTCCCTGGGAAAACCAGCGGAGGACCCGGGATGCATGGAGAAGCGCCATGACATCTTGCGGAAAGCTTCACCCACGCTCAAAGAGATGGATGGATATTTCAAGACCCAAGGCTTACCTGCACAGCCACAAGTCGTTGTGGGCTCTGGCTTGGTTGGACAACATGGTGTCTCTGGACGGGCGGTGCTACGAGATGTAGAAGAACGATGGGATTGGATGGGCACCGACAAAGGCTTATAGAAACCCGTTGAAAGACCATGTTTTGATCATCCGGTTCTCAAACACACTGAAGTGCAAGGACTTCAACGAAGGCGATCAAATCTTGTGGGGAACGTGTGCAAAACTCTGCAGAGTACTCAAACCTAATCGATTAGCCGTGTCCACGATCATGGACAATTTGAGCCAAAGGAACTGAAACTATCAGGAATTTTCAACTCCATTTATTATTTATGTGGGTAATATTAATAACTTGGATATGAGAAATGGATGGTGGAACCATCTCACTAACAACCAACAATGTAGTAAATTTTTCTTGTACCCTCTCTTGTTGTAGGAAAATTTGCTTTACGCAAAACTTAAACTACAGCCCCACCTGTCATATATGCATATAGTTTAGATGATATTTACACCTCCCTCTTTTGTGACTTGCTGGCATATTCAATATGCTGACCTACACGGCTGCAACGTCTTATGTTGCGGATACTTTCTTCGACGAGTAAGAGTATGATTCAGGGTCATGGTCTGCACTCAACTTGCTGTTGGTTTTTATTGGGACTCCTCTCTGTTGACTGTTTCCGCTGAGATTTTGAGGTATATATGAAATTTTACGTTATTTACATGTGTTGCACTTTGATATATACATTGATGTACTGTGTGTGCCAGCATACTGATCCAGGGATGGCACAGATACATAGAGGCTTGACTCGTTTTGAGTCGGGTCGCTACAAATATGGTATCAGAGTACATGTTGACTATAGGGCGTGACCCTAGAAACTGAAAATCCCTTAGGAAAGGATCTCTCTAAAATTTTATTTCCCAGAACATCCTTTACTTCTCATCTCTTCTGATTTCATCAAATGTTCTCTCTAACCTCAAATAGTTAGACAATACCCTTTCCCCTTTGACCACATGAAGGATCAACTGAATTCCACTTCAAATTAAAGAGGATTTCACCATGAATTTGACGAATTGAAGCTGCACCAATTGAAGTCTCTGAAGACCCGAAGAAATTCAAACACCCTGAACTGTTCCAATATTTATATGGCAATTAGAAGTCCAAACCCCTGTTATATACCCACGTTAGGTACGATGATTTGTGAGCCATCATTTGTGTGTGTTTTCTGACAACCACAAATAAAACCTATTCTCAAAAGTATTGTTTGTATTGTGTGTATCTCCCTCTTTCCCTCTCTCTCTTACCCATCTCATCCCGAACCCCTTGGATCCAATAGATGATGAATGAAGATGGACTTGTGTTTTCTGGATTGATGACTCACTTGGCAATGGAACAATGTATTCAGAACATATAGGATCACCTAAGGTGTTACTTTGTTGCAAGTAAAGAGATGGTCCAGTATGCTCTTGGTACTTTGTAGAAGGTGCTGCAACTTGGTAGAAGATGCATGAAACTATCCATGCAAGGCTAGGTGCAATCACTTGATAAAAATTCAAGAAGACTCTGTTAAGATCTCGTCTCATTCAGAAGCGCTATGATAGCCGAAGAAGAAGCCTTGTGCATTCAAGATCTGTGGAGAAATAGGACACACCCAGGAAGAACACAAGGAAAGATGCCCTCATTGTGAAGAAAATCACCGAGCGGAGGAATGCCCAACTAGTCAGGTGACTTGTTTCTTGTGTGAAGGAACCACCCACTACCCATCTCAGTGTCACATTTACCCCAAGGTGCAACAACATGTCAAGCAGCAGAAAGAAGCAATGAAGGAAACGCTCAAGAAGAAGATTTTAGAAGAATATGTGATGAAGGAAAATATAGAATACCGTGATGGACAAAGCCTAACCAAAATTTTCTCCAATGTGTGCTACTCATGTGGAGAAGAAGGACATTTTTCACAGGGTTGCATGAAGGAAAGCCAAAACAGTCTGGGAGACTTCCCGACAGAAAAAGTAGAGTTTGATTCACATCAAATGGAAGTACTAACCAGAATGAAGAAGTCCGGAAAGAAGAGAAAGTACACCAAGAAGAGCCAAATCCCCGCAGATAAGGACCTGAGTCATATCCCATGTTTTAAATGCAAAACCTTAGGTCACTATGCCAATATGTGCCTAGCAAGGAAGCAAGAATCCCAAGGAGCAAAAACAAACGCCAAGAAGCCTCGAGACAGGTCGGAAGCCATTTGTTTTCGTTGCAAAGAAGCGGGACATTATGCTAGTAATTGTCCACACGGGAAGAAAGCTAAAATGGAGTAGTTAAGTTTTGACAATGGCAATAAGTGTGACATGAAGCACTCTTGTTTTTTATGAGATTATGGAGTTGAATTGTGTAATGGAAGTCTCAGAGATTGTAATAACTTCATGAATCAATAAAATTTATTGTGTCATGATTTCCTATGTTGAAACTTTATGCGTTGTTTCTCTATGAACAAAGATCTTTGACGATTTATGAGGATATGAGAAAATATGGTCTATGCAGGCATGAGTATATTTCATTTTAAGTGTGGTAGTAATCGGTAAACCCACAGGATCCAAGGAGTAGGAATGTACCATGCATACCAAGGAGCCATATCCACTGAATTGTATTGAAGGAAATACTGGATCATATCAAACTATGTGGGTGACAACATTTGTAACCAAGTACTTTTGAAGTGGAATTTCGAGAATGAAATGAGGATGAAATGAAGGAATTATTATGAGGAACCAATACCTAAGGATAAACAGACCAATGGAAAGGAAAATGAGTTCAAGGAATACAACCGGTACCAAGGACGCATCTCAAGATTTTCATGAAGGTTGCCCCAAGAGCATGAAGGAATAAACTATGATGGATTAGAAAATGTTTTCTTAGGAGCATACGAAAACCTGAGAGTGGTGAAGAACATGATAGATGTTTTGTTTAGCTTGCAGAACCAAAGGATTCATACGAACTTCGTTCTTGTACAAGAGAAATTCTGCAACGCTTGTGAGGATGCCCGAGTGTTAGAATACGAGATTCACTAAACCTTATACAGAGTAATGATTTGGGTGTGGAATGGACTGATCAGCATGACGACTTACTCTTATCATTCTCTTGCTATTTGGAATGGTAAATCTGAGAGACTTACCCATAGTAAGAGAAGACGTTCTTTGAAGCTTTTGTTTAAGCCTTAGAATGGTATGCTGAAAGCCCCATGTACATGGCATTTGTTGTCACGTGTAGGAAAATTTTAGGGTGAGGATGAAGCCAAGACCCTTCTCACTACAGGATAACCACAAATGGTAGACCACCATGAGAATCATCGATAGGTTATTTAGAATAATCACGAGACTTGTGAGATAAGAAGACCCAGTGACGGAAGAAACTTATATCAACAGAAGAACCCTTGATTTTGATGGAAACATTATGAATATAATGAAGAGCTTCACCAAAGAAGTTATCATGAAGAATGTGAGGGGCCAGATGCAAAGACCCTAGAGGATTGTTAAAAATTTGAGGGACCGGTAACTCTCATTTTAAGTGTGGTAGCACCCACCTTGCAGGAGTTTGGATTTGTTAGAAGATCCCCCAAACCCTAACCTTTTCTTTGTAGCCTCTTCGAATCTCGAGAAAGAGATTCATTTTAAGTGTGGTATTTTGTAACATCCGAAAGTTTGGAATGTTAATATAATTATTAGATTGATTGTTTGTTTGTTTGAGTGATTGAAACTTGAGTGGAATTTGAAACATCTAAAAATAATAATTAATGAGAGGGAATAAAATGAATTTCCCATTTTTTTTATTTTGAATCCCTTTTCAATTTTGAGTTTGAATATTTTCAAAACCCTTTGAAAAAAAATCAAATGAGAGGAGGAAAATGACATTCTAAAATCACAAACAATGTCTTGATTCAAATTTGAAGTATTTGCAATTTATTTGAAATTCAAATTTCTTTTCGTTTTAAGTTATTGCAAAAAAATATTTTTTTAAAGTATTTTATTTGGTCTTGAAAATATGTTCATGTGATAGAACTTTTATTCTGAAAATTTTGATATATAATATGCCTATATAAAATATCCTCTTAATTTCATTTATATTCGTTTTCGTTGTTTCTTTTCAAAAAAACAAAAAAGGCACTATTCACACAGTACTGTTCATCCTAGTAAAAAAAAAGATGGCCGGATTTTCCCATGCTGCTGGCCAAATCCTTTTGGCCCATGCGGCTCCTCTCCCTCCTTTTCTCCTCTTTTCGTCTATGTTTAGTCCCACATTGCCTATCTATTGACTTTTAGACCTTCTTTCCACCTATAAATATAGATCCATAGGAGCATCCAAAAATCATATACTTCAGGTTAAATCAATCTTTTGGTTTGACTAGGTTTATTGAATAAAATTATTTTCTTCTCTCCGACGGGATTTCTGGAAGTGGTCTCCTCTTTGGAATTAATTCTTACTCTGCATTCTAAAGGTATTTCTCTTCGTATTTTTCTTTTATACTCCTGTAGTTTATTATTTATAGACTATTATTCTTATACTAGTATACGGTAGAGTAATTAGATTTATCAATTAGTATCTGTATTCACGCATTAGTCCTAGAATTCTTTTAGACATAGCACTTTTCTTCCGTCAAACAGCTTGACCCTGATTTTTCAAATAACCATAACTTTTTACTCGTTTATCCGAATTAGATGAAACCAACGCCCAGAGTTCCGTCTTGATCCCACATATCCGGTGAACCTATCATATAAACATTTTGAAATTTTCAAATTCCGAAATTTGTTCAGATTCATATTCAAACTTCTTTTGATCATAGCTTTTTATCCGTAGCTCCGCTTTAGATGAATCAAATTGCGTCGGATTCGTATGAAAGTAATCTTCCCGTTTGTATCATTAGTTTTAACTTTTCAAATTATAATTTTGATCAAATCAGATTTATCTATTAGTGTCCAAAAGTGTTCACATCGTTCTAAGCTGATTCAATGTTATATTGACGTATTTGTATCTTTTGATCCGCTATTTCAAATCTAGTATTTTTTTCTTCTACATGTTCATATTGATCTCCCATATCCAGTAACATCATTAGTTTCGACCTTCGAACCTTAAAAATTTGAGCGATTCAAATTTGTATTAGAACATTCATTTGATCTTATCTTGCAAATCGTAACACCTTTTTAATTGATTCCTTTTACCCCTAAATACTCATGTCATATATTTTTGTACATAACCATCGTACTTCATTCAACTTCTTTTGACCTTCTGAATGCAAATTCAATTCATACTTCAATTCACTATAACTTGTGTTTAGTTGTAGTGCTCCATGTCAAGAAATCTTTTGTACAAATATATTCTTATGTCTTATACTATTTGTCAAACAACATTCATGTTGTTCTCCCAATATTTTTGATCATCTCCCATAGTGTAGGCAAGTCGAGCTTATATATCGATTGTTGATCATCCTTTGACTCTTTTGAGTTGACCCCTTTCACGTTTCCTTTTACAACACCATAAGGCCCTATCTTTTCTTATTAAATCCTGGTATGTTGTTATTTTGCACCAAGACATGTTTTGTTCTTATGTTCTTTTGGTTCTTCCTTTTGGCATGGATGTTTATTGAATGTTATTCGTTTACGATAGATTGCTCGGAGTGTGACGAGTAGAATTATCAGGATTATGAGAGCGACTATCTTCATCAAGTAATACCAGGCAAGTTCACATTGATCATATTTTTACCTATGGTTTTATTGCATTAGTTTCAACCTTCTTCACCCATTGCATGCAAGTAGGTACTTGGAAACTTTGGATATTGAGTAGTATGTTATGATAGGCACCCCTAAACTCTTGTTACTTTGGCCGGGACGTTATTTTGCTATGCTCCTAGTAGACGGGGTTTGGTTGAGTGTTTATCATGAGTGTTGTGAGAAACTTAATAATCAAGACCTGAAGACTCCAAGACTTGCAAGAACTTAGAACGAAATATACCTCTGGGTGAAGGACGGTTCAGATGGGCTCCCTGGGAAAACCAGCGGAGGACCCGGGATGCATGCAGAAGCACCATGACATCTTGCGGAAAGCTTCACCCACGCTCAAAGAGATGGATGGATATTTCAAGACCCTCCTGCACATCCACAAGTCATTATGGGCTCTGGCTTGGTTGGACAACATGGAGACTCTGGACAGGCGGTGCTACGAGATGTAGAAGAACGGTTGGATTGGATGGGCACCGAGAGAAGCTCAGAGGAACCCATTGAAAGACCATGTTTTGATTATCCAGTTCTCAAACACCCTGAACTGCGAGGACTTCAAGGAAGGCGATCAAATCTTGTGGGGAACATGTGCAAAACTCTACAGAGTACTCAAACCTAATCGATTAGCCGTGTCCACGGTCATGGACAATTTGAGCCAAAGGAACTGAAACTATCAGGAATTCTTAACACCATTTACTATGGATGTGGGTAATATTCATAACTTGGGTATGAGAAATGGTTGGTGGAACCATCTCATTAACAACCAACAATGTAGTAAATTTTGCTTGTACCCTCTCTTGTTGTAGGAAAATTTGCTTTACGCAAAACTTAAACTACAGCCCCACCTGCCATATATGCATATAGTATAGATGATATTTACACCTCCCTCTTTTGTGACTTGTCGGCATATTCGATATGCTGCCTTACACGGCTGCAACGTCTTATGTTGCGGATACTTTCTTCAACGACTAAGAGTACGATTTAGGGTCACAGTCTGCACTCAACTTGTCGTTGGTGTTTATTGAGACTCCACTCCCTTGACTGTTTTCGCTGAGATTTTGAGGTATATATAAAATTTCACGTTATTTACATGTGTTGCACTTTGATATATACATTGATGTACTGTGTGTTCCAGCATACTGATCCAGGGATGCCACAGATACACAGAGGCTTGACTCGTTTTGAGTCGGGTCACTACATATATTTGATTACCCTTTTATATTATGTTCGCTAGTGATTCATGCATGTTCTCTGTTGCTTTTTATTGCTTTGCCCTAGTGCTTCAATGATTAGCCCTTGTGAGGTGCCCTACATGATAAAGGCATCTATGTAATTTTCCTCCTATTGCTATGCTCGGTTTCCTGGGATCCGATGAATTATGAGATTATGTTCAGATTGTGATGAGTTATATATTTGATTATCCTTTTATATTATGTTCTTTAGTGATTCATGCATGTTCTCCGTTGCTTTTTATTGCTTTGGCCGAGTAGTAGATTGTAACTCCAAGAGGGAGTGTTATGCATGATTGTGGGTTCATGCCCCCTGATGTCTAGCTTGAGTGACTGAAACATGAGACTAGGGGATGTGCTGTTACCACGAGGGAGAAAACAATAGTGCTTGTGACCGCGGTTGCAACGATTGTTTACCTTACACAAAGTTTGTTAATGTTGTTGTCCGTTGCTTTGAGTTTACACTTTGGGTGGGGCTCACAACTTAATACCAGCGAGATATTCTGGATAGATATCTCAAGGTTGATGATTAGTAAGTAGATGCTGATGAATAAAAAGTCTACTTGTCTTGGTATACTGCCCATTACTATTGAGCCTCTAACTTTCAAGTAGCATAATTAGCATTGCGGTGCGTTTATAATTCTGTCAATTGCCCAGCTGTAATTATTTTACCCATGCATAGTTGTTTACCGTATTTTGGGAGAGAGACATCACTAGTGAACATCATGTGACTCAGGTCCATATTACCACCATTGCATACGCCTCCACCATTTACTGCTTTATTTACTTTTCTGTTGCAATCACTATCACTATTCCCGCTTGTGTTTTGGTCCTTTGCAAACTAGAAGGCCGGAGAGATTGACAACCTCTCTGTACTCGTTGGGAACAAAGTTATTTGTTGTGCGTGCAGGTCCACGTATTCTGCTAGCGCCAGAGCAGCGGACACCTACTTGTTGATCCTCGGAGTCCTCCTAGTTCGATAAACCTTACAGTTCCCATGTAAGGGAAATCCCCAGCTGACTACGTCTCCACCTTCCACTTGGGGTAACCAACAAGGGGCGAGAAGTATATCAATCAACTCGTCATCAGGTTGTTGCTACCTCTTGAGCTTGCGTTGGTTTTTCCCTTGAAGAGGAAAGGGTGATGCAGCATAGTAGCGATAAGTATTTCTTTCAGTTTGAGAACCAAGGTATCAATCCAGTAGGAGTATCAAGATGAGGCAGCAATGTACCTGCGCAAAAACAAACAAACTTGCACCCAGCGCTATAAAGGGGTTGTCAATCCCTTCACGATTATTTGCAAGGTGAGATCTGAAGGTGAAAAGTGCAACAAAGTAATTGTGTAGATCTAAAAATATGATGTGAAGTAGACCCAGGGGCCATAGTATTCACTAGAGGCTTCTCTCATGATAACAAGTATTACGGTGGGTGAACGAATTACTGTCGAGCAATTGATAGAATCACGCAAAGTCATGATGATATCTAAGGCAATGATCATACATATAGGCATCATGTCCGAGACAAGTAGACCGATACTTTCTGCATCTACTACTATTACTCCACACATCGACTGCTATCTAGCATGCATCTAGTGTATTGAGTTCATAACAAACAGAGTAACGCCTTAAGCAAGATGACATGATGTAGAGGGATAGATCCATGCAATATGATATAAACCCCATCTTTCTACCCTTGATGGAAACAACACGATGCGTACCTTGCTACCCCTTCTGTCACTAGGTGAGGACACCGCACGGTATGAACCCAAAACCAAGCACTTCTCCCATTGCAAGAATTATAGATCAAGTTGGCCAAACGAAACCCACAACTCGAAGAGAATTACAAGGATACGAAATCATGCATATAAGAGATCAGAGGAGACTCAAATAATATTCATAGATAATCTGATCATAAATCCACAATTCAGCGGATCTCGACAAACACACTGCAAAAGAAGGTTACATCGGATAGATCTCCATGAAGATCATGGAGAACTTTGTATTGAAGATCCAAGAGAGAGAAGAAGCCATCTAGTTACTAGCTATGGACCCGAAGGTCTGTGGTGAACTACTCACACATCATTGGAGAGGCAATGGTGTTTATGAAGAATCCCTCCGTGTACGTATCCCCCCTCCAGCAGGGCACCAGAATGGTCCCAGATGGGATCTTGCGGAGACACAAGCTTGCGTCGGCGGAAAAGTATTTTCGTGGCTCCGTCTGGTGGTTTTGGATTTTTAGAGAATTTATAGGCGAAAGAGGTAGGGTAAAGGAGCCACGTGGAGCCCACAACCCTGCCAGGCGCGCCCCCCAGGCCACGGCTAGGGGGCTTGTGACCTCCCCCGAGGTCCTTTGCCTTGGTTCTCAAGTCCCATGCGTATCTTCTGATATGGAAAAAATCAGCCCGCATGTTTTATTCCGTTTGGACTCCGTTTAATATTATTCTATGAAAAAGGTCAAAAACATGAAAAAACATAAACTAGCACTTGGCACTGAGTTAATAGGTTAGTCCCAAAAAAGATATAAAATAGCATATTCATGCATACAAAACATCCAAGGATGACAAGATAATAGCATGGAACCATCAAAAATTATAGATACGTTGGAGACGTATCACTTGTACGAATCGTGTCACACCCCAATTTTTGGCTTTCCTGACTAACTAACTTATTTCAAAATTTAGGACCAATTAAATTTTTTGTGAAATACTTGTGATGCTTGGAGTGACTATTGTTTGCCTGTTTGTTTAATTGCATGTGATTGATCCCCATTAATTCTTGCCATCCTCCTAATCACCTCCTCACTCCATGATCTCCTGCCTAATGATCATACCATGTGTTTAGAACAAATATCTATTTTTACCAAATATTATTTTCACCAAAAAGCTTTTCTTCGAATTAAACTTTCAAACCCGTGAGATGAGGTTTGTACTACAAGTCCTCAAATTAGGGAGTTTCTTTTTGCACCAATTGCTTTACTTAAAACCATTATCAAAATGACTTTCAAAAACCACCATATTATTATTTTAAAAGTTATTTTATTATTTTATTTAAAAGCCCTTCTGTGAGGCCAGAAATGGTCTCCTATGAAGGAAATTTATTCTTATTGCCTTCAAAATATTTAATAAAATTTAGGGAAACTCAGTGGATATATTTATTCTATATTTATGAGTTTCGACACATGGTCATGTTCAAAATATTGGGCAAACCCCTCCAAAACCATTCCTGCCTGTTTTCAACCGTTTCATCACGTCTCAGAGCACCAGGGGTATCCCATTTGACTAGTCCAAGCTCTCCCCGACGCCAGCATGCCTCCAAAACCACTCTGGCACGCGTGTCTACTCTGTGCCCTCGGAGCTCCAGGAGCTCCCAAGCTTTCTTCGGTTCTCCCGTCTCCATTTGAAGCCTACCCGAGCCACTGATGCCTCGGCAGCTCTCCCCTCATCCTTAGGTTCCTCCAGATCCCCTCCTTGAATCTCCTAAGCCCTCCTCTTTCTCCCTCCATGGCCATGGCGTTGCCTCGGCCTCCCTTGTGCCCGAGCAAGCCGGCTCCCCTCCGGCCCTAGCTCTTCCCTCCAGCCAGTCCCTGCGGCCTCCCCATCCTCCTGGACACACTAGGTCCCCTTCCCGTGGTCGGCACCATGCCCCTCCACGGCGGCCGCAGCTAGCAGCCGCTCCACACGGCGAGCCCCTCGCCCTAGGCACCCCCGTGGCTGCCAAGGCCACCTCCCTGGCTCGGTAAGAAGCGGGGCACCCGTCCCCACCTTCGGCTCGTCGGCTGGGCCAGCAGGCGGCTAGTGCACCGGTGGCCGGCACCCCCATCTCCCTCGGCTCAAGGTTGAAGAAGACCAGGGAGAGAGAAGGAGGCGGGTGGACCCCAGGTGTCGGCGACTCAGGGGCCGGGCTAGCAGGTAAGAGAAGGTGTCCCGGCGCCTTGCGCTTTTCCCTAGTGGAAGGCGTATTTCGTAGAATATGCCACCTGCGTGGCCAGTTGCCCCTGGGCCGAGCTATCAGGCCAGCCCACCTGCCTTCTAACGCCCTGAGCGCAGCATAACTCCTAGGTGGAACTCCTTTCTGCATTTTTCCTTTTGTAGAACTTGTAAAATCCATTGTAAAATCATTCTAACTCCAAATCACTTGGTTCAAATTTCTGCAGGATCCTAAAAATCAGGCCTATCCAAATAAGTGCTTTGCACAATTTTCCCTACCCACTTTCTGTGGCATTTCATGTAAAATCCAAATCTGTCCATAATTGACTCCACTTTGGAAATTTCCCTAGGATGCAAATAAACTCCAAATTGAGTGATTAAAACTCCCAGAGCCTTCTAAATCATTCTCCATTTTTAGAACCCTGGTCAACATTTTTGTGTGACTTACTTCTGTTGCAATAAATAAATAGCTCCTATTGCTATTTATTCCTCCTTGTAAAATCTCTAGAATATTCATACCATCTCCAAATCCAATGAAACCACTTCCTAAATATTTTTCAAATCATTCTCTGTTAAATGGGTGCCTCCACTCATTTTTAACAGAATGATTTCTGTTGGCTTATTCAATGGCCACCTATTGCTCCTTTCACCTATTAAAAAATCCTTGATGATTCAAATCTCCTGTGAGAAGCTTCACGTATTTTTCTTATGACCAGAGAGGTCCAAGAAAAATAAAACTTCTAATTATAGAACACTTTTATTTATGCTTGATGTGTGGCTTACTATGGTTATTTCCGACGATAGTTGATGGTAGACGTAGTATTCAAGGACGGAGCGGAAGACCTCGAAGACCCCGAGAACTTACGTGAGCAAGGCAAGCAGCCCTTTGACCATGCCTTGAGCACAAACATTGTTGCATGCTAGTATAGTTGGTATTTTCCCGTTGCATGTGATCACGATGCCGGTTCATCTTTGTGGTGATGGCACCGGAGGCTTCTTCAAAGCCCTTGCATGTTGATGCTTTTATTCATGTGGCTCCTCGGAGCACAAACATGATGAGCTTGACCCTACCATCTATGAGGATCATGCTACTGTCATGTTGACTAGTAGAGTAAGATCATTGCACTGAGCTTGACCCTACCCCTTGGGGGTCATGTTATTACCATGTTGACAAGTAAAGATAGAGCATATTATCATGAGCATGATGATGAGTTAAATAAAGAGTTTATGAAAACCCCGTCGGGTGCCACTAATTCCGAGGGTGATGATGAGTTGGTGATCACTTTTGGTGAAGTGATGCACCGGGTATTTTGCGTGTGTGGTTTCGGAAATGGGATTACATTTATGATGTGTCGACCATCCCAACCTTACCAGTACGATCACGATACCCCTTTATGGGACGGGGCTTTGTTGATTACTCTGGTCGGTACTAGCAAAGAGCCACATTACTAGTGGCGGGAGTGATCGGTGTCACTCTCATGATGGGGTTGTGCCAGGTAGGACGACTGAGCCATTATTATGAGTTCCAGGCACACCGTTGGTCCCCGCTTGGTTGATATAGTCCAGAGTCGGTGCTCGTAAGACGTACAACATGTGGGCTGGGTACCAATCGAGTGGATATCCTTGTCTAGTATCGTCAGGGGAAAGATGACGATCGGGTAATTACCTCGGGTATATGTGATATACCGCGAGTCGTGGATGACACGGAAGTTTCCCATTTCTCGTTGGTCCAGCATACTACCTCTGCAGAGTGTCAAACTATTCGAATAGCCGTGTCCACGGTCAAGGACAGTTGGGTGGGGCTGCTTAAACTACGTCCAGCGTTTCCGCATAAACCAAGTGTGTGTGTGTGGTGTTATAAAGGTGTTGTTATATAATAATATGACCAAGTTCGGTGACTTGGCATATAGGGTAAACCCGGATGGTTTAACCCTCAGCTGATACATTGAGGTTATGACAAGTCCGATGACTTGGCATATAGGGTGAACTCGGATGGTTCAGCCCTTAGCACATATGTTGGTATCTGTAACCTGTTCTTCAAAAGTAATTCTTTAGCTTGATGCATGTATATGATAATTCCACCCAGATGAGTTACACTAAAGATGCATGATATTGTTACCCTTCGCTTTCATTGTTCGTATCATCGGCTGTTTGCGAGTACATTCAAAGTACTCATTGGCTTGCCACTGGTTATTTCATTGACCAGGTGTGAAAGACAGGATATGGTGAAGATTAACTCGGTGACGTTCTTGCGAGCTAGGACGCTCCCCAGTCAGAATGCCTGTAGGTTAAAGCTGATGGCATGGGTTCACGCTTTCAACCAATAATTCCGCTATTGGTCCAGTTTCAAGTGTAGGTCTTTAAGGCCCTATGTATGTAAGACTCGACCAAAGTGGTCATTTATTGTATCAAACGGTATGTATGGATGTAATACTCTATTATTCAGTATCTGTGTTCAGTGAGCATTGATCCTTGGGATCACTGGGCACGGCGATCTCGACTTACCAGTCGGGGTCTCCACAGAGCTGGTATCAGAGCCATCCTGACTATAGGAAGCCCTTAGTTAGCACGGACGTTGGTTAGGATAAAACTGCTTTCCAGATCCTTCAAAATACTTACAAAACTTATATATTTTCTCGACTCACCTAAATCTTCAAAGAAGTTGAAGGTTATGATCTAGCCTTCCACTCTTATTTTCTTGACACTCCTCATCTACTTTTCAAAACATGCTAATGGTCGCTAGAACCTTATGCCCTTCTGACCACGGGATAAATTTAAATCCTCGTGGGCAGCCGGAAGGAAGTAACCTTTTCAGGAAAATACCTGTGCTGAAGGAAAGAAAGACAACTCTACGACCAGACGACACCAATAGTAGTACCTCTAAGAGGAACGAGGACATCGAGGCTTGGAAGATGGTGAAACCCTGGGCACTGTTCCAGAGTGATGCCACTTCCGCCCACGATAATATGGACATAGTATATGCAAACCTAGATCTGCATCACTAATAGAGCGACCCTGTCAGTTATAAGAATTGTGTCGACCACCACCGGTGGATGAGAACCTTGCCAATTGGTCCGCCTCACCTTAGTGAGCAGGAAAACGGTTCTCTTCATCCCCCGCACTAGGTGTCGATATCGCAATTAGTATGATTGACACATCAGAACTCTATCATGTCTTGCAAATATCGGTGCATGAAGGTGTCCACCTGAGACTCTCGAAGCCTCGGAAGACAAGAAGACGATGACCAGATCATGAAGACAATAGAAGACCCTGTCAAGTAACAGCTATGAAGAACCACCTTCGTCGGCAACTTCCCAGACGAGAAGACAACCAGAGTTCCTTACAACTCAAGCGAATTGCTTCAGCAAGCAACAACAAGAGGCGTGACAACACCCTGAGAAGGTCCAGAAGACATAGCGGACTCCTCTCCGGAGCAAGAAGCAAGCACGACTGTCGTGTCCCTGAACCTAGGTTAGGATGAGTCATGAATCCCCTATGCGAAGTCGAGTCCGAGAAATGGTTCGGGTGGACCATGTTGTGTGTTGTTTGTTTTTGTTGTTTGTGCTTTGATATAAGTCGCACTTTTGCTTAAGCAACAAGCATGCGGTTATATCACTTGTCTTATTTTGATGTTCAAATAATTTTTGCACTTGTTTGAGTTCATTTTTTTTCAACGCTTGTTTGATTGCGCTGAGACCCTTAGACACTCCCCTTGGTGGTCTCTCTCTCGCCCCTCTCGACAACTGAAGACGGCAAGGCAGATGCGCCAAGGATCCGCTTCGAAGGATGGCTGACGTTGAAGACACTGACTGTGCTACGCTTAACCACACGCAACCCGTAGGAGTGTGTTTCCCCTCAAGATTGGAAAACCACACCAGACCAGACTAACCCCCACAAGCCTTTCCGGCTCAAATTTTCTGGTCACGTGTCTAGTACACTGACTTGCCAGAACTCGTGTAGGACCCCAATAAACCCCGCTTAGCACCGGGTTCCTTATGGAACGAGTGATCACCGTGAACAAGTATCCTTCCATCTCAAGCTAGCACTGTAACCTTGATGCCATAAGAGGACCGATCTCCGATATGAGAGCATTAGACTAAGATTGTTGTGATGATAATAGATGTCTTGAGGATATAGCTAGACTATTTTGGTGGATCGTGAGACCCTTATAAAGGTAGGTGGACTTGGTGGAACGAGTTGATACAGTAGTATAACCTACATGATCTGGAGTAAGATTGGATTTAGTAGGACGATTATGATCGTGAACTTTATTCTTGGTGTATACATGACTTTAGCAAGTAGTTGGCATGGTTTGGAGATAATTACCATAATGACTTGGAGTATCAAGTAGACTTCTTATTGGATTGAGTCTTGGATTTAAATAGGTAATCTTAGTAGAGTATTGAGGATGACAAAGACCACATGGTTCGAAGTAAATTGGATTTAGCTCGTTAATCTCGATCATGATACCATGTTTCTCGGTGGATATAGAGTACGTATATTTGGAGTTGTCAAATAGATTTACAAGCTATGTAGTTTGGCCTTGGAGATTAGATGGCCATGATTATTGAAGTTGGTGGATATACTACGACGTAATTCTTATAGTAATATGTGAGTTATGAGGACCCTAAGAGATTATGTAGAACCCCATCAATGTTGGATTTGTAGGAGTAATAGGTCCAGTGATGATTGATCAGATTGATGGATCACTTGATCGGATTCATAGGAAGGAAACAAAATATTGGATTGGTCTACTATGTGTTTCCTTAATATAGTAGTGTAGTACCCTGTCCATTGGATGACTTAGATGGACAATTGGATTGTAGTGCCTCAGATTCAATCGTGGTAGTTGTATGTCTCCCCAAGGTCCTTGCATAGTAATGCACGTACAGTTGGGGCTACATCATACTTATAGTGCTTGGGTTTAGTTCTTCCCTCAACCCGGGGTTGACTAGCATGAGTGGTGTGGTGTTGACCGTATAGGATGGTATCCTTGATGAGATGAGGTGATATCATACCGAGATTTGAGGTCGAACTATTGGCATCTAAGGAATGTGCTTAGAGATAAGATGATAAATGTTCGCCCACATCCTAATTTCCTTAAGGCCCTAAAGCTTCGCTTAGCCACAAGATGGACGGGCTACGACCATAGAAAACGACACTAAGTCGTTAAAATGTGGCCAGTACCCGCCCATAGCAAGTCCCGTTCTCCTCACCTGACTTTTGAGCACTGTGCTTATGTCATGTTTGGGAAGGTAGGTTGTCATCCTCACCGATGACATACTTACTCACCCAGTAAGAGGAAGAACCCCTGAGTCATGTTTGGTCGAGCCCAGGAACGCTGATTGTTATGCCTCTCGAAGGTACAGTGATATCTCGAGAAGATGGACTTCTCGAAGCAGTCCCAAGACGACGTAAGTCTATCTTGCTCCAGCCAAGACGAAGAACTACCATGATGAGGTAGCCACGACAACGACAATGAAGCAAGAAGAAGTCAATCACCGACCGCGCACCAACCACATCAACGACGTCAAGAAGCCTCGACGACACAGAAGAACGACACATTTTATTGCAACTCCAACATTGACTACGCCGACCACAACATGCTAGGCAGTAAGGACAGTAAGGACAGACCCACTGGGAGCAACCTCTACCCGGAACACAACTGCGCCTACGACTACACCGCACACCAGCACTTAACCATTTGCCACTATGACACACCTCGGTTCCTTCATAAGAAGAGACCGCAAGGACACCACTAGCACACTAACACCACGCGTACGCCGAGCAGGCGACTAATCGTCATGAACCCTGCCGCCACGGAGAGCCGCCGTGTGGGCAGCCGCATCATGGCGATCATCGTAGACAATCGCACAGTACAGCGTCGAAACCCTGACCAGAACGCCACCATCCTGGACAGGAGGATGATGAGCCATCCCGGAGTCTCGTCCGCCATTGGCATCCTTCCTCGAGCACGTGCAGAAGAAGAAGAGGACTGGACCAGCAACAAGTGGCAGGGCTAGGTGGAGAACGAGAAGGACTCCCTGGCCAATTTATAGCCAGGCCACCAGCCCCGTTTGCCGCTCGGCCGTCGGTGCTCGCTGGGAATCCCAGAGCAGTGCCGACATACCAGGCCCGCGAGGTGAGTGCTCGCTGCACCGGCAGATGGCTCACCGCACGCCATCGTAGGGTGGCCCCGGACACCGTACACCCTAGGCACCGCAAGTGGAGACAACACCCAGGGCTCACCCAAGAAAGAAGAATCAGAGGTAGAAGAAGAGGCTGACGGCGTACCCTGGGCCCACTTGTCAGCCGGAGCAAGTAGCAGGCAATAGGTACGGCTAGCAACCAGGTATGACAACTTCCCCTTTCTCCAACATCCTCATAGAACGCTGAGGCACCAATAAGTGGTATCCTTGAGGTGACCCCATGAGACCGCATTTGGATTATCGCCGCTAGTAAGTCATGCAGCATAACACGAGCAGACCCTTGTTTCCGTCTTAACAAATCTCGGGGACGAGATTTTCTTAAGAGGGTAAGGTCTGTCACACCCCAGTTTTTGGCTTTCCTGACTAACTAACTTATTTCAAAATTTAGGACCAATTAAAATTTTTGTGAAATACTTGTGATGCTTGGAGTGACTATTGTTTGCCTGTTTGTTTAATTGCATGTGATTGATCCCCATTAATTCTTGCCCTCCTCCTAATCACCTCCTCACTCCATGATCTCATGCCTAATGATCATACCATGTGTTTAGAACAAATATCTATTTTTACCAAATATTATTTTCACCAAAAAGCTTTTCTTTGAATTAAACTTTCAAACCCCTGAGATGAGGTTTGTACTACAAGTCCTCAAATTAGGGAGTTTCTTTTTGCACCAATTGCTTTATTTAAACCATTATCAAAATGACTTTCAAAAACCACCATATTATTATTTTAAAAGTTATTTTATTATTTTATTTAAAAGCCCTTCTGTGAGGCCAGAAATGGTCTCCTATGGAGGAAATTTATTCTTATTGCCTTCAAAATATTTAAGAAAATTTAGGGAAACTCAGTGTATATATTTATTCCATATTTATGAGTTTCAACACATGGTCATGTTCAAAGTATTGGGCAAACCCCTCCAAAACCATTCCTGCCTATTTCAAGCTTTTGGAATATTTCTATAAGAAATATTCTCAATAAATTCCAGTATAATTCTAGCATGTCATCTATGGTATTCTTGATGATCTTGCCAAGTTTCATTTCAATCCAAGTTCATTTGACTCCCCTAATCACCCTAAAACCCTATCTGTCCAGAATCAAATTTGAGCAACTCTACATTGTGAAATGTCTCCAATTGTGCTCAAATTTGGTGGACATGTTCCAGTACTCCAATGAGGCATCCACACCAAGTGGTACACCAAGGAGAATATAGGAACTTGTCCTAAGACCCTCAAAACCCTCTGTGTTGATTTCTGACTTTGGTAAACTTTACATTATAAAGTTTCTCCAATTATCCGCAAACTTTTTGTGCATGCCTTAATGCTCAAATAATGCCCCTACACCAAGTATTAGATTTGTGGGAATTCATCTGAATAGGGTTCTAAGTAGAAACCCATTTCTGCCCATTTCTAGGGTTTTTCAAGTCTACATTGGAAAACTCCTCCAGCAAATCCCAAAATTGGTGTGCAAGCCTATTTTCGTATATTATTTGACCCTGTTAAGTTTCATAGCCATTGGAATTCATCCGGTAGCTCAACCACAGATCAAACACCTTGTGTGCACTCACTAAATTGGCTTCTCTTGCCCCTTCCACTTTTACCCTTGAGCTCAACTTTCTACCACAGCCTCACATAGTCATATTTTACCTCCAGTAACTTTCCCATGGCCACTGGTCAATTATTGGGGAAGGACCCTTTGTAAGTTTCTCTCATTTTCACCCTTGTAAGCACTGTTTTACCCTTCTTTCCATTATTCTGCTTAAGCTATCACTCCCAACTCTTTCTAGAGCATCTAATATATGCCAAGGCTTCATTTAGAACCAAGATATGGCATGATCATGTGGAGAAAATGAGGAGCATATCTACAAGTTCATTTTTGGCTGAAATGTGGCTTTGTACAGCAAGTACTAGCTACACTTGCTTTCTTGAGCTGAAACTTTGCAGTCTTGTAGTACTTCTATTAAAAACACTGCTAGACATGGTTTCACTTCCCATCCCCTCCTATAAAATCCACTTATGCCAGCCCCTAGTTTGCTGCTGCAAACTAAACCAGAGTCCAAACCTCATCAAACGACCACCACTAGCCACCAAACTCCAGAGTCTCCTTGCTGCAAGTGTGCCCTGCGTGATAGACATGTTTGACTAGCTATTTGGACCATGTAGACACAGGTGACCGTGGTGACAAACACTCTGGCCTGCAGTATGGGTGCTCTGCACCTTGTCCTCTTGCTACAGCCTGTTTTCAACCATTTCATCACGTCTCAGAGCACCAGGGGTATCCCATTTGACTAGTCCAAGCTCTCCCCGACGCCAGCATGCCTCCAAAACCACTCTGGCACGCGTGTCTACTCCGTGCCCTCGGAGCTCTAGGAGCTCCCAAGCTTTCTTCGGTTCTCCCCTCTCCATTTTGAAGCCTACCCGAGCCACTGATGCCTCGGCAGCTCTCCCCTCTTCCTTGGGTTCCTCCAGATCCCCTCCTTGAGTCTCCTAAGCCCTCCTCTTTCTCCCTCCATGGCCATGGCACCACCTCGGCCTCCCTTGTGCCCGAGCAAGCCGGCTCCCCTCCGGCCCTAGCTCTTCCCTCCAGCGAGTCCCCGCGGCCTCCCCATCCTCCTGGACACACCAGGTCCCCTTCCCGTGGTCGGCACCATGCCCCTCCACGGCGGCCGCAGCTAGCAGCCGCTCCACACGGCGAGCCCCTCGCCCCAGGCACCCCCGTGGCTGCCAAGGCCACCTCCCTGGCTCGGTAAGAAGCGGGGCACCCGTCCCCACCTTCGGCTCGTCGGCTGGGCCAGCACGCGGCTAGTGCACCGGTGGCCGGCACCCCCATCTCCCTCGGCTCAAGGTTGAAGAAGACCAGGGAGAGAGAAGGAGGCGGGTGGACCCCAGGTGTCGGCGACTCAGGGGCCGGCTAGCAGGTAAGAGAAGGTGCCCCGGTGCCTTGCGCTTTTCCCTAGTGGAAAGCGTATTCCGTAGAATATGCCACCCACGTGGCCAGTTGCCCCTGGGCCGAGCTATCAGGCTGGCCCACCTGCCTTCTAACGCCCTGAGCGCAACATAACTCCTAGGTGGAACTCCTTTCTGCATTTTTCCTTTTGTAGAACTTGTAAAATCAATTGTAAAATCATTCTAACTCCAAATTTCCCTAGGATGCAAATCAACTCCAAATGGAGTGATTCAAACTCCCAGAGCCTTCTAAAATCATTCTCCATTTTTAGAACCCTGGTCAAAAATTTTGTGTGACTTACTTCTGTTGCAATAAATAAATAGCTCCTATTGCTATTTATTCCTCCTTGTAAAATATCTAGAATATTCATACCATCTCCAAATCCAGTGAAACCACTTCCTAAATATTTCTAAAATCATTCTCTGTTAAATGGGTGCCTCCACTCATTTCTAACAGAATGATTTCTGTTGGCTTATTCAATGGCCACCTATTGCTCCTTTCACCTATTCAAAAATCCTTGGTGATTCAAATCTCCTGTGAGAAGCTTCAGGTATTTTTCTTATGACCAGAGAGGTCCAAGAAAAATAAAACTTCTATTTATAGAACACTTTTATTTCTGCTTGATGTGTGGCTTACTATGGTTATTCCTGACGATAGTTGATGGTAGACGGAGTATTCGGGGACGGAGCGGAAGACCTTGAAGACCCCGAGAACTTACGTGAGCAAGGCAAGCAGCCCTTTGACCATGACTTGAGCACAAAAATTGTTGCATGCTAGTATAGTTGGTATTTTCCCGTTGCATGTGATCACGATGCCGGTTCATCTTTGTGGTAATGGCACCGGAGGCTTCTTCAAATACCTTGCATGTTGATGCTGTTATTCATGTGGCTCCTTGGAGCACAAACATGATGAGCTTGACCCTACCATCTATGAGGATCATGCTACTGTCATGTTGACTAGTAGAGTAAGATCATTGCACTCAGCTTGACCCTACCCCTTGGGGGTCATGTTATTACCATGTTGACAAGTAAAGATAGATCATATTATCATGAGCATGATGATGAGTTAAATAAAGAGTTTATGAAAACCCCGTCGGGTGCCACTAATGCCCGAGGGTGATGATGAGTTGGTGATCACTTTTGGTGAAGTGATGCACCGGGTATTTTGCGTGTGTGGTTTCGGAAATGGGATTAGATTTATGATGTGTCGACCCCCAACCTTACCACTACGACCACGATACCCCTTTATGGGACGGGGCTTTGTTGATTACTCTGGTCGGTACTAGCAAAGAGCCACATTACTAGTGGCGGGAGTGATCGGTGTCACTCTCGTGATGGGGTCGTGCCAGGTGGGATGACTATGCCATTATTATGAGTTCCAGGCACACCGTTGGTCCCCGCATGGTTGATACAGTCGAGAGTCGGTGCTCGTAAGACGTACAACATGTGGGCTGGGTACCAGTCGAGTGGACCTCCTTGTCTAGTATCGTCAGGGGAAAGATGATGATCGGGTACTTACCTCGGGTATATGTGATATACCGCGAGTCGTGGATGACACGGAAGTTTCCCATTTCTCGTGGGTCCAGCGTAGTACCTCTACAGAGTGTGAAACTATTCGAATAGCCATGTCCACGGTCAAGGACAGTTGGGTGGTGCTGCTTAAACTACGTCCAGCGTTTCCGCATAAACCAAGTGTGTGTGTGTGTGGTGTTATAAAGGTGTTGTTATATAATAATATGACCAAGTTCGGTGACTTGGCATATAGGGTAAACCCGGATGGTTTAACCCTCAGCTGATACATTGAGGTTATGACAAGTCCGATGACTTAGCATATAGGGTGAACTCGGATGGTTTAGCCCTTAGCAGATATGTTGGCATCTATAACCTGTTCTTCAAAAGTAATTCTTTAGCTTGATGCATGTACATGATCATTCCACCCAGATGAGTTACACTAAAGATGCATGATATTGTTACCCTTCGCTTTCATTGTTCGTATCATCGGCTGTTTGCAGTACATTCAAAGTACTCATTGGCTTGCCACTGGTTATTTCATTGACCAGGTGTGAAAGACAGGATATGGTGAAGATTAACTCGGTGACGTTCTTGCGAGCTAGGACGCTCCCAGTCAGAATGCCTGTAGGTTAAGGCTGATGGCATGGGTTCACGCTTTCAACCAATAATTCCGCTATTGGTCCAGTTTCAAGTGTAGGCCTTTAAGGCCCTATGTATGTAAGATTCAACCGAAGTGGTCATTTATTGTATCAAACGGAATGTATGGATGTAAGACTCTATTATTCAGTATCTGTGTTCAGTGAGCATTGATCATTGGGATCACTGGGCACGGCGATCTCGACTTACCAGTCGGGGTCCCCACAAATCGAGACTGGGATTTGTCACTCCGTGTGACGGAGAGGTATCTCTAGGCCCACTCGAAAATTCATCATCATAATGAGCTCAGTGTGACTAAGGAGTTAGCCATGGGATGATATGGCATGGAACGAGTAAAGAGACTTGCCGGTAATGAGATTGAACAAGGTATAGGGATACCGACGATCGAATCTCGGGCAAGTATCATACCTGTAGACAAAGGGAATTGCATACGGATTGAATGTGTGACATCATGGTTCATCCGATGAGATCATCGTGGAACATGTGGGAACCAACATGGATATCCAGACCCCACTATTGGTTATTGACCGGAGAGGTGTCTCAGTCATGTCTCCATGCTTCCCGAACCCGTAGGGTCTACACACTTAAAGTTCGATGATGCTAGGGTTATAGGTGAATAGTGTACGTGGTTACCGAAGGTTGTTCGGAGGCCCGGATGAAATACCGGACGTCACGAGGAGTTCCGGAATGGTCCGGAGGTAAAGATTCATATATAGGAAGTGAGGATTTGGTCATCGGAAGTGTTTCGGCGACACCGGTAATGTACCAGGACCACCGAAAGGGTTCCGGGGGTCCACCGGCAAGGGGCAACAGCCCCAAGTTGCAACATGGGTCAAAAGTTGGTGGGAACGAGCCACTAAGTGGGCTGGTGCGCCTCCACAATCATCCTAAGGTGTAGCAAGGGGAGGAGGGGGAAAACCCTAGGCGTGGAGGGGCTGCTCTAGGCCTCAAGGCCCACCTCCTCCACCCTTGGCCGCCGCCCTATGGCCATCTAGGGCTGCCGCACCCTCCTCCCTCTCCTCCTATATATAGTGAGGGTTTGGGGGCTGGTTTGAGACAAGAATTCTCTCTCTCTCTCGGCGCAGCCATACTCCTCCTCCTCCTCGTCCTCCGTAGTGCTTGGCAAAGTGATACGTCCAATTTGCATCATGCTTTCATGTTGATATTTATCGCTTTATGGGCTGTTATTACACTTCACGGTACAATACTTATGCCTTTTCTCTCTTATTTTGCAAGTTTTACATCAAGAGGGAGAATGCCGACAGCTGGAATTCTGGACTGAAAAAGGAGAAATTTTGAGATACCTATTCTGCGCAACTCCAAAAGCCGTGAAAATCAACGAGGAATTATTTTGGAATTTACAAAAAATACTTGGCCAAAGAAGTACCAGAGGGGTGCCAGCAGGAGTCCACAAGCCTCCTAGGCGCGGCCTCCCCCCGACTGTGCCTAGGGGGCTTGTGGGCTCCCAGTTGGCCCTCTGGCCCCCCTCTTTTGCTACAAGAAGGGTTTCGTTCCAGAAAAAATCAGGAGGAGGCTTTCGGGAGAAATCGCTGCAGCCACAAGGCGGAACTTGAGCAGAACCAATCTAGAGCTCCGACAGGGAGATCCTGCCGGCGAAACTTCCCTCCCGGAGGGGGAAATCGTCGCCATCGTCATCACCAACACTATTCTCATCGGAGGGGACTCGTCACCATCAACATCTTCATCAGCACCATCTCATCTCCAAACCCTTGTTCATCTCTTGCAACCAATCTCCGTCTCGCGACTCCGATTGGTACTTGTAAGGTTGCTAGTAGTGTTAATTACTCTTTGTAGTTGATGCTAGTTGGATTACTTGGTGGAAGATTATATGTTCAGATCTTAGATGCTACTCATTACCTCTTCTGTCATGAATATGATTATGCTTTGTGAGTAGTCAGTTTTGTTCCTGAGGACATGGGATAAGTCATGCTATAAGTACTCATGTGAATTTGGTATTCGTTCGATATTTTGATGTGTTGAATGTTGTTTTTCCTCTAGTGGTGTTATGTGAACGTCGACTACATAACACTTCACCATTATTTGAGCCTAGAGGAAGGCATTGGGAAGTAGTAAGTAGATGATGGGTTGCTAGAGTGACAGAAGCTTAAACCCTAGTTTATGTGTTGCTTCGTAAGGGGCTGATTTGGATCCACTAGTTTAATGCTATGGTTAGACTTTGTCTTAATTCTTCTTTCGTAGTTGCGATTCTTGCGAGAGGGGTTAATCATAAGGGGGATGCTTGTCCAAGTAAGGGCAGTACCCAAGCGCCGGTCCACCCACATATCAAACTATCAAAGTAGCGAACGTGAATCATATGAACATGATGAAAACTAGCTTGACAGAAATTCCCATGTGTTCTCGGGAGTGCTTTACCTCCTAGAAGAGTTTTTGCAGGCTTGTCCCTTGCTACGAAAGGGATTGGGACACTTTGCTGCACCATTTTTACTTTTGTTACTTGCTACTGGCTACGACTCATCTTGTCACACAACTACTTGTCACCGATAATTTCAGTGCTTGCAGAGATTACCTTGCTGAAAACCACTTGTCAGATCCTTCTGCTCCTCGTTGGGTTCGACACTCTTACTTATCAAAAGGACTACAATAGATCCCCTATACTTGTGGGTCATCACGAAGCCCTGTCGGAGTACCATGTAGCTCCACCATCACCACGTCGTCGTGCTACCGGAGCTCTCCCTCGATCTCTCCTCCCTCCTTGCTGGATCAAGGCGTTGGAGACGTCATCGGGCTGCACGTGTGTTGAACGCGAAGGCGCCGTTGTTCGGTGCATAGATCAGAATCCACCGCGATCTAAATCGTTGCGAGTACGACTCCATCAACCACGTTCTAGCAAAGCTTCCACTTAGCGATCTTCAAAGGTATGAAGATATTCTACCCCTTTGCTCGTTGATGGTTTCTCCATAGATAGATCCTTGTGTGGCGTAGGAATTTTTTTGAAATAACTACGTTCCCCAACAATCCTTAGTAACTAATTGACTAAGGAATTTTTCTCGATTATGGAGGTGGTAAAGGAGTTCGTCGAAAAGGGTTACATCGATGCAAACTTTGACACTAATCCAGATGACTCTGAGTAGTAAACCAGATTCATATAGTAGACCAGTTATTTGGAATAGTTCCAAATGACGCGTGCCAGAATCATCTACAAGATGACATAGGGATTTGTAAAGCACACACGGATCTAAAAGTTTCAGACCCATTGACTAAAACCTCTCTCACAAGGAAGACATGATCAAGCCCCAAAATTGTATGGGTGTTAGATTCATTGCAATCACATAGTGATGTGAACTACATTATTGACTCTAGTGCAAGTGGGAAACTGTTGGAAATATGTCCTAGAGGCCATAATAAATTGGTTATTATTATATTTCCTTGTTCCTGATATTTTTCTATCATTCATGCTATAATTGTATTAACCGGAAACCGTAATACATGTGTGAATACATAGACCATAACATGTCCCTACCGAGCCTCTAGTTGGCTAGCTCGTTGATCAATAGATGGTCATGGTTTCCTGATCATGGACATTGGATGTCATCAATAACGGGATGACATAATTAGGAGAATGATGTGATGGACAAGGCCCAATCTTAAGCACAACACAAGATCGTGTAGTTCGTCTGCTAAAGCTTTTCTAATGTGAAGTATCATTTCCTTAGACCATGAGATTGTGCAACTCCCGGATACCTTAGGAGTGCTTTGTGTGTATCAAACGTCACAACGTAACTGGGTGATTATAAAGGTGCGCTACACGTATCTCCAAAAGTGTATGTTGGGTTGTACGAATCAAGACTGGGATTTGTCGCTCCATGTAACGGAGAGGTATCTCTGGGCCAACTCGGTAATGCACCATCATAATGAGCTCAATGTGACTAAGGAGTTAGCCATGGCATGATGTGTTACGGAATGACTAAATAGACTTGCCAGTAACGAGATTGAACAAGGTATAGGGATATCGACGATCGAATCTCGGGCAAGTATCATACCGGTAGTCAAAGGGAATTGCATCCAGGATTGAGTGAATCCTTGACATCGTGGTTCATCCGATGAGATCATCGTGGAACATGTGGGAGCCAACATGGGTATCTAGATCCTGCTATTGGTTATTGGCTGGTGAGATGTCTCCATCATGACTGCATGATTCCCAAACCCGTAGGGTCTACACACTTATGGTTCGGTGACGGTAGAGTTGTTATGGGAATCATATATGTGGTTAACAAAGGTTGTTCGGTGTCCCGGATGAGATCCCGGACATCACGAGGAGTTCCGGAATGGTCCGAAGGTAAAGATTTATATATGGGAAGTCCAGTTTCGGTCACCGGAAAGGTTTCTGGGTTTCTCGATATTGAATCGGAATCACCGAAAGGGTACCGCGGGTCCACCGGGAGGGTCACATGGGCTGAAAGGGGAGAGGAATTAGACCCTGGTGGACTAGTGTGCCAAGGGGAGGAGGCCCAAGGCGCACAAGGAGGCCAAGGAGGCCAAACCCTAGGCGTGGGGGGCTACCTTGGGTGGCAAGCCACCCCTAGGGCGCCTCCACCTCATCCTCTAGGGCTGCCGCACCTCCTATGGTTTCCCTAGGGGTGGCGCACCCCCTCTCCCTCCCTTCTATATATAGTGGAGGATTTGGGACGGTTGCACACACCTGATTTGATCACCCTTGGTGCAACCCTACCTCTCCCTCTTCTCCTCCTCCGTGGTGCTTGGCGAAGCCTTGTCGGAGAACCACATAACTCCACCGCCACCACGCGGTCGTGCTGTCGGAGTTCTCCCTCAACTTATCATCCCTCGTTGCTCGATCAAGAAGGAGGAGACGTCCCGTGCTGTAGGTGTGTTGAACACGGAGACGCCATACGTTCGGTGTTCGGATTGGATCATCCTCGATTTGAATCGCCTCGAGTACGACTCCATCGACCGCGTTCATAGTAACGCTTCCGCTTAGCAATCTTCAACGGTATGAAGATGCTCTTCCCCACTCATTGTTTGTTTCTCCTAGATGATCCTGGTGTGACATAGGAAAATTTTGAATGATTACTATGACCCCCAACACCTTGTTGTATTAGGAGGAGTAGACTCATCCTCGTCATCATCATCTTCATCTTCATCTTCATCTTCATCCTGTGAGTGTGGAATCTCCACAGAGTCAATTCCATGTTGAAGCTGTCTGACAATGGTGCTCAACTCAGTTAGCTTCATATCCACGTTGTGAAATTTAGTCTCCACAACTCTCTCAAGGCTCTTTTGATTTTGCATGATCTCCTCAATGTTCTTCTCCATGCCTTGGACAGTGCTTACTAGAAATGCCAGTTGCTCAGTTTGCGTTCTGAGCTGTGGAATTGAACGTGGCCTGTTTCTAGCAGCTTCAGCTGCCTCTGCTGCCATTCTTGCTGCACCTGAGTTGGGATCATTGTCATCCATCACAACCTCATTATCTTCAAATTCTGGCTAAAGAGGTAGATGGGGACGATCAAGTTGAGATGCATGCTTGCCTATCTTGGCATTGATGAGCATATGAATATAGGGTGCATATCCAGAGCATCCCTTCTGATCCGTAGCAGTCCTCTAGATAGTCTCAACTATCAAATCCATCAGTCTAAATCTGGTATCGATATCAAGTAGGTGCAACAGGTTGATTAAATATCCTCTAATCATCTTCTCATCTCCTGACTTAGGCATGAGAGTGTATTGCAGTATAGTGTTTGTCATGGGAATACCAACTTGCAGAAAATACACTGAACCAAACTTGTGACTGGCCAAGTATTGATGTGGAATGGTCTTGTACATGTTAGCCATGGAGTTGTGATTCTGCTTAGCATCTGCATACACATCTACATGTGCTTCTTCCTGCTTGGGAACACCAATGATAGCAGCCCATTCAGCAATTGTAGCGTCGTACCTGTGTCCATTAATCATCCAAACTAAAGAGTCATCATAGAAATGAACTAT
Source organism: Hordeum vulgare subsp. vulgare (assembly GCF_904849725.1). Lineage (NCBI taxonomy): Eukaryota > Viridiplantae > Streptophyta > Magnoliopsida > Poales > Poaceae > Hordeum > Hordeum vulgare. The sequence goes on from NC_058520.1 coordinate 513,903,174, forward strand.
TGCATAGAATTGCATGATCATCTCGTCTTTCGATGGGGTCATCTCCTTCCCAAAAAACTCTTTTATGTCAACTAGCCTCAAGTTATCTTGAACATGTGGAAAGTAATTTTCATTCTCCTTGATGTATGCCCAGTCGACATACCTCATATCACTAACAGCAGGACTCTTGTCATACAAGGTAGTCTCATAAAAATCTTGTTGTTCCTTGGTGTGAAACCTTGGATCAACAACAGTCCTTCTTCTGACAGAATATGGATCAGCAGCTCTCCACTTTATTAAACCGGCATCCTTACTCTTCTTCATGTTTTCTGCTACAGGATGAGCATAATTGTGGAGTGGTACGTATGGTCTGAGCTTCCTCAGAACTGGAGCATTCTCATCTTCTTCCTCTGCAGCAGTGGCCCTAGATGCAGGGCCTTTGCTCTTAGCAGCTGCATGTATATCTTTAGTGGTCTTCCTGGAAGCTACAACCTTCTTTACTTTAGCAACAGGGTTTGGAGCAGACTGCATTGCATATCCCATTAGCTTCTTCTTGGGAGGTATTGGGATTTCCTGCGGAGCTTCTTCTTCAGCTTCTTTTGGGTCTTCAAACATAGAACTCTTTCTGCCAACAAGATGGATAGTTCTCTTCCTTGGCCTGTTCACACCAGCCTTCTTTGGAGGTGCTTCCTTGGCAATAGCTTTTCCCTTCTTGGCATAATCAGGTGCTCTCAGTTCACCAACACTTGCAGATATCTTCGTGACAACTTTCCTTGGAGGAGCCTTAGGAGGGGCAGAAGTTTCTTATGGCAAAAAGTCCGAGTCTTCCTCATCAGTAACTAGCTTCCTCCTTTGCATAGTGGCTGCCTTGGGAAAGCCATGGGAACTGGGAGAACTTGGATCTGAAGCAGACATCTACAGACTAGTGTCGGACTCCATCTCGACACTTTTCTCTCTGAAATCATTCTGACTGTCATCTAATCCTAACATACTGACAGACACGCTCAGCAGCAATCAACTGAACCTGTGGAGTGGATATAGGAAAGACAGAATGGATGAGCATCAAAAAATTCAGATATTTTTGAAAATTTGAAGTTTGAAACTTAGGTATGATCTTCTACACGATGAAAATCAGTGGCACCGAGTTGGCATTTTCAGAGACACTGAGAAAACAGACTCGCTTAATAGAAACTTTGAAGTCATTTTCGGTGGCACCGAAATTAGCTTCTCGGTCTCATCGAGTTGCTTCTCAGGAACCCTAAAACAGGAACCGGTGGAACCGACTTTACAAACTCGGTCTCACCGAGTTGCAATCTATGGCAGATCAGATCCGAAATTTCCTACTTCGCCTAATCTACTGATTTTATCTCGTGGACAAGAGGTTTGCACAAAGTGGAAATAAGAATTAAAAGATCCAATGCATGAGAAACAGACGGGGAATGCAAAGGGGATCACACCGTACCCTAGCTCGGTGGCGGTTCGGCTATGGCGACAACAAAGGAGCAGATTTCTTCGACAACGGCGAGTCCCTGTGGCGGCGGCGCTCGAGGAGTCAAGGCGATGACCTGGGGTCTCAGGAGGGCAGTGAGGGTTGGGCGAATGATCTGTTTGACGAAGTGAAATCAAAAGGTCCGGTCCGCAGGTATATATACCAGTGCACTGTCGGTGTCACTGAGATGGCAAAATCGGTGTCACCGAGTTCTTCAACTCTGAGTAGACACGAAAACTCGGTGTAACCGAGTTGGCGATTCCGGTGGTACCGAGATGAGATAACCTAATCAACTTTGGAAAATCGGTGTCTCCGAGTTTGTGGAGTTGCTCGCACCGAGTTTTTCAAAGAGGTTTTGGAAGACAACATTTGACGATACTGAACTCCGAGTGCACCTTCACATAGAGGGATCAACAAGTGCTTCTTCAAGTTTAGTGATGAAGCATGAATGGAACTTGAGAGGGATCAACAAGTGCTTGTTCAAGTTTTGTGATTAAGCATGAATGGAACTTGAGATGAGATAGCATAGATAGCTAGAGAAGGGTGATACGTCTTCGTCGTATCTACTTTTCCGAACTCTTTTTCCCTTGGACTCTAATTTGCAGGATTTGAATGGAACTAACCCGAACTAACGTTGTTTTCAGCAGAATTGCCATGGTGTTGTTTTTGTGCAGAAATAAAAGTTCTCGGAATGTCCTGAAAAATTACGGAGATTTTTTCTGGAATAAAAGAAAAATACCTGTGCAAAGATCGATCGGAGGGGGCGTGCCAGTGGGCCACAAGCCCACAGGCCGCGGCCACCCCCTAGGCCACGCCGTGAGGGCTTGTGGGGCCCACGTGGCACCACCGCCCCCAAACTCAGCTCTATATCTTCCGTCTCGCCCGAAAAAAATCAGAGAGAAGGATTCATCGCGTTTTACAATACGGAGGTGCCACCACCTCCTGTTCTTCATCTGGAGGGCAGATCTGGAGTCCGTTCGGGGATTCGGAGAGGGGAAATCGTCGCCATCGTCATCATCAACCTTCCTCCATCGACAATTCATGATTCTCTTCACCGTTCGTGAGTAATCTCATTGTAGTCTTGCTGCACGGTGATGAGTTGGATGAGATCTATCATGTAATCGAGTTAGTTTTGACGGGGATTGATCCCTAGTTTCCACTATGTTCTAGATTGATGTTGCTACTACTTGGCTATGCTTAATGCTTGTCACTAGGGCCCGAGTGCCATGATTTCAGATCTGAACCTATTATGTTGTCGCCAATATATGTGTGTTTTAGATCCTATCTTACAAGTTGTAGTCACCTACTATGTGTTATGACCCGGCAACCCTGGAGTTACAATAGCCGGAACCACTCCCGGAGATGACCATAGTATGAGGAGTTCATGTATTCACCGCGTGTTAATGCGTTGGTCCGGTTCTTTATTAAAAGGAGAACCTTAATATCCCGTAGTTTCCATTAGGACCCCGCTGCCACGGGAGGGATGGACAATAGATGTCATGCAAGTTCTTTTCCCTAAGCACGTATGACTACATACGGAATACATGCCTACATTATATTGACGAACGGGAGCTAGTTACATATCTCTCCGTGTTATAGCTGTTACATGATGAATCACATCTGTCACACTCATCCATCACCGATCCACTGCCTACGAGTCTTTTACTACTGGTTCTTGCTACGTTACTTTGTCCAGGCTTGTCCCTTGCTACAAAAGGGATTGGTCCACTTTGTCGCTACTGCTGTTACTTTGCTGCTACTGCTGCTACTCTGCTGCTACTGCTGTTCCTTGCTACTTCACTGTTATTTGTTGCAAGATCTTTTCCGACACTGTTGTCGGGGAAGAATAGTCTGCCGTCAACAGATCTGTTTCTGACACCGTTGCTATCATACTACTTTGCTACTGATACTTTGCTGGCAGACACTAATCTTTCAGGTGTGGTTGAATGTGACAAACTCAGCTACTAATACTCGAGAATATTCTTTCGCTTCCCCTGTCGAACCAACAAATTTGGGTTGAATACTCTACCCTCAAAAACTGTTGCGATCCCCTATACTTGAGGGTCATCAAGACGTTTTTCTGCCGCCGTTGCCGGGGAAGCACAGCTATATTCTCTGAGTCACTTGGGATTGACGTCTGCTGGTCACTATGAGGAATCCGAAAGATCCAAGAACTAACATCTTGCCTTCCACTATGAGGAGAGGTAAGGAACTGCCATCTAGCTCTGCACTTGATTCACCTTTAGATTTGAGTAAGTTTGCGACATCGCCTCCTGCTAGAAATCTTGATATGTCGCCTGTGCTTGAGGATGTTACTTTTGCTGCCCATGATGCTATGCTTGATACTATGCCTGATGATGCTATGCTTGATACTATGCCTGATGATGCTATGCTTGATACTATGCTTGATGATGCTATGCTTGATACTATGCCTGATGATGCCATGCTTGATACTATGCCTGATGATGCCATGCATGATACTATGCCTGATACTGCTTTGCCACTAGGTGCCCTTGATGCAAAAATTGCTAGAGTTGCTACTAGATGTGATGATACTTCTGAAACTGCTGATACTATTGAAGTAGAACCTGCTACTATGCCTGAATTGCCTGTTATGCCTGATACGCGCTATGTTATGGAGGGAGAGATAGCTGAGGATTTTCTTGCGTGTAAGGATAGCTATGATGTTGACAAACTACTGCGCAAGTGGAAAGAAAAATCTCTGAAAGCTAGGATGAAATACGACCCGAAGTTTGCCACTTCGCCTATCTTTGTGACCGATAAGGATTATGAATTCTCTGTTGACCCTGAGTTAATCACTCTGGTCGAATCTGATCCTTTTCATGGTTATGAGTCTGAAACAGTTGTAGGCCATCTTACCAAAGTGCACAATATAGCCACCCTATTCACTAGTGAGGAAAAGATCCGCCACTACTATATCCTCAAGTTGTTTCCTTTCTCGCTAAAGGATGATGCTAAGACCTGGTTCACTTCTCTTGCTCCTGGTTGTGTGCGTAGTCCCCAGGATATTGTCTACCACTTCTCTGAAAAATATTTCACTACCCATGAGAAGCAAGTTGCCTTGCAGGAAATATACAACTTTGCTCAAGCTGAGGAAGAGAGTCTCCCACAAGCTTGGGGGAGGCTTATCCACCTACTGAACGCTTTGGCTGATCACCCTCTTGAGAAGAATGAAATACTTGATATCTTCTATAATGGACTTAGTGATGCTTCCAAAGACCACTTAGATAGTTGTGCTGGTTGTGTTTTTAGGGAACGAACTGTAGAACAAGCTGAGATTCTATTGAATAACATCTTGTGCAATGAGAATGCTTGGACTATTCCCGAACCACCTCCTAAGCCAACTCCAAAGAAAAGAGGTATTCTATTCCTCAGTCCTGAAGATATGCAAGAAGCCAAAAAATCTATGTGAGAGAAAGGCATTCAATCTGAAGATGTCAAAAATCTACCACCTATCGAAGAGATCCATGGTCTCGATAACCCGATACAGGTAGTAGAAGTAAATTCTCTGCGTAGGCTTGATGAGAGTGATATTCCTTTTGATAAACCTGCTATCTTATGCATGGATGAATTTGGTAACTTTGTTGCCAAACAACAGAGTTTCAACGATTATGTTAGCAGATAATTGGAACAAAATGCTCGTATGCTTAGTCATTTAAGTGCTTGTGTGGACAGAAATGTCAATGATCTTAAGCTCGTGAGTAAACATGCCTCTATGGTTACTACTCAGGTAGAACAAGTACTTAAAGCTCAGAATGACTTGCTCAATGAGTTGAATGACAATTCTGTCAGAGTCGTTACTAGAGGCGGTAGAATGACCCAGGAACCTTTGTATCCTGAGGGTCATCCTAAGAGAGTTGAACAAGATTCTCAAGGAGTTAGCACTGATGCACCTAGTCATCCTAGAAAGAAGAAGAAAGATGATAGGAACCTGCATGCTAGCAACCCTGTTGTTGCTACACTTGAGAGTCCAAACGATGTCTCTGTCTCTGATGCTCAAACACAATATGGTGATGAACATGAGCCTAATGATAATATCAATAGTGATGTTCGTGATGATGCTCAACCTAGCAATGATAAGGATGTGGAGATTGAACCTATTGATCTTGATAACCCACAGCCTAAGAATAAGAGATACGATAAGAATGACTTCGCTGCTTGGAAGCATGGTAAAGAAAGGGAACCATGGGTTCAGAAACCCATGCCCTTTCCTCGCAACCATCCAAGAAAAAGGATGGTGAGGATTTTGAGAGATTTGTTGAAATGAGCAGACCTGTCTTTCTGCAAATGTGTTTGACAGATATGCTCAAAATGTCTACGTATGCTAAGTACATGAAAGATATTGTGACTAATAAGAAGAGGATACCTGAGGTTGAGATTTCCACCATTCTTGCTAACTATACCTTCAAGGGTGGAACTCCTAAGAAACTAGGTGATCCCGGTGTGCCCACTATACCTTGCTCCATTAAGGGCAACTACGTGAGAACTGCTTTATGCGACCTTGGAGCTGGTGTTAGTGTTATGCCTCTCTCTCTTTCGTAGACTTGAACTGGATAAGTTGACACACACTGAAATCTCTCTGCAAATGGCCGACAAATCAACTGCTTTCCCTATCAGCATTTGCGAGGATGTGCCTGTTGTGGTTGCTAATGTCACTATCTTAACAGACTTTGTTATCTTGGATATTCCTGAGGACGATGCCATGGCGGTCATCCTCAGAAGACCCTTTTTAAACACTGCAGGGGCTATTATAGATTGCAACAAAGGCAATGTCACTTTCCATGCAACGGTAATGAGCATACGGTGCACTTTCCGAAGAAACAATATCGAGTACATTGCATCAATGCTATCGAAAAAACTTCATCGATTCTTATTGGGAGCTTTGAATGCGCTATTCCTCGTGTCAAGATGAAGTATGATTTGCTTGTTGGGGAGATACATATCCCCATTGAGATGGCCTAGTGACTATTCGAAAATTCTTCGTCTTCTTTTGCGATTCGAGAAGTTTTGTCGAGGGGATTTGATCAACCCCATTGACGGATTTCTTTCGATGACCATGAGATGGATCAATCGAGGAGTCACAAACCTCTGTTCCAAGCTTTCACCTTCGGTTTCTTAGATGAAAAATCATAGGTTTAGTTTAGTTTTCCCTGTTTCCTGTTTTAGCGTTCGGTGGAAAAGAACCCCGAAAATAAAAGTTATCCGAACGTCCTGAAAATCAAGTATGATTTTTTCTAGAATTTTTGAAAAATTCTGAGACAAAGAGTTTGTTTGAGGCCCACACCAGTGGGCCACAAGCCCTAGGGGCGCGGGCATCCCCCTGGCCGCGCCACCCAGGCTTGTGGGGCCCATAGGCACCCCCTCCACTCATTCTTGCTCTCATCTGGTTCTCCTACCTCTAGAAAAAATCGTTTTGCAGCTCAAACCTGTGTTCTTGCTCCTCTTGCTGGGATTTTCGATCTCTTTGCTCAAATCACCGTTCTCCGAACTGTTTTGTGGAAATTACTCCTTGGTAAGTGACTCCTCCATTGGTCCAATTAGTTTTTGCTCTAGTGCCTTATACTCCGCGTATTTTTGCTGCCGTGGTGACCATGTTCTTGAGCTTTGCATGCTGATTTTAGCTGGTCCCATGTAGTTTTGATGCGTAATATGGCCTCTAGGCACTTGTGGGAGTAGTTGCTATGAGTTTCGTTGGGCCTTGTTCACCTTTCCTTAGAATCATTGAAAATTTCAGAAAAGGAAGATGTTCAGGAGAAACTTTCATGGTGGTTCCTCAAGCAAGAGAGGTCCCCGTCTTGCGATTCGGGAGCTTGATCCTTATCAACCAAGGGATGCGCAGGTACAACCATGTGAATAGACTTCTGATGAATTTATGATTGAGGCAGGTTTCAAAGATGAGCTTGACGCACTTGTTCGCAACATCGGACTCAAAGAATTCATATCCGATAAATGTGAACAGTATGTTGCTCTCACTACCTCTTTTGTTCGTAGATTCAAATTTTCAGCTGATCGTGAGACATCGGTACTGTTTGATCTCTATGATAAATCGTATACCATGGATTTAGAGGATTTCAATAGAATTTGCAAAATACCTATCTGGGGTAGTCTCAATGATCCTCCTAAATCTTCGGTTAGAGATTTTTGCTCTAGTATTACTGTTGGAGAAACCAAGGACATTACGCAAGCTACCATGGGGAGTATTCATTTTCCTGCCTTGCATTACTTTGCCCTCTTCATAGGCAGATGCATTAATGGCAAGATTGAGCATTGTCACCTTTGCGCACCCGACCTTAGTATCCTTAAGAGCGCAGTGACGGGTGACAAAAGCTTCAACATGGGAGCTATTATAGCAAGGAGGATGAATAAGAATGCTAATGAAGGGGATTTATTTGGTGGGATCTATGCCACTCGCATAGAAAATTTTCTTGGAGTACCCATCTGCGAAGGAGATCTCCCGCTCCATACAACTTTCCTTGATCGCGTCGCTTTGACATGCTACCAGTTCCTTGAGAGGGATGATGAATCCCTCCTATACCGTTCAATATTTAACCGGCAGCGTGTTTTCCATATTACCCTTCCTGCTCCTGCCTTCTTTGACTTTCAGGTAAAACAGAGATATTACATAACCAGAGGAGAGGCAGAGGAGTATGCGAGGGAGGCAAAGGCTGCTCGTCTCCGTGAGGCAGCTATTCAGGCAGTGGCTGCAGCGCTCCCGTATAACCCCCATTATGATTTTGGGTTTCGCCAGGACCATCCTTGGGAGTAGACCAACTTAGGCCAAAAGCCTAAGCTTGGGGGAGTACGTGTTCTCACCGGCTTTACATTCTTGCTTATGCTTTCACTTTGTTCGCCGATGTTCACACTTTGCCACTTCATCATCCATGTTAGTTTATTTTCTTTTTCTCGTTTTCTTTTCGTGTGTCTGTCTAGTTTGAGAAAAAAACCAAAAACATTTTCTTTTTTTCTTCTTTTGCTTGTTGGGAGCTTTCCCATGTAAATAGTTTTCTTTTTCTTTGGGTCAAGGTAGAGGATATTGGTTACAATGTTTAGTGGCTCTTGCATGCATACCTGTTTAGCTTTCAAAGAGCCATATTAGTTTCTCTTCTCCTATGTGTCTGCCTGCAGATTCTAGCGTAGCCCGATGCACGAGCATGCTTATTATTGTTCACATCGTTCGGTCATGCAAGTGAAAGGCAATAATGACGATATATGATGAAGTGACTGAGCCTGAAAAAGCTGGTATGAACTCAATATATTTTGTTTTTGTAAATATGACTAGCTTATCATGCCTGATTCAGGTTTGTTGTGAGAGAAACATGTTCGCAATGACAACTTAGAGATCATAGTTTCTTATGCCATGCTTACTTAGCTAGGAGCTTATAATGGTTTGTCTTGGTTGCCCACAGGAATGTTGAGATGACTATGATGTAGTATGATAGGATGGTATCCTCCTTTGAATGATTCAAGTGGATTTACTTGGCGCATGTTCACGCATGTAGTTGAAACAAAATCAACATAGCCTCTATGATATTCATGTTTATGGTGATTTATGTCCTACTCATGCTTGCACTCAATGTTGGTTAATCTCAATGCATTTTGATGACTGTTGTCGCTCTCTAGTTGGTCGCTTCCTAGTCTTTTGCTAGCCTTCACTTGTACTAAGCGGGAATACTGCTTGTGCATCCACCTCCATAAACCCAAAGTTGTTCCATATGAGTCCACCGTACCTACCTATGTGCGGTATCTACCTGCCGTTCCAAGTAAATTTGCATGTGCCACTCTCTAAACCTTCAAGAAATAATCTGGTTTGCATGCCCGAACCGCTCATGTGGTGACAAGGGGCTATTGGTATCTTCCATGCTAGGCGTGTTATCCTCAATATGTGTTTATTCACTATCATTCACGAGAAAGGGGCCGGTAATTGGAATTCCCAGTTCCATGCTCAAATCGAAAAGATAATTGCAAACAAAACTCCCCTAGGATTGATGTTGGTATGGACGGTACCCGAGGATTCGACTAGCCGTGGAGTGTGATTGATTGGTGATGGGGGAGTCAAAACTTTACTTTTCTGTTTGGGAACCGCCTATAGCATGTGTAGCGTGGAAGATGTTGAGAACTCTTAGTCATTGCGTTGACAACGAAAGAACGCCACCCAAAATTATTATCTCTATTTTCAAAGCTTGAGCTATGGCACCTCTGCAAATCAATGCTTCCCTCTGCGAAGGCCCTGTCTATTTATGTTCCCGTTGGGTCACCCTCCTCTTAAAAAAGCACCAATTAGAGAGCACCTCTGTCATTTTTATGCTTTGCTTTTAACTGTGTTGAGTATGACTGTGACTGGATCTTCATTGCCTTGAATTACAATGTTTAGTCAGCCCTTGGTCTTTGAAGGTGCTCTGCATTTATGTTTTGCCGTCTCAGAAAGAGCTAGCGAGATACCATCTATTCGTACTACTTCATGTTGTTTTGAGTGAATTGTTGACGTTTGAGACTTATTATTATTTGCTCGCTAGCTGATTATGCCATTGATATGAGTTTACCGTGAGACCTAGATGTCATTTGCTTATGTGGTTTCCTTGTGATCTTGCTGAAATTCTGGTTATGCGTTAGACATAGTTGCAACAACAAGATCAAACAGAGTTCGTTAAAGTTTTTCTTTTGTCTCTCTCAGTTTGTCAACTGAGTTGCTTGAGGACAAGCAATGCTTTAAGCTTGGGGGAGTTGATACGTCTCCGTCGTATCTACTTTTCCGAACTCTTTTGCCCTTGTTTTGGACTCTAATTTGCATGATTTGAATGGAACTAACCCGGACTAACGCTGTTTTCAGCAGAATTGCCATGGTGTTGTTTTTGTGCAGAAATAAAAGTTCTCGGAATGTCCTGAAAATTTATGAAGATTTTTTCTGGAATAAAAGAAAAATACCTGCGCAAAGATCCATCCCGGAAAAAAAATCAGAGAGAAGGATTCATCGCGTTTTATGATACGGAGGCGCCGCCACCTCCTATTCTTCATCTGGAGGGCAGATCTGGAGTCCGTTCGGGGCTCCGGAGAGGGGAAATCGTCGCCATCGTCATCATCAACCTTCCTCCATCGACAATTCCATGATGCTCTTCACCGTTCGTGAGTAATCTCATTGTAGGCTTGCTGGACGGTGATGAGTTGGATGAGATCTATCATGTAATCGAGTTAGTTTTGACGGGGATTGATCCCTAGTATCCACTATGTTCTAGATTGATGTTGCTACTACTTGGCTATGCTTAATGCTTGTCACTAGGGCCCGAGTGCCATGATTTCAGATTTGAACCTATTATGTTGTCGCCAATATATGTGTGTTTTAGATCCTATCTTGCAAGTTGTAGTCACCTACTATGTGTTATGACCCAGCAACCCCGGAGTGACAATAGCCGGAACAACTCCCGGAGATGACCATAGTAAGAGGAGTTCATGTATTCACCGCGTGTTAATGCGTTGGTCCGATTCTTTATTAAAAGGAGAACCTTAATATCCCGTAGTTTCCATTAGGACCCCGCTGCCACGGGAGGGATGGACAATAGATGTCATGCAAGTTCTTTTCCCTAAGCACGTATGACTACATATGGAATACATGCCTACATTAGATTGACGAGCGGGAGCTAGTTACATATCTCTCCGTGTTATAGCTGTTACATGATGAATCACATCCGTCACACTCATCCATCACCGATCCACTGCCTACGAGTCTTTTACTATTGGTTCTTGCTATGTTACTTTGTCCAAGCTCCCTTGCTACAAAAAGGATTGGGCCACTTTGCCGCTACTGCTGTTACTTTGCTGCTACTGCTGCTACTCTGCTACTATTGCTGTTCCTTGCTACTTCGCTGTTACTTGTTGCAAGATCTTTTCCAACACTGTTGTCGGGGAAGAATAGTTACCCGCCCATGTGCAACCTATTAGGGCCATTGATACAGCAGTTAGGAATAGTCTGTCGTCAACAGATCTGTTTCTGACACCGTTGCTATCATACTACTTTGCTACTGATACTTTGCTTGCAGACACTAATCTTTCAGGTGTGGTCGAATCTGACAAACTCAGCTGCTAATACTCGAGAATATTCTTTCGCTTCCCCTGTCGAACCAACAAATTTGGGTTGAATACTCTACCCTCGAAAACTGTTGTGATCCCCTATACTTGAGGGTCATCAAAGGGTCCTAGGCATTCTTGTCCATCCAATTGGCAAAAGATAAAACAAAGGTCATATAACAACAATTGGATGTCCTCGAATGATTAAATTCATGCAGACCAACATGCTCACACAATAAGAATGATGATACAAACATGGTGAACATGCAAAAACAACGTAGCAGCTATCAAGCACTTGGACGATGACAAGGTCATCTATATATGAGTATATTTACATAGGAGCCAAGCAAGAATACTTGATCATAGGTTATACTCATCGTTAATCACAAGTGGGGTTATCACTTTTACATAAGCATTAATGTGTTCATATCCTTAGGAGATGCTTATACTCAAGTATTAGAGTAAAGCTCCCCCTTGATATGATATTCCCACAAAGAGGGATCAACTAACTTGGGTTTTGTCGTGGAAGACTTCAAGTAGGTGAAGTAGTGGTGGATGCTCAAAGTTGATGAAGATCATCTTGAGTTGGGAGCAATCCTTGTTGTTTCCTTACTCTTCTCACCTACATGGGTTAGTCCCAAAGCAAAAAGCAACATATGCAAGTATATCTATGGACATGGAGTGAAGCACAAATGGGATGATGTCCAAAGATGCATTGATTACCTAGTTCCTTGCTTGCCTTTGAGGGAATGTGTGACTCCTTGAACTAATGCACAAGGTTGAGGTTGATAGCATATAGTTCTTGCCAAAATGAATAAGAGTGAATTTCATTGGTAGAGTCACCACTTCTAGTTCTTCTTCTTGGGAATCCACACCAAATTGACGGGAATCCTTGGAGTTGTTGTAGCACTTGTTGAGGTAGAGCTAGTAGTATCCTTGTGAACCCACTTGACCTTGGCTTGTGATTCTTCTTCAAATTTGTCAATGTCATCTTGAAGCTTTCCCATGCCTTTGTGGTCTTGTGGTGGAAGGCCATCTTGTGAGCTTGTTCCTTCGGAAGGAGTGGACTTATCCTCTTGGGGAACAAACTTGGGAGTGGGATATGGACCTTCTTCCCAAACATCTCCCTTGACGTTGAAATAGTCAACACCTTATTTCTTCGGATGTCCTCCTTGCTTATGCACAATTTCCTCGAATTTCTTACTTCCGGCAAGACTCTTGAAGAAACCTCTCTCTATAATCCCTTTCAATAAATTATTTTCTTGCTCAAGTGTAACTTGGCTAAGAGAATAGTTAGTGGAATCAATAGAGTTACTAGCAACAACAAGATTGGATTTAGCTTTAGCATTGTTGTTACTAGATGAAGAAACCTTCTTGACTTTGTTACTAGTGTTCTTAGGCTTAACTTTTGGAAAAAAATTAGACAAGAGTAATTGTTTGGCTAGATAAGAAGAACTCTTCTTTCGAAGGTCATCATTGATTGCTTTTAAGAACTCATGCTCTTGCTCCAAGTTGATCTTCTCAAAGCGTAGCTTCTCATGGGTTCTTGCAAGCTCTCTATGATCTTCTAGAGTAGTCTCATGAGCAAACTAAGAGTTTTTAATTCTTGAGTTATTTGTTTTATCTCTTTCTTATCGTCACCATTCGATTTCTCTTGACTAGCATGATAATTAGCAAGTTCATTTTCAGTGCAATCACTAGTTTTATCTAGAAGCAAGTCATCTTCTCCTAACAAGTCACCCTCATCACTATTGAAATCAAGATACTCAGGGTGTGATACCTTGGCGCCTTTAGCCATGAAGAAGTTTCCAACTCCCTCATTTGATGAATCAAATAATTCATAGGAGTTGGAGGAAACAAGTGCAATGTCGGCAAAACCTTCATCTTGACTATAGTCGGGGTGGGAGTGATAGCTTCTCTCGGAGTGGTGATAAGATTCGAAGCCAGAAACCCATTCACCACGATGAGCTTGATGTCTTCTTCTTGAACTACTCTTGGTGTATTTGTCCTTCTTCTCCGGTTTCTTGCCTCTCCCTGAGTGTCTTCGTTCATAGTGATCTTCTCTACTCCTTCTCTCTCTGCGAGGTGACTCATCTCTTGAGCTTCATCTTTGAGGTGACTCTTCTTTTCTTTTGTTGGGAGCTGAGCACTCATTTGAGTAGTGTCCGGGTTTCCCACAATTGTAGAAGTTTCGGTCACGACTAGATGCACTTCTCATCATGTCCTGAACTTGAGCTTCTATCTTTGCCTCTACTCTTGTAGAACTTGTTGAATTTTCTGACCATGAGGCTTATCTCTTCATCAGTGACAAGATTGTCTTTGGAAGTAGCGGGAGCATCGCATGAAGCTTTATAAGCACCGCTTGACTTGTTGTGCAGCTCATCTTTGTCTTTGAGTGACATCTCATGAGCAAGAATCCTACCAATGACTTAAGTTGATTTCAGATCTTTGCAATTTGGCATCATTTGGATCAATATGCACACTGTGTCATACTTGCCATCAAGATCTCTAAGTATCTTCTTGATGATGAATTTGTCGGTCATCTCTTCGCTTCCTAAACCGGCATTCTCATTGGTGACGAGAGCTAGCCTAGAGTACATTTTAGCGACTCCTTCACCATCCTTCATCTTGAGCTTGTCAAGTTGACTTTGAAGCACATCCAACTTAGATTCTATGACAGAATCAGTACCTTCGTGCATATCAACCAAAGTATCCCAAATCTCTTTTGCATTCTCAAGACGACTAATTTTGTTGAATTCTTCGGGGCAAAGGGAGTTCAAGATGATATCGCGGGCTTGAGCATTAAGTTGCAACATCTTCGGTTCATCAGTTTTCGCATCACGGTCTGGTTCATGCCCTTCTCCAAAGAAGTTACCTTGCACACCAACACGAATAGCAGCCCAAACATGAGGATTAAAGCCAAGAATGTGCATCTTCATTTTATGCTTCCAACTAGCAAAATTAGTGCCATCGAAGTAAGGACCTCTATGACGATAATTTCCCTCACTAGATGCCATACTCTCCTAGGTTGCTAAACCAATGAAATGGAGACTTAAGATCTGATACCACTTGTAGGATCGAAAGGATGTCTAGAGGGGGGTGATTAGACTACTTAATAAGATAATTTTTTTGCCTTTTCCCAATTTTACTTGAGAGGCAGCTACAACAATTATAACAAGTCAAGTGCACCCTACACATGTAGTTCTAATAGTATACCAGCGGAAAGTAAACATGCAAGAGTAAATAGAGGAGTAAGGTAGGGAGATCAAATGATAAGGTTGACACGGCGATTTTTGGCATCGTTCCGATAGGTGGCGCTATCCTACGTCCATGTTAGTGGAGACTTGAATCCATGGAGGGTAACGATTGCAACAGTCCACGGAGGGCTCGACCCACGGGGATTCCACAAAGAAGAAGCCTTGTATATCACACCATGGCTTCCGTCCACAGAGGACTAGCCTTACTCACGGTAGATCTTGGTTCAACTCCACAACACGAAGTAGCAGGCTCCCAAGCGACACCTAACCAATCTAGGAGGCACCACCCTCCAAAAGGTAATAGATTAGGTAGATCAATGAACTCCATGCTCTTGTACTTCTAAAGATAGTCTCCTTAACACAAATCTCTCTCACACTGAATATGCATGGGTAAGAGAGTTTGATTTGGTGGAAAGCAGTTTGGGGAGGCTAGAGATCAAGATTCAACTGATTGGATTGGAATATCTTGGTCTCAACACATGAGTAGGTGATTCTCTCTCAGAAAATGGATCTGGAAATGAAGTGTGTGTTCTGAGTGCTTCTCTCACGAATGAGAGGTGGGTGAAGGGGAATATATAAGCAGCAGCCAAAATCCAACCATTACACACAAAAGATAAAACTCGGTGACACTGAAGTGGACAACTTGGTGGTACCGATTAGCACTAAAGTGGTGAACTTTTGAATCTCGGTGAGACCGATATATAGAACTCGGTGGCACCGAAAGGTGACTAACGATCAGATGGCCAAACTCGGTGGCATCGATACTCAAACTCGTAAATTCCGATTTTTTGTATCTTGGCAACATAATTTTGGTCACACTAAACTCGGTAGCACCGATGCAGTTTCGGTTGCACCGATTTGGTGGGAGTGGCTAGGGTTCTGTCTTAGGTTCAAACTCGATGGGTCCTATGTGGCAATGTTGGTGATACCAAATTTGTGAATGTGGAACTTGACAGAGTAGATATGTGGGAAAAATGACTCGGTGTTTTGGTGGCTAACTTCGAGCATTTGAGCAATCAGTTCATTTTACTACCTCACCCATTTTAATAGTATTGGCTTTCCTATGGACTCAAAGGTGATTTCTCACAAATATAAAATGAAGAGTCTTCTAGCTTGAAGCTTGAGCCAATATTTTTCCTTTCTTGCATCTAGGGGCATCTCCACATAAACCTTAAGCCATAACATCTTTTGAACTTTTTTGAAATATACTTGGAAAACACATTAGTCCAATGATGCATATGTTGCGATCAATTATCAAAACCACCCTAGGGAGCAACTATGCTTTCAGATATGGAAGGGAGCAATTCAAAGTTAATTATAAAGTATGAAGTTGGTAGGAGAAAAATAAGGTGAAGACCATTTATATGGTGGGATATTTGTGGTATGGTGCCTAGTTAGAAGAAGAGAGACAAGAGGGGGATCATGTATGTGAAGAGAGAGAAAATAAAGGAGGACCATGCGAAGGTTTTTCATTGGTCAATTGGATGTCCGTACTTCGGTACAGCCCCATGTTTGTCTTTGATTTGACAAAAAGCGGACGTTCAGAACGATGCAAGACCACATTGGATTGCAAACGTAAATAAAAGTGTCCGTACATATACAGTAGTTTTGCGGGTCACCCTTGAAAACCCCCTAAATTATCCCGGTTGGCAACAGAAAGTTCTTTACAGAAGTGTATTATGGTTGATCCACCAAATATGGATACATCTATAGTTGTTCTTGAATGGTTCGAGGTAAGTTTTCATTCAAGGAGCACTAAAACCGCAACTCCTAAATTGTCTGGGATGTTGAAATATTATTTTGATGCGTGTTCTCATCATGTATGTAATCCATTTCACGAGAGTTGGGGTGTGTTGCACTCATTTGTGGAATTTTTGTCCAAAAGGACCAGCTACCGAATGGAATTGCGAGAAAGGACGACCCGCATGACAAAATGTCAGATTGGACCCCCCCCCCCCTTCAGGAGGCAGGTGCGCCAGGTGACACGTGTCAGCTACCGCCACAGCGGGGCGGCCGACACCTACCGCCATGGGCCGAGGTAGCCTGTCGGGTTCCTGTTTCGACCACTAGTCCATGACGGTACGAACAGAGGCAGTGGGGCCTGCCGCCACTGCGCCAGGCGGCAACACTGTGCACCGCGTGTGCCAAAAGCTACCTCTCACGACACTGATTCCGAGACGTGACGATGCTCATTCCGATGGAAGATGTTGTTTATGTTTTCTGTCAACAAAAGACACTAGAATACGATCCCATTGAATCCGATGCGTGTAATGTATGTTCCGCCTTATTTTTCGTCTGTTCGTCCCTATTTTCCTGCCATTGCACTTTTCATCTCATCCTATAAAACAAGGCATTGCAACTGTATGCGACCATCATTCAGCCACACTTGAAAACACCAACGCGCTAGTCATTATGACTTTGCCTTGCTCGGAACAAAGCATTAGGCCTAGGAAAATGAAGAGTGTGAGTTTGCCTTCGGGGGTCGAATTACTGCGTTATTGGTATGGTGATACGTCTCCAACGTATCTATAATTTTTGATGGTTCCATGCTATTATCTTGTCAAACTTTGGATGTTTTGTATGCATTTTATATCTTTTTGGGGACTAACTAATTAACTAAGTGTCAAGTGTCAGTTCTTGTATTTTCCGTGTTTTTGACCTTTTTCACAGGAGAATATCAAACAGAGTCCAAACGGAATAAAACCTCTTAACAGATTTTTTCCGGAACAGAAGATACGCAGGGAGCTTGAGAACCAAGGCACAGGGTCCCGGGGGAGGCCACAAGCCCCCTAGCCGCGGCCTGGAGGGGCGCGCCTAGCAGGCTTGTGGCCCCCCGTGGCTCCTTTGCCCTACTTCTTCCGCCTATAAATCCCCAAAAAATCTGAAACCACGGAAGAGAGCCACGAAAATACTTTTCCGCCGCCGCAAGCTTCTGTCTCCGCAAGATCCCATCTGGGGCACGTTCTGGTGCCCTGTCGGAGGGGGGATTCATACACGGAGGGCTTCTTCATCAACACCATTGCTTCTCCGATGATGCGTGAGTAGTTTACCACAGACCTTCGGGTCCATAGCTAGTAGCTAGATGGCTTCTTCTCTGTCTTGGATCTTCAATACAAAGTTCTCCATGATCTTCATGGAGATCTATCCGATGTAATCCTATTTTGCGGTGTGTTTGTCGAGATCCAATGAATTGTGGATTTATGATCAGATTATCTATGAATCTTATTTGAGTTTCTTCTGATCTCTTATATGCATGATTTCATATCCTTGTAATTCTCTTCGAGTTGTGGGTTTTGTTTGGGCAACTTGATCTATAGTTCTTGCGATGGGAGAAGTGCTTGGTTTTGGGTTCATACCGTGCGGTTTCCTCACCAAGTGACAGAAGGGGTAGCGAGGCATGCATCGTGTTGTTGCCATCAAGGGTAAAAAGATGGGGTTTATATCTATTGCATGAATCTATCCCTCTACATCATGTCATCTTGGTTAAGGCGTTACTCTGTTTGTTATGAACTCAATACACTAGATGCATGCTGGATAGCGGTCGATGTGTGGAGTAATAGTAGTAGATGCAGAAAGTATCGGTCTACTTGTCTCGGACGTGATGCCTATGTGTATGATCATTGCCTTAGATATCGTCATGACTTTGCGTAGTTCTATCAATTGCTCGACAGTAATTCGTTCACCCACCGTAATATTTGCTATCATGAGAGAAGCCTCTAGTGAACACTATGGCCCTCGGGTCTACTTCACATCATATTTTCAGCCCTACACTTTTACTTTGTTGCACTTTCTGCGTTCAGATCTCAACTTGCAATCAATCGTGAAGGGATTGACAATCCCTTTGTAGCATTGGGTGCAAGTTTGCTGTTTTTGCGCAGGTAGTTTGGAGACTTTCCTTGATACTCCTACTGGATTGATACCTTGGTTCTCAAACTGAGGGAAATACTTATTGCTACTGTGCTGCATCACCCTTTCCTCTTCAAGGGAAAAACCAACGTGTCAATTTCTGGTGCCGTTGCCGGGGAGCATCAAGTTAAGAATAGTCTTCCTCCAACGTGTCAATTTCTAGCACCGGGGACTATTCTAAGTGAAGCTTATCCAAGTAACGGTCGCAAACTCATCTCTTGCATTTACTTTTTTGCCTCTCATTTTCCTCTCCCCCACTTCTGAAAAACAAAAATTTACAAAACTATTTCCTTTTTCGTTCGCCCTTTTTCTTTTGCTTGCTTTCTGTTTGCTTGTGTGCTTGTCTGCTTGCTGAAGTCACCATGACTAAAAACACAAAACTTCGTGAATTATCGAATACTAATAATAATGATTTTATTAGTACTCCGATTGCTCCCGCCACTAGTGCGGAATCATATGAAATCAATGCTGCTTTGCTGAATCTTGTTATGAAAGAGCAATTTTCTGGCCTTCCTAGTGAAGATGTCGCATCCCATCTTAATACCTTCATATAGTTATGCGATATGCAAAAGAAGAAACATGTGGATAATGATGTGATTAAATTGAAGCTATTTCCGTTCTCATTGCGAGATCGAGCAAAAACCTGGTTTTCATGTTTGCCCAAAAATAGTATTGATTCTTGGAACAAGTGCAAAGATGCTTATATATCCAAGTATTTTCCACCGGCTAAGATTACCTCTCTCTGTAATGATATCATGAATTTTGAGCAACTAGATCATGAACATGTTGCACAATCTTGGGAGAGAATGAAATTGATGATTAGAAATTGTCCCGCTCATGGCTTGAGTCTTTGGATGATTATACAAATCTTCTATGCTGGTTTGAATTTTGCTTCTAGAAATATCCTTGATTCCGCCTCCGGTGGAACTTTCATGGAAATCACATTAGGAGAAGCCACAAAACTCCTAGACAATATCATGACAAACTATTCTCAATGGCACACTGAAAGGTCACCTACTAGTAAAAAAGTGCACGCTATAGAAGAAATTAACTCTTTGAGTGCTAAGATGGATGAGTTAATGAAATTGTTTGCTAGTAAAGGTGCTCCTTTAGATCCAAATGATATGCCCTTGTCTTCCTTGATTGAGAGTAGCAATGAAAGCTTGGATGTTAATTTTGTTGGTAGGAATAATTTTGGCCACAACAATGCTTTTAGAGGTAATTATATTCAAAGGCCTTTTCCTAGGAATCCCTCTAATAACTTTGGCAATTCCTACAACAATTCTCATGGAAATTACAATTAATTACCCTATGATCTAGAGAGTAATATGAAAGAGTTTATCAACTCGCAAAAGATTTTGAATGCGTCCATAGAATAAAAACTGCTCAAAATTAATGACTTGGCTAGGATCCTTGATAGAATGTCTCTTGATATTGATGCTTTGAAATTGAGATGTGCTCCTCCCAAGATCAATATGGATGAAACTTTGAAAGCTATGCATGTTTCCATGAATGAGAGCAAAGAAAGAACCGCCCAAATTCGTGCTAGACATGAATGGCTTAAAAAGGTGTGTTCGCGTGATGAGAATCACGAAGATCTTAAAGTGCTTGGTGTGACTCCCATTGAATCCTTGTTTTCTAGTGTCAAACCTAATAATGATGGGGTTGGATATGAATCCAATTTGGTTGAGAAACGCCCCCAATGATTCGGAGTCTATCTATCTTGATGCTAAAATCATTGAAAGTGGAGTAGAGGATATCAAAACTTTGAGTAGTAATGAAGTTACTACTTTGGATTTCAAGGAATTAAATTATGATAGTTGATCTTTGATTGATTGTATTTCCTTGATGCAATCCATGCTAAACTCTCCACACGTTTATAGCCAAAACAAGGCCTTTACCGATCGTATCGTCGATGCTATGATGAAATCTCTTGAAGAGAAACTTGAATTGGAAGTTTCTATTCCTAGAAAACTTCATGAAGAGTGGGAACCACTACTGAAATTCAGAAATTTGCCGTCCGCCATGGCAGACGGCAAAGGGGGGAACCACGAACGGCAAAGGCTTTGTCGTCGGTCAGCAGACGGCAAACTAGACGGTAAAAAAATCCGGTGAAGAGGTTCTTTGCCGTCTGCTTTTTTAAAGCGGACGGCAAAGAATCTTTGCCATGAGGGGGCAGACGGCAAACTAAATGGGACGACACATAGTGCAACGGCCCCGTTAAGTGTTAACGGCAGGCCTCCTTTCTTTGCCGTCTGCCATCCCCCCTTTGCCATGTGGGGGCAGATGACAAAGAGGGGAGAGAGAGGGGGTTGATTCCCCCCTTTGCCGTCTTCCCACCCCCCTTTGCCATGTGGGGGCAGACGGCAAAGAGGGGAGAGAGAGGGGGCAGATTCCCCTCTTTGCCGTCTGCCTACCCCCCTTTGCCATGTGGGGGCAGACGGCAAAGAGGGGAGAGAGAGGGGGCAGATTCACCCCTTTGCCGTCTGCCATCCCCCCTTTGCCATGTGGGGGCAGACGGCAAAGCGGGGAACCAGCCCCTTTTTAATTTATTTTTTATTATATCCAGCATTTTTAACAATAATCAGGATATATATATATATATTTGACATAAATAAATTTCTTTCCGTACTCATAACCATATTAAAATAACTCTCATCCATAGTGCATACATATTATTCAAGTTGGATCCGTACCAAACCATATATTACACCAGTTTCATCCACATGCACACAAAGTTTCATATATTTCCATATACTACAATAGTTTCAATACAAGCCATGGTCCAAGAAATCATCTTCAAGCATTCCATCAATATAATCCAAGCTTCCCGTGAAGTGAAGGTAATCTGCAAAATGACAAATAAGAAAGTTAGAAGAATAATACTAGATGAAGAAGTGTATATATAGGTTATTTTGGAGAGAAATTAGCTAAGTATAGACCATTTAGAAGCTAAGTAAGCTAATTATGTCAACTAGGTGGAACCCTAGCTAACTATAGGTCGTTTCAGAGCTAACTTGGGTAAAATAGGTCATTCTGGAGCAAACTATGCTTATTAAGCCATTTTGGATCTATCTAGGCTAATTATAGGCCATTTAATGCCTAAGTTAGGGGCAATAGGTCATCTTGCAGCTACGTAAGCCTTATTATGTCATTTAGGAGAGAACTTAGCTAAATATAGGTCATTTTTTATTAAATAGGTCATTTTGGAGATAACTAAGCTAATTATGTCATTTCATAGGATAATTAGCCAATTTAGCCTTTCTTGGATGAGGCTAAGCTACATAGAAGAAGAGAAAGAGAAGAAGAAGTAAAAGAAGGAGGAGGAGGAGAAGGAAGAGGAGAAGAAGAAGAAAAGAAGAAGGAGAAGGAGAAGGAGGAAGAAAGAGGAAGAAGAAGGAGAAGGAGTAGCTCCTTCTCCTTCTTCTCCTCCTTCTACTCCTTCTTCTTATCCTCCTCCTTCTCCTTCTTCTTCTTCTCCTCTTGTTCTTCTTCCTTGCTTTCATTTTTCCTCTTTCTTCTCCTCTTGTCCCCTTCTTCGGGCTAAATTGGCTAAGAATGCCTTTTTGGAGCTAATTATGTCATTTCGAGAATAATTAGCTAAGTATAGGTCATATTTATTAAATAGACCATTTAGGAGCTAACTAAACTAATTATGTCATCTAGGTGGAATCCTAGCTAACTATACGTCGTTTCGGAGCTAACTTGGGTAAAATAGGTCATTCCGGAGCAAACTGTGCTTATTAAGCCATTTTGGATCTAGCTAGGCTAATTATAGGCCATTTAATACCTAAGTTAGGGGGAATAGGTCATCTTGCAGCTACGTAAGCCTTATTATGTCATTTATGAGAGAACTTAGCTAACTATAGGTCATTTTTTATTAAATAGGTCATTTTGCGCTAACTAAGCTAATTATGTCATTTCACAGGATAATTAACCAATTTAGCCTTCCTAGGATGAGTCTAAGCTACGTAGAAGAAGACAAAGAGAAGAAGAAGTAAAAGAAGGAGGAGGAGGAGGAGAAGGAAGAGGACAAGAAGAAGAAAAGAAGAAGGAGAAGGAGAAGGAGGAAGAAGGAGGAAGAAGAAGGAGAAGGAGGAGCTCCTTCTCCTTCTTCTCCTCCTTCGTCTCCTTCTTCTTATCCTCCTCCTTCTCCTTCTTATTCTTCTCCTCTTCTTCTTCATCCTTCCTTTCATTTTTCCTCTTTCTTCTTCTCCTCTTGTCCCCTTCTTCGGGCAAAATTGGCTAAGAATGCCTTTTTGCAGCTAATTTTGTCATTTCGACGATAATTAGCTAAGTATAGGTCATGTTTTATCCAATAGAGCATTTAGGAGCTAACTAAGCTAATTATGTCATCTAGATGGAACCCTAGCTAACTATAGGTCGTTTCGGAGCTAACTTGGGTAAAATAGGTCATTCCAGACCAAACTATGCTTATTAAGCCATTTTGGATCTAGCTTGGCTAATTATAGGCCATTTAATACCTAAGTTAGGGGGAATAGGTCATCTTGGAGCTACGTAAGCCTTATTATGTCATTTAGGAGAGAACTTAGCTAACTATAGGTCATTTTTTATTAAATAGGTCATTTTGGAGCTAACTAAGCTAATTATGTCATTTCGTAGGATAATTAGCCAATTTAGCCTTTCTAGGATGAGTCTAAGCTACGTAGAAGAAGAGAAAGAGAAGAAGAAGTAAAAGAAGGAGGAGGAGGAGGAGGAGTAGGAGGAGGAGAAGGAAGACGAGAAGAAGAAGAAAAGAAGAAGGAGAAGGAGAAGGAGGAAGAAGGAGGAAGAAGAAGGAGAAGGAGGAGCACCTTCTCCTTCTTCTCCTCCTTCTTCTCCTTCTTCTTATCCTCCTCCTTCTCCTTCTTCCTCTTCTCCTCCTCTTCTTCTTCCTTCCTTTCATTTTTCCTCTTTCTTCTCCTCTTCTCCCCTTCTTCAGGCTAAATTGGCTAAGAATGCCTTTTTGTAGCTAATTATGTCATTTCGACGATAATTAGCTAAGTATAGGTCATGTTTTATTAAATAGACCATTTAGTAGCTAACTAAGCAAATTATGTCATCTAGGTGGAACCCTAGCTAACTATAGGTCGTTTCGGAGCTAACTTGGGTAAAATAGGTCATTGCGGAGCAAACTATGCTTATTAAGCCATTTTGGATCTAGCTAAGCTAATTATAGGTCATTTAACACCTAAGTTAGGGCAATAGGTCATCTTGCAGCTACGTAAGCCTTATTATGTCATTTAGGAGAGAACTTAGCTAACTATAGGTCATTATTTATTAAATAGGTCATTTTGGAGCTAACTAAGCTAATTATGCCATTTCGTAGGATAATTAGCCAATTTAGCCTTTCTAGGATGATTCTAAGCTACGTAGAAGAAGAGCAAGAGAAGAAGAAGTAAAAGAAGGAGGAGGAGGAGGAGGAGAAGGAAGAGGAGAAGATGAAGAAAAGAAGAAGGAGAAGGAGAAGGAGGAAGAAGGATGAAGAAGAAGGAGAAGGAGGAGCTCCTTCTCCTTTTTCTCCTCCTTCTTCTCCTTCTTCTTATCCTCCTCCTTGTCCTTCTTCTTCTTCTCTTCTTCTTCTTCTTCCTTCCTTTCATTTTATCTCTTTCTTCTCCTCTTGTCCCCTTCTTCGGGCTAAATTGGCTAAGAATGCCTTTGTGGAGCTAATTATGTCATTTCGAGGATAATTAGCTAAGTATAGGTCACGTTTTATTAAATAGACCATTTAGGAGCTAACTAAGCTAGTTACGTCATCTAGGTGGAATCCTAGCTAACTATAGGTCGCTTCGGAGCTAACTTGGGTAAAATAGGTCATTCCGGAGCAAACTATGCTTCTTAAGCCATTTTGGATCTAGCTACGCTAATTATAGGCCATTTAATACCTAAGTTAGGGGGAATAGGTCATCTTGCAGCTACGTAAGCCTTGTTATGTCATTTATGAGAGAACTTAGCTAACTATAGGTCATTTTTTATTAAATAGGTCATTTTGCGCTAACTAAGCTAATTATATCATTTCATAGGATAATTAGCCAAATTAGCCTTTCTAGGATGAGTCTAAGCTACGTAGAAGAAGTGAAAGAGAAGAAGAAGTAAAACAAGGAGGAGGAGGAGGAGGAGAAGGAAGAGGACAAGAAGAAGAAAAGAAGAAGGAGAAGGAGAAGGAGGAAGAAGGAGGAAGAAGAAGGAGAGGGAGGAGCTCCTTCTCCTTCTTCTCCTCCCTCTTCTGCTTCTTCTTATCCTCCTCCTTCTCCTTCTTCTTCTTCTCTTCTTCTTCTTCTTCTTTCTTCCTTTCATTTTTCCTCTTTCTTCTCCTCTTGTCCCGTTCTTCGGGCTAAATTGGCTAAGAATGCCTTTTTGGAGCTAATTATGTCACTTCGAGGATAATTAGCTAAGTATAGGTCATGTTTTATTAAATAGACCATTTAGGAGCTAACTAAGCTAATTATGTCATCTAGGTGGAACCCTAGCTAACTATAGGTCGTTTCGGAGCTAACTTGGGTGAAATAGGTCATTCCGGAGCAAACTATGCTTATTAAGCCATTTTGGATCTAGCTAGGCTAATTATAGGCCATTTAATACCTTAGTTAGGGGGAATAGGTCATCTTGCTGCTACGTAAGCCTTATTATGTCATTTAGGAGAGAACTTAGCTAACTATAGGTCATTTTTTTTACTAAATAGGTCATTTTGGAGCTAACTAACCTAATTATGTCATTTCGTAGGATAATTAGCCAATTTAGCCTTTCTTACATGAGTCTAAGCTACGTAGAAGAAAACAAAGAGAAGAAGAAGTAAAAGAAGGAGGAGGAGGAGGAGGGGGAGAAGGAGAAGGAAGAGGAGAAGAAGAAGAAAAGAAGGAGAAGGAGAAGGAGGAAGCAGGAGGAAGAAGAAGGAGAAGGAGGAGCTCCTTCTCCTTCTTCTCCTTCTTCTTATTCTCCTCCTTCTCCTTCTTCTTCTTCTCCTCTTCTTCGTCTTCCTTCCTTACATTTTTCCTCTTTCTTCTCCTCTTGTCCCCTTCTTCGGGCTAAATTGGCTAAGAATGCCTTTTTGGAGCTAATTATGTTATTTCGAGGATAATTAGCTAAGTATAGTTTATGTTTTATTAAATAGACCTTTTAGGAGCTAAGTAAGATAATTATGTCATCTATGTGGAACCCTAGCTAACTATAGGTCGTTTCGGAGCTAACTTGGGTAAAATAGGTCATTCCGGAGCAAACTATGCTTATTAAGCCATTTCTGATCTAGGTAGGCTAATTATAGGCCATTGAGTACGTAAGTTAGGGGGAATAGGTCATCTTGCAGCAACGTAAGCCTTATTATGCCATTTAGGACAGAACTTAGCTAACTATAGGTCATTTTTTATTAAATTGGTCATTTTGGAGCTAACTAAGCTAATTATGTCATTTCGTAGGATAATTTGCCAATTTAGCCTTTCTTGGATGAGTCTAACCTACGTAGAAGAATAGAAAGAGAAGAAGAAGTAAAAGAAGGAGGAGGAGGAGGAGGAGAAGGAGAAGTAAGAGGAGAAGAAGAAGAAAAGAAGGAGAAGGAGAAGGAGGAAGAAGGAGGAAGAAGAAGGAGAAGGAGGAGCTCCTTCTCCTTCTTCTCCTTCTTCTTCTCCTCCTCCTTCTCCTTCTTCTTCTTCTCCTCTTCTTCTTCTTCCTTCCTTACATTTTTCCTCTTTCTTCTCCTCTTGTCCCCTTCTTCGGGCTAAATTGTCTAAGAATGCCTTTTTGGAGCTAATTATGCCATTTCGAAGATAATTAGCTAAGTATAGTTTATGTTTTATTAAATAGACCTTTTAGGAGCTAAGTAAGATAATTATTTCATCTATGTGGAACCCTAGCTAACTATAGGTCGTTTCGGAGCTAACTTGGGTAAAATAGGTCATTCCGGAGCAAACTATGCTTATTAAGCCATTCCGGATCTAGGTAGGCTAATTATAGGCCATTTCATACCTAAGTTAGGGGGAATAGGTCATCTTGCAGCTACGTAAGCCTTATTATGCCATTTAGGACAGAACTTAGCTAACTATAGGTCATTTTTTATTAAATAGGTTATTTTGGAGCTAACTAAGCTAATTATGTCATTTCGTAGGATAATTAGCCAATTTAGCCTTTCTTGGATGAGTCTAAGCTACGTTGAAGAAGAGAAAGAGAAGTAGAAGTAAAAGAAGAAGAAGGAGGAGGAGGAGGAGGAGGAGAAGGAGAAGGAAGAGGAGAAGAAGAAGAAAAGAAGAAGGAGAAGGAGAAGGAGGAACAAGGAGGAAGAAGAAGGAGAAGGAGGAGCTCCTTCTCCTTCGTCTCCTCCTTCTTCTCCTTCTTCTTATCCTCCTCCTTCTCGTTCTTCTTCTTCTCCTGTTCTTCTTCTTCCTTCCTTTCATTTTTTCTCTTTCTTCTCCTCTTATCCCCTTCTTCGGGCTAAATTGGCTAAGAATGCCTTTTTGGAGCTAATTATGTCATTTCGAGGATAATTAGCTAAGTATAGGTCATGTTTTATTAAATAGACCATTTAGGAGCTAACTAAGCTAATTATGTCATCTAGGTGGAACCCTAGCTAACTATACGTCGTTTCGGAGCTAACTATGCTTATTAAGCCATTTTGTATCTAGGTTAGCTAATTATAGGCCATTTAATACCTAAGTTAGGGAGAATAGGTCATCTTGCAGCTACGTAAGCCTTATTATGTCATTTAGGAAAGAACTTAGCTAACTATAGGTCATTTTTTATTAAATAGGTCATTTCGGAGCTAACTAAGCTAAGTATGTCATTTCGTAGGATAATTCGCCAATTTAGCCTTTCTTGGATGAGTCTAAGCTTCGTAGAAGAAGAGAAAGAGAAGAAGAAGTAAAAGAAGGAGGAGGAGGAGGAGGAGAAGGAAGAGGAGAATAAGAAGAAAAGAAGAAGGGGAAGGAGGAGCTCCTTCTCCTTCTTCTCCTCCTTCTTCTCCTTCTTCTTATCCTCCTCCTTCTCGTTCTTCTTCTTCTCCTCTTCTTCTTCTTCCTTCCTTTCATTTTTTCTCTTTCTTCTCCTCTTATCCCCTTCTTCGGGCTAAATTGGCTAAGAATGCCTTTTTGGAGCTAATTATGTCATTTCGAGGATAATTAGCTAAGTATAGGTCATGTTTTATTAAATAGACCATTTAGGAGCTAACTAAGCTTATTATGTCATCTAGGTGGAACCCTAGCTTACTATAGGTCATTTCGGAGCTAACTTGAGTAAAATAGGTCATTCCGGAGCAAACTATGCTTATTAAGCCATTTTGGATCTAGCTAGGCTAATTATAGGCTATTTAACACCTAAGTTAGGGGGAATAGGTTATCTTGCAGCTACGTAAGCCTTATTATGTCATTTAGGAGAGAACTTAGCTAACTATAGGTCATTTTTTATTAAATAGGTCATTTTGGAGCTAACTAAGCTAATTATGTCATTTCGTAGGATAATTAGCCAATTTAGCCTTTCTAGGATGAGTCTAAGCAACGTAGAAGAAGAGAATGAGAAGAAGAAATAAAGAAGGAGGAGGAGGAGGAGGAGGAGAAGGAAGAGGAGAAGAAGAAGAAAAGAAGAAGGAGAAGGAGAAGGAGGAAGAAGGAGGAAGAAGAAGGAGAAGGAGGAGCTCCTTCTCCTTCTTCTTCTCCTTCTTATTACCCTCCTCCTTCTCCTTCTTCTTCTTCTCCTCTTCTTCTTCTTCCTTCTTTTCATTTTTCCTCTTTCTTCTTCTCCTCTTGTCCCCTTCTTCGGGCTAAATTAGCTAAGAATGCCTTTTTGGAGCCAATTATGTCATTTCGAGGATAATTAGCTAAGTATAGGTCATATTTTATTAAATAGACCATTTAGGAGCTAACTAAGCTAATTATGTCATCTAGGTGGAACCCTAGCTAACTATAGGTCGTTTCGGATCGAACTTGGGTAAAATAGGTCATTCCGGAGCAAACTATGCTTATTAAGCCATTTTGGATCTAGCTAGGCTAATTATAGGCTATTTAACACCTAAGTTAGGGGGAATAGGTCATCTTGCAGCTAAGTAAGCCTTATTATGTTATTTAGGAGAGAACTTTGCTAACTATAGGTCATTTTTTATTAAATAGGTCATTTTGGAGCTAACTAAGCTAATTATGTCATTTCGTAGGATAATTAGCCAATTTAGCCTTTCTAGGATGAGTCTAAGCTACGTAGAAGAAGAGAAAGCGAAGAAGAAGTAAAAGAAGGTGGAGGAGGAGGAGAAGGACGAGGATAAGAAGAAGGAGAAGGAGAAGGAGGAAGAAGGAGGAAGAAGAAGGAGAAGGAGGAGCTCCTTCTCCTTCTTCTCCTCCTTCTTCTCCTTCTTCTTATCCTCCTACTTCTCCTTCTTCTTCTTCTTGTTCTCCTTTTCTTCTTATTCCTTCCTTTCATTTTTCCTCTTTCTTCTCCTCTTGTCCCCTTCTTCTGGCTAAATTGGCTAAGAATGCCTTTTTGGAGCTAATTATGTAATTTCAAGGATAATTAGCTAAGTATAGGTCATGTTTTATTAAATAGACCATTTAGGAGCTAACTAAGCTAATTATGTCATCTAGGTGGAACCCTAGCTAACTGTAGGTCGTTTCGGAGCTAACTTGGGTAAAATAGGTCATTCGGAGCAAACTATGCTTATTAAGCCATTTTGGATCTAGCTAGGCTAATTATAGTCCATTTAATACCTAAGTTAGGGGGAATAGGTCATCTTGCAGCTACGTAAGCCTTATTATGTCATTTAGGAGAGAACTTAGCTAACTATAGGTCATTTTTTATTAAATAGGTCATTTCGGAGCTAACTAAGCTAATTATGTCATTTCCTCGGATAATTACCAATTTAGCCTTTCTTGGATGTGTCTAAGCTACGTAGAAGAAGAGAAAGAGAAGAAGAAGTAAAAGAAGGATGAGGAGGAGGAGGAGGAGGAGGAGAAGGAGAAGGAAGAGGAGAAGAAGAAGAAAAGAAGAAGGAGAAGGAGGAGGAGGAAGAAGGAGGAAGAAGAAGGAGAAGGAGGAGATCCTTCTCCTTCTTCTTATCCTTCTCCTTCTCCTTCTTCTTCTTCCTTCCTTTCATTTTTCCTCTTTCTTCTCCTCTTGTCCCCTTCTTCGGGGTAAATTGGCTAAGAAGGCCTTTTTGGAGCTAATTATGTCATTTCGAGGATAATTAGCTAAGTATAGGTCATGTTTTATTATATAGACCATTTAGGAGCTAACTAAGCTAATTATGTCATCTAGGTGGAACCCTAGCTAACTATACGTTGTTTCGGAGCTAACTTGGGTAAAATAGGTCATTCTGGAGCAAACTATGCTTATTAAGCCATTTTGGATCTAGCTAGGCTAATTATAGGCCATTTAATACCTAAGTTAGGGGGAATAGGCCATCTTGCAGCTACGTAAGCCTTATTATGTCATTTAGGAGAGAACTTAGCTAACTATAGGTCATTTTTTATTAAATAGGTCATTTTGGAGCTAACTAAGCTAATTATGTCATTTCGTAGGATAATCAGCCAATTTAGCCTTTCTTGGAGCTAACTAAGCTAATTATGTCATTTAGATGGAAGTCTAGCTATTTTTTTATTAAAAGACTAGAAATAACATACCATTATCGTCATCAGAGCGGTGAAGCACGGTGGCTCTGGCTTGTTTCACGTGGAGAAGGCTGCCCTACAGAAGGCTCGACTGTAGAAGGGTCATGCGATGCGTTTTGGAAGATATTCTGCAGCAAACATCGTTTGTAATGTGTAGTTAGCATGAGGAAACTCTTAAGATCACTGCACTGAAATGAAACTCACCGTCCCCGCCACGTTAATGACTGGCATCGGCGGAGGGACTTGGCCGCTCTTCTCGCACATAGACTGTACATTTGGTTTCGACAAGTCAATCTTTTTATTTATTAATGAAACGGACATTCAAATGCAAGATTTGAAATAACATGAAGAAGAAACTTACCACGAAGAGCTCGTATATGGCCCTGTTAGACGCATCATTCCATGCCCTCTCCGCCTCCACCAATGCAGTCGTCCTCTCCTCCAGCTCCCTAATTTCCTTATCCTTCTCCGCCATAGCCTCCTGCATTGCCTCTCTCTCTTTCTGAATAGCAGCCTGCAACACAACTCATTGTTAGCAATGTAATCGTATTGGTTCCAACGCACAACATAATGCGGAAAGATAGTTGAGTCCATTAAACTAACCTGGATGGGGAGCTCAACTGGCCGTGGACGACGTGTTATCTCCGGACAAGAGCTCGTTTGGCGTGCCTTTATCTGTCGGAGAGTGCTAGGACAACGTATATGGCCGTCTCCAATGGCGATCGATCCATGGGGCCTCCCGTTGCCAGCTATCATCACCAGCTCTGGAACAATAGGCCCTTCGCTCGGGTTAAAGTCCTCCCCTTTCCTCGCCTTCCCGTGATCTCTGTACTTCATGAGCTTGTGGTGGGAGGAGATGTTGGTGAAGTTTTCTGGATGCTCGAGGTCAGACTCAGAGAATGCCTTGACCTTCTTGTACGAGGCAGTATGGGCCATCGCATACAGGTCGTACATCTGTGGCACCTCTGTCTTATTGTGACGTGCCTAAAAGAGAGAGAGAGGAAAATTGTATTAGTAAAGGGCTCAAGATAGCATTAAGAATGAATTGCACGAGGCATGAAGCCAACCACATACCCAGTTCTCGCCAAATTGGATTAAGTTGACGCTCCCTTGATGGTGTGGCACGCCAACCATTTTGCCACGCCTCTCCTTGGCGTTGTTGTGGCTGGCCTCCCACGTTTCGGAGCACCACTGATCCACCAAGGCCTCCCAACAATCCATCTTATCCACACACCATCTCGGGGGCACCTAAGTTAATAAAGAGAAATTTGAGCGTGTAAGAACCAAATCAAGGAAACTAACTACAAAGCCTTAATAATATGTAATTACCTTCATGTAATGCTCCTTCTCCATCTTAGCATCACGGCACTTCGCCTTGGCAATCCTAATACGCCGCGTGGCATAGTAGTCTCGAACAGCCTGCACCCGAGCCTCGTGCCGAAAGTTTTGAAGTAGGCGGCGACATTCGGTTTCGATAACCTTTGCCACGCCCTCCTCGTATCCCTCCTCACACATGTAGTAGGTCTGCAAACGAGACAACACCGATTAGTACAATAAATAGCTATGGTTGATTTATAATTGTGTGAAGGAGAAATTACCCAGAACTTTCGGATCACCATGTCCGCCCTCGTGTCGCACAAAACACCGTCGATCTCCACCTCCGGCGGGGCTGGGGCACCCAAGTAGTGCGCTCAGGTCATTTCTACCTCTCGCTCCCGACCGGGCAACGTAACAAACCTTGGGAAGTTTTTATGGCAAAGAACACCAAGGATGCTGTTGAGCTTGCGGACACCCTTGGCAACAATCCAACCCCTACAGTATGACAAATTAAAGCCAAAACATTAGATATTTGAGAAAACGCGAAGGCAAAAGGTTAAATAAGAGTAAATTAACTTACTTGTCCCCATTTGGCCTAATCGACCACCTCTGCTCGGGGGTCGCTGGCACGAGCGGCAGCCCCGAACTACCACGCTGGTAGACGGTAGCCCCCTCACCCAACTCCTCGTCGCTACCAGCATCCCACTGGGTCTCTTGGGACGTACCCTCATCCCTGCTTTGCTCCGGAGTCGCCTGGAAGGAAGCCTCAGGGACACGAGTTTCGTGGGTCGAAGGCTCGTCGACCTGAGGCTCGTCGACCCGAGGCTCGTGAACCGGAGACCGTGTAGCCTCCACCTCAGACGAATCCACCCTAGAAGTCATGTGCTGAGGTGAATCAGCTTGGGGTGGTGGCGGAGACCGTGTAGCCGCCACCTCAGAAGGCATGGCAGCCACCTCCCTACCTCTCCCGCGGCCACGTGTACATTTAGTACAACATAAATACCAACATGAGTAATAAAATGTATATAAATACCAATATGCATACAACATGAGTAGAACATAAATACCAACATGAATACAACATGTACCTTTAGTACCTCTCGGCTTCGCGGGGGGTCGACCTCCTCTCACGGGGGGTGCTCCTTGCAGAGTAGAGAGCAACGCTCTCCGAAGAGGCGAGGCAGGAATGGAAGTACCCATCCCATCATCCGCCGACGAAGAAGGAGCCGCGGAGTGCTTTCGACCCTTTCCCACCATCTTTGAACACCTGTCATGACAAAGAGTAAATGAAATTAGTACAACATAAATATCAACATGAGTAATAAAATGTATATAATTTAAGTGTATCATCGTCATAAATACCAACATGACTAATAAAAATTGAATACCTAACATGAACTCAAAATTTATATATAGTATAATAGTTGAATACCTGACATGAACTAATAACAATCGTGCTCGTTTATATATGCTTCGGGGTCAATAAATGCATCATGATCATCACTATCATCAATAAATGCATCATGATCATCACTATCACGAAGAACATGTGGAAGGCCACCATTATGTAATCGGTCAAGAAGTGACAGGTCATCCGCAGCAGTAACCTCTTCTTCTTCCAGCTCTTCCTGTTCGGGCTCAAGGGTTAAGACGGATTCACTGTCGCTGTCTACTTCAATGTTCTGGGGTGAAGTAGAGCGGTTCTTGAAACGTTTCTTGGACATACGTGTTTCTTGGAAGAATTCTCCTTCATATGTGTCTGGGTTAATGTGAGGTTCGTAATCCTCTTCATTGAGGGTAGGTGGTCTAAAATGTGGTGGCACTTCATAAACGACATCCCAACCTTTGAGATTTGAATCAGTTTGGCAGGACCACGATAGATAGAAAACTTGTGTCGCCTGTTGAGCCGTAATATAGACATCGGGAACATCTAAGTGGGTGTTTTGGTTGATTTCGACTAGTCCTATATGTTCATGAGTCCTTCTAGTCTCCCCCGGCTCAAACCAATAACATTTGAATACTACAACGGTCGGTGGGTTTTCACCATAGAATAGAAGTTCATAAATTGCTTCAACTCTTCCATAATACTCGGTGTATCCTTCGCCGATAGCAGAGACAATACAATTTGTAGTCTTTAGGTCGAGCATAGATAGCTCTTTGCCAAAGGTACGAAAGTGATACCCGTTGATGTTGTATTTGTCAAATGAACGGACCTTATAGTCATAACCATTAGCGACTTGTCTCAACTCAGCGTCCATAGACTCTGCATCAGCCTACAAGTTTAATAAGAAACAATGGATGCATTAGCTGCAAATTAGACCAACAAATCAAATGGGCCCTTAATGGTAATTAATTACCCTTTGTTTGAACCAAGAGATGAAACCGGGATAGTCGCCTCCATGCTTTGCGAGAAGCTCATACTCTTCGACGGAATCCTTTTCGATGACCGCTCCATCCGAGAATTCGTTGACGTATCGACTATATCAAATATCCGGGAATAAGAGTAGTTCAAAGCAATTAGAAGTTGCGGAACAATAAATTACCGAGAACTTACTCGATGTACGGCCGCACTTCTGTTAGATTGGTGAAGATATACAATGAAATGGTCCACCATTCTTCGACATCCAACGATTTCCCTTTCGAAGCACCGGATGGTGCGAGCTTACCTTTGAATAGGCTGAGGTTGGATCAAACTTTTTTTCGATCGCCATCATTGTACCGAGGCTTCGGGTTATGCAAATGATGATTTTTGGCTTCATAGTGTGCTGTCACGAAGTTTGTCGCCTCCTCGGTAATGAATGTGTCCGCCATCGATGCTTCAATTCTACGTTTATTTTTACACTTAGCTCGAAGCGTCTTCTGCATCCTCTCAGTTGAGTAGCACCATCGATTTTGAACGCCCCCCCCCCCCTATTTTTGCCTCGGTCGGGAGATGCAAAATCAAATGTTGCATTGAAGTAAAGAAGCCCAGTGGAAAGATCTTTTCTAATTTGTAGATCAACTCCGGGGCCAACTCTTCCATTTCATCTAGCACGCCAGGCGATAGATCTTTCGCACAAAGAGAACGGAAGAAATAGCTCAGCTCTGCCAGTACTAGTCATTCATCCTCAGGGATAAAGCCACGCAACATCATCGGCATTACCCACTCAATCCATATGTGCCAATCATGACTCTTGAGCCCAAATATTGTCAATTTCTCAAGACTCGCTCCCCTCTTTTGATTCGCAGCATACCCATCGGGGAACATCAACCGCATTTTCACCCACAATAGCATTTCCCTCATAGCTGGCCTTTCAAGATTGAACCATGCCTTTGTCTTCGCTATGCTTTGCTGTCCTTTCCGTTGTCGCGAGTTTTGCAACGGTCTATCACATAGAGACTCTAGGTCGATTCTAGCCTTAGGATTATCTTTTGACTTCCCCTCTATGCCGAACAATGTACCAAAAATGGCCTCCACAATATTCTTTTCAGTGTGCATCACGTCAATATTGTGTGGGCAAAGGAGGTCTTTGAAGTAAGGCAGATCCCATAAGCATGACTTGTGAGTCCAGGCGTGTTCCGTATTATACCCTTTGAAGTATTCTGGACGCAAAGGATCAGGCTCGAGAGCGTTTAACTGATCAAGGGTCTATTGGCCTGTCAACGTAGCTGGTGCAGTGTTTTTGACAACTCTACCTTTGATGAAATTCTTCTTGTCTTTTCTGAACTTATGGTCAGGATCCAGGAATTGTCTATGCATGTCGAAGCACGAATACTTGCGACCAGCCTGCAGCCAACGGAACTGAAGAGCTGCCTTGCATGTGGTGCACGGGAACCTTCCATGCACACACCAGCCAGCGAATAGCGCAAACGCCGGATAATCATGCGTCGAGTACATGTACCACACATGCATTTTGAAATTTGTTTTGGTAGCCGCGTCGTAGGTCTTGATCCCATTATCCCAGGCTTCTTGCAACTCATCCTTAAGCAGCTGCATGTACACATTCATATGCTTCCCCGGATAGTTGGGCCCTGGAATTATCAACGTCAGGAAAATGTTCTTTCTTTTCATAATCTCTCCGGGTGGCAAATTTAGTGGAATGACAAATACAGGCCAACAACTGTATTGTGCTGCCGTCATACCATACACATTGAACCCATCCGTGTTGATGGCGACTCTAGGTTGCCTTGGATCTTCCGATTTATCCTCATGTAATGCATCGAAGTGCCTCCATGCAAAACCATTTGAAGTGTGTACCAGCATCTTGTTCCCATCCGCATCTAGTTCGGTTCTTTTGCCCAATTTGTGTCATGTCATCTCTCTGGCCGTCTCTTCGACCATGAAAAGACGTTGAAGTCTTGGTACGATTGGCAAATACCGAAGAACACTAATGGGGATTTTGGTCTGATTCTTCTCACCCATGCCGTTGTCTACCACAATATACCTGGAAGAATTGCAAATGGGGCAATAGTTCAAGGCCGCATACTCAAGCCTAAATAAGGCACATCCATTCTCACAGGATGTATCTTCTCATCGGGCATCTTAAGTACACGGAGGATTTTCTCTGACTGGTACAGGTTTGCAGGAAGTACATGGCCTTTGGGTAGAAAGCGTCCAAATATCGTCATCATCGCGTCGTAGCATTCTCTGCCTAGGTTGAATTG
The DNA here is from genome assembly GCF_904849725.1 of Hordeum vulgare subsp. vulgare. Classification (NCBI taxonomy): domain Eukaryota; kingdom Viridiplantae; phylum Streptophyta; class Magnoliopsida; order Poales; family Poaceae; genus Hordeum; species Hordeum vulgare. The sequence goes on from NC_058520.1 coordinate 513,939,422, forward strand.
AGCCTTCAGAGCCATTACTTGCGCGATGTCATCCAGCTGACAAAGCTCAGTCTGCTCGTGGAGAGGACGTTTTGAAGACTCCAACATTTCATAGAAGGCATTTGGAGATTCCTCCATCTCATCGTCTGAATCCCGAGCATCAGCAAAGTCTTGCACCATGTCTTCAATCCCGGTACCATGCTCGTCGGTGCGACGATGAATCACCTCAGCTCTGGCACGTTGGTCAGACTCACCATGAAAAGTCCACACCGTATAATTAGGCATAAAACCCCACTTCTGCAGGTGTTTACCCATTTCAAACTCTGTCTGCTTTTTCCAGTTGTCGCAGTTGGGACACGGGCACCATGTTTTTTGTTGGCCATTTGCAAGTGCGGTTCTCACAAACCCCCTAGTTTTTGTTAACCATTCATGGGTCATGTCTTTCTGACTAGGGTGACCAGTGTACATCCAAGCACGATCACTCATGTTACCTAGCTACCTATGGGGGCACAAGAAATAAATATATAATTCATCATCTATATTCATACGCTAATCAAGTTTGTCAGTTTTATTACGTCCATGCAACCTACACGCTAATAGGTAAAGATAGGTCCTAATCCCACCCGAAATATGTGTAGATTGGGTTCGTTTTCTCATGCTCTGCTCCAGATGCGACGCAGAATTTCGGCAGGACCTCCCCGCTGTTCTCCTGATACACGTCTCGGCAATAAGCAGAGAGGATGTGTACCCGGAGAACAACAGGGGAGGCACTGACGAAATTCCGCATCGGATCCGGAGCACAACATACGGGAAAACAAACCCAATCTACACATACTCGGGTTGTCCATGGATAATGTTGGACAATTCTAAAGGATGGCGGTTATAAATATGCAAAGAAATGCATATTTAGAGATGTCGCCCTTTCGAACGGTAGACGCATACTGGTCACGCATACTCATGATTGAATAAACGTATAGCTAGCAAGTTTCATCAGCACGAAGACCGGGACAGAGAAAATTAAGGGGGTAGGAGGAGAAGTCATTTGTGCTCACCAACAAACGCAAGGACGGAGCTCGTCCAACGCACGTGGAGGTCGTCGAACAACTGCACATTGAAATTCACACGATCAACACAAATATGATGCTTTTATAATTAACATAATCGGAAAATATGTGACCTAACTCATAATTTACAAAACTATGACCCCGTTGGTTTGTGGAGGCCGAAAAGCACCTTCTCGTTCAACCGGAGGCAGAAGAGTTGTCGGGGGTTAGTGGCGTCGGGACTCAGTGCCGTCGAGGGTCGGTGGTGTCGGGTGTCGGTGGCGTCGGGGTTCGGGGGTTACTGGCGTCGGTGGTCGGGGGTCAGTGTCGTCGGGGGTCCAAGGTCAGTGACGTCAGGGGTCGGTGGTCGGGGGACTTTTCGGTCAACAAGAGGAACAAGAGGTGTCAGAGGTCGGGAGTTGGGGTCAGTGGCGTCGGGGCGGCGTATTCTGCCAGGGTGTCGTCAGGATGTCGTGTCGAGGTTTCGGGCATCGTGTCGGTGTGTCGAGGTGTTAGGGTGTCATTTTCTTCTTCTTCATCTTCTTTTTTCCTCCTCTTCCTTTTCTTCTTCTTCTTCTTCCTTCCTTCCTTTTCTTCTTATTCTTCTTCTTCTTCTTCTTCTTCTTCCTTCTTTTCCATTTCCCTCTTCTTCTTCTTCTTCCTTCTTTTCCTTTTTCGTCTTCTTTATTCTTCTCATCTCTCCTCTTTTTCTTCTTCTTCTTTTTATCCTCCTCCTCCTCTACTTCTTATTCTTCTTCCCTTATCTACTTATTCTTCTTTTATTATTCATCTTTTTTCTACTTATTTCAATTATGACTATGTAGAATCTAAACCTATCACTAAACCTATCGCTAAACCTATATAGCACTAAAAAGCAAAAAAAATAACAAAAACAGAATCTACCAATGATTAACTAAAAAAGAATGTACCACTAATTAACAAAATAGAATCTACCTCTAAATTAACAAATCAAATAACTAACTAAACCTACTATTTAACTAAACCTACTATTCAAATTAACTAACTAAATCTAATTAAAATAACTAACTAAATCAACTACCAGTAAATCAAATAACTAAATCAACTAACTAAATCTAATTAAATAAAAAAACTCACCTAGCCGGGAAGGAGGGGGCAGGGAGGAGGGGCGGGAGGGGAGGCGGCCGGCGGACGGGAGAGGAGGCGGGAGGGGAGGCGGTCGGCGGGCGGGGAGGAGGGTGTGGGGAGGAGGGCGCGGGGAGGAGGGGGCGGGAGGGGACGCGGCCGACGGGCGGGAGGTGAGGCGACCGGCGGAGGGAGGGGTGGCGGCCGGCAGGCGGGAGCAGAGGCGGCCGGTGGGCAGGGAGGAGGGGTGTCGCGGGCGGGCGGGGGGAGGAGGGCGCGGGGAGGAGGGGGCGTGAGGGGAGGCGGCGGGCGGGCGGGGAGGAGGGGTGCCGCGGGAGGGGCGGAGGGGCGGGGGAGGAGGTGGCCGGTGGGCGGGGGACGAGCGGCTCAGAGACTGGCCAGTGAGAGTGAGAGAGAGAGGGAGACGGACGTTAGGGGGGCTCTCTTTGCCGTCCGCCCCCCGACGGCAAAGAGCAGGAGATAGGGGGGACGGGGTGGGGAGACGGCCGTTAGGGGGGGCTCGCTTTGCTGTTAGTCCCTCGACGGCAAAGAGAAGGAGGGCAGACGGCAAAGGGCGCGCCCGTTATGGGGTGGGAGGGGGTGTACGGTGGACTCTTTGCCGTCTGCCCTCCTGCTCTTTGCCGTCCGCCAGCAGACGACAAAGACAAGACATATGTTAAAGAGTATCTTTGCCATCCGTCTACTCTTTGCCGTCAGTTTTTTGCTGACGGACTGCAAATAGGTTTTTTGTCGTCCGCTGGCTGACGGCAAAGCAGGGGCTGACGGCAAATAACTGAATTCCAGTAGTGAACATACTATCAAAATCAAGATCAAAAACTATGAATGCAATGCTTTGTGTGATTTGGGTGCTAGTGTTTCCGCTATTCCAAAGTCTTTATGTGATGTTCTAGGCTTCAATGAGATTGATGAGTGCTCTCTTAATTTGCATCTTGCGGATTCTACTGTTAAGAAACCTATGGGAAGGATAAATGATGTTCTTATTATTGCAAATAGGAACTATGTACCCGTATATTTCATTGTGCTTGATATTGATTACAATCCGACATGTCCTATCATTCTTGGTAGACCTTTCGTAAGGACTATTGGTCCTGTCATCGATATGAATGAAGGGAATATTAGATTAAAATTCCCATTAAAGAAGGGCATGGAACATTTTCCTAGAAATAAAATAAGATTGCCTTACGAATCCATGATGAGGGCTACTTATGGTTTGAGTACAAAAGACGAAGATACGTGATTCTACCGCCTTATGCTTAGCTAAGGGCGTTAAACAGTAGCGCTTGTTGGGAGGCAACCCAATGAATTTATCTTTGCTTTTTTGCTTTTTGTTTTGTTGTGTCCACACCATCATAATTCTGTTATGATTGTGTTTTTTGTGTTTCTTTCTGTGTTTGTGCCAAGTAAAACCTTTATAACTAGTTTTAGTGATGGTTGTTTGATCTTGCAAAAAAAGACAGAAACTTTGCACTCACAAAATTATTTTTCATTCCTATCCAGAAAGAGATTTTGAGTTGATTCGTTTTGCTCCTCGTTGATATGCCAATTTCCCTAACTGTCATATTTTTCATAATTTTTGAGATATCAAAAGTATATGAAGTATACAGATTGCTACAGACTAGTCTGTTTTTGACAGATTCTTTTTTTGTTGTGTTGATTGCTTATTTTGATGAAACTATGGATAGTATAGGGGGGGCTACTAGCCATGGAAAAGTGAGAATACAGAAATCTAACACCAATATAAATATAAATCAAGTTTGCTACAGTACCTAAAGAGTTGGTAGTTTGTTTTCTTCTGCTTATGATATCATGAGTTTCTGTTTAAGTTTTGTGTTGTGAAGTTTTCAAGTTTTGGGTGATGTTCTCATGGACAATGGGATAAAGAGTGGAAAGAGCTCAAGCATGGGTATGCCCAAGGCATCCCAAGCCAAATTCAAGGACACCAAAAAGCCTAACCTTGGGGATGCCCCGGGAAGGCATACCCTCTTTTGTCTTCAATCCATTGGTAACGTTACTTGGAGCTATATTGTTATTCACCACATGATAGGTGTTTTGCTTGGAGCGTCATGTATTATAGGAGTATTTTCTTTTTGTTGTGTCACAATCATCCTTGCTGCAAACCTTTTGAGAGAGACATGCACTCATCGTGATTTTGCTGGAATACTCATTGAGCTTCACTTATATCTTTTGAGTTAGGCAATTTAGCTCGCATGTGCTTCACTTATATCTTTTGAGCTAGATAACTTTGATCTAGTGCTTCACTTAGATCTTTTTAGAGCACGGCGGTGTCATATTTTGGAGAAATAAAAACTCTCAATCTTCACTTATATCTTTTTGAGAGTGCTCTCTCTGAGTAACTTCGTAGTTGGCGTGTGCCATGAAAGAGTCCTTTGTGTTAGGAAGAAGGAGCATAATTGGTTTAGTGATTGTCATCCTTTGTGTGGCGGTCGGGATCGCGCGATGGTTAACACCTACCAACCCTTCCCCTAGGAGTATGCGTTTAGCACCTTGTTTCGATTCCTAATAAAACTTTCACCTTCCACCATTGCTAGCTTCTCTAGTGCCGCGCAACTTTCGCCGGTGCACAAAACCACAATATACATTCCTCAAAACAGCCATCATACCTACCTATCATGGCCTTTTCATAGCCATTCAGAGATATATTGCCATGCAACTCCCACCGTTCCGTCTCATGACATGTGCTGTCACTTTCATATTTCCATTGCATGATTGTAAGATAGCTAGCGAGATGTTTCAACGTCATACACTAAGCTAGATCGTTGCACATCCCGGTACACTGCCGGAGGCATTTCCTATAGAGTCATCATTGCTCTAAGTGTTGAGTTGTGAGTAAATAAAAGTGTGATGATCATCATTATTAGAGCATTGTCCCATGTGAGGAAAATTGAGAAGAGGCCAAAGATGCCCACCAAAAAAAGAAAAAAATGATAAGAGGCCGAAGAGGCCAAACAAAAAAAGAGAAAAGGAGAGAAGGGACAACGCTACTATCTTTTTCCACACTTGCGGTTCATAATAGCACCATGTTCTTCATGATTGAGAGTCTCTTGTTTTGAGACTTCCTTATACTAGTGGGAATCTTCATTATATAACTTGGCTTGTATATTCCAATAATGGGCTTCCTCAAAATTGCCCTAGGTCTTCGTGAGCAAGCAAGTTGGGTGCACACCCACTAGTTTTCCTTTTGATCTTTCACACACTTATATCTCTAACTGCATCCGTTGCATGGTAATCCCTACTCATTCACATTGATATCTATTGATGGGCATCTCCATAGCCCGTTGATATGCCTAGTCGATGTGACCATCTCCTCCTTTTTTCCTCACAACCTCCACCACACTCTATTCCACCTGTAGTGCTATATCCATGGCTCACGCTCATGTATTGCGTGAGAGTTGAAAAAGTTTGAGAAACTAAGAGTGCGAAAAAAATTACTTGGCCAATACTGGGGTTGTGCATGATTTAAATTCGTTGTGTGGGGATGATGGAGCATAGCCAGACTATATGATTTTGTAGGGATAACTTTCTCGGGACTTGTTATTTCGGAAGTTCATGATTACCTTGCTAGTTTGCTTGAAGTATTATTGTTTTCATGTCAATAGAAAACTATTGTTTTGAATCTTACGGATCTGAACATTTATGTCACTTGAAAGAAGTTACGAAGGACAAATATGCTAGGTATCATTCCACATCAAAAATTCAGTCTTGATCACTTTCCTACTCGAGGACGAGCATGAGTTAAGCTTGGGGATGCTTGATACGTCTCCAACGTATCTATAGCTTTTGATGGTTCCATGCTATTATCTTGTCAAACTTTGGATGTTTTGTATGCATTCTATATATTTTTTGGGACTAACTTATTAACTCAGTGCCAAGTGCCAGTTCCTTTTTTTTCCGTGTTTTTGACCTTTGTGAGAGGAGAATATCAAACGGAGTCCAAACGGAATAAAACCTCCGAAAAGATTTTTTCTGGAATAGAAGATATGCAGGGAGCTTGTGAACAAAGGCAAGGGTCCCGGGGGAGGCCACAAGCCCCCTAGCTGCGGCCTGGGGGCGCGCCTAGCAGGCTTGTGGGCCCCCCGTGGCTCCTTTGCCCTACTTCTTCTGCCTATAAATCCCCGAAAAATCTGTCACCACAGGAGTGAGCCACAAAAATACTTTCCCGCCGCCGCAAGCTTCTGTCTCCGCAAGATCCCATCTGCGGCACGTTCTGGTGCCCTGCCGGAGGGGGGATTCAGACACGGAGGGCTTCATCATCAACACCATTGCCTCTCCGATGATGCGTGAGTAGTTTACCACAGACCTTTGGGTCCATAGCTAGTAGCTAGATGGCTTATTCTCTCTCTTGGATCTTGAATACAAAGTTCTCCATGATCTTCATGGAGATCTATACGACGTAATCCTCTTTTGCGGTGTGTTTGTCGAGATCCGATGAATTGTGGATTTATGATCAGATTATCTATGAATCTTATTTGAGTTTCTTCTGATCCATTATATGCATGATTTCATATCCTTGTAATTCTCTTTGAGTTGTGGGTTTCGTTTGGCCAACTTGATCTACAGTTCTTGCAATGGGAGAAGTACTTGGTTTTGGGTTCATACCGTGCGGTGTCCCCACCCAGTGACAGAAGGGGTAGCGAGGCACGCATCATGTTATTGCCATCAAGCATAAAAAGATGGGGTTTATATCTATTGCATGAATCTATCCCTCTACATCATATCATCTTGCTTAAGGCGTTACTCTGTTTGTTATGAACTCAATACACTAGATGCATACTGGATAGCGGTCGATTTGTGGAGTAATAGTAGTAGATGCAGAAAGTATCGGTCTGCTTGTCTCGGACGTGATGCCTATATGTATGATCATTGCCTTAGACATCGTCATGACTTTGCGTGGTTCTATCAATTCCTTGAAAGTAATTCATTCACCCACCGTAATATTTGCTATCATGAGAGAAGCCACTAGTGAACACTATGGCCCCCGGGTCTACTTCACATCATATTTTCAGCCCTACACTTTTACTTTGTTGCACTTTCCGCCTTCAGATCTCACCTTGCAATCAATCGTGAAGGGATTGACAACCCCTTTGTAGCGTTGGGTGCAAGTTTGCTGTTTTTGCGCAGGTACTTTGGAGACTTTCCTTGATACTCCTACTGGATTGATACCTTGGTTCTCAAACTGAGGGAAATACTTACTGCTACTGTGCTGCATCACCCTTTCCTCTTAAAGGGAAAACCAACGCAAGCTCAAGAGGTAGCATATGGCGATCTCCGCAAGGTGAAGGAGGTGACGAATTTTTCGGATTGGTTGGGGATGAAGTTTTTCATGTGCGCCAATTATGGGGAACATCCACCTATAGTTAGTTCACCGTACAACAAGCCTCCCGTACACGTTGTTGATATTATTGTTGATTTGATATTTACATTTTTTTTGTAGTCACCTCCGCCTATGTGCATGTACTATTGTTGGATTGACACGGAAATAACGGACTGGGCTGTGACTGAGATTCGTGAAAGAGGTCGTCATGCATGGGAAAGTTTGTACGCGGAAGAGCATCGTGAAAAGGCGGCAGCACAGGATAAAGCATAGCAAGAGATAGAGAGACAGAGAGTGTTAAAAGAGTATTGTGTGAAGCAGAGGTGTTTTATTGATGAGATGCGGAAGAAAAACCAGGAAGAGGGACCTCGACTAGAGGAGGTGCAACAACAACGACAAGAGGCCGGTGAGGCGGAGAGGCAGAGAAAGAAAGATAGGGCTCATGTGGCCAAGGTAGCAGAAGAAGCTAGTGATGGAAAAGGAAAATATCCACGTTGGACTCAGCAGATTTGTGTTATTGTATCTTAAAATTCCCATCGCAGCAAGTTCTATCTGAAAATTCGCAGCAAGTTGTATCTTCATTTCAACAAGTTGTATCTTAATTTCAAGATGTTATTGTATCTTAATTTGAACTTGTTAATTTTTCCTACATGGATTTCCCGCCATTTTTATGCCATTTTTTGCCGCCACTTTTTCCCGACATATTTTCCCGCTTCTCAATTGCCGTCTATTCTGCTATTGAGCACCTATAAAACCCCCTCCACACTAAGTTGGGTCAGCAGTGTAGTGTAGTATCTTACTCTCATCAAGATGTCCCAATATCCTTTTGATCATAGTTTTCATTTTGGTATGTCCCAATGTCTTATGGGCTTAGCTAGCAGTTTCAAGATAGACAAGATAATAGTTTTATGGAACAAACTCATTAATAGTGACACACAACCGAATGAGCTTGCTCACACATTATCTAGGAGCGGATGGCATCCAAGGACCTTTGAGGAGATAGGAAAGAACTTCTTAGGTTGAATGAAAGATGGAAGAAGAAAGGCCAACACCTACGCGGTGGAGTAAAAAAAATCCTTTTTATGGATGGACAACATCGAGGATGAAGATGATACCTTCATGCCGAGTACCAAGTCCAAGTGTACTGCATCATCAAAGGACAAGAGCTCTACATCGACGAAGACCAAGACTACTGCATCGTCGAAGGGCAAGAGCTTTGCATCGTCGAAGGATGACGACGACTTTATGTAGTTTCTATATGATGATGCATCTTAATTTCAACAGTTTAATGTATCTTATTTTATGTATGCTAATTTTAGTTGAAAATAATTGCCTCGAAATAAACCGAGAACTTCCATTTTCTCATACTACATAGATGTCTCGTACATAAATGTGAAAGTTGCAAACTGACATAGATAGATACAGAAGTTCACACACATATATAGACGAGTCACGATGCGCGACGACGGCTAGCTGGCCTTTCCCGACGACCAAAAGGCGACAAGCGATTAGGGGGTCACTGATCACGAAGACCATCACCGTACTGCCCCTCGTATTTTTGTGTCTGCCACTGCTGCATATGTGGTGGAGTCTGCAATCCATATTGAGATGTTGATTCGAAATTATGGGTGTTTGATTGTGACTGTGTGGGGATATAAGATGTGCCAATAATGAGGATTTCTGGGTTTATGCCACCCTGGATTTGTTCATCTTCCCATGTTAAATCATTAGTTTCCTGCACAGAAAAGCCGAATGAAATATAAGTCCTGAAAATATTGTTTTCTTGTAATTGCTTATTGTGGTTGAACTTACTTGATCGTTGTTGTAGCTTTGTGATTCCTCGACTCTAGTGTACTTGTTTATGTGTGGCAAACGATTGTCCTCGGGCATCGAGATCCCTCGTGTGGAGGGATACGGTGGCTTAGATACGTCGCCTTGGGTGTATGCATCATATCGTGTGTATGCATTTGGGTCCATGAAATAAGAATGCTCGGGCATCAAATCCACACCATCGATGAAGCTGCGTCAATGGAGAGCGATGTAGTGGCAGAGATGATTCATGTCGTGGAAATGTCATTGTAGTATTTGGACCCTCTCCCCACCGCCTTGACGACGCCGCACTCGTTCTGGTTGACCTCGGCTCCGGCATGTTGTGCGCTCTAGTGACAACGTCATTGTCTCTACCACGTCTTATCTTTGTGGCGACAAAGTCTGTATTTTTTTAAGTATGACATCTTATCCCGGGCTTGTATGCCTTCTCACGCCATCACCCCTACTTCATTGCAAATATCAACCTAATTTTTTTATTGATTGAACTTTTCATGAAATAATGGACCTAAATAGTAAGTTGAGGATGATTACCATGGAGTCACGATAGTAAGCTCATGGAGTGTCAATCCGTCGGTGCAACTGTTCCATGTGTCTGGGATGTGTTGGCCTCGAAGGTGGTTGATAGGTTAGTCGAGTACGCATGCTCATGCAGTACCACTCGTAATACGCTTGTGTTGTATTTGTATCGTAGGTGCTGCATAATTAAATAATTACATCAACCCGTGTATGTACATAAAATATCATAAATAAAATTTACCTAAGTTGATGCAATATATTTTCTAGTGCTTCATTTTCCAACTGGATTATCCATTGAATCTTCTCTACCCTCCAATCGACACCAGATTTGCCCATATTTCTCATCCTAAAATTTGTGTAACAAAATGTAAGTTTTATGAATTAAAAGGCATTAAATATTTAGGGAGGTCACATCTTACTTATGAGTTTCTTCGTTGATACATCTTGGAAAAGGTGGTGGAATATCTTGATGTACACTGAACAGTCTCATCACACAGTCAGGATTGTACGGTTCAACAAACCATAGATATAGTAAGTTGCAGCGAGTCATCAAGCCACTATCTCTCACGCATTCGACTCGAACGTGTTGCAAACCAAATACCGTGTTAATGTCTAGCTCAGTCCATGGGTTCCATGTGATTAGTGACTCGTCAAGAAGCTCAAACTAATCATGGTATATGGGGTAACAACTTTTCACAACTTTTGGAGACCATTTTTTCGACCAAGCGTCCACCGATTGGACATAGTTACAATGCCCTTACCATTGTCGCATGGGGTTACATGATCTACTATCTAGGTTCGTCCTAGAGGTAGGTATTCCCATGACCACAATTATAGAAACTTGTACGAGACACAAAGTAATGGAGCTTTAGCTGCAAATGAAGATTTTTGAGTGGCATCACACAACCCTCTATATGTGTGAGAAAGGATAGAAGAACCAAAGTTGCATTTTGGATTTGCGGGTAATGGTTTTGTCCACTATCTTCGTGGAAAAGTAGATGAGACCAGAGAGAACTACCTCACCATGAGAACTAGGAAACATCAGACCAAATTGCCACAATAAATATGCAAACAAGTGTCTCTTCCTCGTCTCAAGATCAGTGTAGGTAGAAAACTATTGAAAGTTAATAAAAAGCCTGCTGACTTGGACACCTCGAGGCTGACCGAGACGATGTGATACGGTCAATGTAAGCCCAAGACGGACCGATACATCTTCTGGCCAAAGCCCGAGATGGACCAATACATCTTCTGGCCAAGATGCAGAAACTGGCGGAGGGACCACTTACTCACCTCTAATTGATAGAGCTATGATCATTGACACATCTTTGAGCGTAGGTGCAATCTCTCCACAACGAAAGTGAAAGGTGTGGGTCTCAGGTCCCCATCGGTCAACGAGGGCTGTCAAAAGCTTGAAGGTGTGCAAGGAAACAATTTTGTATTGTTCATTGATACGTCTCCAATGTATGTATAATTGTTGATGGTTTCATGCTATTATCTTGTCAAACTTTGGATGTTTTGTATGCCTTTTATATCTTTTTCGGGACTAACTTATTAACTCAGTGCCAAGTGCCACTTCCTTTTTTTTCCGTGTTTTTGACCCTTTTCAGAGGAGGATTTTAAACGGAGTCCAAACGGAACAAAACTTCCAAAAAGATTTTTTTCCGAAACAGAAGAAGATCGGGAAGCTTGAGAACCAAGGCAGGGGGTCTCCAGGGACCCCACAAGCCCCCTAGCCGCGGCCAGGGGGGCCCGCGCCTCCCAGGCTTGTGGGCTCTGTGAGCCTCCTCTGCCCTAGGTTTCCCGCCTATATATTCCCAAAAATTCCAAAAAAAATCAGGAGATCATCGAAAGTACTTTTCCGCTGCCGGAAGCTTCTGTCTCCGCAAGATCCCATCTGGGGCATGTTCTGGTGCCCTGCCAGAGGGGGGATTCGGATACCGAGGGCTTCTTCAACAACACCATGACCTCTCTGATGCTGCGTGAGTAGTTCACCATAGACCTACGGGTCCATAGCTAGTAGCTAGATGGCTTCTTCTCTCTCTTGGATCTTCAATACAAAGTTCTCCATGATCTTCATGGAGATCTATCCGATGTAATCTTCTTTTACGGTGTGTTTGTCGAGATCCGATGAATTGTGGATTTATGATCAGATTATCTATGAATCTTATTTGAGTTTCTTCTGATCTCTCTTATGCATGATTTCATATCCTTGTAATTCTCTTTCAATTGTGGGTTTTGTTTGGCCAGCTTGATCTATGATTCTTGCAATGGGAGAAGTGCTTGGTTTTGGGTTCATACCGTGCGGTGACCTCACCCAGCGACAGAAGGGGTAGCGAGGCACGCATCGTGTTGTTGCCATCAAGGGTAAAAAGATGGGGCTTTCATCATTGGTTTGAGTTTATCCCTCTACATCATGTCATCTTGCTTAAGGCGTTACTCTATTCGCCATGAACTCAATACACTAGATGCATGCTGGATAGCGGTCGATGTGTGGAGTAATAGTAGTAGATGCAGAAAGTATCGGTCTACTTGTCTCGGACGTGATGCCTATATGTATGATCATTGCCTTAGATATCGTCATGACTTTGCGCGGTTCTATCAATTGCTCGACAGTAATTTGTTCACCCACCATAATATTTGCTATTTTGAGATAAGCCTCTAGTGAACACTATGGCCCCCGGGTCTACTCCACACCATATTTTCCGCCTTACTGTTTTACTTCGTTGCACTTTCCGCCTTCAGATCTCATTTTGCAATCAATCTTGAAAGGATTGACAACCCCTTTATAGCGTTGGGTGCAAGCTCGTTTGTGTTTGCGTAGGTACTCTGGACTTGACGAGATTCTCCTACTCGATTGATACCTTGGTTCTCAAAGTGAGGGAAATACTTACTACTCCTGTGCTGCATCACCCTTTCCTCTTCAAGGGAAAAATCGACGCAAGCAAGTCTCCATCGGCATGTCACTTTTTGGCGCTGTTGTTTGAGAAGTAGCAAGAAGAATTTCTGGCGCCGTTGCCGGGGAAGGATTTTTGTTGTCGTAGCATTCATCTGTTCTTTACGGTTCGACGCCTGAAGGTATGAGGATGATTTTCATTATTCGGGTTTAAGGAAAGGTGGGAACGGTTGTGGGCGTCGTTATGTGATAATCCCCACGTGCAAGGAATCATTGCAGAAATTTCCAAAGGTAGAAGTGATATGTATGGATGTCGAACCCACAGGGAGCCTTTGGTAAGATCAATATTCTCTCAAGTCCTATCTGCAATGATACGACTCTACGTACGCCGAACGTTTTCTTCCAACTAGAAACAAGAAATGAAACTACGTTGTGGGTATGAAGAGAATAGCTTTGCACGATAACGGAGAACTAGAATATAAAAATAGGCGTTGTTATCATAAAGTTAGAATATATTACAATATATTACAAACAATGATCGTGGAATAATGACGGGTCGGTGTGCGGAATTGTCCTAGGCAATTGTTAACAAGATCGGTAATCATTATTGCAATTTTATATGAGGAAGAGGCATAAGCTAACATACTTTCTCTACTTGGATCATATGCACTTATGATTGGAACTCTAGAAAGCATACGCAACTACTAAAGATCATTAAGGTAAAACCCAACCATAACATTAAAGCATCAAGTCCCCTTTATCCCATACGCAACAACCCCCCTACTTGGTCACTCAAGCAACCCACTATAAGAGAATCATGAACGTATTGCAACACCCTACAGCGGGAATTCTTCATGTGTGCGCAACATGGAAGGCACCATAGGACAGCACCAAAAGAAATATACAACTCACACCGATCTAGATCATCAATCAACCCAAAGGACAAAAGTAATCTACACAAAGGATGACAATCAATAAATCGATTATGCTCCGACTTCCTAACATAGCGGTTCACCATTCGTGCATGCTACGGGAATCACTAATTTCAACAGAAGTATTTGTAGGTTCACAACACCGTACTAACATAACTCTAATATTACCATATCCATATCTCGAAACTAATTGTGAGGAATCAAACTTCTCTTACTAATCAATGCACTTGAATATGGAAGTTTTTATTATATCCTCTTCGGATGCCTATCATCTTTAGGACTACTTTCATAGCACATGCCAATCACCAAGTTACTTAGAGAGACCACTCTCAAAAAGATATAAGTGAAGATCGAGAGTTTTTATTTCTTCAAAATATGATACCGCCGTGCTCTAAAAAGATCTAAGTGAAGCACTAGAGCAAAGTTATCTAGCTCAAAAGATATAAGTGAAGCACATGCGAGTTAAATTGCTTAACTCAAAAGATATAAGTGAAGCTCAATGAGTATTCTAGAAAATTCACGATGAGTGCATGTCCCTCTCAAAAAGGTGTGCAGCAAGGAAGATTGTGAGAAAACAAAAAGAAAAGACTCCTATAATACATGACGCTCCAAGCAAAACACATATCATGTGGTGAATAAAAATATAGCTCCAAGTAACGTCACCGATGGATTGAAGACGAAAGAGGGGATGCCTTCCCGGGGCATCCGCAATCTTAGGATTTTTGGTGTCCTTGAATTTGGCTTGGGATGCCTTGGGAATCCCCAAGCTTAAGCTCTTTCCACTCTTTATCCCATTATCCATGAGAACATCACCCAAAACTTGAAAACTTCACAACACAAAACTTAAACAGAAACTCGTGATATCATTAGCATAAGAAAACAAACCACCACTTTTTTAGGTACTGTAGTAAACTTGATTTCTATTTAGATTGATGTTATATTACTGTATTCTCACTTTTCCATGGCTAGTACCCCCCATACTGTCCATAGTTTCATCAAAATAAGCAATCAACACAACAAAAACAGAATCTGTCAAAAACAGACCAGTCTGTAGCAATCTGTATACTTCGTATACCTCTGGTATCTCAAAAATTCTGAAAATTTATGAAAATTAGGGAAATTCGCATATCAACCAGCAGCAAAAAGAATCAACTCAAAATCTCTTTCTGGATGGGAATTAAAAATAATTTCGTGAGTGCAAAGTTTCTGTCTTTTTCAGCATGATCGAACAACCATCACCAAAACTCATCATAAAGGTTATACTTGGCACAAACACAAAAAGAAACATAAAAAACACAATCATAACAGAATTATGATGGTGTCGACACAACAAAACAGGAAAAAAAACAAAGATAAATTCATTGGGTTGCCTCCCAACAAGCGCTATTGTTTAACGCCCTTAGCGCTTTCAGTGCTCTTAGCATCAAGATAAATAGACTCCGAATCATTGGGGCGTTTCTCAACCAAAGTGGAATGATATCTAGCCACATCATCATTAGGATTGACATTAGAAAACAAGGATTCAATAGGAGTCACACCAAGCACTTTAAGATCTTCGTGATTCTCATCACATATTTTATTGACTAAGGTGCCCTGTTTATCAGAAATCTGGCCTACCAATTTTTCAAAATAAGCAAACTGAGAATTTAACGCAAGGAATTCTTTGGCCATATCATCAACTTCTTTATTCATAAAAGACATAAAAGAATTTTTCTCTCTTAGTTCTCTACGATAGTAACTATTATGATCAAACTGTGTAGACATGAAGCCTTTAACACTAGTTTCAATCTCTTCCAACCTTTTATAGTAAGCATCATAATCATTTGGTTGGGCCATACAGGTCTTAGCAGGCAGACAAGCACACAAGCGAAAACAAAGCAAGCGAAAGAAAAAGGCAGATATTTTTGTAAATTTTGTTTTTTCAGAAGTGGGGGAGGGGAAAACGAGAGGCAAAAGGCAAATAATGTAAATGCAAGAGATGAGTTTGCAATAGTTACTTGGATATGCTTCACTTTGAATACTCCCGGGCAACGGCGCCAGAAATTCTTCTTGCTACCTCTTGAGCTTGTGTTGGTTTTTCCCTTAAAGAGGAAAGGGTGATGCAACACAGTAACGATAAGTATTTTCTTCAGTTTGAGAACCAAGGTATCAATCCAGTAGGAGTATCAAGATGAGGCACCAATGTACCTGCGCAAAAACAAACAAACTTGCACCCAACGCTATAAAGGGGGTGTCAATCCCTTCACGATTATTTGCAAAGCGAGATCTCAAGGTGAAAAGTGCAACAAAGTAATTGTGTAGATCTGAAAATATGATGTGAAGTAGACCCGGTGGCCATAGTGTTCACTAGAGGCTTCTCTCATGATAGCAAGTATTACGGTGGGCGAACGAATTACTGTCGAGCAATTGATAGAATCACGCAAAGTCATGATGATATCTAAGGCAATGATCATACATATAGGCATCACGTCCGAGTCAAGTAGACCGATACTTTCTGCACCTACCACTATTACTCCACACAACGACCGCTATCCAGCATGCATCTAGTTTATTGAGTTCATAACAAACAGAGTAACGCCTTAAGCAAGATGACATGATGTAGAGGGATAGATTTCATGCAAGATCCAAGAGAGAGAAGAAGTCATCTAGCTACTAGCTATGTGCCCGAAGGTCTGTGGTGAACTACTCACGCATCATCGGAGAGGCAATGGTGTTGATGAAGAAGCCCTCCGTGTCCGAATCCCCCCTCCGGCAGGGCACCAGAACGGTCCCCAGATGGGATCTTGCAGAGACAGAAACTTGCGGCGGCGGAAAAGTATTTTCGTGGCTCTCTCTGGTGGTTTTGGATTTTTAGAGAATTTATAGGCGCAAGAGGTAGGGCAAAGGAGCCACGTGGGGCCCACAAGCCTGCTAGGCGCGGTCCCTCCAGGCCGCGGCTAGGGGGCTTATGACCTCCCCCGAGGTCCTTTGCCTTCTCAAGTCCCATGCGTATCTTCTGTTATGGAAAAAATCATCCCGCGGGTTTTATTACGTTTGGACTCCGTTTAATATTCTACTCTGAAAAAGGTCAAAAACACGGAAAAAACAGAAACTGGCACTTAGCACTGAGTTAATAGGTTAGTCCCAGAAAAGATATAAAATAGCATATTCATGCATATAAAACATCCAAAGTTGACAAGATAATAGCATGGAACCATCAAAAATTATAGATACGTTGGAGACGTATCACATGTCCATAAAAATTAAGGTATTGTAAAGATCATACCTTGATCTTTAACTTTGTAGTTCACATAGCCTCGCAGAGCGTACTCCTAAAGCTCCAAATTACTACACAAAGCGATGAATTACAGACCTCAAACAACAGAGAATGCATACTTAAAAACCAACCAAATAGAGTAAAAACATCATGCATGTGAACGTAACCTATAAAAATGGATAGATCTTACCTTGATCTATCTTCTGTTCAACTACAACATGTTTGAAATTCAACTCTAAAGCATCATAAATCGTGACTCCAAGAGAAAAGAGGAGAGCTGTGTGTGTGTGTTCTTCAAACAGAAGAGAAGAGAGCCAGGCGGAAGAGAAGAGAGCTAGAGAGGAGGAGGCAGAGCCCGCAACAGCAGGAGCAGCTGGTATATAAAGAGCAAGAACACCTATTGTCGGTAGAACGGGTCAAAAATACATTGTATCTCCACCGCATCAACAGTTCAAGGCTGTCTGCCTCACTCGCAGCAGCATCTCAGCCTCGCTTCACGCGCCATCCCAGCTTCGCTTCCAGCACCGTCTCACATCACAATCGGCGCGTGATGAAATAGTGCCGGCCACCTCGGCTGGTGGCGGCAGGGACTCACCTTTATCCATTTCCGTCACGGGATAACACATGCAACGGCATTCTTGGTCGGCCGCCTGGCCTGATGGTGACAAGCTCCAACCGCCTCGACCGATGGCGGCAGGTTCATCTCGCGCGCCTGTCGTCAGGATCGCACATGATCTTTTTTCGCAATGCATTGTGCTGATGATCTTTTTCGGCAATTCGACTGAGCTAATGATTCTTTTGAACAAAAAATTCGCATCTGTGTAACTTGTTCTACGAGAAGAACCAGATCTGTATAGGAGTTGGTGCATACCTGGAGGCTCCAGTTCTTTTGTGTACACGCTCTGAACGAGTGCCGTATTCTAAATTTGGACATCCCTGCACCCTCGTGGTCGTGGATGCCAACTATAGTCTCTGGGAGAGGCATAAAAGAATTCAAAATCTTATACCCATGAGGAGCGGATATGCTCGAGCCTTTATACTAAGAAGTAAGAACGAGGGTTGACATCTTGATGTTCTCTAGGGATTACTATCTTTCACCATCACCGAATCTCCAGCTTGTTTTTCTCGGCCAAAGGCAGGAGCTAATGTTTTTCTTTTTCTTTTTGGCCGGTAGGAGCTAATATAATGTAAATAACTTGACAGTTGAGATCAATCACAAGAACCATGATATTGCTTGTTTGATTGATCTATTGAAACACCTGGGACGTGGTGCTCTGTTTGGTTTGCATTTAAACAACATATACTCTATCCATTCCTAAATATAAATTATTTTAAAGGTTTCACTAAAAGACTACATAGGAATATATATAGACAGATTCTATATCATATGTTCACTCATCTTGTTCCGTATGTAGTCTTTTAATAAAATCTTTAAAAATAATATTTAAAAACAAAGAGAGTAATTTTCATGGTAAAGAAAGGAAAAGATCTTCTGTTGTTGCAACTTGCACGGACAGTTGTCTCTAGAGCAGCGTTTTATAGTGGCCCCGGCGAATAGTTAACGATGATTGTCTTTGACTAATCCTGCCGTCAACGTCTCCCAGATTTCCACAATAATTCAACTTCTATCAAACCGTTGCACATGTGCACATCGCGTTGTATCGACGATGTTAGCTCTGTCGAATTTCTCATTGCAACTTTCAAAAAATAGTAAAACCCCATTTTAGGATTTTTGCAATGCAAAGGGGCTGATAATACCTCGATCAGCAAGAAACTATTCGGTAGCCAGAAAATATCCGTTACCACTCCCAAGCGAACATAGTCAACTACTGCATAGTAAATTACGAGGATGTCATGGTATT
Organism: Hordeum vulgare subsp. vulgare; assembly: GCF_904849725.1. Taxonomy (NCBI): domain Eukaryota; kingdom Viridiplantae; phylum Streptophyta; class Magnoliopsida; order Poales; family Poaceae; genus Hordeum; species Hordeum vulgare. Next base: position 513,958,190 of record NC_058520.1, read on the forward strand.
TTCATTTTTTGGGAATGTTGTATCTTGTACTAAAAAGTTAATCGCCACTAACATATTTTTCTAGCATGCAAGCATGCCTCATCAACATACAAACATGCATGTAAAAAAATCAATCTCAACATGCAACTATGAGTAAGAAAACTCACCTGATCAACATGCAAACATGCATAAGTATTTTTATTCTATTGTGATATTTGTATTTAACAAATACTTACAACTATAGAATAATCAAACACAGTAAATCATATGTATTCTCAGTTATTCATGTTCTTTATATCCAAATATCATTTAAATATATTACAAACATTCCAGCAACAACGTGTGGTGATTCTTCTAGATTGATATTGAACTAAGTATTTAATAGCGAAAATATTTTTTAAGGAGAAAATAATGGATGTAATATTACTAGATGTCAATTTTGTATATATATATATATATATATATATATATATATATATATATATATATATATATAATTGAATCTTACACACTAAATGTTTCAATGTCACAAAATAAAAAGCATTAAATCCTAAAAGCACATCTCCAAATAATTACTAAACTTGTATTGTTTGTAGCGTAGTTTGTGAGCATCAATTATATGTACTAACTTTGCATGGAAATATAAATGTTATTATATTTTTTCGTTGAAAAACATGTTGTCCTATTAACTAGACAAATGCAACAAACACCCTTGAAAAATAAAGATATTATATAAAAATCGCGGAGCTGGCTTTTTTCTCTCTCCCAAACGGGTCGATGGTGCGCCCCGCAACCTCTTCATTGCTCGATGTTGATGTATAAGTGTGCAATCCTCCTTTTTCTATTAGCATGAGTTTTGGGTTAAATGGCTGGTGCCTGCAATTCTACTATGTATCAGAGCCATGACTAGGTTAATAAAAATGAAAAAGGTGTAGCTCTTGGTTATCAAAATAAGTTATCTTCTAGAATAAGTTGGATAGGGTCAGTTTATTTTGACACCCTCGCATTGAACTGACTTATGCATGAAATTCTACATGCGAGGCTGATAGTTGCTACCTTATATCGACTATGTACGTGTGATGCATGTTAATATTAGGCAAGATATTACTGTATTGCACATCATAATACTACGTGGCATTGGTTAGATATAATTACTAGGAAGTGCATTGGTTTAAAAACACCCAAATGATAACGCCCAATGTGTGGCATGTTTGCACACTTCATCCACATGCATCAATCCATATTGAATCTGTTTTGCACAAATTCTAAAGAAATTTGTCAAAATTTCAGTGTCATTTAGGCATCATCGTATGTATGGACGTTGGAGAGTTCACTCACACGACCCATAAGGCGTGGTTGCCAGTTGCGCCGTGTAGGCGAACCAGTTTCTGTCCATATAATCACGACCTAGCCCATGCACGTGTGGGCAAACTGTTCTTCGCTCACACGATGCTCGTATGTTGCTAGATGACAACAACAGTTGCGCGTATGTGGCAACTAGGTAAACACACATGATAATTATGATTCATTGCTAGATGTCAACTACAGTTGCGCGTATGTGGCATCCAGGTGAACACACATGGCAACTATGATTAACCATACATGGAAACTACGGTTGAACCACACGTGACAACTAGATAAACACACATGACAACTATCCCTGTATAACTAAAGTATCATCGCACGGATAACTATAATTAATCAAAACAGAGAAAGTTGTCATACTTTTACAACTACATTTGTCCTTCCGGGGAACTAAAGTTGTCGTCCTTGGGGTAACCAAATGGTCATCACGTGGGTAACTAACGTAGCTGCGCTAGGACATGTGGGAAGATTTCACACGCACGGAGTGAGGATGAGTAGTACTTGTTGGATGTGTGACGCGAAGTAGCTGCGCCCACACGTACGTGTAAGTAGTTCTTATGCTCACCCACATACGGCGTGTGTGGGCTGCCTCCTGCGTATTCCACACATGGTGTGTGGGTGAATGTCTAATATGTCGCACTTGTGGTGAATATCGAGACCCTAAAAATAAGATCATCTCCAATGTACTTCCTCCGTTCCAAAATAAGTGTCGCTTCTTTAGTACAAAAATTATACTAACTTAGTACGTCATCCGTTCCTAAATATAAGTATTTATAAAAAAATTAATAGGGGACTACATACGAAGCAAAATGAATGAATCTACACTCTGAAATATGTCTATATAGATGTGTATGTAGTCTTCTGATGAAACTTTTAAAAAGATTTGTATTTAGAAACAGAGGAAATACTAAATTTACAACACTTATTTTGAGACGGATGGAGTACATGTCATATCTAAGATCTCTTCTAGTACTTTTTTAAAAGTGGATCCCCTCTCGCTTCATTTTGCCTTTGACTTCACATACATGGTTATTCATGCTTATCCTCGCTAGCTAATAAGCTCCATAAACTCCTTCCACTTGGTTCTTCCGGTCCATGTCAGTTTGGCAATCCAAACCTTCGAGAGCGGCTATATAAATCCCACAGAGTCCCATTGCGTAGACATCGGAGCCACAGCTAGCTCAAGCACAGAAAAACAGTCACAAACCACACACATGCACATGAAGGCTTCCGCAGGCCAAGATTGCAGCAAGCACATCGTTCTGGTGCACGGCGCATGCCTCGGCGGCTGGTCCTGGTTCAAGGTGGCGACGCGGCTCAGGTCGGCCGGGCACCGCGTCAGCACGCCCGACCTGGCTGCGTCGGGCGTCGATCCCACGCCTCTGCGCGAGGTGCCGACGTTCCGCGACTACACCAAGCCGCTGCTGGACCTCCTCGAGTCCCTCCCGCCCGGCGAGACGGTGGTGCTCGTCGGCCACAGCCTCGGCGGCGTGAACGTCGCCCTCGCCTGCGAGCTGTTCCCGGAGAGGATCGCCGCCGCGGTGTTCGTCTCCGCCTTCATGCCGGACCACAGCTCGCCGCCGTCGTACGTGCTTGAAAAGTTCGTGGAGGGGAGAACGCTGGACTGGATGGACACGGAGTTTAGGCCTCAAGATCCCGAGGGCAAGCTGCCCACTTCCATGCTGTTCGGGCCGCTGGTCACGCGAGCAAAGTTCTTCCAGCTGTGCTCGCCGGAGGTACGTACTGTTATTACCTGCGCATGCACATTTTATTCTACTCAATCAGCTTGAATATCGATCGAGATTCTAACGTTGTATGTCGGAATCATATGGCTGGCAGGACCTGACGCTGGGAAGATCCCTGATGAGGGTCAGCTCGATGTTCGTGGACGACCTGAGGCTGCAGCCGCCATACACCGAGGCCCGCTACGGGTCGGTGCGCAAGGCGTACGTCGTGTTCAAGGACGATCACGCCATCGTCGAGGGGTTCCAGCGGTGGATGGTGCAGAACTACCCCGTGGATGAGGTGAAGGAAATCGACGGGGCGGACCACATGGCGTTGCTCTCGACGCCGACCGAGCTGGCGCGCTGTCTCGCTGACATCGCCGTCAAGTATGCTGCTTGACTTCCTCGCAGAAAAATAAAACACGTATGCTCCTACTTGACGATGGTGCCGCGCACGTTGCCTTGATGGTCTGTCCATCTGTTTACCTTTGGTACCCTGTCGTTGTCGGCATTTGTGATTTTCTACTGCGCTGTTGTTACCTACCTTCATGGTTTGTCCCTTCGTTATGTTTCAGAGACTTCTATTGTACTCTATTCATGAAAAAAATTCAGACAGATGATGTTTCAACATCGTATCGTGGTGCATATGTATCTTGTCGCTATTATAATACTAGCAAAAGGGCCCGTGCGTTGCAACGGGAGAAAAAAATACCACACGCTTTTAATCTTTTTATAATCATTTTAATTTATTAAAATAATAAGCTAACTAACTAATGTTGTCAGTCCTATCCTATTTTGTTGAAAAATCAACCCGTCCATTGTTGATTCCACCATAATGAGAAATTGAGCGGGACAAGCAAAGCAAAACAAAGAGGCTATGTGAATTGATCAATGGACTGTTATCTTATTTCACTCATGGTGTAGAGAATGTGAGATCAGATGACAAACTGAAGATGGTGTCCATTCTCTGTCTCTACAACAATACAATCTTACATTCAATACATTCATTCATCAGCAAACAAATCCCCACAAAACAAAATTTCTTGCCAGTGCTTGACACACGGTTGGAGGCATGGGGAGGGGATCTCACCAGATGATGAGTTCCTGCCGGAGGAGGGGATACGATGATGGGAGCAAGGGTTAGGCGCCTCTATCTGGCCATAAGGAGTCGTCGTTGCCGCGCCATAACCTCGGAGTTCCCCGTGTGAGCCATGAAGGCCCGCCTCCACCTGCAAGTACTTCGCTCCGCCTCGCCTTATCTGGCCATCCGCAGTCACTGTAGCTGTCGCGTTGATTTGATCCAAAAGTTGTGCTCGAGCGCCGAAACGGGGGCAGCAAGCGGGCAGAGGTACGGCCGCGGAGGTGGGTGGGTTGAGATCGACAACAGTGGTGGTTGAGGTCGGCCGCGGCGGCGAGTGGTGTGGCAGCGGCCTGGGCACATGCCAGGGTGGACCAGGGTCGACGCGATGCGCTCGAGCGCCGTAACAGGGGCAGTGAGCGGGGATAGGTACGGCCGCGGAGCCGGGTGGGTTGTGATCGGCAGCGCTGGCGGTTGAGGTTGGCCGCGACGGCGAGTGGTGTGGCGGCGGCCTGGGCACAGGCCAGGATGGCCCAGGGTCGACGGGAGGAGGCGATGCGTACGGGTATAATTTTTGCAGCGAATCTTTTTCCTTTTGCGTTGCAGATAAATGATGAAGCACGGGTTGAATAACCAAAATTACAGGGGCTTTTTATAAAAATACCACGATGGGTTTTCCGACGGAAGCAATAGTCGCTTTATTATTAGGTATAGATATAAAATTGAAGATAAATATTGGTGAGCACGTGCATGTAACCTGTGACCGGTGTGGCGCAGGTTGCTTGATGATCTATCTGTTTAACGTCCGGACTTGATCGATACCCTTCATATTCAGTCTAAATATGAGACAGATATAGAGGTGTCCGGGCGCCTGATAAGCCCGTCACGTCAGCCTGGCCCGTGCTGACCCGCATCGACCTCGCATATATCCGTCCTCGTCCGCTCGCCGGACCAAACCCTATCATTTCACTCCACTTCCCTCCGCTCTCATCCGTCATCCAAACTCACCTCCGGCGATCTCCGGCATGGCGGGCAACGGATCCGAGTCCTTCATCTTCAGATCCATCGACCACGAGCTCATCCCAAACGACCCTAAGGAGGAGATAGCTGTCCGGCTTGCGCTCCGCCACTCTCGGGAGGCGGCTGCCCGACGGGGGCACTCGGACTCGCAACATCGGAATCCATTGCGTCGACACAACCGATGCTTGGATCCGACGTCGCTGCCTCACCGGAGATGGTGCGGTCCGTCTGGCGTCCGAACGTCGTGGCGGATGCGCAACACCTCCATTGGCGCATCGAGGACGCGCCATGTGTGTGTCGTCGAACGTTAGCATGGTGCGGCGTGCCCACCATGCGAGACAGCGGGCACGAGAGGCGACGAAGGCCCTCGTATCGATGAACGTTGGAGAGGCAGAGTCACACTCTTTGACGCCCCGTATGCTGCACGGGTGCGGGCGCCGCAACCATGTCATGGTGGACGTCATCTTCTCCAAGGAATGATCATCATCGACCTAATGTCCACCGGCACCGTTCGGGTTACGGGCTCCGACGAGGCAGAGTAGGACATGGTAGATGGCAGGAGCTCGACTCCCGTGAGCCGGCTAGTGTCTCATGTCCTACTCAACCTTCACGGAGATAGAACTGACACAACGAGGGACGCAACCAATCGTCGGACATGATCCCGACGAACCCGGACGAGGTCCGCTTGTATTGAGTTTACATTGCATGTAATAATATAGGTTAAAGGTTTTAATTTAAGGTATTCGATTATAGAATGCATTATTTAAGACGTAATCGACGTAATCGATCAGTGCTTGCGTACACGTCCGTTAGTGTTTAAGGGGTCAGATTTGCCAAATCGTAGATTGTCTGATCTTTCACACACTTCTACTGCACTCTATTTCACACCGATGATGCTTCCACTGGTGGAAAAAAGGCCTTTGGTCGCGGTTCGCAACTGCCATTAGTCGCGTTTGCTCAACCGCGACCAACTAAGCGCGACTAAAGCCCCCCACCTTTAGTCGCGGTTTCTTAAGAACCGCGACTAAAGGCCCGTCCACGTGGGCGCTGGCGCCCACGTGGACGGGCCTTTAGTCGCGGTTCTTCTGGCCAACCGCGACTAAAGGCCGCCACAGGTTTAGGGTTTTAGCGCGCGCCCCCCCCCCCCCTAAACCTGTTTTCTGTTTAATTTGTATTGTTTTATTTCTTTTGTGCTTTATTTTAATTTTGAAGGAATTTCATATATTCTACGGTACTACATACATGCATATGAATGTACAATTTCAAACAAATTTGAAATTAGAACCAAAAAGAATTCAAGAGGAATATACAATATATATTCAATATCATCGGATGACCATATACAATTTTGAACAAGTTTCCATACATAATTTAATGCATATAAAGTTCTACGTCCTCGTAATGGTGTTCTCCTTTAGGATGGAGGACTTCCCTGCTGAACCATCCAGCTAGTTCCTCTTGAAGTGGTCGGAAGCGAGCTTCTGGACTAAGCATCATCCGGAGGTTATTCCTCTTAGCATTGGTATCACTCGGAACCCGCTCAGAGGTGTATCTCCGGATCATCTCACAGACATAGTATCCACATAGATTGGTCCCCGCTGGCTGAATATCCCCAGCATTCTTCGGCTTTGACCTTTTGAATTCTAGCTCTTTTTTGAATTCACCGACCTTTGTATCTACGAACCGTCTCCAAACCCTACGAGGCAAAGAAAATTAAATGAACAAGAGAGTTATTAGTTACTTGATATTAGGAAATGAACGAAATAGGCCGATCGATATAGAGCGCAAATGAATGAAAATAATTACTTCTGCAGCATTCTTCTCATGCCGCCCCAAAGCTTTGGATCCATATTCAGAGAGTCTTGGACGAGACATTCTGAGGTGTTAACTTTAATTACTAGCAGAATCCAGTGGAACCTGCGGACACGATACATGCACAGTACGTCATGCATAACTCATCGATTAGCCGGCCACATACCATGCATGGAGTAAACAAAAGAGAATGTGCTCAAGACAGAAACACTCACCCAAAATGGTAAGGAAATAGAATATCACTTTTGAGTTCCTGCTTTGTAAGAAACTGCCACAGGTCTGCCTCCATGTCGGCGGGGTGATGCTCCAACACATGTACATTAACGATGTGTGGGTCAATGAACCCAACATCATGGATGTTCCTTACTCTGCATTCCTTAATCTTCATTCTGCATGTATAATAGCGGACACAACAATATAGTTAGGACATATATATAGTGCAGGCAATATGAACGAGATGGGGTAGAAATAAATCACTTACAGAACGTAGCAACTGATGATAGATTTGTCGAGATCGCGCAGATTGAAAAGCTGGAACAATTCACTCAGTTCAATTTGTACATAGTAATGTTTGAAGTGATGCTCATGTCTAACTTCCGCATAAATATAATCTTTGGCGTTTTTATTTTTTATGTAACCCTTGTACCATTTCAGCAGACCTTTCATTTGTGGAGGTAGATCCTTTTCCTGCGCAGGCTCGACGAGAGGCCCATTCTTGACATATGTAATTACTACCTCCTTCACTGGCGCCTCATCAAGGCCTAACAGTTCACGAAGAGTAATACCTAAGTTGGCCGCTTGTTCTCTGGCACTCGTTGCAGTCAATCCCTGTGCTGCCGCAGCTTGTATGATCTCGGGGGCATCCGGACCGGCGGCTTCCACTATAAGCGGGGCAATCGATTGTTTACTTTGTTCCCCGAGCTGGGCAACTTGTTTCCCGCTTTTTTTACTTTCGGCCTTCTCCCGCTCTTTGTTCTCCTTGAACATGAGTGCCTGCCTGCGAAGTTCACGTGCATAGTCGTCAGGCAGATTCTTCGCGGCTTGGGACGGTGTGCTCAAAAATGACTTAGCCCACTTCTTTTGCTCATCAGAAAATACTGGCTTGGGCTCGGGCTCTCTTTTCTTCTTGCAGTCCGCCTTCCATTTCTCCAAATCAGCAGTCGCGGCCGCGTCGACTTCCTCGGCACTACGTTCCCAAGGCCTTGTGGGGAGAGGCTTCAGTGATGGCTCCGGTACCTTTGTGGTCTTAGGTACATAAGGGTCCGGGTTAATAATCCAGGACTGCTTCTGCTTCTGCTTCTTTGCCGGAGGTGGATTGGGGGGCGGCGTCTGATCACCCGCCGGACGAGGACTGGGGGGCGGCGTCTGATCACCCGCCGGACGTTGTGGACTGGGGGGCGTCGGCTGACGTGACGGAGGTGTAGGTGAACCGCCACCACCACCACCACCACCACCACCGCCACCGCCACCACCACCACCGTAGGGGGGTGGACTTGTTGTCCTTGGCGCCTCGCCTGGAAACTTGATAAACTTCTTTTGCCATAGAATGAAATGGCGCTTGACATCTCCAAGTCTTTTCTCCCCTTCAGGTGTAGCAATGTCAATCTCCAGGTCCTCAAACCCTTGGACTATGTCCTCCACCGTGACACGAGCATAGCCATCTTGAATGGGGTTGTTGTGGTGGAGTGCTCCAGGTAAACATGGTAAAGCACTGCCGATGGCTACCTTCATGGACATGTTCCCGATAGGATAATACAGATGACATTCTTTCATCTCCTTTATATCGTCCACGGGGTAGCGAGGAGGCTCCGGTGCAGTAATTTCGACCACCAGAGGCTCCGGTGCAGTAATTTCGACCACCAGAGGCTCCGGTGCATTAATTTCGATCGTCGGTGCATCTGCACCAGCCGGTGGGGCCTCCGTGGAAGCCACGCTGCTTCTCCGCTGCTGGCTTCCGAGATCCGCTGGATGATCTTCATGCTGCACCCGAGCTGCATCTCTTTCGGCTACTAGTACACTCATGGTTTTCTTCATCACATCCATTTCCGATGCCAACCGCGCCACAACATCTGCTTCCCGATCCATCTTTCTCTTACGGCTTCTGTAACCGTACGGGTCATCGTTCTGGGGGAACCCTATTTTCCACGGAATGTGCCCCATGCCTCGTACACGTCCTCCGTGTTCAGGATTCCCGAGGGCTTTTGTCAGCGCGTCGTTCTCTCTGTTGAACTTGATCTTCCCCTCTTGAGCATCCCTCATTGCGTCAATAAGGGCTTGGGTGGGTTTAATTAATTTGCCCCGGTAAACACACTCCCCTGTCTCCGGGTTCAGCGTTCCCCCATGCCCGTACCACCAGCTTTTGGCCCTTGGGTCCCATTCCTCCGTACCTGGACGGATTCCTCGCGCCCTCAGCTCGTTCTCCATCTTCTCCAACCTAGGCAACAAAATGCGATACCCTCCTGGCCCCATAATATGATTGTACTCCTTCTTAGCCGCATTTTCCTTATTTTTTTCGATATTTGAATGAACTGCTCCGATTTCTTTTGCTTCACAAATTCTGGCCAATCATGTTTCAGTTTCTCATATTGTCCTTTGAAATCCGGAGTCTTGTTCTGCTTGACAAAGTCATGGGCTAGATTTTGCTTGAATTTCCGGAATGCGTCGGCCATCTTATGAAGAGCGAACTGTTTGACTAGCCTCCTCCTCTCCTTGTTTTCCTCAATGTTGTTACCCTCCTCATCGAATTTGTTGTATTCCGGAGGTAGAACGAAATGTTCCATAAGCTTCTTGAAGCAATCTTTTTTTGTTCTCTTATCGACAAAAGTGAAACCTGCAGCAATTCGTGCCTTCTTTGGCTCATTCCACTCCTGGACGGTGATCGAGACGTTGTCTCTAACAACGGCTCCGCATTGGCTGACAAACTTGGTGGCGTTCTTGCGGGGCTCCAGCGGCCTGCCGGTTGCATTGTCGACAACCTCGATGGTGCATGTTTCTCCTTGTTTCATCGTCTTGGTTGCGCCACGCTTTGACGACGTACTCGATTGTTTCGACGATCCGGCCGAGGGCTAAAATAAGAAAGAGAGTCGCGCGCGTTAGTACACACATATTTATTCAAATCAGTTAGTTTGTATCACCAGAGGCTCAATGTATATATATACCTCGGCGCCGGAGGTGGTTGCTACTTCCATTTGAAGATCGTCGTTTATCGACGTTTGTTCGGCATCATCTTGCTGACGGCGCCCTTCATCTTCACCGTCAAGGTTCAGATAAGAAGAGATATCATCTTCTTCTTCTCCGGTCGGCACATATAGAATATCGCCGTTTATGATGCCGAACATATGTGCTTCACCGTCCGGACCATAGTTGTCCATAATCGGGTCAGCTCTATCGTCCGCCATTATGTCAGTCCTGAAAACATGTAGTAAAAACAAATTAATTAAGTGAAGAAGGGGGGCGGTGGCGGTGGCGGTGGCGAAAGGGCGGTGGAAAAAGGAGGGGGCGAGGAAGGGGTGGGAGAGGGTGTCGCGGTAGAGCGCGAGACGGGGCGGCAGACGACGGCGTCACGGAGAGTTTTAACTAGAGTTTTTGACCGTGAACCTGCTGCTTCAACTTTGCACTGGCCGACCGCCGATTCGCTGGTTCATTTGCTAGTTTTTTTCAATTTAGATTGATTAATTATTTAAATTGATGATTTTTTAACTCGATGATCTTTTTTATATTCGATGAAACTTTTTCATATTTGATAGTCTCTGTTCTTTTTCATATTCGATGAAACTTTTTATATTCGATGAAACTTTTAAATAGATAGTCTCTGTTCTTTTTCTTCCAAGACGTTCTTCCAAGACGTTCTTTTTCTTCCAAGACGTTCTTCCAAGACGTTCTTTTTCTTCCAAGACGTTCTTCCAAGACGTTCTTTTTCTTCCAAGACGTTCTTCCAAGACGTTCTTCCAAGACGTTCTTTTTCTTCCAAGACGTTCTTCCAAGACGTTCTTCCAAGACGTTCTTCCAAGACGTTCTTCCAAGACGTTCTTTTTCTTCCAAGACGTTCTTTTTCTTCCAAGACGTTCTTCCAAGACGTTCTTCCAAGACGTTCTTCCGAGACGTTCTTCCAAGACGTTCTTCCAAGACGTTCTTTTTCTGCGAGCCCTGTCGGCATCGATGGGCGCGGGGACGAGGGCGGCTATGAGCGCAGCGACGAGCGCAATGCTTCGAGCGGAGGAAGCGAGGAAGGCGGCGACAGGAAGCGAGGAAGGCGGGCGCGGCGCGGGAAAGATGAAAGGATAGGGGTGAACCCTTTAGTCGCGGGCGAGGGCGACGGCGGGCGGCGACGACGGCGAGGGCGACGGCGGGCGGCGTCGACGAGGGCGAGGGCGACGGCGGCGGCAGGCCTTCGGCGCGCGCGCGACGGTTGGAATCGGAGAAGACGAGAGAGATGGAGAAGACGGCGGCAGGGGAGGCGACCCGCACTTGTATTTATAGCCCCCCCCTTTAGTCGCAGTTGGGGACGAGACCCGCGACTAAAGGTACCCTTTAGTCGCGGGTCGCCTCCCCAACCGCGACTAAAGGGTTTTTGGCGGGTTTTTTGCGTTCCCGCGCCCCCCCCCCCCTTTAGTCGCGGTTGGGGAGGCGACCCGCGACTAAAGGGTAACCTTTAGTCGCGGTTTGCCAGACCAACCGCGACTAAAGGCCCCCCCCCCCAAATCTTCTTTTATTTTCAGAACCTTTTATCTTTTTCTTTTCAGAAAAATCATCATTGCTTTTATAGAAACTTCAAACATTTTATTTTCTGTTTTCTAAGCATATTTTCGTAGGAAAAATATGCATAGAGACAATACATTGAATCTGCCTAAAACGGGACAGAAAAAAGAGAATCCATTTAAAGGGAACATTGGCCACAGCCTCTCTCCCCCCCGGCCTGGGCCGGCCTTCGGCCTCGACCCATCTTGCTCACGCCTGCCTGGTGCGGTGGCTGTGATGCCCCGCTGAGAGGCCTCTCGCCCGAGCCGTGAGCGCGCCGCCCCTTTCTTCTCCTATCCGCCCGCTGAGAGGTCGTTTTTGCGTTCCCCGCGCGCAACGACCTTTAGTCGCGGTTGGTCTGGCCTTTAGTCCCGGTTGCACCAACCAGCCGGGACTAAAGGTTAGATGACCAGCTCTGGATTCCTCTTCTTCCCGCCATTTCTTCCCTGTCTTCCCGCCTCTTTCTTCCCGCCACTTTCTTCCCGCCTCCTGTCTTCCCGCCTCCTGTCTTCCCGCTCCCATTTTTCCCGCCATTTCTCACTACATATATGTAGCCCGGCTTGGCCAGCATTATCACATCTCTACAATCTCTCATCACTCTCTCATGGCTTCCACCGCACCCACTCTAACCTACCAGCAGGTGGAGGAGCTTTGCGCCTCGAACTACCCTTGTCCACCGGGCTACCGCGTCCCCACCGGCTGGAGCCTAAGCGCCGGCGGCGTGCCGGTCCCTCCCGTCCCTCAGGGTACTGCGCGTCGGGCGGCCATCACGAACCACTACTACCTCGACCTCACGCCGGAGCAGCGGATGAATCCCCGCTGGCATCCCGATAACCAGCATACTTGGGACGCCTTCTTCATCAATCGGCGTGAGAGGGCGCTCGCCAGGTATGAGGAGGACGGTCTGCCTCCTGGGAACTTCCACGAGGCCGGCCGTCGGCTATGGTGGTACGGCCGGACTCTGCAGAGCGTCATGGACTACATCACGGCCGGCGATATCCCCCGCCTGCGCTACCCTCAGTTCGAGCCACGAGCGCCGCCCGACGACAGCGACGACAGCAGCGACGACGACGGCGGAAACTTAGAAGGCGACGACTACCAGTACAACGACGACAGCGGCTATGAAGACTACGAGTATGCATATTATACGCCTAGGCAGGAGTATGACTAAATCACTCCAAATTTCATGTATCATCATTGGTATCTCGAATCATTCGAAAATGGACACCAAACACATCACGGGTAATATAATTCACATGATCCATTCAACAAAGTTTGGTACAATAAATTATTACACATCATTTCTTCCCTTGTGTCCCTGCTTGCTTACGATTGTGCCGTATCCATGGAGCATCCTCATCATTTAACTTAATGCTTGGGTCGGTGTTCACTTTGAAGGGCGGAATTTCAGCAAACATATTATAATCTTCTGACATGTCTGTCTTGTCCTCCACTCCCATGATGTTTCTTTTCCCTGAAAGAACAATGTGGCGCTTTGGATCATCGCATGATGTACTGATCGTTTTCTTATCTTTCCGTTTCCTCGGTTTGCTACTCATGTCCTTCACATAGAAAACCTGAGCGACATCTTTCGCTAGGACGAATGGTTCGTCAAGGTAACCAAGATTGTTGAAATCCACCATTGTCATTCCGTATTGCTGGTCCACCTTTACCCCACCTCCTGTTAGCTTGAACCATTTGCACCGGAACAAAGGGACCTTAAAGGAGGGTCCATAGTCAAGTTCCCATATCTCCTCTATGTAACCATAATATGTGACCTCTTGCCCATTCTCGGTTGCTGCATCAAAGCGGACACCACTGTTTTGGTTGGTGCTCTTTTTATCTTGGGCGATCGTGTAAAATGTATTCCCATTTATCTCGTACCCTTGGAAAGTCGTTATAGTCGAAGATGGTGTCTTGGCCAACATGTACAGCTGATCTACAACATCATTGTCATTCATTAAATGTTTTCTCAACCAACTGCCGAAAGTCTCCATGTGGGCCTTCCTAATCCAGGATTCAGGCTTCCCCGGGTTGTCAGAGCGTAAAATATTCTTGTGTTTCTCAAAGTACGGAGCCACCAAGCTAGAATTGGTCAGTACAGTGTGGTGTGCTTCAGTCAGAGAATGGCCGTCCATACATATCGTTGATTTCCTTCCGATCGTGCCTTTTCCACTTAGTCTCCCCTCGTGCCGCGATCGAGGAAGACCAATCGGCTTAAGGTCAGGAACAAAGTCAACACAAAACTCAATTACCTCCTCATTTCCATAGCCCTTGGCGATGCTTCCTTCTGGCCTAGCACGGTTACGAACATATTTCTTTAATACTCCCATGAACCTCTCGAAGGGGAACATATTGTGTAGAAATACAGGACCGAGAACGAAAATCTCTTCGACTAGGTGAACCAGGAGGTGCGTCATAATATTGAAGAAGGATGGCGGGAACACCAACTCGAAACTGACAAGACATTGGATCACATCGTTCTGTAACCGTGGTAGAACTTCTGGATTGATTACCTTCTGAGAGATTGCATTGAGGAATGCACATAGCTTCACAATGGCTACTCGAACATTTTCCGGCAGGAGCCCCCTCAAAGCAATCGGAAGCAATTGCGTCATAATCACGTGGCAGTCGTGAGACTTCAGGTTTTGGAACTTTTTCTCCGCCATGTTTATTATTCCCTTTATATTGGACGAGAATCCAGACGGGACCTTCATACTGCTCAGGCATTCAAAAAAGATGACCTTCTCTTCTTTGGTCAGAGCGTAGCTGGCACGACCTTGAAACCATTCCGGATGCCGGTCATCAGGGTCTTTCAAACGTTGCTGGTCCTGCCGTGCTTCCTTTGTATCATTTGTCTTCCCATACACGCCCAAGAAGCTTAGGAGGTTCACGCAAATATTCTTCGTAACGTGCATCACGTCGATTGCAGAGCGGACATCTAGGACTTTCCAATATTCTAGCTCCCAGAATATAGATTTCTTCTTCCACATGGCTGCGTGCCCGTCAGCTCCCTTCGGAACTGATTGTCCGCCAGGACCCTTTCCAAAGATGACTTTCAAATCCTTGACCATATCAAATACCTCAGCACCAGTGCGTTCCGCAGGCTTCGGCCGGTGATCTGCCTTGCCGTTGTAATGCTTGCCTTTCTTTCTTACTGGATGAATTTTCGAAAGAAATCGACGATGCCCAAGGTACACGTTCTTCTTACAATTTGGCAAATGTACACTTTCAGTCTCATGTAAGCAGTGCGTGCATGCATTGTATCCCTTATTTGACAGTCCCGAAAGGTTACTAAGAGCAGGCCAATCGTTGATGGTTACGAAAAGCAACGCTCGTAGGTCAAATTCCTCTTGTTTGTGCTCATCCCACACACGGACACCACCCCACAGCTGTAAAAGTTCATCAACTAATGGCCTTAGGTACACATCGATGTCGTTGCCGGGTTGCTTCGGACCTTGGATGAGCACTGGCATCATAATGAACTTCCGCTTCATGCACAACCAAGGAGGAAGGTTGTAGATGCATAGAGTCACGGGCCAGGTGCTATGGCTGGAGCTCTGCTCGCCAAAAGGATTCATGCCATCCGTACTTAGAGCAAATCTTATGTTCCTTGCGTCAGCTGCAAAATCTTTGAACCATCTGTCGATCTTTCTCCATTGCGTTCCATCTGCGGTGTGTCTCAACTCCCCGTCCGACTTACGGTCCTCTTTGTGCCATCGCAACAACTTGGCATGCTCTTTGTTCCTGAACAGACGTTTCAACCGTGGTATTATAGGAGCATACCACATCACCTTGGCGGGAACCCTCTTCCTGGGTTTCTGGCCCTCAACATCGTCACCAGGGTCATCGCCTCTGATCTTATAACGCAATGCAGTGCATACCGGGCATTCATTCAAATTCTCGTATTCACCGCGGTAGAGGATGCAGTCGTTGATGCATGCATGTATCTTCAGAACCTCTAAACCTAGAGGGCAGACAACCTTCTTTGCTTCGTACGTACTGGTGGGCAACTCGTTATCCTTTGGAAACATATTCTTCAACATTTTCAGCAAGTTTTCAAATGCCGAGTCAGCTACACCTGCCTCTGCCTTCCATTTCAGCAAATCCAGTGTGCAGCCCAGCTTTTTCAGACCATCATCGCATCCGGGGTACAGCGCCTTTCTGTGATCCTCTAACATGCGATCCAAATTCTCCCTCTCCTTTTCAGTTTCGCAGCGTCTCCGTGCATCAGCAATGGTCCGACCAAGATCATCAACGGGATCATCACGTGCCTCTTCTTCACCTTCCCCTTCACCTTCAGCATCCTCCATGAAAGTATCACCGAAATGAGCAAGATAGCTTTCATCGATGAAATCATCCCCTTCTTCATCTTCTTCCATTATAACCCCTCTTTCTCCATGCTTGGTCCAACAATTATAGCTTGGCATGAAACCGTGCCGAAGCAGATGCATGTGAACATCTCTTGAGGAAGAGTAACCCTTCTGATTCTTACAGTTAACACATGGACAGATAACAAACCCCCCCCGCTTGTTCGCATTAGCCACTACGAGGAAATCTTTCAAACCCGTAGTGAACTCGCCGGAGAGTCGGTTAACGTACATCCATTGCCGATTCATCTGCATTATTATAATATAAAATATATAATTAACCATCATGCATTTGTTAAACTAACTAGCTACAAACAATATAAATTAAACAATGAACTACACACATGCATATTTTATCAATGACACATCAAAGGTTCATCAAGTTGCTAACCGCGATCGAGGAGTGTGGCTCCAACACTTCATGTCATGTTTGTTTCATGCTCTTGGGGCATTTCATCAAACACCTTATGTGCATAAGAGGAACCAAAAGCAAACCTAAACCCTAAGTGTGAAGAGAATGGCTCTAAATGGCTAAGCGTTGGCTGCTGGATGGGTATATATAGGGGAGGGGCTTTAGTTGCGGTTGGCCTGGCAAACCGTGACTAAAGGTGCCCGAAGGCCTTTAGTCGCGGTTGTCCTGGCCAACCGCGACTAAAGCCCCTCACGTGCACCAGCTGGCCACCGAGCGCCCTGGGCCCAGGCCTTTGGTCGCGGTTCACCTCCAGAACCGCGACTAAAGGTCCCATTAGTCGCGGTTCCTACAGCTTCGCGACTTATGGGGCTGGACGGAAGCCTGTTTTTCCACCAGTGTTCAACATCGTATCGTGGTGAATGTAACTTGGCTACTTAATAATTGAAGCTGTGTCGACAGATACTAATCGTGGTGCATGTAACTTGTGATGGGGGTTAATATAATATAATATAATATAATATATAATCACTATCAACTCGTTTGGGATCCATTATGATCAACTGTATATGTCTATTCGCCATTGCTGGTCAGTGATCACTGATCACCACCAACCAACTGGCCCCATGTTGCATTAACCCATAGACTTATCTTGTCTATCTTAAAAGTATGCGTAAATCATATATGTACGTCTCCGGGGCTCCACGTCTACGAGGTCCGATTCTTTTTTTTAGCAGGGTACAATCAAAATCGTTTACATACACGAGTATACACTCATCTCTATGAACGTACGCACGCATACCCTATCCCTATAAGCATCTTGGAGAGACTAAGCCGGATCATCATCTTGAAATTGATGAAGTCGCCACTGACGTTTTTATTGTCGACGGGAACGTCTCCTTCCACTCAAAGCACATCACCGAAGGATCTGGAATAAATTCAAAAAAATAAAAGCACCAACGTCAAGTCTGAGACTTAAACTTTGATGGACAAGGAATGCCACAGTCCTCCTAACCATCTAACCACGGGATGGGATGCAATTCCACATGAGCTAATTAAGACTTGATACACGAGGTTAACTACCGGGAGACAGGGATCGCGCGCCTAGCCATGCATGCTGGCCTTGTTTGGACCAGCGAAATGTCCACGGCAAGCCACCCATGCCCACAAGACTGAAGACTACATCGGTTGGTGTCCCATTCCCAAAACGCTTTCATCAAATCAAGCAGCATACATGGTATTTTATGTTTGTGCGGGGCTTCGCCCGATCCCTACACCATGCAAAAGCTCCTTGCTGCTAAAGTTAGACATTAAAAAGACTTTGATTTCGTTCGTTGGGACTATTTTTTGAATTTGCTTCAAAGGTGCGGCTTTATATGGACCTTCTTTTATCCACACATAGCCTCACAAAATCAAATTGTCAATTTCTGGTATACAAGGTGACCCAGAAATTTCCCCCTTGGCAAGCCACAGACATTAACATTGTTGGGCGATCCACTCTTGTGAAATCTATGTTACCCTCCTAGGCCATCTACTATCTCACCGCACTCGGTATTCCAGTTGGCACCACCGATGATATAACTAAGATTCGGAGAGCCTTCTTATGGGCCGGTGCAAATAAGGTGTCAGGAGGACAATGCAAGGTTAACTGAAAGCTGGTTTGTAGACCCTTAAACCTAGGTGGATTAGGAATCCTCGACCTCGATAAATTCTCTAGAGCACTCACGCTTCGGTGGCTATGGTTTGAATGGGTGGACCCCCGGAGAGCTTGGGTTGGTTTTGACATCCCTTACGATGATGCCGACATGGATCTTTGCTACTCTGCGACGACGGTTACCATGGGTGATGCCACCAAGGCAAGTTGCTGGTTCACGCCTTGGCTGCAGGGGAAAAGTCAAAGGACTTGGCTCCGGGTACCTTCTCCCTTTCAAAGTGCAATAATGACTGTGTGGCAAAGGCTTTGACAAACAATGATTGAATCCTCCGCATCGACATGCAGGGAGGCCTCTTTGTTGACCACATACAACAATTCGTCAATCTATGGAGCAAGATCGAGGAGGTTCAACTTACGACCGACACTGAAGATGTCATTGAATGGAAATTTATGACAGACAGATGCTACTCTGCTGCCACGGCATATAGAATCCAATTCACTAGACTCATAAAATCTAACATGCCTAGGGTGGTGTGGAAGGTTTGGGCACCGCAAAATATTAAATTCTTCACATGGCTTATTCTCCAAGACAGAGTTTAGACGGCGGATAGAGTTGCTCGTAGGGGTTGGCCCAATTGCGGTTTTTTCAGCTTTGTTAAGAACCGGGATCTGCCGCACACGTCATTTTCAAATGTCTCTACTCGGATAGGATTTGGAATATGATCAACGATTGGCTGGGGATTCAGTCGCACACGACCGTTTGGGCTCATCTTCCATCCGTTCAAAGATGGTGGGGCGCGAGTGGACTTCTCAATGGCGCAAACAAAAAGGCCTTCAACTCTCTGAAGATGTTAATATGTTGGGCAATTTGGAACAAGAGGAGTGCAAGAATCTTTCAAAACAAGGCCTCCTTGCCCACTCACGTATTTTCATCCATGGAGGCGGAGGCGTAGCTATGGGTGAAGGCATGAGCAAAGTATCTGCGAAATATTATTCCGGGAGAGTAATCCCTCTGTATCTTATATTTGACATCTCTGGTCATGTAACCTCGTATTTTCCTCTGTTTAATTAAAAAACTACATTGGTGCACGTCCAAGCATCGCGCTCGGTTCAAAACCCCGTTGCATATTGTCCAGCCGTTAACGGGCGTTGACGAGTCATACACAGTTGGAGAAAAGACATGTACTCTACCGCACACAGTTTGTTTGTCAAAAGGGTGTGGGGAAGGATACCATCGCACACAATTGGCGCCGATTAAACGTGGGTGACAGGGAATCCATCCCACATTATTAGTAACAACAAAAAAATGTGTGTTTGCTGGTTCCCATATCACACTCACACACAATGCAAAAGGCACCTTCATGTGTGAAGCATGGCACACGGTTGATTACAAAGAAATGTGTGTGTTGGTGGCGCCTATCACACACAGTTTGTTTGTTAAGAGCATTCACAGCCGGCTACATCAATTCAATCCCTCAAATGCCCATCAACGCATTTGGACGCGTAAGCGGACAGTGACCGGTCGCACCTTAAATAATTGATTACATAACAAGACATCTCGGTTATGAATCCTCGAATTCACATAATTATATGCACATGAAACATAATATTAAATGGAGCCATTCCGATCCGCCGTGCTCATGTACGATGTTTGGTTGCGCTCCTCGGAGTGTTGTTGTGGTCACCGGCGAGGTAGAGTATGACATGGGACACGCACCGACTCATGGGACTCGAGGCGCCGACGTCTTTCATGCCCTACTTTTCCTCGTTGAAGTCCGTCATTTGGGGTGCCCGGTTGATGCGAGGTTGACGATGGATCCGTTGTGGTCGGAGATCAACACGTCGACCATGACTCGGTTGCGACACCTGGGATTACGGATTTACACGCCATCTGTCTTGGCACCGGAGAGCGCAACTCCGCCTCATCGACGTTTTTGTGAGGGATGGCATAGCTGATGACCCAGAAGTATAGGGGATTAATTGTAGTCCTTTCAATAAGTAAGAGTGTCGAACCCAACAAGGAGCATAAGGAAATCATAAGGAGTTTTCAGCAAGGTATTCTGTGCAAGTGTTCTAAGTAACAGTGATGCATAGTTTCATAGCAAGATAATTATAGCAAGTAACAAGTAAAAAAAGTAGTAAGTGTGCAGAAATGTGTCCCAATCCTTTTTGTAGCAAAGGACAAGCCTGGAAGTTCTCTTATATAAAGGGAAACGGTCTCAAGGAGACATGGGAATTTCTATCTAGTCATGTTCATCATGTTGAGTTGATTCACATTCATTACTTTTATAATTAGATATGTGGGTCGACTGCTCCTAAGATGATGTTCCTACTTGAACAAGCAACCCACTTATGATTACCCCTCTCGCAACCATCCGCAACTATGAAAGAAGAATTAAGATAAATCTAACCATAGCATGAAACATATGGATCCAAATCAGCCCCTTATGAAATAAAGCATAAACCAGGGTTTAATCTTATGTCACTCTAGCTACTTATTACTTCACAATGCCTTTCCTTAGGCCCAAGTACGGTGAAGTGTCATGTAGTCGATGTTCACATGACACCACCAAAGGAAGCAGCAACATACACATCATCAAAATATCAAACGAATACTAACTTCACATGATTACTTATAATAAGACTTCTCCCATGTCCTCAAGAACAAAAGTAAGTACTCAAAAATCACCACCATGTTCAATATCAGAGGTATAATAGATATGACAAAATATATGAACATATTATCTTCCATTAAATAAACCAACTAGCGTCAACTACAAGACGCAATCAACACTAGTAGTAACCCACACGTACCAATCTCAGGTTTTGAGACAAAGATTAAATAAAAGAGATGTACTAGGGTTTTACATGAGATGGTGTTAGTGAATATGTTGATGAAAATTGATCCTCCCATGAAAGAGGAAGCATTCGTGATGATGATGGGTGAATCACTGTCTCAGAGCAAAATGGCATCTGCCCACGTTCATGCCTCAAGACGGCGGCGCTTCATCCTGAAATAATCATCTTGATTTTTTTTCTAGGTCACAACAGATCATATAGCAGAAGAGGGGGTGTTGGGCCTGCTTGTGGGCCTCCCAAGCCATTGGGGGCGCCTAGGGGGTAGCTGCACCCTGTTGGCTTCGGAGCCACAGGTGCCCCCCTCATGTCGCTTGAACTACATCGGTATTTTCCCCCAAAGAGGAAAGGATGATGCAGCACAACAACGGTAGCTATTTCCCTCAGTGATGAGACGATGGTTATCGAACCAGTAGGAGAAGCACGCAACACTATGTAGACGGCATGTGCACACAAATAACAAACACTTGCAACCCGACTTAGGAGAGGGGTTGTCAAGCCCTCACGGGTAAAAAGATAGATAGTTTGGTGATAGTTTGGATAAATAGATCTCTTGTAAACATGAAATAAAATAAATAACAAAAAAGTGCAACAAGGTATTTTTGTGTTTTTGGTAATATAGATCTGAAAATAAAAGTTGCAACTAAAGGAAAATACAAATAGCAATATGGATGTGAAAGTATATGATGATAAAATAGACTCGGGGTCCGTAGATTTCACTAGTGGCTTCTCTCAAGAAAATAGCAACGGTGGGTGAACAAATTACTATTGGGCAATTGTTAGAAAAACAAATAATCATGACGATATCCAAGACAATGATCATGTGTATATGCATCACATCCAAGATTAGCAGACCAACTCCGGCCTGCATCTACTACTATTACTCCACACATCGACCGCTATCCAGCATGCATCTAGTGTATTAAGTTCATGGAAAAATAGAGTAATGCAATAAGAACGATGACATGATGTAGACAAGATCTATTAATGTAGGAATATACCCCATCTTTTTATCCTTAATAGCAACAATACAAGCATGCCTTGGTGCCCCTTCTGTCACTAGGAAAGGACACCACAAGATCGAACCCATCACAAAGAACCCCTTCACATTGCATGATAAATAGATCAAGTTGGCTAAACAAAACCCAAATATTAGAGAAGAAATACGAGGCTACAATAATCAAGATTGGATATAAAATTCAAGGCAAAATCTGATCATAAACGCATTGTTCATCGGATCCCAACAAACACACCAGACAAAAGCATTACATCAAATAGATCTCCAAGAGACCATTGTATTGAGATACATAGAGAGAAGAAGCCATCTAGCTACTGCCCATGGACCCGTAGATCTTATATGAACTACTCACGTATCATCTGAGAGGCACCAATGAGGATGATGAACCCCTCTGTGATCGTGTTCCCCTCCGTCGGAGTGCCAGAATAGGGCTCTAGATTGGATCTCGTGGTTCTGGAACTTGAGGCGGCTGGAATTGTTTTTCGTCGACACCCTTAGGGTTTCTCGAATATTGGGGGATTTATAGGGCAAAGAGGCGGTGTAGGAGGCCACCGAGGAGGGCACCACCCATGAGGGTGCAATTGGGCTCCCTCGCACTCCGAAGTGGGTGGTGCTCCCCTCGGAGCCCCCCTATGGTACTTCTTTGGCCCATCTTGTGTCTTCTAGCCTAGAAAAATTCTCCAAAAAGTTCGCTGCCTTTGGACTCCGTTTGGTACTGATTTCCTGTGAAGTAAAAAAAGCAAGCAAAAAACAACAACTCGCATTGGGCACTATGACAATAGGTTAGCCCCATAAAATGATATAAAGTTTCTATAAAATGATTTTAAAACATCCAAGAATGATAACATAACATCATGGAACAATCAAAAATTATAGATACGTTGGAGACGTTTCATCATCCCCAAGCTTAATTCCTACTCGTCCTTGAGTAGATAAATGATAAAAACAGAATTTTTGATGTGGAATGGTTCCTATCATGTTCATCACATATTCTTTTCTTTGTAGCATGGCCATTTGGACTTCTATATGGTTCAAAGCAATAGTCTAGTTTTGACATGAAGACTTTGATACTCAAGCATATCAATAAGTAGCCATGTCTTTCAAAATATCAACACTAAAGAAAGTTACCCCTAGCCCATCATGCTCAATCATTTATCTATTAATGAAACAGACTCACATATTAGCTACACCCAATGCTCAAGGACGATCATAGTTCCCCTAGTCGGTGCTTTTAATAAGAAGAAAGGAGACATAAAGTGAAAATTTCATAAAATAAATTGAAAGGCCCTTCGCAAAGGGAAGTACGTATTTGTAGAGGTGTCAGAGATCAAAGCAAAAATTTAGAGATAAAACTTTGTGGGAGGTATACTTTTCCCGTCAACGAGAACAACTTAGAGTTCCCCATACTTTCCATGCTAGATACATCATAGGCGGTTCCCAAACAGAAAATAAAGTGTATTCCTTTTCCATCATTTATTTCACATTCTATGACTAGTCGTATCCACGGGTACCGTCCATACCAATACTTTCCAAGGAATTTATTATTTGAGAACATTTTTTTCATTTCGGGACTCAGCATCCCTATTACCGCCATACTCTCGTGCAATGACAAGTGAATAAACACTCATCTTGAGAATAACACATCTATCATGAAAAATTACAAGCCAACCTTCACCGCCTCATGAGCTAGTACGGGTACACAAAACATAAATTTATTTTGAAAATTAGAGATGGCACACACAAATTTGCTTAGAGCAGCAAGGAGATACCACATATATGTATGTATAGTGGACTCATATGGCAAAACTGGGTTTAAAGAGTTGGGATGCACAAGTAGTATTCCTACTTAGTACAAGTGAAGGATAGCAAATGTTGGGAAGCACCCAACCAAGAAACTAAAATTCACGTAAACATGCATTGAGGATAACTAACACCGAATAATGCACCATAAGTAAGATGTAATTTCATTGCATAACTATTGACTTGAGTGCTTGCATAGGGAATCACAAACCTTAACACGAATATTCTTACTAAAGCATAATTACTCATCAACATGACTCACATATCACTATCATAATATCTCAAAACTATTACAAAGAATCAAGTTTAGTTTGTCCAATGATCTTCATGAAAGTTTTTATGACATCCCTCTTGAATATCTATCACTTTGGGACTAGTTTCATATGTTTCTTTTGCTTTTGAGAAGCTCAAATAATTTAAGTGAAGACTATGAGGATAGAAAATTTCATCTCTCCAAATAATCTACGTGAAGCATGAGAGGATTTATTCAAACATGATAAACCACACCGTGCTCAAAAAGATATAAGTGAAGCACTAGAGCATTTCCATAGATCTAAAAGATTTAAGTGAAGCACATAGAGAAATTCTAACAAATCATAGCATATTTTGGCTCTCTCAAATAGGTGTGTCCAGCAAGGATACAAATGACAAAAAATCAAAACAAGCAAAGATTCATATCATACAAGACGCTCCAAGCAAGACACATAATATGTGACGAATAAAAATATAGTTTCAAGTAGAATACCGATGGTTGTTAGAAGAAAGAGGGGATGCCACTCGGGGCATCCCCAAGATTAGTTGCTTGATACTTCTTGAATATTGTCTTGGGGTGCAGCAAGTATCCCCAAGCTTAGGATTTTGTACTCCTTATTCCTTCATCCATCTGATCTCACCCAGAATTTGAAAACTTCAATCACACAAAACTTAACAAAATTCTCGTGAGATCCGTTAGTATAATAAAGCAAAAATTACTACCTTAAGGTACTGTTGCAAACCCATTCATATTTTAATATTGAATTATATCTACTGTATTAAAAGTTTATCATGGCTTATACCACCTAATACAAGTCATAGCTTCATCAAAACAAGCACACAATGCAATGAAAACACAATTTGTCTTAAACAGAAAGTCTGTAGTAATCTGTACTATAACCATACTTCTATAACTTTAAAATTTCTGAAACATTAGGAAAACATAAATAATTTGTAGCAGAATACTTCTAAAAAATTTAAGCTCATTATCAAGCTCCAGTAAAAAATGAAAATTCATGCACTGGAGACAAAGTTTCTGTTTCAGATTCAGCATTGTTTCTACTTATCTTATGAATCATCCTAAGGTCTTACTTGGAAAAAACACTAAATAGAACATAAAAATACATTCATAACAGAAGTAATTGTTCAAACACTCAAAAAAACAGAAAACAAAAAGCAAAAATAAATTTATTCATTGGGTTGCCTCCCAACAAGCACTATTGTTTACGCCCCTAGGTAGGCATAACGCATTGATTTCAAGTATTGTCATCCGTGGAGGATGATCCATAGGTGGCCCTCATTATAGATTCATATGTAAATTTAATCTTGGTTCTAGGTAAGTGTTCCATACCCTTTCTTAGTGGAAAATGAAATTTAATATTCGCTTCTTTCATGTCAATCATGACACCTATAGTACGTAAAAATAGTCTACCAAGTATAATGGGACAAGACGGATTGCAATTAATATCAAGGACAGTAAGTCTATGGGAATTCATATTTTCAAGAATAATAACATCATTAATTCTTGCCAAAGGCTTTTTAATATTAGAATCCGCCAAGTGCAAATTAAGAGAATATTCTTCAATATTGGTAAGACCAAGCACATCACAAAGAGACTTAGGAATTGTGGAAACACTAGCACACAAATCACATAAAGCATTGCACTTATAATTTTTAATCTTGACTTTGATGGTAGGTTCCCATTCATCATGCAATTTCCTAGGAATAAAAACTTCTAATTCCAACTTTTCTTCAGAAGTTTTCATCATGGCATCAACAATATGTTTAGTAAAAGCTTTAATTTGTTCATAGGCATGAGGTGAATTTATCATGGATTACAACAAATCAATACAATCAATAAAAGAGCAACTATCATAATTAAAGTCTTTGTAATCCAAAATAGTGGGCACATCACTTGTTAAAGTCTTGACCTCTCCAAACCCACTTTTATCAAAAATTTCAACAAGATTTTCACCGTCCGAATTATCGGGATGCCTTCTAGCTAAAGTTGACTCATCACAAGTACCTTTTTATTCAATATTAACATTACTAAACAAGAAATCGATAGAAGAAACACCAATCATTTTAAGATCTTCAACATTTTTATTAAAGCAATCACTAGAAAACGCTCTTTCTAAAAATTCTCTTTTAGCTCTAGGCATAGCGGTTATGTTCTTACTTTCATCCATAGAAGCATATGAAGCATTATTTGATTCCTCTACTTTAGGGACAAAAAAATTCAACTTGAGATTTTCCACATCGTTAGAAATTCTATCAATACTTCTAGCCATATCCTCAATCTTACTCAACTTTTCTTCTATCATAGTCTTGAAAACTTTTTGAGTGTTGCTAAATTCTTTAATAATATTCTCAAGATTGGAGGGGTTCCTATTACCATAGGAATTACCAGAATTATTAGAGGAATTTCGAGGAAAAGGACTAGGATTGAAATTTCCTCTATAAGCATTGTTGTTGAAATTGTTTCGCGAGATACAATTCACATCTATGGCATCACTATTTTGCTCAATCAAAGTAGAAAAAGGCACATCATTAAGATCAATAGCAGCATTTTTATTAGCAACCAATTTCATAAGAGCATCAACTTTTTCACTCAACGTACTAATTCCTTCTACCGAATTAACCTTTTTACTAGTAGGTGCCCTTTTGGTATGCCATTGTGAATAATTTGCCATAATGTTATCTAGAAACTTAGTAGCTTCACCCAAAGTAATCTCCATAAAAGTACCACCCACGACAGAATCTAAAAGATTTCTAGAAACAAAATTCAATCCCTCATAAAAAATTGTATGATCATCCAAAGATTTAACCCATGAGTCGGCCAATTCCTAATCATCAATGTCATTCTTTCCCAAGATTGCGAAACATGTTCATTCTCAAGTTTCTTAAAGTTCATGATTTGAGTTCTAAGAGAAGTAATTTTTGTGGTCGGAAAATACTTAGTGATAAAAGCATCTTTGCAATTATTCCAAGAATCAACACTATTGCGAGGCAAAGATGCGAACCAAATTTTAGCACGATCACGCAAAGAAAACGGAAATAATTTCAACTTCACAATATAATTGTTCACATCTTTTTTCTTTTGCATATCGCATAATTCTACAAATGTGTTTAGATGGGACGCGACATCCTCATTAGGAGTGCTGAAAAATTGCTCCTTCATAACAAGATTCAGCAAAGCGGTATTAATATCATAAGACTCCGCACTAGCAACGGTACGAACAATCGAAGTGCCAATAAAACCATTATTGTTGATTCTAGAAAAGTCACACAACTTGGTGTTCTCATGGGTTATCGTGACTACGCACTCAAGAACAGATCTAACGAGAAAACGGTAATTTTTGTGAAGTGGGAGAGATGAAAACAAGACGCAACAGGCAAATAATGTAAATTGCAAGGAGATGAGATTTGTGATTAGGAACCTGATAATATTGACGATGTCTCCCCGGCAACGGCGCCAGAAATTCCTTTTGATGTCGCTTGAACTACGTCGGTGTTTTCCCCAAAGAGGAAGGGATGATGCAGCACAACAAGTTTACGTATTTCCCCTAAGTGATGAGACCAAGGTTATCGAACGAGTAGGAGAATCACGCAACACTATGTAGACGACGCATGCACATAAATAACAAACACTTGCAACCCGACGTAAGAGAGGGGTTGTTAATCCCTCACGGGTAAAATGATAGATAGTTAGGTGATAGTTTGGATAAATAGATCTCTCGTCAACGCAAAATAAAAGAAGTAACAAAAAAGTGTAGAAATATATTATTATGTTTTTGATAATATAGATCTGAATAAATAAGTTGCAAATAAAGGAAAAGACTAATAGCAATATGCATTTGAAAGTATATGATGATGAAATAGACCCGGGGGCGGTAGATTTTACTAGTGGCTTCTCTCAAGAAAATAGCAACGGTGGGTGAACAAATTATTGTTGGGCAATTGATAGAACAACAAATAATCATGAGGATATACAAGAAAATGATCATGTATATAGGCATCACGTTCAATATTAGTAGACCGACTCCTACATGCATCTACTACTATTACTCCACACATCGACCGCTATCCAGCATGCATCTAGTGTATTAAGTTCATGGAAAAATAGAGTAATGCAATAAGATCGATGAAATGATGTAGACAAGATATATTTATGTAGGAATATACCCCATCTTTTTATCCTTAATAGCAATGGTACATGCATGCCTTGCTGCTCCCTCTGTCACTAGGAAAGGACACTGCAAGATCGAACCCATCACAAACCACCTCTTCACATTGCAAGATAAATAGATCAAGTTGGCGAAACAAAACCCAAATATCGGAGAAGAAATATGAGGCTATGATAATCAAGATATTTGGGTATGATAATCAAGATATTTGTGCGGTGTGTTTGTTGGTTCCGATCAACAACGAGAAGAAATATGAGGCTATGTAGCAAGGGACAAGCATGGACAAAGTCTTATAGGAGGAAAAACGCTCCCGAGGACACACGGGAATTTCTGCATGATAGTTTTCATCATGTTCATATGATTCACGTTCGTTACTTTGATAGTTTGATATGTGGGTGGACCGACGCTTGCGTACTGCCCTTACTTGTACAAGCATCCCACTTATGATTAACCCCTCTCGCAAGCATCCGCAACTACGAAAGAAGAATTAAGACAAAGTCTAACCATAGCATTAAACTAGTGGATCCAAATCAGCCCCTTACGAAGCAACGCATAAACTAGGGTTTAAGCTTCTGTCACTCTAGCAACCCATCATCTACTTACTACTTCCCAATGCCTTCCTCTAGGCCCAAATAATGGTGAAGTGTTATGTGGTCGACGTTCACATAAGACCACTTGAGGAAAAACAACATACAACACATCAAATTACCGAACGAATACCAAATTCACATGACTACTATTAGCATGACTTATCCCATGTCCTCGGGAACAAAAGTAACTACTCACAAAGCATAATCATATTCATGACCAGAGAGGTAATGAGTAGCATCAAAGATCTGAACATAAACTCTTCCACCAAGTAATCCAACTAGCATCAACTACAAAGATTAATTAACACTACTAGCAACCTTACAAGTACCAATCGGAGTCGCGAGACGGAGATTGGTTACAAGAGATGAACTAGGGATTGGAGATGAGATGGTGCTGATGAAGATGTTGATGGTGACGAGTCCCCTCCGATGAGAGGAGTGTTGGTGATGACAATGGCGACGATTTCCCCCTCCGGGAGGGAAGTTTCCCCGGGAGGATCGTCGTGCCGGAGCTCTAGATTGGTTCTGCTCAAGTTCCGCCTCGTGGCTGCGGCGAATCCTCGAAAAAGCCTCCTCCTGATTTTTTTCTGGACGAAACCCTTCATATAACAGAAGAGGGGGGCCACCGGGCCAGCTGGGTGCCCACAAGCCCCCTAGGCGCGGCCAGGGGGTGGTCGCGCCTAGCAGGCTTGTGGCCACCTGCTGGCTCCCCTCTGGCACTTCTTCAGCCCAGTATTTTTCATAATTCCCGAAAAAAATCCTCGTTGATTTTTACAGCGTTTGGAGTTGCGCAGAATAGGTATCTCAAACTTGCTCCAATTTCAGGCCAGAATTCCAGCTGCCGGCATTCTCCCTCTTCATGTAAACCTTGCAAAATAAGAGAGAAAAGGCATAAGTATTGTATCGTGAAGCGAAATAACAGCCCAAGAAGCGATAAATATCAACATGAAAACATGATGCAAAATGGACGTATCAACTCCCCCAAGCTTAGACCTCGCTTGTCCTCAAGCGAAAGCCTAGCTCAATAAATATGTCCACATGTTTAGGGAGAGAGGTGTCGACAAAACAAGATACGAACATGCGGGCATCATGATCATGATCAGAATAGCAATACCAACATATAATCCCTCATGCTAAAGTGACAATTCCTTCACAAAGTAAAGCATGGATCAAGAACCTTATCGAGAAGTAACAACCGATAGCCTTTAGTCATTGAAGCAATTGCAATTTATCACAACATCAGAAAGAGTCAAATAAGAGCTTGTAAAGAAAATCCACATACTCAATCATCCTTTCATTCTCTACAATTGCTACAACTCACGTGGTATTCATGAGATCAAAGTTTCAGCTGGACACACAGAAAGATAGGGGCTTATAGTTTTGCCTCCCAACTGCTTACCTCAAGGGTAATGTCAACAATAATAATTCATGAATACTTACTTCCAAGTTGACATATGAATTTAGATATTTCCCGAGCATGTGACGGTAGCCAAGACAAAGGCGAGATAAGGAATTGGTGAAGATCACCATGACTCTTACAAGGGCAAAAAGTAAAGGTACAAGATAGGCCCTTCGCAGAGGGAAGCAGAGGTTGTCATGCGCTTTTGAGGTTTGGATGCATGTCCTCTTAGTGCGGAGGAACGTCACTTTATATTGCCTCCTATGATAAAGAACTTTATTATGCAGTCTGTCGCTTTTATGTCTTCCTCATCACAGGTTCGTACAAAGCTTATTTTCCACACACTAATAGATCATACATATTAGAGAGCAGTTTTTATTGCTTGCACCGATGACAACTTACTTGAAGGATCTTAGTCAATCCATAGGTAGGTATGGTGGACTCTCATGGAAAAACTGGGTTGAAGGTTTATGGATGCACAAGTGGTATCTCTACTTGGTGCGAGAGTTTTGGCTAATATGAGGTGGAAGCAGTCGTCACATGCTAAGGGATCTCTAATCATATAACGTTGTTCGGAACCAAGCAAACACAATTCTTTATGTTGTCTTCCTTGCCCAACATCTACTTCTAGGCATGTAATAGTTTAGTGAGTGTTCACAATCATAGATGGTGTCAAAGATGATATATTTATACGTGAACCTCTCCTTCTTTATCACTTCCTATTAATTGCAACAATGACCAAGGTCTACGTTTGTCTACCTTCAACAAGTTTCAATCATCATTCTTTTTATATGTGAAGCCATCACTTCCCATAAGACCATTACATGATCTTTCATGCTTTTGTTCTTTTCTCAATCTTTTTTATCATGGCAAGAAGCAAAGCTCTTCAACTAAGACACTCTTTATTATATGGCTCACGACATCGAATACATCGGGGGTGACACAAAGCAAAACTCAAGACTAAACACTAAGACTTTTATTCTACTCACTACAGGAATCACCTTCTTTGCCGTCTGCCATCACAAATTGCAAAGACAAAATCCCGGACGACAAAGACAAAACAACAGACGGCAAAGAATCTCACGGCCGGCAAAATTTCTGCATCAGCCTACGACGGCATAGGACCTTCTTTGCCGTCTGTCCCCCCAAAGCGGACGGCAAAGCTCTTTGCCGTCAGCTTTCCTTAGTAGCAGTTGGCAAAGTGCTCGAGACGGCAGCCGACAGGCATTGCCTCCGTTAGGGGTTAACGGAGGCATTGCCGTCTGCCTCCCCCTTTATCTTTGCCATCTGCCTCCTCCTCCTCCCCCCTCCACTCTTTGCCGTCTGCCTCCCCCTTTATCTTTGCCATCTGCCTCCTCCTCCTCCCCCCTCGAGTCTTTGCCATCTGCCTCCTCCTCCCCCTCCTTTGTGCCCTCTTCTTTGCCATCTGCCCACCCTGGAGGCATACGGCAAAGAGCCTATATAGACACCCTAGGATGCACAGCTGGGTGCCATGTGGCACCTTTGCCATCTGCCAGCTGATGGCACAGGTCTTTGCCATCAGCTGGCAGACGGCAAAGAGCCCATATAGTACCTGTTTTTTTGTTTTATATTATTTCACAGCACATATATATATATATATATATTTTACATCACATTTAAATAATTCACCACACATATATGATATATAGTTCACCACACATATACTTGCCAACACATATATATATAATTCACCACACATATATGATATACATATAAATCAATGTACATCGCCATATATCGAAAGAACCAACATACAAAGTATTGCACTGTTTATCCATATATACATATACATATAGTTCGACATTGTTCATCAACTCAAATGAAAACTAGATGATATACATATAAAGTTCATCCATCGACATTGTTCAACTCCATGAATGCCAGCTTCCATGCATGTAGTATATCAAATCTGCAAAAATGTGAATAAGAAAGTCAGAAGAAGAACAAAATATGATGTTTTTCAGCTAATTATGTCATTTTTAGCGGAAAACAAGCTAAGAATATAATATTCATGAGCTAACCAAGGTTCTTATGCCATTTTTAGCTTATTATGGCATTTTGGAGCTAAATGTGTTAATTAAAGCCAGGATAATATGAAAGACGAGAAGAAAGAGGAGGAGGAGGAGAAGAAGAAGAAATCAAGAAGAAGGAGGAGAAGGAGGAGAAGTACTAGAAGGTCCTTGGCCTTCTCCTCCTCCTCCTTCTCCTTCTTCTCTTCTTCTTCTTCTTCTTCTTCTTCTTCTTCTTCTTTCTTTTCATTTTGCCTATTTCTTCTCCTCTTCTCCTCTTGTTGGAGCTAAATTACCTAATTATGTCTTTTTGGAGCTAAATGGGCTAATTATCCCATTTTAGAGGAAAACAAGCTAAGTATATAATATTCATGAGCTAACGAAGGTTCTTATGCCATTTTGAGGTTATTATGGTATTTTGGAGCTAAATGGGCTAATTATGTCATTGTTGGGGAAATTAAAGCAAGGATAATATGAAAGAGGAGAAGAAAGAGGAGGAGGAGGAGAAGAAGAAGAAATCAAGAAGAAGGAGGAGAAGGAGGAGAAGGAGGAGGAGGAGAAGGACTAGAAGGTTGTGACATCCTCGACTTTTGCTACAGTAATGATTGTAATTAAGCGACACTGATCCCGCGCTAATGATGCCACGTCATCGCAAGTGATATCAATGATCTCGTGTTGGTTGAAACCGAATAAAATTCGAAGCTTCAAAATAAAGTCAGACGAGAAAATATTTTATGTTGTTGAAATAAAAACGTCAGGGAGTTATCAAAAATTCCCTAACGGATTATAATATCGAATCGGGCACTTTTAGAATTATTGATAATCCCAATATATTTGAAAGTGGAGCTTTAAATCAAGTAAACAAGAGAAAGATAGTAAATGAAAATAAATATATAAAAGAAAGAATAAAAAGTATATATAGTAAATTATAAAAGAAA
This sequence comes from Hordeum vulgare subsp. vulgare, assembly GCF_904849725.1. NCBI lineage: Eukaryota > Viridiplantae > Streptophyta > Magnoliopsida > Poales > Poaceae > Hordeum > Hordeum vulgare. The sequence goes on from NC_058520.1 coordinate 513,991,408, forward strand.
GTATTAAAGATAATAATAATAAAAGAAAGAAAATAAAAGAAATTAAAGTGAAAAAAAAGGAAATTATAAAGAGGAAATAATAGAAAAACAAAAACAAAACAAAACAAGACAAAAAAAAGGCACCCACCCCCTGGCCCAACTCGGCCTAGAGGCCCAGCCGGCCAGGCTAAAGCACCCGCGGGGGGGGGGGGGAACCCTAACGCTATCCCCCCGGCTCCCCCACTCCCGTTTTCTCCCTGAGCCGCCGCCACCCCACCCCTGGGCTCCCGCCTCGACCACCCACGTCCCACCTACCCCACCGACACCTCCCACTCACCCCTCGTCTCCCTCCCACCTCGCGAGGAACACCCCCCCTCTCTCGTCGGTCTCCCTCAGGAGACCGAGCCACCCCCCACGCCAGATCCCCCTGGCTCGCCCCCTCTCCATCCCCACGATCTCCCACCGAGCCCCTCTCCCATCCCGCCGGCGGCCTCTCCTCCTCCCGCCAGCAGCCCTACCCACAGCCTCCTCCTCCCGCGGCGAGCCCCCTCCCTGGCCGGCGCGCCACCTCCTCCCGCGGCGAGCCCCCCTCCGTGGCCGGCGCGCCACCTCCTCCCGCGGCGAGCCTCCTCCCTGGCCGACGAGCCCCACCTCGGCCGGCGGCCCCCCCTCCTTCCCGCCGGCGAGCCGCCCCCACCTCGGCCCTCCATCCCGCCGGCCGCCCCTCCGGGAGCCCCGTCGGCCTTCTCCCGCTCGGTCCGGGAGGGACCGGGCAGGGAGACCGGCCTCCCTCGGCCCCTTCACCACGCCGGCGAGCCCCTCCCCCACCGGGCCTCCCCTACGCCTCTTCCTCGCCGGATCCGGCCGGTTCCCCCTCGCCGGCGCGTCATCACCATCATCACCGTCCCCTCCACCACCGGAACCACCCCGTCTCCACCGTCACCTTCGTGCGAACTCCGGCTTCACCGGTCCGTCTCGTCACCGTCGGTGAGCCCCTCCTCGGGCTCCTCCCACCATGTCGATCTCCTCGCCGTCCTGGTTCCGTTCCGGCAAACGGGACCTCGATCCGTCGATGGTAGACTCCGGTAGGAGGATTTGAACTTTCGGTTCTTCTAGGTGGAGTTAGCAGAGAGTTCTGTGTCTCTGTTAACAAAGAGAGAGATGAGAGTTTTGAGAGAAAAAAAATAAAAAGAATAAATGATGTATTAAATGCGTATGTATGTATGTATGTATGAGATGTGATGTATGTATTTGCGTATATGGATATTTAGAGGAATACGGTATTTGCACGGTTAGGTATCTAATAAAAAAAAGATGAGTAAATAGCCTTGGGTCACTTACCGGTGGGGCCAATGCACCCGCTGTCTATGACAGGGAGGCCCCACGCGAGAGTTAATATAAATTATAAAAATAATGTTTTTCTTAAATAAATAAATAAATAGATATATTAGTTAAAATAATTAATTAACATAATTAGAGTATGACACGTGGGTCCCTCGTTGAATTAATCTGATTAATAAATAATTAATCTTAATAAAAACTTGTGCCTATGACGTTCGGGACCCGCAGGTCAGTTGACCGGTCAAATGTTGATGTCAGCATGACATCGCGATGATGTCGTAATGGGATTTTATTAAAATATTTAAATCTGTTTTTAATTCTTAAATAATTAATAAAACTTTGAAAATTAATATTAAATAATCCGTAAGTCAAATCAAAATATTTTCAACATGAAAGTTGATCAGCAAAGCGAGACGAACCCGGATACACGGCCCGTTCGTCTGTCACGCGTCCCTAGCATAGCAAACATGGAACTTTTCCATCGTTTCCAGTATAACTGGTAGTAGCCCGAGACCCGGAAAATATCGTCAGATATTCTTCCGACCCGTCCATGACGGATGTTGCTGCGTTAGCTCATGTCTAGCCTGCATCTTACCATGTCATGCTTTGTGTTGCATCGGTGCTATTATTTATTGTTTCTTCCCCCTCTTCTTACCGGTAGACCCCGAGACTGACGCTGCTGCCGGGTACATCTACGACCCTGCCGATCAGTCCTTTGCCGCAGAGCAGCAAGGCAAGCAAACTCCCCTTGATCATTCCTATATCGCCTATGTCTTTCTTCCTACTGCTTGCATTAGTATTTTGCTACTGTTGTAGTTAGCTCCTATATCTGATGCATAGCCTATTTTTGATGAACTGCTACTTTCAGTCCTGTACCTTTAATATGCTTAGTATAGGTGGAGCAGTCATCCCCTCTGACCCCGTAGATCAGTTGCCCCGCTTGTTGTCAAATCTCGATCTCTGATCGACGAGCCAGACCCGACACAGCACGTTCACCCCCCTTCGTTGTACGACGCTACAGGGATACTGTCGGGTACCGAGGGTGACACCTCGCTAAGTACTCCTAATGATATCTCTGTAGTATAGCTAGTTGGTCGTGGTTATCGAGGGTGATTCCTCTTTCACCATTTCCGACGATGCCCCTGTCGTGCAACCCCTCAAGTGTGGGACCCTCGAGGGTGATTCCTCTAAGCCCACCTTGACGGGTACATCGTTCGGAATCCAACGAGGGTGATACCTCGGATTCCCCCCGATGTTACGACCACACAGTTACTCGACCATGTTACTGGGATCTTTGGTGATTAGTTGTAAGACGGGTGGATTCCCGCGAGACTGTGTTGCTGGCCTAATTAAAATGCTAATGGATTTGGGTATTTGATCTGGGTTGGTCGGAGACCTTTTCGCACTAACCGGCTACGCGGGAAGAATTATGGGTACTCGGCGTCGCGGTATCAGCCGAAGCTTTTCAGATGCGAGCAGTGTAGTGGCGCGCGCCCGAGTGGTCCCGAGATGCATCGCGCTTGTGATTGAGGGATGCTAGGACTGACGTCGGCCGCCCACGCCATGTGCAGGAGCGTGAAGGGGAACTGGGCCCACGAACCCTTTGTGCTTAGGATTTAGACCGGCGGGCTGGCCTCTCTGATTAGTCTTAGGTGGGGCTGCGACGTGTCGATATTCCGAGGCCGGGCAGGACCCAGAAAAGTATGTCCGGCCAGAGTGTTATCGAGCATGACGGGACATGTGGTGCACCCCTGCAGGGATGAAAATTAACTATTCGGATAGCCGTGTCCACGGTTATAGGACGACTTGGAGTTGTGCCCTGATCTTTTACAACTACAATTGTTACTTAACTGGAATTAGTTTGCCTCAGGATTGCTTCCTCGCAGGGAGTCGAGGGAGGATCTTTAGGCGTGACCTCACTTTAATATTGCTGCAACAATATGACTATTAATGTTTTACACGTGTTCTACTCTCGTCTATTGCTGCAAGACCCTGAAGATGCTAGTCTTCGATAGGACTAGGCCTTCTCTCTCTATTCTCGCATTGCTGCAGTCAGTCCACATATAACCCCCTTCTTTGATACTGGTGCATAATTAGAATAGTTCTGATGTAAGACTTGCGAGTACTTTGGATGAGTACTCATCGCTGCTTTGCTCCCCCCTTGTTCCCTTGATCCGTTTGCTGCGACCAGATGATGGAGCCCAGGAGATGGAGGTCCCCGCCACCGACGACTGCTACCCCGACGGTGCTTACTACTGCGTGGAGGCCGCTGATGATCAGGAGTAGTTAGGAGGTTCCCAGGCAGGAGGCCTCGCCTCGTTCGATCATTGTATCTTTTGTGCTAGCCTTCTCTAAGGCACCCCATGTTGTTATATGTCTGTACTCAGATATTTGTTGCTTCCGCTGACTCGTGTGTTTATCGAGCTTTCATATTCTAGCCCTCGAGGCCCCTGGCTTGTAATATGAAGCTGATGTTATTTTATTTGTGTCTAGAGTTGTGTTGTGATATCTCCCCGTGAGTCCTTGGGTTTGATCGTACGCATTTGCGTGTATGATTAGCGTACGATTAAGCCGAGGGCGTCACAAAGGTCCTTGGCCTTCTCCTCCTCCTCCTTCTCCTTCTTCTCTTCTTCTTCTTCTTCTTCTTCTTTCTTTTCATTTTGCCTATTTCTTCTCCTCTTCTCCTCTTGTTGGAACTAAAATATCTAATTATGTCTTTTTGGAGCTAAATGGGCTAATTATCCCATTTTAGAGGAAAACAAGCTAAGTATATAATATTCATGAGCTAATGAAGGTTCTTATGCCATTTTGAGGTTATTATGGTATTTTGGAGCTAAATGGGCTAATTATGTCATTGTTGGGGAAATTAAAGCAAGGATAATATGAAAGAGGAGAAGAAAGAGGAGGAGGAGGAGAAGAAGAAGAAATCAAGAAGGAGGAGAAGGAGGAGAAGTAGGAGGAGAAGGACTAGAAGGTCCTTGGCCTTCTCCTCCTCCTACTCCTTCTCCTTCTTCTCTTCTTCTTCTTCTTCTTCTTCTTCTTCTTTCTTTTCATTTTGCCTATTTCTTCACCTCTTCTCCTCTTGTTGGAGCTAAATTACCTAATTATGTCTTTTTGGAGATAAATGGGCTAATTATCCCATTTTAGAGGAAAACAAGCTCAGTATATAATATTCATGAGCTAACGAAGGTTCTTATGACATTTTGAGTTTATTATGGTATTTTGGAGCTAAATGGGCTAATTATGTCATTGTTGGGGAAATTAAAGCAAGAATAATATGAAAGAGGAGAATAAAGAGGAGGAGGCGGAGAAGAAGAAGAAATCAAGAAGAAGGAGGAGAAGGAGGAGGAGGAGAAGGACAAGAAGGTCCTTGGCCTTCTCCTCCTCCTCCTCCTCGTCCTTCTCCTTCTTCTCTTCTTCTTCTTCTTCTTCTTCTTCTTTCTTTTCATTTCGCCTATTTCTTCTCCTCTTCTCCTCTTGTTGGAGCTAAATTACCTAATTATGTCTTTTTGGAGCTAAATGGGCTAATTATCCATTTTAGAGGAAAACAAGCTAAGTATATAATATTCATGAGCTAACGAAGGTTCTTATGCCATTTTGAGGTTATTATGGTATTTTGGAGCTAAATGGGCTAATTATGTCATTGTTGGGGAAATTAAAGCAAGGATAATATGAAAGAGGAGAAGAAAGAGGAGGAGGAGGAGAAGAAGAAGAAATCAAGAAGGAGGAGAAGGAGGAGAAGGAGGAGGAGAAGGACTAGAAGGTCCTTGGCCTTCTCCTCCTCCTCCTCCTTCTCCTTCTTCTCTTCTTCTTCTTCTTCTTCTTCTTCTTCTTTCTTTTCATTTTGCCTATTTCTTCACCTCTTCTCCTCTTGTTGGAGCTAAATTACCTAATTATGTCTTTTTGGAGATAAATGGGCTAATTATCCCATTTTAGAGGAAAACAAGCTCAGTATATAATATTCATGAGCTAACGAAGGTTCTTATGACATTTTGAGTTTATTATGGTATTTTGGAGCTAAATGGGCTAATTATGTCATTGTTGGGGAAATTAAAGCAAGAATAATATGAAAGAGGAGAATAAAGAGGAGGAGGCGGAGAAGAAGAAGAAATCAAGAAGAAGGAGGAGAAGGAGGAGGAGGAGAAGGACAAGAAGGTCCTTGGCCTTCTCCTCCTCCTCCTCCTCGTCCTTCTCCTTCTTCTCTTCTTCTTCTTCTTCTTCTTCTTCTTTCTTTTCATTTCGCCTATTTCTTCTCCTCTTCTCCTCTTGTTGGAGCTAAATTACCTAATTATGTCTTTTTGGAGCTAAATGGGCTAATTATCCCATTTTAGAGGAAAACAAGCTAAGTATATAATATTCATGAGCTAACGAAGGTTCTTATGCCATTTTGAGGTTATTATGGTATTTTGGAGCTAAATGGGCTAATTATGTCATTGTTGGGGAAATTAAAGCAAGGATAATATGAAAGAGGAGAAGAAATAGGAGGAGGAGGAGAAGAAGAAGAAATCAAGAAGGAGGAGAAGGAGGAGAAGGAGGAGGAGAAGGACTAGAAGGTCCTTGGCCTTCTCCTCCTCCTACTCCTTCTCCTTCTTCTCTTCTTCTTCTTCTTCTTCTTTCTTTTAATTTTGCCTATTTCTTCACCTCTTCTCCTCTTGTTGGAGCTAAATTACCTAATTATGTCTTTTTGGAGATAAATGGGCTAATTATCCCATTTTAGAGGAAAAAAAGCTCAGTATATAATATTCATGAGCTAACGAAGGTTCGTATGACATTTTGAGTTTATTATGGTATTTTGTAGCTAAATGGGCTAATTATGTCATTTTTGGGGAAATTAAAGCAAGAATAATATGAAAGAGGAGAATAAATAGGAGGAGGCGGAGAAGAAGAAGAAATCAAGAAGAAGGAGGAGAAGGAGGAGGAGGAGAAGGACAAGAAGGTCCTTGGCCTTCTCCTCCTCCTCCTCCTCGTCCTTCTCCTTCTTCTCTTCTTCTTCTTCTTCTTCTTCTTTCTTTTAATTTTGCCTATTTCTTCTCCTATTCTCCTCTTGTTGGAGCTAAATTACCTAATTATGTCTTTTTGGAGCTAAATGGGCTAATTATCCCATTTTAGAGGAAAACAAGCTAAGTATATAATATTCATGAGCTAACGAAGGTTCTTATGCCATTTTGAGGTTATTATGGTATTTTGGAGCTAAATGGGCTAATTATGTCATTGTTGGGGAAATTAAAGCAAGGATAATATGAAAGAGGAGAAGAAATAGGAGGAGGAGGAGAAGAAGAAGAAATGAATAAGAAGGAGGAGAAGGAGGAGGAGGAGAAGGACTAGAAGGTCGTTGGCCTTCTCCTCCTCCTCCTCCTCCTCCTCCTCCTTCTCCTTCTTCTCTTCTTCTTCTTCTTCTTCTTCTTATTCTTCTTCTTCTTCTTCTTCTTTCTTTTCATTTTGCATATTTCTTCTCCTCTTCTCCTCTTGTTGTAGCTAAATTAACTAATTATGTCTTTTTGGAGCTAAATGGGCTAATTATCCCATTTTAGAGGAAAACAAGCTAAGTATATAATATTCATGAGCTAACGAAGGTTCTTATGCCATTTTGAGCTTATTATGGTATTTTGGAGCTAAATGGGCTAATTATGTCATTGTTGGGGAAATTAAAGCAAGGATGATATGGAAGAGGAGAAGAAAGAGGAGGAGGAGGAGAAGAAGAAGAAATCAAGAAGAAGGAGGAGAAGGAGGAGAAGGAGGAGGAGGAGAAGGACTAGAAGGTCCTTGGCCTTCTCCTTCTCCTCCTCCTCCTCCTCCTCCTTCTCCTTCTTCTCTTCTTCTTCTTCTTGTTCTTTATTTTCATTTTGCCTATTTATTCTCCTCTTCTCCTCTTGTTGGAGCTAAATTACCTAATTATGTCTTTTTTGCAGCTAAATGGGTTAATTATCCCATTTTAGAGGAAACCAAGCTAAGTATATAATATTCATGAGCTAACCAAGGTTCTTATGCCGTTTTGAGATTATTATGGTATTTTGGAGCTAAATGGACTAATTATGTCATTGTTGGGGAAATTAAAGCAAGGATAATATGAAAGAGGAGAAGAAAGAGAAGGAGGAGGAGGAGAAGAAGAAATCAAGACGAAGGAGGAGAAGGAGGAGGAGGAGAAGGACTAGAAGGTCCTTGGCCTTCTCCTTCTCCTCCTCCTCCTCCTCCTTCTCCTTCTTCTCTTGATCTTCTTCTTCTTCTTCTTCTTTCTTTTCATTTTTCCTATTTCTTCTCCTCTTCTCCTCTTGTTGGAGCTAAATTACCTAATTATGTCTTTTTGGAACTAAATGGGCTAATTATCCCATTTTAGAGGAAAACAAGCTAAGTATATAATATTCATGAGCTAACCAAGGTTCTTATGCCATTTTGAGCTTATTATAGTATTTTGGAGCTAAATGGGCTAATTATGTCATTGTTGGGGAAATTAAAGCAAGGATAATATGAAAGAGGAGAAGAAATAGGAGGAGGAGGAGAAGAAGAAGAAATCAAGAAGGAGGAGGATAAGGAGGAGAAGGAGGAGGAGGATAAGGACTAGAAGGTCCTTGGCCTTCTCCTCCTTCTCCTCCTCCTCCTCCTCCTCCTCCTTCTTCTCTTCTTCTTCTTCTTCTTTCTTTTCATTTTTCCTATTTCTTCTCCTCTTGTCCTCTTCTTGGAGCTAAATTACCTAATTATGGCATTTTGGAGCTAAATGGGCTAATTATGTCTTTTTGGGGAAATTAAAGGAAGGATAATATGAAAGAGGAGAAGAGAAACTTACCGTAGTGGTCATCAAGGAGGAGAAACACCACGGTTGCTTGCGGCGGCTTCGTTTGGAGACGGTTGCCCTGGAGAAGGGTCGTGCGATGCCGCTCGGGAGTTATTCTGCAGAGAAGATATTTTGCAATGTCTCAGTCAGCATGATGACACTCAATTATTAATACTAGTTTATAATGAAACTCACCGTGCATATCGAAGAGAAGACGGGCATCGGCGGAGGGACTTGACCGCTCTTCTCGCAGAAACCCTGAAGAGTGGGTCGTATTAGTTAGTAATGAAACAGACATTACACACATGATTTGGCTAATGTGAAAAAAAACATACCACAAAAAGCTCGTACATGGCCCGTTGACCCGCCTCATTCCGGGCCCTCTCCTCCTCAAGCAATCGTGCCGTGGTCTGGTCCCTCTCATCAAGAGCAGCCTGAAGAGGAGCCTGGCTTGCAAATCTCTCTTTCTCAAGAGCAGCCTAGTTTGTCGCTCTCTCTTTCTGAAGAGTAGCCTGAAACACCATTCCTCGTTACCAAAGTAATGATCTATGGTGACACACATAATGAAATGGTTGAAAGTGTTCTTAGTCCATACAACTAACCTCGATGGCAAGTTCGAGTGGCCGTGGACGACGCGTTATCTCAGGACAGCTGCTCGACTGGCGCGCCTTGATCTCCAGAAGAGTGAGTGGTCAACGTATTATCCCATATCCAATGGCTATCGAGCCATGGGGCCTCCCGCCACGAGATATCATCACCAGCTCTGGATCCAAAGGTTCCTGGCTAGGGTTAAAGTCATCCCCTTTCGTAGCCTTCCTCGCGTCCCTGTATGCCACGAGCTTCTGGTGGGATGATATGTTGGTGAAGTTATTGGGATCATCGAGGTCAGACTCAGAGAATGCCTTCGCCTTCTTGTACGAGGCAGTATGGGCCATGCCATAAAGGTCGTACAAGTGTGGCATCTCAGTCTTATTGTGATGCGCCTAAAAGAGAGGACAAAATATTAGCATCAAGAATGAATTGCATGAATCATGAAGCAAATCACATACCCAGTTTCGTCTAAACTGAAGTAAGTTGGCGCTGCCTTGATGGTGTGGCACACTAACCATTTGGCTACACCGATCCTTCGCATTCTCGTGGACGGCTCGCCAGCTGCATGTGCACCACTCATCAACCAACGCCTCCCAACAATCCATCTTATCCGCACACCATCTCGGGGGCACCTGTAAGTTATTAGAAAGAATTTTCAGTGCTACGCGTATGAATGAAATCAAGAAAACTACGTAGAAGGACTTAAGAATAGGTAATTACCTTCATGTATTGCTCCTTCTTCAGAAACTTTCCGCGACAATCCTTCTTCTGCTTCTTAATACCACGCGTGGCGTAGTAATCTCGAATAGCCTGCGGCCGAGCCTCGTGGCGCAAGTTCTGTAGTAACCGCCTACACTCGGCCTCGAGAACCCTGGCCGCCTCCTCCTCATATCCATCCTCACACCTATAGAAGGTCTGCAATCAAACGTGAAAACACCGATTAGTACAATAATTAGCTATATTGTTAATTTTAGATTCTGTAAAAGGATAATTTACCCAAAAGCTCTTGATCACCATCTCGGCCCTCGTGTGGCACAAGACACCATCTATAATCTCCTCCGGCGGGGCCTGCGCAGCCTGGTAGTACTCTTAGGAAAATCCTAGTGTAGGAACCTGACCCTCACCAGGCATCGTGACAAACCCCGGGAAATTTGTCCGGCAAAGCACACCAAGGACGGAGTTCGGCCTACGGACTCCAAGAGGGTGTACCCATCCCATGCAGTATGATAAGGTCAACGCATTAGATATTTGAACAAACTTGAAGGCAAAAGCTAAAAAAAGGGTAAATGTACTTACCTATCTCCTTCAGATTTAATCACCGGCCTCTACTCGCGGGTAGCCTGGACGACCGGGAAACGTGTACTACCACGCTTGTACACGGTGGCCCCGTCCACCTGCACATCGCCCTCACTATCCGTAAGCTCATCCCCGCCATCCCCGCCCACTGAGCCACCCGGACCCTCGGTCCAATCCGGCAACTCGGTACGATCCGACCAGGTCTCCCATCCGGGCCTCTCCACGTCGGGTGAAGCCTCCGGAACCGTAGTCTCCTCCGGCTGCTCCTGGGCCGAATGCACCTCGACCCGAGGCTGCTCCTGGACCAGAGTCTCATGGGACGAATGCCCGTCAACAACAGGCTCCTGGAACGGAGTCCCCGTAGCCTCCTCCGCAAACGGGTCGTCCTATGCTCGGGTGAATGAGCTGGTGGTGGTGGCGAGGACGGCTCAACAGTCCTCCTGGATCTTTCGCGGCCACCACCTCTGCCTGTACCCTTCCCCTTCTTCCCTACCCGACCAGCACCTCTCCCGGTGGGCAATGCCGCCGACGAAGAAGAACCCACGGGTGGTGTCGACAGACTGTCTGCCAAGGCTCTACGGAGAGATAGGGGTGGAAGGGAAGTACCACCCCTCGTGCGGGGCGCCTATGAAGAACCAGTCGAGCGATCTGGACCAGCGCCCACCATCTTTCCACACCTGGTGACCTGCCATGATAAAGATTAAAAGAAATTAGTACAACATAAAAAAATTGAATAACTGACTTGAATAATAATGTGTACATGAATAATAAAGATTAAAATATATATAATTTAAGTTGTGAATCTTACAAACTAATAATCATCATCAATAAATGCATCATGATCATCACTATCACGCATGTCTTCATGAATGACGTGCTCGTCGGGTTCAACGGCGTGAAGTTGTGAAAAGCCTTCCTTTAATCGTTGAAGCATTGACATGTCATCTGCATCAGTAACCTCTACGAGTTCCAGGTCTTCTGGTTCCGGCTCAGGGCTGGAGTCGGATTCATTGTAGCTGTCTACTTCCATGTTCTTGGGTGAAGCACGGCGGTTCTTGAAATGTTTCTTGGAAAGACGTGTTTCTTGGAAGAATTCTCCATCATATGTGTCTGGGTTAATGTGAGGTTCATAATCCTGTTCATTTGGGAGAGGTGGTCTGACATGTGGCGGCACTTCATAAACAACATACCAACCTTTCAGATTCTTATCCGTTTGGCATGCCCACGGTAGATAGAAAACTTGGGTCGCCTGTTGAGCCGTAATATAGTCATCGGGAACATCTAAATGGGTGTTTGGATTGATTTCGACTAGTCCTATATGTTCATGAGTCCTTCTAGTCTTTTTTCGGCTGGAACCAATAACATTTGAAGACTACGACGTTCGGTGGGTTTTCACCATAGAATTGAAGTTCATAAATTGCTTCAACTCTTCCATAATACTCGATAACACCTTCGCCGATAGCACAGACACCACAATTTGTAGATTTCCGGTCGGGCATAGATAGCTCTTTGCCAAAGGTACGAAAGAGATACCCGTTGATGTTGTATTTCTCAAATGAACGAACCTTATAGTCAAAACCATTAGCAACTTGTCTCAATTCGGCGTCCATAGACTCTGAGTTAGCCTACAAGTTTAATACGAAATGGTTGTTGCATTAGCCACAAGTTAGACCAAGAATGAAATGGTCCATTATTGATAATTACCGTTTGTTTGAACCAAGAGATGAAACCGGGATAGCCACCTCCTGTCTTTGACAGAACCTCATACTCTTCGACGGAATCATTTTTGATCACCGCTTCATCCGAGAATTTGACGACGTAACGGCTATTTGAAATATCCGGAAATAAGAGCAGTTTAAATGAATTAGAAGTTACGGGAAAATGTGCCGAGAACTCACTTGATGTACGGCCGCACTTCTGTTAGGTTGTTGAAGATATACAACGAAATGTTCCGCCATTCTTCGACATCCAACGTTATTGGTTTCGAAGCACCGGCTGGTGCGAGCTTCCCTTTGAATAGGCTGAGGTTGGACCCACCTTTTTTAGGGTGTGCATCATTGTGCCGAGGCTTCGTATTATGCAAATGATGATTTTTGGCTTCGTAGTGTGCTGTCACAAAGTTTTCCACCTCCTCAGTAATGAATGCCTCATCCATCGATGCTTCAGTCCTACGCTTATTTTTACATTTAGCTCGAAGGGTCTTCTGCATCCTCTCAGTTGCATAGCACCAACAATCTTGCACGGGCCCACCCAATCTTGCCTCGGTCGGTAGATGTAAAATCAAATGCTGCATTGGATTAAAGAAGCCCGGTGGAAAGATCTTCTCTGACTTGCACAACAACTCCGGTGCAAACTCCTCCATGTCTTCTACCACGCCAGGCGACAATTCTTTCGCACAAAGAACACGGAAGAAATAGCTCAGCTCCGCTAGTACTAGCCATTCATCCTCAGGAATAAAGCCACGTAACATGACCGGCATTACCCGCTCTAGCCATATGTGCCAATCATGACTCTTGAGACCAAAGATTTTTAATTTTTCAAGACTCGCTCCCCTCTTTAGACTCGCTGCATACCCATCGGGGAACATCAAGTGCATTTTGACCCACAAGATAATTTCCCTCATAGCTGGCCTTCCAAGATTGAACCAGGCCTTTGGCTTCGACCACTTCTGCTTTCCTTTGCCTTCTCGCATGTTTTGTAACGATCTATGACATAGTGTCTCTTGATTGACTCTAGCCTTAATATTATCCTTTGTCTTCCCATCTATGTTGAACAATGTACCAAAAATAGCCTCTCCGATATTCTTTTCAGTGTGCATCATAACGATATTGTGTGGAAGAAGGAGGTCTTTGAAGTAAGGCAGATCCCAGAAGCATGGCTTGTGAGCCAAGGCGTGTTTTGAATTATACCCCTTGAAATACCCTGGACGCTCTAGATCAGGCTCGAGGGCGTTTAACTGATCCAGGATCTGTTGGCCTGTGAACGCAGGTGGTGCCAAGTTTTTGACAACTTTACCTTTGGTAAAGTTCTTCTTGTCTTTTCTGAACTGATGGTCAGGATCCAGGAACTGTGTATGCAAGTCAAAGCAAGAATACTTCCGACCCTCCTGCAACCAATGAAACTGAAGAGCTGCCTTGCATTGGGGGCACGAGAACCTTCCATGCACACACCATCCAGAGAATAGCGCATACGCTGGCAAGTCATGCATAGAGTACATGTACCACACATGTATTTTGAAGTTTTCTTTTCTAGCGGCATCGTATGTCTTGACCCCATTATCCCAAGCTTCTTACAATTCATCCTTAAGCGGTTGCAGGTACACATTCATATTCTTCCCCGGATAATTGGGCCCTCAAATTATCAATGTCAGAAATATGTTCTTTCTTTGCATAATCTTCCCGGGGGGGGAGATTGAGTGGAATGACAAATACAGGCCAACAACTGTATTGGGTTGCCGTCATGCCGAAGGGATTAAAACCATCTGTGGCGGCGCAGACTCGAGGATTCCTTGGATCTGCCACTTTATCCTGATGCAATCCATCGAAATGTTTCCACGCTTCCCCATCCGATGTTTGTACCATCATCTTATTCCCATCCGCATCTAGTTCGGTTCTTTGGCCCAATTTGTGCCATTCATCTGTCTGGCTGTCTCTTCGACCATGAAAAGACGTTGAAGTCTTGGTATGATTGGCATATACCGAAGAACACTAACTGCGATTTTGGTCTGCCTCTTCTCACCCATACCGTTGTCTACCACAAGATACCTGCAAGATTCGCAATTGGGACAATAGTCCAAGTGTGCATACTCCTTCCTAAATAAGAACATCCTTTCTCACATGCATCTATCTTCTCATAGGGCATCTTAAGTACACGAAGTATTTTGTACGACTGGTACAGGTTTGCAGGCATGACATGGCCTTTGGGTAGGAAACGTCCAAATAGTGTCATCATCGCGTCGTAGCATTCTCTTCCCAAGTTGAACTGAGCCTTCAGAGCCATTACTTGTGCAATTGCATCCAGCTGGCAGAGCTTAGTGTGCTCATGGAGAGGACGTTTTGAAGACTCCAACATTTCATAAAAGGCCTTTGCAGATTCCTCCATCTCATCTTCCGAATCCCGAGCATCATCAAAGTCTTGCACCATGTCTTCGATCCCGGTACCATGCTCGTCCGTGCGACGACGGACCACCTCAGCTCTTGTGCGTTGTATAGACTCACCATGAAATGTCCACACCGTACAATTAGGCTTAAAACCCCTCCTCTATAGGTGTTTAATCATTACAGCCTATGTCGTCTTTTTATAGTTGTCGCATCCAGGACAAGGGCAATAGTTTCTTTCCTGGCCATTTGCGAATGCGGCTTTCACAAATTCCTTTGTTTTTACAAACCATTCTTTCGTCATCTCTTTCTAACTAGGGTGACCGGTATACATCCACGCACGATCACTCATCTTGCGTAGCTACTAAAGACAAAATAAATATATTTATATATAATTTAGCATTTATATTCATCGGTTAATCAGGTTCGCCATTTTTATTACGTCCAGGCAACCTACACGCTAATAGGTAAAGATAGGTCCTAATCCCACCCGAGTATGTGTAGATTGGGTTCGTTTTCCCATGCTCTGCTCCGGATCCAACGAAAATTTCAGCAGCACCTCCCCGCTGTTCTCCTAATACACGTCTCCGCAATAAACAGAGAGGATGTGCATCCGGAGAACAACGGGGGAGGCACTGATGAAATTCCGCATCGGATCCAGAGCACAACATACGGGAAAACGAACCCAATCTACACATACTCGGGCTGTCCATGGATAATGTTGGACAATTCGAAAGGATGGCGGTTATTAATATGCAAAGACATGCATATTTATAGATGTCGCCCTTTCGAACGGGAGACGCATACTGGTCACGCATACTCATGATTGAAGAAACCTATATATAGCATTGTTCAAGAATTCGTCCGATTAACCAGTTAACTTGCCAGTTAATCGCTACTCTTAGGGTGACCGAATCGAATAATGCCTATTCATCTTGTTAACTTGTCATGCCGATTAATTGGCCAGTTAGACCGATTAATGAGTTGTCATACCGATTAATTAGTTGTCACACCGATTAATCACTACTGGCCTATTAACTGGTGGGCAAACGAAACCCAAAATTTTGGCACATAATGCCTCCCACACCCTCTTTCTACTAAATACCTAGGGTTTGGCCCTCCTCGCGCTTCCTCATGCTCCTTTCACCCCCTCCTAACCTGGCTGGTGGCTAGTCGTGTTCTCACCAGTGCCAGTCTCCACACTACACCTGAAAGATCTAGTTGCTCCGCCATTCTGGTCGCTTGCCTCGACCCCACCCCCCTTGGACAATCCCCATCCTCTCCCATGGGATGCTCCCCAATCTCTTCCTCAATGGCGTCACCTGCAGGCAATGTACTACCATCTTCGCCCCATACCTTACTGGAGAATCCAGCATTCATATATTAGTAGATTATGAATTACAATTTTGTAGATGGATGGATGAAACTGTTGGTTTTGGTTGTTATCTGTAGTATATTATGTGATGTATGTTAGCAAGTATATGGATAAGTTTAAATGTTTAATTTCTCAATTTGAATTTTGAGATTTTATATATTTAGATGTATAACGACTATTAATTTTACCTCTTATCTATTTTTTATATGCCTACAATAGAATATTTTTGGTATATTACATAGCTAGGTGCATGGAATTATGGTATGATACATAAAAAATTTAGATATAAGTTGGCAAGTTTCTGTTTAATCTACCAATTAATGGTCGACCGATTAATCTAGTTAATAGGCCGATTCACCGATTAATCGCTACTCCCAAGCCGATCGAGCAGCTACGAGTTACCGATTTCTTGAACAATGATATATAGATAGCAAGTTTCATCGGCACGAAGACCGGGACAGAGCAAATTAAGGGGGTAGGAGGAGAAGTCATTTGTTGTCACCAACAAACGTAGGGGCGGAGCTCGTCCAATGCACGTGGAGGTCATCGAACAACTGCACATTGAAATTCACCCGATCAACACAAATATGATGTTTTTATAAGATAATCAAAAAATATGTGACCTAACTCTTATTTTCTTTTTTCTTTTTTCCTCTTATTCTTCTTCTTCTTCTTCTTATTCTTATTTTCTTTTTTCCTTTTTCCTTTTATTCTTCTTCTCCTTCTTCTTCTTTTCTTCTCTTCTTCTTCTTCTTCTTCTTCTTCTTCTTCTTATTCTTATTTTCTTTTTTCCTTTTTTCCTTTTATTCTTCTTCTCCTTCTTCTTCTTTTCTTCTCTTCTTCTTCTTCTTCTTCTTCTTCTTCTTCTTCTTCTTCTTCTTCTTATTCTTATTTTCTTTCTTCTTTTTTCCTCTTATTCTTCTTCTCCTTATTCTTCTTTTCTTCTTGTCTTCTTCTTCTTCTTCTTCTTCTTCTTCTTCTTCTTCTTCTTCTTATTCTTCTTCTTCTTCTTCTTCTTCTTCTTCTTCTTCTTCTTATTTTCTTTTTTATTTTTTCCTCTTATTCTTCTTCTCCTTGTTCTTGTTTTCTTCTTCTCTTCTTCTTCTTCTTCTTCTTCTTATTATTATTATTATTTTATTTTTTCCTCTTATTCTTGTCTTCCTCTCCTATTTTTCTTCTTCTTCTAGTTCTTCTTTCTTCTCCTTCCCTTCCTTTTCCTTCTTCTTCTTTTCCTTCTTCTTCTTATTTTTTCTTCTCCTTTCTCCTTCTTCTTATTCTTCTTTCTCCTTCTTCTTCTTTTCCTTCTTCTTTCTTCTCCTTCCCTTCCTTTTCCTTCTTCTTCTTCTTCTTCTTCTTCTTCTTCTTATTCTTCTTCTCCTTCCCTTCCTTTTACTTCTTCTTCTTCTTCTTTCTCCTCCTTCCCTTCCTTTTCCTTTTAACCCCCCCTGTTCGTGCGCCACCACAACATAAGCCCCCCTATTTGCCTGGCTCCCTTTTAACCCCCCACTTGTGCTAACGATGTTGCTAATGGCCCCCTTTGAGTTGATTAGCTCTACATTAAGCAAATAATAGCACAGACTAGTCTAATTATTTTCTGAAATGACAAAACTGCCCTCCCTCATCTAGTATAAGTCACACGAGCTGGGCAGAAGCTGCTCCCGTTCTCTGCTCGTTCCCCTCCCTGACCTAGCCGCCCCAAGCGCTGCTGCGCCTCGCCTCCGCCGCAGCTGCCCCAGCCGCCGCATCTGCCCCATCCGCCCCATCTCCATTGCTGCTCCAAGGTAAGGCAAGCCTCTTCCCTTCCCTCGCCGCCCCATTGCTGCTACACCAACAAAGTCTCCAGCAAAAGGAAAGAAGAAGAAGAAGATGACTCCAAAGAAGAAGAAATTAAGTGAACTATGAACTTGTTTGTGCTACCATGAACTACTTTTGCTGCTGCTACACCAGCAAAGTCTCCAGCAAAAGGAAAGAAGAAGAAGATGACTCCAAAGAAGAAGAAATTAAGTGAACTGTGAACTAGTTTTGTCTATTGATGTACCCATTTGTTATTTATCCATTGACAAATCTGTTAAACATTGCAAAGGGGGGCATCAGCTACAGCATGGTGAAAACTGGGGGGTTAAAAGGGAGCCAGGCAAACAGGGGGGCTATGTTGTGGTGGCGCACGAACAGGGGGGGTGATAATCAATTCTCCCCTTCTTCTTTTCCTTCTTCTTCTTATTTTCTTCTTCTCCTTTCTCCTCCTTCTTCTTCTCCTTTCTCCTTCTTCTTCTTCTCCTTCTCCTTCTTCTTCTTCTCCTTTTCACGTTTACTAAACAGGAAACTAACCTAACTAAACCTAAACTAAAACTGAACCTAAACTAAACTAATTTAACAACCTAACTAACTTGCCTAAGTAACCTAATAAACTAAAAAAATAACCTAACTAATTTAACATAAATAAAAATAAGGAAAAACAAAAAAAAATGGGGGGACTCACCGGCGGGGGCGGCTGGGGCGTCGGGGCTGCGAGGAGGACGGGTGCGACGGGGCAGTGGGGCGTCGCCGGGGGCAGTGCGGCGGCGGGGGGAAGTGGTGGCGGCGGGGCGGCTGTGGAGGCGACAGGGCGACAGGGGCGGCGGCGCGACGGTGGTGGCAGCGGCAGCGGGGGGAGAGGTGGGGAGAGAGAGAGGGGCGGCGGCGGGGGCGACAGGGGCGACAGGGGCGGCAGTCAGGGCGACAGGGGTGGCGGCGGGGGCGTGACATTGGTGGCGGCGGTCGTTACAGAGATAGGGGCGCGCGGGGTGGGGAGAGAGAGAGGGGCGCGCAGGGTGACCGTTACAGAGAGAGAGAGGGCCGAGGTGGGGGGGGGGAAGGAGCCGTTAACGGTGTTAGAGCATTGCCGTGTGCCGGCGGACGGCAAAGAGTCTAGACTCTTTGCCGTCTGCCTCCGGACTCTTTGCCGTCCGCAAGCAGATCGCAAAGGTCCCACTCCAGTTTGACCTAGCCACCCCGCGGTCAGGTGGGCCTATCTATATCTTTGTCGTCTGCCTCTGGACTCTTTGCCGTCCGCTAGCAGACGGCAAATATGTGACAGATGGCAAAAAGGCTTTATGCCATCAGCCTGTGCTTTGCCGTCTGTTCTGCTGAAGCTGACGGCAAAGACACTCTTTGCCATCAGCTAGCAGACGACAAAGACTAGGCAGATGGCAAAAAACTGTTTTCCAGTAGTGACTAGAGAAAAAGAAAACTGAAAAGGAACAAACTAAAACAAAGGTAAAGGCAAAAGATGTGATGGTGATACGATACCGGGGCAACTCCCACAAGCTTGGCACAAGCCAAGGGGATTGCCCATACCCATGCTTAGTTGTCTTCCTTTGGAGGTGATGGTGGTGGAGTTGCTGCAATCTTTGATTCCAAGAGGGCCATCAATCTTTGATATATTGTGACATCCTCGACTTTTGCTACAGTAAATATTGTAATTAAGATACAGTGATCACCCTCTAATGATGCCACATCATCGAGAATTACCGTCGTTGACCCGCATTGAATTTCTATCCGGATTCAGAAGTTGAAAACAAAAGAAAAGTATATTTATAAATTCATATTAACTATTAAAGGAAGATATGTATAAAAATAAAGTATTAAAAATAATAATAATAAAAGAAAGAAAAGAAAAGAAATTAGAAAGAAGAAATAATACAAAAAGAAAAAAAAAACAAAAAAAGAAGAAATAGGAAAACCCCCCCTCACCCCTGGCCCAACTAGGCCTAGAGGCCGAGCCGGCCAAGCCACTCTCGCCGCAACCATAGCGCTGCCCCCCTCACCCCTGGCCCAACTAGGCCTAGAGGCCGAGTCGGCCAGGCCACTCTCGCCGCAACCATAGCGCTGCCCCCCCCCCCCCCCCCCCCCCCCGCTCTCCCGTTTCTTCCCAGCACCGCCGGCCTTATCCCCTCGAGGGGGCCCCTCCCCCAGCATCCCCCACGTGTCCCCAACCCCTCGTGGGGGCTCCACACCCCACCGACAGTTCCCCCCACGAGCCTCCCCCCTCGGTCCTATCCCTCCGCACGAGAGAAATATCTCTCGTCTCTCTCTCTCTCTCTCGTAACTCTTCCCCCCCCCCCCCCCGTCGCCCCCACGATCCCAACTCTCCCTCTCCTATCCCTCACCGCCGGCGAGCCACCTCTCCCTCCCGAGCCTCCCAGTCCCTCCCCACCGAGGACCGAGCCCCACCTTGCCTCCAAGCCTCGAGGAACCCCGCCGGCAGGAGCCCCTGCATCGTCCCCCCCCACGTCGGCCCTTCCTTCCGCTCGGTCCAGGAGGGACCGGGCAGGGAGACACCTCCACCTCGCCGGATCCGGCCGGCCTCACCTCAGTCGGCCCCCTCCTTCAACGCCGGCCCGCCCTCCGGGAGGGCCTCTTCCTCACCGACCGAACTCGCCGGCACCGTCACCGCCGTCACCACCGGCATCACCACCACCGCGCCACCACCGGCACCGCATCGTCTTCCTCCTCTTCCTCACCTCCGCCTTCCCGCGAACTCCGGCTTCACCAGGCCGTCTCATCAACGTTGGTGAGCCCCTCCTCGGGCTCCTCCCACCATCGCGTTCCCCTCACCGTCCCGGTTCCGTTCCGGCAAACGGGACTCCGATCCGTTGACGGTAGTGACCGGTAGGAAGGTTTGAACATTCGGTTCTTCCATGTTGTGTTAGCAGAGAGACTCTCTTTGTGTTAACAGAGAGAGTTGTGAGAGAGATGTGAGATGTGAGAAAGAAATAAAAATAAACATTGTATTTACGTATGTATGTATGTATGTATGAGATGCGATGTATATATTTGCGTATATAGGTATTTGGAGGAATACGATAATTGCATGATTATGTATCTGTGGGAAAAATAGGTATTTGGCTTAAAAGTCACTTACCGGTGGGGCCAACGCACCTGCTGTCTATGACAGGGTGGCCCCACGCGATAATTTAAAAAATAAAAATTAAATTATAAAAATAAAAATATATGTTTATTAAATAAAAAAAAAATATATATTCTTTAATAATTAGTTAATTAATTAAATGGTTAATTATGTAATTAGATTAATTAGAGTACGACACGTGGGTCCCCCATTTAATTAAATGGATTAATTAATATTTTATCTTAATTAAAACTTGAGTCTATGACGCACGGGACCCACTGGTCAGTTGACCAGTCAACTGTTGATGTCAGCATGATATCATGCTGATGTCATAATAGCTTTTATTAAATTATTTAAATCTGTTTTTAATTCCTAATTATTGAATAAAACATTAAAAATTAATATTAAATAATCCGTAAGTCAGATAAAAATATTTTCAACATGAAAGTTGATCAGCAGAACGAGACGAACCCGAATACACGGCCCGGTCGCCTGTCACGCGTCCCTAGCATAGCAAACATGGAACATTTCCATCGTTTCCAATATGACCGGTAGTAGCCCGAGACCCGGAAAATATCGTCAGATATTCTTCCGACCCGTCTATGACGGATGTTGCTGCGTTAGCTCATGTCTAGCCTGCATCTTGCCATGTCATGCATTGTGTTGCACCATTGCATTTATTTATTGTTTCTTCCCCCTCTTCTTACCGGTAGACACCGAGACTGACGCTGCTGCCGGGTACATCTACGACCCTGCCGATCAGTCCTTTGCCGCAGAGCAGCAAGGCAAGCAAACCCCCCTTGATCATTCCTATATCGCCTATGTCTTTCTTCCTACTGCTTGCATTAGTATTTTGCTACTGTTGTAGTTAGCTCCTATATCTGATGCATAGCCTATTTTTGATGAACTGCTACTTTCAGTCATGTACCTTTAATCTGCTTAGTATAGGTGGAGCAGTCATCCCCTCTGACCCCGTAGTCCAGTTGCCCCGCTTGTTTTCAAATCTCGATCTCTGATCGACGAGCCAGACCCGACACAGCACATATACCCCCTTCGTTGTACGAGCTACAGAGATACTATCGGGTACCAAGTGTGACACCTCGCTAAGTACTCCTAATGATATCTCTGTAGTATAGCTAGTCGGTCGTGGTTATCGAGGGTGATTCCTCTTTCACCATTCCCGATGACACCTCTGTCGTGCAAGCCCTCAAGTGTGGGACCCCCGAGGGTGATTCCTCTAAGCCCACCTTGACGGGTACATCGTTCGGAATCCAACGAGGGTGATACCTCGGATTCCCCCCGATGTTACAACCACATTTTTACTCGACCATGTTACCGGGATCTTTGGTGATTAGTTGTAAGACGGGTGGATTCCCGTGAGACTGTGTTGATGGCCTAATTAAAATGTTAATGGATTTGGGTATTTGATCTGGGTTGGTCGGAGACCTTTTCGCACTAACCGGCTATGCGGGAAGAATTATGGGTACTCAGCGTCGCGGTATCAGCCGAAGCTTCTCAGATGTCAGCAATGTAGCGGCGCGCGCCCGAGTGGTCCCGAGATGCATCGCTCTTGTGATTAAGGGATGCTAGGAGTGACGTCGGCCGTCGACGCCACGTGCAGGAGCGCGAAGGGGAACTGGGCCCACGAACCCTTTGTGCGTAGGAGTTAGACCGGCGGGCTGGCCTCTCTGATTAGTCTTAGGTGGGGCTGCGACGTGTCGATATTCCGAGGCCGGGCAGGACCTAGAAATGTATGTCCGGCCAGAGAGTTATCGAGCATGACGGGACATGTGGTGCACCCCTGTAGGGATGAAAATTAACTATTCGGATAGCCGTGTCCACGGTTACAGGACGACTTGGAGTTGTGCCCCGATCTTATGCAACTACAATGGTTACTTAACTGGAATTAGTTTGCCTCAGGGTTGCTTCCTCGCAGGGAGTCGAGGGAGGATCTTTAGGCGTGACCTCACTTTAATATTGCTGCAAAAATATGACTATTAATGTTTTACCCCCTGTTCTACTCTCGTCTATTGCTGCAAGACCCTGAAGATGCTAGTCTTCGATAGCACTAGGCCTTCTGTCTCTATTCTCGCATTGCTGCAGTCAGTCCACATATAACCCCCCTTCTTTGATACTGATGCATAATTAGAATAGTTCTGCTGTAAGACTTGCGAGTACTTTGGATGAGTACACACCGGTGCTTTGCTCCCCCTTGTCCCCTTGATCCGTTTGCTGCGACCAGATGATGGAGCCCAGGAGATGGAGGTCCCCGCCGACGACGACCGCTACCCCGACGGTGCCTACTACTACGTGGAGGCCGCTGATGATCAGGAGTAGTTAGGAGGTTCCCAGGCAAGAGGCCTCGCCTCGTTCGATCGTTGTATATTTTGTGCTAGCCTTCTCTAAGGCACCCCATGTTTTATGTCTATACTCAGATATTTGTTGCTTCCGCTGACTCGTGTGTTTATCGAGCTTTCGTATTCTAGCCCTCGTGGCCCCTGGCTTGTAATATGAAGCTGATGTTATTTTATTTGTGTCTAGAGTTGTGTTGTGATATCTACCCGTGAGTCCTTGGGTTTGATCGTACACATGTGCGTGTATGTTTAGCGTACGATTAAACCGGGGCGTCACAAGTTGGTATCAGAGCCGACTGGCTGTAGGTTTTCCCCTTTTCAACTCCTTGGCCGAAGTTGAGTCTAGTGTTTGAAAAACTTTACTAACATTGATGTTGTGGCTTACGGGCCCACATCTCAATTGGGTGGTAGTAGTATCTTTTACTCCTTTCCTATACTCTGGGCTCTACTCTCTCTTCTCTTTCGGGTCAAAGATTTTACTAACTCTAACATTAGGTTCTCGTAATCACATTGACCCAGAGCGCTGGACTATCTACTCTTTCTACTGAATATATGTTACACACACTATCATTTGACATCCGTCAATCTTAATTTCAGATGCGTCCCACAAGACAGCACGTGCGCCTGACACAGACCACTGAGACGACTGGGTTCCCGGCCATTTTGGTAGACCTCCTGACAAGGCTGGGATATCGCTGGTACACCGAGTACACTGTGTTCGAGGATTTCCGCGAGTACAACCAGCACCAGTATCAGGCTGAGGTTCGCATTTTCGACCAGAGGGGCGGCGAGACCCTCGAGCGCCACGTCTTCTGTGGTATTGGCGTGTCGGTCGAGATGGCCGTCCATGATGCGGCCTACATCGCCATCACCCGTCTCCGTGGAGCGTACCCTCACCTGAAGGAGAGCCCTTTCAGATACATCCCACATGCTCCTGCTGGGGATGAGACTGGGTCTGATCTCACTGCCTACGCTTCTGACGTTCGGGAGCGCAGCCACCGTTCCTACGTCGCTGTCTGTGCCCCCTACGTGACGCGTCGCTACGACGCGCGGTTTCTGGTGCAGTACACTGAGGCAATGGATCGTGCTTTCCGAGCTCTGACTGTGGAGCTGTATGCTCCGCGCGCTCGTCTTTACGACACGTTGATAGAGCTGCAGACATCACACTGCCCGAGGGTTCCCCCTATGTGCATCCGCGAGCCGAGCAGGACAGAGCTACCATCAGCTCTCGAGTGGATTGATGTTGGGGGTAGAACCCCTGCACTTGGACCTCAGCTCCTCGACTCGATGCGGTACCCTCACTAGAGTCACAACGGGACACAGGGTCCTGTCCCTACCTTCTATCACTTCCAGCTACCAGGATTCGATCGTCCTCTTCGACGTTGATGTAGCCTTATCGCTACATCTCATTGTGGTACTCTTCCACCGCGTGCCTGCGCGCCGCCTAGTGAGTCCAGGGTATCGTCTAATGTGTTCGGGCTATCGCCAAATTTCGAATTTGTAATCGTTAGTCTGTAATCGAACTTATGTGTGGGTTTGTATGTCGAACTCAACTACTATGGAGTATCTATCGCATTTCCCTTTCATTATGCTTGATTACTTCGTGAATGCGTGCGATGCCTTTGCAATTACTTTAAGCTAAACTACCCTTGTTAAATATTTAACAGGATGGTTAGACCAGCTGGCCGCCCGCGTGCCCGTGCCAATGATGCACCACCCCCGCCTCTTGAGTATATGGCGGGGATGATCCAACAGTTTGAGCTGAACCGCCAGTTTATGCAAGGGCTCATGGATCAGTTCCAAAGGCCGAACATGAACCAACCGCAAGGCGTGACACTTCAAGACTTCTTCCGCCTTAACCCTGCGATCTACCGCAGCTCAACTCAGCCTCTTGATGCTGATGACTGGCTCCGTGACATTTCTTACGAGCTTGAGTCTGCCAATGTGCCCCTGGCGAGCTATGTCAACTTTGCCGCCTACTTTCTGAAGGGTCCCGCTGCTCAATGGTAGGACAGCCACAGGCGCTCTTAGCCAGATGGAACTATCATCACCTGGGAAGAGTTCAAGGCTGCTTTCCGTGCTCGCTACATTCCTCAGGGAATCATGGACCGGAAGAAGCGTGAGTTCCGCAACATGGTCCAGGGCAACAAGACTGTGGATGCTTATCAGCGGGAATTTTTGGACTTATCTTGCTATGCTAAAGAAGACATTGCAACTGATGCACGCAGGCAGGAGAAGTTCCGTGAAGGCCTCCACCCTGATATCAAGCTGGCACTCCTCGTTTAGGACTATGCTGATTTCGCCGCCCTGGTGAACAAGTCTGCAGGAATACAAAGATAGCAGCAAGCGCAACCGTGACATGGGCTCATCTTCAGGCTCATCTGCACAAAAGCGGAAGATCTGGATTCCCAACAACATGTACCATGCACCTGCTCCTGCTCCGAGGCCGTCCTATGCTGCACCTCGCCTGCCTCCTCCACCACCTAGGCAGCCGAGGCTTCCTGCTCCGCCGCCTCGAGTTCCTCCTTCCCGTCCTGAGGACGGGCTGTGCTTCAAGTGTGGCCTTCCAGGTCACCGTGCTAGAGACTGCAGGCAGAATCTGAATCAGCTGACACTTCCCGCAACTGGCAGTGGCAACAACCAGAACCGCAACTTCAACGCTAAGCCTGCTTATGTTCGTGGTCAGGCCAACAACATTGATATGGGTCAAGCTCAAGACCAGCCTGCTACCGTGATGGGTACACTTCTCGTTAACTCAGTAACTGTTTCTGTATTGTTTGATACAGGAGCAGCGCATTCCTTTATGTCGGAAAATTTTGCATACATGCATGACATTAGGAGCGAAGAGATGAACATCCCGATAGTGGTAAACACCCCTGGGGGCAAATGCCGAACCTCTCTGGTTTGCCCCCATGTTCCAGTTGAAATTGAAGAATTAGAATTCCTTGCCAAACCCATCCTACTAAAGTCATCCAACATTGATCTCATACTTGGGATGGACTGGTTGAAAGCTCATACGGCATCGATCGTTTGTACCACCAAAACCTTCCACCTCCTACACCCTTCAGATGAATTAGTAAGCTACCATCTCATCTCGTCCGAAATGCTGAGGCACGGCTATATGCCTTGAATGCGTTAAATGCGTCGCCTCTTGAAGGGATTGAAAACATTCCAGTGGTCCGAGAATTCGAAGATGTCTTTCCAGAAGAAATTCCGGGGATTCCCCCTACTCGAGCTGTCGAGTTTGTCATTGACTTGGTACCCGGTACCACTCCTATTGCCAAGCGTCCTTATAAAATGCCACCACCTGAAATCCTTGAACTTAAGCAAGAAATTGACAACTCGCTCCGTCTGGGTTTCATCCATCCGAGTTCCTCTGCTTGGGGAGCACCTTCTCTCTTTGTTAAGAAGAAGGATGGGACAAATCGATTGGTTCAAGACTATCGTCTTATCAACCAGGCCACTATTCAAAACAAATATCCTCTCCCTCGGATAAATGATTTGTATGATCAACTTGCTGGTTCCACCGTCTTCTCTAATCTCGACTTGAGATTGGGATACCACCAGATCCGTGTTCGCAAGGAGGATATTCCAAAGACCGCCTTTGTTACTCGTTATGGATCATACGAGTACACCATCATGTCCTTCGGCTTAATCACTGCACCGACAACCTTCTCTCGATTGATGAATTATATATTCATGGACTACCTCGACAAATTTGTCATGGTATATCTGGATGATATTCTGGTATTTTCGAAGAATAGAGAAGAGCATGCTGAACATCTTCGTCTTGTACTGGATAAGCTTTGGGAGCATAAACTCTATGCGAAGTATTCCAAATGTGAGTTTTGGCTAGACGAAGTGACTTACCTTGGTCATGTGATTTCCAAGGATGGTATTGCAGTCAACCCCGAACGAATTCAAGCTATTCTTGACTGGACTCCCCCGAAGAATGTCAAGCAATTCAGAAGTTTTCTCGGACTCGCCAGCTATTTTCGTCGATTCGTCGAGAACTTCTCGAAGATTGCGAAGCCCTTAACCAACCTGCTCCACAAGGGTGTTAATTATGAGTGGACTGATAAATGTCAGGAAAGTTTCCAGGCGCTCAAGGACAAACTGACGTCCGCTCCAGTACTTGCTACTCTGGATACGAAAAGGGATTTCGTCATATACTGTGATGCTTCTCGTCAAGGAATAGGTTGTGTCCTGATGCAGGATCGCAAGGTGATCGCTTATGCTTCACGTGAACTGCGTGCTCATGAAGAGAACTACCCAGTTCATGATCTCGAGCTTGCCGTAGTCATTCATGCATTGAAGGAATGGCGACAATACCTTGTCGGTAATCGCTGTGAAATCTACACCGACCATCAAAGTCTGATGTACTTGTTCACTCAACCAGAGGTGAACCTACGTCAACAAAGATGGATGGAGCGAATAACAGATTTTGACTATAGTATATCATATACCCCTGGCAAGGCTAACGTAATGGTTGATGCCTTGAGTCGCAAGTCATACTGCAACCACCTCCAGGTTCATAAAGTTCACGATCGTCTGCAAGAGGAATTCCGTAAGCTGAACCTCCACATTGTTCCTCAGGGTTACCTTGTTCCCCTCCTGAAGAGTGTCAAAAGATGAACCTTCGTGTTGTTAATCAGGGTTCCCTCATCAACCTAGTGGTTGAACTAGATCTTGTGAGCTCCATAAAGAATCTGCAAGGCTTCGACGATGATGTCGACAGGATTAAGAGCTATATTGCGAAGGGTAAACCCTCCTTTTTCACTATTGATGAAGATGGCGCCTTGTATTTCAAGGGTCGCCTATCCGTCCCAAATAAGAAGGAAAATCTCAGGATGACCGGGAAGGTGATGGAAGAAGCTCATGACACACCATTGTCTATTCACCCGGGTAGTACCAAGATGTACCAAGACATCCGGCAAAGATTCTGGTGGCCCAATATGAAACAAGACATTGCACGCTATGTGGAAGAATGTGATATATGCCGGCGTATCAAACCAGAACACCGAAAGCCTGCTGGAACTCCGCAACTATCTCTATTCCTGAGTGGAAATGGGACCATGTTGAAATGGACTTTGTCATTGGTTTCCCCAGATCTCAAAAAGGTAATGATGCTATTCTTGTCGTCATTGATCGACTGTCCAAAGTTGCACATTTCCTGGCCGTCAAAGAAACAATTAATGCTAGTCAGCTGGTAGATCTTTATATCTCAAGAGTATTTTCACTTCACGGTATTCCGTTGGTAATCAGTTCGGACCGTGGCAACTTGTTCACTTCAAAATTTTGGGAAAGCTTTCAGAAGGCTATGGGGACTCATCTGTCCTTCAGCACTTCATTTCATCCTCAATTCCAGGGACAAGTTGAACGAGTCAACCAAATTCTCGAGGACATGCTTCGAGCTTGTGTCATTTCTTTCGGTAAGAAATGGGAGGAATCTCTCCCGTATGCCAAGTTCTCTTACAACAATAGCTATCAAGCTAGTCTGAAGATGGCCCCTTTCGAAGTATTGTATGGACGAAACTGTCGAACTCCTCTGAATTGGTCAGAAACTAGGGAACGATCAGTCTTCGGTCTGGATATTATTCAACATAACGAAGATCAAGTCCGCATTATTCATGAGAATCCGAAGGCTGCTCAGTCTCGTCAGAAGAGTCAGTATGACCGTTATCATCATGATATAGTCTATCAACCTGGCGAAAAGGCTAATCTTCGTGTCACACCAATGAGAGGTGCACACCGTTTCGGAATCAAGGGCAAGTTAGCTCCTCGTTATATTGGTCCTTTCACTGTTCTCGAAAGGCATGGAAGAGTGGCTTATCAATTGGAACTGCCAGCGAACCTTTCTCACGTTCACGATGTCTTCCATGTTTCTCAGCTCCGTCGCTGCTTCAAGGACCCTATTCGAGCAGTGGATCACGATATGCTTGAGCTACAACAAGACCTCTCTTATAAAGAGCATCCGGTCCGCATTCTCGACCAAGCTGAACGTAAGACTCGTCGCAAGGTCACCAAGTTCCTTAAGGTGCAGTGGTCAAATCACTCTGAAGATGAAGCCACTTGGGAACACGAGGATCATCTTTGTGATGAATACCCCGGGCTCTTTCCCTCTACCTCTTAATTCTCTGGACGAGAATTCTTGTTAGTAGGGGAGAATTGTGACATCCTCGACTTTTGCTACAGTAAATATTGTAATTAAGCTACACTGATCACCCGCTAATGATGCCACATCATCGAGAATTACCGTCGTTGACCCGCATTGAATTTCTATCTGGATTCAGAAGTTGAAAACAAAAGAAAAGTATATTTATAAATTCATATTAACTATTAAAGGAAGATATGTATAAAAAGAAAGTATTAAAAATAATAATAATAAAAGAAAGAAAAGAAAAGAAATTAGAAAGAAGAAATAATAGAAAAACAAAAAAAGAAGAAAAGGAAAACCCCCCCTCACCCCCTAGCCCAACTGGGCCTAGAGGCCCAGCCGGCCAGGCCACTCTCGCCGCAACCCTAGCGCTGCCCCCCCCCCCCCCCGCTGTCCCGTTTCTTCCCAGCGCCGCCGGCCTTATCCCCTCGAGGGGGCCCCTCCCCCAGCACCCCCACGTGTCCCCAACCCCTCGTGGGGGCTCCACACCCCACCGGCAGTTCCCCCCACGAGCCTCCCCCCTCGGTCCTATCCCTCCGCACGAGAGAAATATCTCTCGTCTCTCTCTCTCTCGTAACTCTACCCCCCCCCCCCCCCCGGTCGACCCCACGATCCCAACTCTCCCTCTCGTTCCCTCCCCAAATCGGCCCCTCACCCCCTCCCCCACCGGCCTCCCTCTCCTCTCCCTCACCGCCGACGAGCCACCTCTCCTTCCCGAGCCTCCCAGTCCCTCCCCACCGAGGACCGAGCCCCACCTCGTCTCCCACCTCATCTCCAAGCCTCGAGGAACCCCGCTGGCAGGAGCCCCTGCATCGTGCCCCCCACGTCGGTCCTTCCTCCCGCTCGGTCCAGGAGGGACCGGGCAGGGAGACACCTCCACCTCGCTGGATCCGGCCGGCCTCACCTCGGCCGACCCCTCCTTCAACGACGCCCCCTCTGGGAGGGCCTCTTCTTCACCGACCGACCTCGCCGGAACCGTCACAACCGTCACCACCGGCATCACCACCACCGTGCCACCACCGGCACCGCATCGTCTTCCTCCTCTTCATCACCTCCGCCTTCCCGCGAACTCCGGCTTCACCGGGCCGTCTCATTAACGTTGGTGAGCCCCTCCTCGGGCTCCTCCCACCATCGCGTTCCCCTCACCGTCCCTGTTCCGTTCCGGCAAACGGGACTCCGATCTGTCGACGGTAGTGACCAATAGGAAGGTTTGAACATTCGGTTCTTCCATGTTGCGTTAGCACACAGACTCTCTCTGTGTTAACACAAAGAGTTGTGAGAGAGATGTGAGATGTGAGAAAGAAATAAAAATAAACGTTGTATTTACGTATGTATGTATGTATGTATGAGATGCGATGTATGTATTTGCGTATATAGGTATTTGGAGGAATACGATAATTGCATGATTACGTATCTGTGGGACAAATGAGTATTTGGCTTAAAAGTCACTTACGGGTGGGGCCAACGCACCCGCTGTCTATGACAGGGAGGCCCCACGCGATAATTAAAAAAAATAAAAAATAAAATATAAAAAAATGTATCTTTATTTAAGAAATAAATAAATATATTATTTAGTTAATTAGTT
The DNA here is from genome assembly GCF_904849725.1 of Hordeum vulgare subsp. vulgare. Lineage (NCBI taxonomy): Eukaryota > Viridiplantae > Streptophyta > Magnoliopsida > Poales > Poaceae > Hordeum > Hordeum vulgare. Next base: position 514,021,840 of record NC_058520.1, read on the forward strand.
AATTAATTAAATGGTTAATTATGTAATTAGATTAAGTAGAGTATGACACGTGGGTCCCCCATTTAATTAAATGGATTAATTAATATTTAATCTTAATTAAAAATTGAGTCTATGACGCACGGGACCCACTGGTTAGTTGACGAGTCAACTGTTGATGTCAGCATGACATCATGCTGATGTCATAATAGCTTTTATTAAATTATTTAAATATGTTTTTAATTCCTAATTATTGAATAAAACTTTAAAAATTAATATTAAATAATCCATAAGTCAGATCAAAATATTTTCAACATGAAAGTTGATCAGCAGAACGAGACGAACCTGGATACACGGCCCGTTCGTCTGTCACGCGTCCCTAGCATAGAAAACATTGAACATTTCCATCGTTTCCAGTATGGCCGGTAGTAGCCCGAGACCCGGAAAATATCGTCAGATATTCTTCCGACCCGTCTATGACGGATGTTGCTGCGTTAGCTCATGTCCAGCCTGCATCTTGCCATGTCATGCTTTGTGTTGCACCGTTGCATTTATTTATTGTTTCTTCCCCCTCTTCTTACGGGTAGACCCCGAGACTGACGCTGCTGCCGGGTACATCTACGACCCTGCCGATCAGTCCTTTGCCGCAGAGCAGCAAGGCAAGGAAACCCCCCTTGATCATTCCTATATCGCCTATGTCTTTCTTCCTACTGCTTGCATTTGTATTTTGCTACTGTTGTAGTTAGCTCCTATATCTGATGCATAGCCTATTTTTGATGAACTTCTACTTTCAGTCATGTACCTTTAATCTGCTTAGTATAGGTGGAGCAGTCATCCCCTCTGACCCCGTAGTCCAGTTGCCCCGCTTGTTTCCAAATCTCGATCTGTGATCGATGAGCCAGACCCGACACAACACATATACCCCCTTCATTGTACGACGCTACAGAGATACTATCGGGTACCGAAGGTGACACCTCGCTAAGTACTCGTGATGATATCTCTGTAGTATAGCTAGTCGATCGTGGTTATCGAGGGTGATTCCTCTTTCACCATTTCCGATGACGCCTCTGTCGAGCAACCCCTCAAGTGTGGGACCCCCGAGGGTGATTCCTCTAAGCCCACCTTGACGGGTACATCATTCAGAATCCAACGAGGGTGATACCTCGGATTCCCCCCGATGTTACAACCACACAGTTACTCGACCATGTTACCGGGATCTTTCGTGATTAGTTGTAACACGGGTGGATTCCCGTGAGACTGTGTTGATGGCCTAATTAAAATGTTAATGGATTTGGGTATTTTATCTGGGTTGGTCGGAGACCTTTTCGCACTAGCCGGCTACGCGGGAAGAATTATGGGTACTCAGCATCGCGGTATCAGCCGAAGCTTCTCAGATGTCAGCAATGTAGCGGCGCGCGCCCGAGTGGTCCCGAGATGCATCGCTCTTTTGATTAAGGGTTGCTAGGATTGACATCAGCCGCCCACGCCACGTTCAGGAGCGCGAAGGGGAACTTGGCCCACGAACCCTTTGTGCTTAGGAGTTAGACCCGCGGGCTGGCCTCTCTGATTAGTCTTAGGTGGGGCTGCGACGTGTCGATATTCCGAGGCCGGGCAAGACCCAGAAAAGTATGTCCGGCCAGAGTGTTATCGAGCGTGACAGGACATGTGGTGCACCCCTGCAGGGATGAAAATTAACTATTCGGATAGCCGTGTCCACGGTTACAGGACGACTTGGAGTTGTGCCCCTATCTTATACATCTACAATGGTTACTTAACTGGAATTAGTTTGCCTCGGGATTGCTTCCTCATAGGGAGTCGAGGGAGGATCTTTAGGCGTGACCTCACTTTAATATTGCTGCAACAATATGACTATTAATGTTTTACCCCCTGTTCTACTCTCTCCTGTTGCTGCAAGACCCTGAAGATGCTAGTCTTCGATAGGACTAGGCCTTCTCTCTCTATTCTCGCATTGCTGCAGTCAGTCCACATATAACCCCCCCTTCTTTGATACTGATGCATAATTAGAATAGTTTTGATGTAAGACTTGCGAGTACTTTGGATGAGTACTCACCGCTGCTTTGCTCCCCCCTTGTCCCCTTGATCTGTTTGTTGCGACCAGATGATGGAGCCCAGGAGATGGAGGTCCCCGCCGACGACGACTGCTACCCCGACGGTGCCTACTACTACGTGGAGGCCGCTGATGATCTAGAGTAGTTAGGAGGTTCCCAGGCACGAGGCCTCGCCTCGTTCGATCATTGTATCTTTTGTGCTAGCCTTCTCTAAGGCACCCCATGTTTTATGTCTGTACTCAGATATTTGTTGCTTCCGCTGACTCGTGTGTTTATCGAGCTTTCGTGTTCTAGCCCTCGAGGCCCCTGGCTTGTAATATGAAGCTGATTTTATTTTACTTGTGTCTAGAGTTGTGTTGTGATATCTACCCGTGAGTCCTTGGGTTTGATCGTACGCATGTGCGTGTATGTTTAGCGTAGGATTAAACCGGGGCGTCACATTTATGCCTTGGAGATCTGTGATATGTTTCTCCAGCAAAACAACTTCACGAGTGAGATAAGTATTGCGAGCACGAGTTGTTTCACAAAACCTCGAGAGTTCAATCAAGGATGGAGACAGTAGGTGGAGGTAGGGTTGGAGGAAATCCACTTCTTCAACTTCTTCCTTGTTGAGTACAGATTGCACTACGTCCCACGCCTGATTCTTCTCCTTAGTCTTGCCCTTGGTTTATTTAGGTAACCTTTACTTAGCCTCCATTACCTCCATCCTTTTCAGATCAGCACTTACTTCTCCATAGACTTGAGGGAGATTGTTCTCCCACACAGATTCCTCAAACGACATCTTGCTCTAAATCTGCGGCAGAAAACAGGCTCGAAACGAAAATAGAGGAAACCTGCGTGATACAAGGGTCAGGCCTCACGGGAGAATATATAATGATTTTATTCAGACCAGAAGGAGTACTCCGCACGAAAACGGAGTCCGGGAGGCACACGAGGTGGCCACAAGCCCCCCAGGCACGGCCAAGGGGTGGGCCCGCGCCTGGCAGGCTTGTCGCCTCCTCACATGCTTTCCGGACTACTTCTAATTTTTGTATTTTTCAAATATTCCAAAACGGAGAAAAAATCCTACTAGAAAAGTTTTGGAGTCTGTTTTCTTACCGAATCACATACCTCTTCGTTTTCAGAGTGTGAAACAGGCTGATAAATGTCCCTTAGGTATTCTTCCGGAGTTAGGGTATTGATAATATTGCTTTCAACATTTATGGGTGTACCTGAGATATAATGCTTGATTCTCTGCCCATTTACAACTCTCAGACAATTACCTTCCGTGTTGTTGATCTTGATAGCACCGGAACGATATACTTCCTCAACAATATAGGGACCTTCCCATTTAGAGAGAAGTTTGCCTGCAAAGAATCTTAAACGAGAGTTATATAGCAAGACATGATCACCTACATTGAACTCATGCTTTTGTATCCTCTTATCATGCCACCTCTTAACCTTTTCTTTGAACAACTTGGCATTCTCATATGCCTGAGTTCTCCATTCATCAAGCGAGCTAATGTCAAATAACCACTTTTCACCAGCAAGTTTGAAGTCAAAGTTGAGCTCTTTGATTGCCCAATAAGCTTTATGCTCTATCTCAAGAGGTAAATGACATGCTTTACCGTACACCATTTTGTATGGAGACATGCCCATGGGATTCTTATAGGCAGTTCTATAAGCCCACAATGCATCATTGAGCTTCTTAGACCAATTCTTTATAGACCTATTGACAGTCTTTTGCAGAAGTAGTTTAATCTCTCTATTTGTAAGTGCATCTAGTGCCCCTTAGTGATTTTGGTGGTTTGAAGACTTATAGGTTAAGTATCTAATGTGTTTATAAGTGTATACAGGATCTATAAGTCATTGAGGAGTTTGAGATATTTGAAGAATATCGACCCCTAAAAATATATGTCTTCAGTTGAAGAACTTGGTCTGAAGCTGAAGAAATGAATCGCGAAGAATTTGCGATGAAATTGATATTCCTCATGAAGATATTGATATTGAGAAGATCGGTGGTTCCTGAAGAAAATCGTTCTGAAGAAATTGAAGCATGAAGATTTACGTTTTCTGTTTTACTTTCTTCGCATTTGATGAATAGGAACACCGTACTGTTAAAGGGGGTCAAAGTAACGCTATGGAATGAATTTCCTCATGATGCTCAACCCAAGCCAAATACTACCAAAAGCCTCAAGTGAGGAATATGAGTGACATGAGGACTCTCACAGTTGAGAGTCCCGACCGTTTCGATAAGCCACGCCAAGTCACTGATCTTATCCACTCCAACGGTCATATTATTTAAGGGCATTAATGTCAAATCATGTCGGGATGCTCCCAGGCTATAAATAGCCGCCCCCCACAACCACTAGCTGGTTGGCTGCTCCGTTAGAAACTGGCACTTGTCATAAGAGCAACCCAAATTCCTCAGAGCTTTCGAGAGTAAATCATCAGTGAGGAAATACACCACCCACCGAAACCACAAACCAAACCTAGTGATTGAGCATCACTTAAGAAGTTGTTCCTGTGTGGGACTGAAGCCTTTTACCTTTGAGGACTGTGCATCCTCCAGACGGTTAGGCGTCATGGTCTAGAGCAATCCAGCAGTCAATTGTGGATCATCGGGTGACCGAGTTTGTGAGGGTTTGGAAGTCTGCTCTGAACACTTACCACGAGTGTTGGGCGAGGACTGTGTGTCCTTAGCTCAAAGGAGAATACGGTAGGGACTGTGTGTCCCGGGACTGGGTGTCCTTTGGTTTCAATACCAAGCCGCTCCAAACGAGATGTACAACTGTCACAGCAGTTGGAATTGGGTCATCAACAACAGTCTTCACCAAGAATCGGGTTCTAATTCCTCAACTCTTTACATTCTCTGTATTATGTGTTGATGACATTCACTGTGACTGTTTGAAGAATTTGCTGAAGACTTTCTCTGAATTTCCTCAACCCCAAATTCTTCACTTGAGTTAATCATCATCTGTATTCTGCGTGCCTCCTTACTGTGCAATCTGTTTTCATAATCTTCACTCTGCAATACTGCTGTCTTGAACGATTGCACGACTAATCCTTAACTGTTTCCGCTGTAAGTTAGTCATCAGTGAGGAATTTCCTCAAAAGGAATTTCCTCAGTGATGAAATTCTAAAAATCTCCTATTCACCCCCCCTCTAGTCGATATAACACACTTTCACTATTGCTTAGCTCTACTTGACGACTGGACTGAGGGTGATAGGGAGACACAATTCTATAGTTGACATCATACTTAGCAAGCGTTTTACAGAAAGCACCAAGAATGAAATTTGAACCACCGTCGGTCATTAGATATCTAGGGACTCCAAATCTAGGTAAAATAACTTCTTTAAGCATCCTGATAGAGGTGTTGTGATCAGCAATACTAGCGGGGATAGCTTCTACCCACTTAGTGACGTAATCAATAGCTACTAGGATATGAGTATACCCGTTGGATTTTGGAAAAGGTCCCATATAATCAAAGCCCCAAACATCAAATGGTTCAATGACAAGTGAATAGTTCATAGGCATTTCCTGACGTTTACTAATATTACCAATTCTTTGACATTCGTCACAAGACAAGACAAACTTACGGACATCCTTGAAGAGAGTGGGCCAATAGAAACCTGATTGCAATGCCTTGTGTGCAGTTCTATCTCCCGCATGGTGTCCTCCGTAGGCCTCGGAGTGACACTTCTGTAGGATCTGTCCATGTTCATGTTCAGGTACACAACGTCTAATAACACCATCTACTCCTTCCTTATAAAGGTGAGTGATGACCCACAAGTATAGGGGATCAATCGTAGTCCTTTCGATAAGTAAGAGTGTCAAACCCAACGAGGAGCAGAAATCTCTGATAAACGGATTTCAGCAAGGTAATAACTGCAAGCACTGAAAGTAGCAGTAACAAGTGATTCTGTAGCGAGGTGAAACGTAGCGAGCAAAAAGTAACAAGTAACAAGTAGTAGCAACGGTGCAACAAGTGGCCCAATCCCTTTTGTAGCAAGGGACAAGCCTGAACAAAGTCCTATAGGAGGAAAAACGCTCCCGAGGACACACGGGAATTTCTGTCATGCTAGTTTCATCATGTTCATATGATTCGCGTTCGTTACTTTGATAGTTTGATATGTGGGTGGACCGGCGCTTGGGTACTGCCCTTACTTGGACAAGCATCCCACTTATGATTAACCTCTCTCGCAAGCATCCGCAACTACAAAAGAAGTATTAAGACAAAGTCTAACCATAGCATTAAACTAGTGGATCCAAATCAGCCCCTCACGAAGCAACACATAGACTCGGGTTTAAGCTTCTGTCACTCCAGCAACCCATCATCTACTTACTACTTCCCAATGCCTTCCTCTAGGCCCAAATATGGTGAAATGTTATATAGTCGACGTTCACATAACACCACTAGAGGAAAAGACAACATACAACATATGAAAATACTGAACGAATATCAAATTCACATGACTATTATTAACATGACTTATCCCATGTCCTCAGGAACAAAAGTAACTACTCACAAGACATAATCATAATCATGATCAGAGGTGTAATGAATAGCATCAAGGATCTGAACATAAACTCTTCCACCAAGTAATCCAACTAGCATCAACTACACAGAGTAGTCAACACTACTAGCAACCTTACAAGTACCAAACGGAGTCGCGAGACAAAGATTGGTTACAAGAGATGAACTAGGGATTGGAGACGAGATGGTGCTGATGAAGATGTTGAGGAAGATGCCTCCCCTCTGACGAGAGGAGTGTTGGTGATGACGATGGCGATGATTTCCCCCTCCGGGAGGGAAGTTTCCCCCGCAGGATCGTCCTGTCGGAGCTCTAGATTGGATCTGCTCAAGTTCCGCCTCGTGGCGGCGGCGAAACCACGAAAAAGCTCTCTCTTGATTTTTCCTGGACCAGGACGCTTCATATAGCAAAAGAGGGGGGCTAGTGGGCTGTCAGGGAGCCCACAAGCCCCCACTCCGCCACCAGGGGGTGGCAGTGTCAGGGCTTGTGGCACCCTGGCAGCCCCCCTTCGGTAGTTCTTTCGCCCAGTATTTTTTATATAATCCCAAAAAAATCCACGTAACTTTTGAGGGCATTTGGAGATGTGCAGAATAGTGGACTAGGATTTTCTCCTTTTCCAGTCCAGAATTCCAGCTGCCTGAATTCTCCCTCTTCAAATAAACCTTGTAAAATAAGAGAGAAAAGGCATAAATATGGTACCACAAGTAATATAACAGCCCAAAAAGCAATAAATATCAACATGAAAGCATGATGCAAAATGGACGTATCAACTCCCCCAAGCTTAGACCTCGCTTGTCCTCAAGCGAAAACCAAGTTCCATAAACATGTCCACATGTTGAGGGACGAAGGTGTCGATAAAACATAATACAGACATGAGGGCATCATGATCACACATAGAATAGCAATACATCATAAAGATTCTTATGGGAAAGTAACAATTCCTTCACAAAGCAAAGCATGAAGCAAAAACCTTACCGAGAAGTAACCAACAATAATCCATAGTAACTGAAGCAATTGCAATTTATCACAACATCAGAAAGAGTCAAATAAGAGCTTGTAAGGCAAACCCACATACTTAATCACCTCTTTTGTTTTCCACAATTGTTACAACTCACGTGGTACTCATGGTGTCAAAGTTTCAGCTCGACACAGAGGAAGATAGGGGCTTATAGTTTTGCCTCCCAACCATTTACCTCAAGGGTAAAGTCAACAACAATAAAGCATAAGTACTCAACTCCAAGTTGATATATGAATATAGATCTTTCCCAAGCATGTGACGGTAGCCAAGAAAAAGGCAAAAAGGGAATTGGTGAAGATCACCATGACTCTTACAAGGGTAAAATGTAAAGGTACAAGATAGGCCCTTCGCAGAGGGAAGTAGAGGTTGTCATGCACTTCTGAGGTTTGAATGTGTGTCCTCTTAGTGCGGAGGAACGTCCCTTTATATTGCCTCCTGTGATAAAGAACTTTATTATGCAGTCTGTCGCTTTTATGTCTTCCTCATCACAGGTTCGTACAAAGCTAATTTTCCACACACTAATAGATCATTCATATTAGAGAGAAATTTTTATTGCTTGCACCGATGACAACTTACTTTAAGGATCTTATTCAATCCATAGGTAGGTATGGTGGACTCTCATGGCAAAACTGGTTGGAGGTTTATGGATGCACAAGTAGTATCTCTACTTGGTGCGGGAGTTTTGGCTAGTATGAGGTGGAAGCAATCGTCACATGCTAAGGGATCTCTAATCATATAACATTGTTTGGAACCAAGAAAACACAATTCATTATGTTGTCTTCCTTTTCCAACATCTACTCCTAAGCATGTAATAGTTTGGTGAGTGCTCACAATTGTAAAAAGTGTCTAAGATGATATATTTATATGTGAACCTCTCTTTCCTTATTACTTCTTATTAATTGCAACAATGACTAATGTCTATGTTGATTTATTCTCAACAAGTTTCAATCATCATACGTGTCATAAGTGAAGTTATCACTTTCCATAAGATCGTCTCATGATCTTTCATGCTATCGTTCTTTTCATACTCTTTGATCATGGCACAAAGCAAAGCCCTTGACTAAGAAACTCTTTATTATATAGCTCATAAGCTCAAATATATCGGGGGAGATACAGAAGTAAAAGACTCAAACTAAAAACTAAAGACTTATTCCTCTAAGAGAAGAAATAAAAACTGAAAAGGAAAGAACTAAAACAAAGGTAAAAGCAAAAGATATAAAGGTGATACGATACCAGGGCAACTCCCCCAAGCTTGGCAGAAGCCAAGGGGATTGCCCATACCAATGCTTAGTTGTCTTCCTTTGCTGGTGATGGTGGTGCTGTTGTCGGATAGTCTGATCCTCCGTCTTCCAAGGCATAGGTGCTCCATCATGGCAGGATGAACGAGTCGCCGGAATCCTCAAATCTGCCGCCAACCTTATTGATTTAAATATGTACTCATACTCACAGTTTTGATTCTGCAGGTCATAGATCTGGCCCTGAAGTTGGTCAACCCTTTCGTAGAGCCTGGAGAGGTGTTTCCCAATATCAATGGCATCCATCTTGTGATTGCTAGTGAACTCCGTGATCATCGTCTGGTTGGCGTTGAGTCCACGCTCCACCATCCCTTGGCACTTGAAGACTTGTTGCTCCATTGCTTCGAGCCTCGTCTCCATGCTTCCGGTCTTCTTAGGCCCCTCAACATCACGGATGTGCAACATCCCCTCGCTCATCTTGATAGATTGAGGGTGTTTCAGCACTTCCGTGAGGTAGGGATTGATGACCTTCTCGAAGATCTTGTCCTTAGGAGCGTTTGGGGAAGTCATGATGATCTAGATCTGTCACAGAAACAGGCTCAAAATGAAAACAGAGGAAAACTACGCAATACGGAGATCAAAACCTTCGGGCGACTATATATTGATTTTTTCTGTGCCACAAGGAGTCCTCCACAAGAAAACAGAGTCCGGGAGGGACACGAGGTGCCCACAAGCTTGCCTGCCGCCACGAGGGGATAGGGGGCGGTGGCAGGGCTTGTGGCCGCCTCGTTCGCTCTCTGGACTGCTTTTTATTTTTTTAATTTTCCAAAAATTCCAAAACGGAAGAAATTTCCTATTGGAAAAGTATCGGAGTCTAGTTTCTTACCGAAACAGATACATCTTCGTTTTCAAGGTCTGAAACAGGCTGATAAACATCCCTTATGTACTCCTCTGGAGTTATGACATCGATGATATTGGTCTCAACATTTATGGGAGTACCAGAGATGTAATGCTTGATTCTTTGCCCATTTACCACTCTAGGAAAATTTCCTTCCGTGTTATTGATTTTGATGGCACCGGAACGATATATTTCCTCGACAACATAGGGACCTTCCCATTTAGAGAGAAGCTTGCCTGCAAAGAATCTCAAACGAGAATTGTATAGCAAGACATAATCACCTACATTGAACTCTCGTTTTTGTATTCGTTTGTCGTGCCATCTCTTAACCTTTTCCTTGAACAACTTGGAATTCTCATATGCATGGGCTCTCCATTCATCTAACGAGCTGATATCAAACAATCGCTTCTCATCGGCTAGCTTGAAATCAAAGTTGAGCTGTTTGATTGCCCAATAAGCTTTGTGTTCCAGCTCAAGAGGTAAATGACAGGCCTTACCGTAAACCATTTTATACGGTGACATGCCCATGGGATTCTTATAAGCAGTCCTATAAGCCCATAGTGCATCGTCAAGTTTGCTAGACCAGTTCTTTCAAGATCTATTGACAGTCTTTTGTAAGATCAACTTGATCTCCCTATTACTCAACTCAACTTGACCACTAGACTGAGGATGATAAGGAGATGCAACTCTATGGTTGACATCATACTTAGCTAGCATCTTGCGGAAAACACCATGAATGAAGTGTGAACCGCCATCAGTCATCAAGTATCTAGGGACTCCAAATCTTGGGAATATGATTTCTTTAAGCATCTTAATAGTGGTGTGGTGATCGGCATTTTTAGTGGGGATAGCTTTTACCGACTTAGTAACGTAATCCACAGCAACTAAGATGTGAGTGTACCCATTGGAACTCGGGAAGGGTCCCATATAATCAAAGCCCAGACATCAAATGGTTCAATGACAAGTGAATAGTTCATAGGCATTTCCTGACGCTTACCGATGTTCCCTATTCTTTGGCATTCGTCACAAGACAAGACAAACTTATGAGCATCCTTGAAGAGAGTGGGCCAATAGAAACCTGATTGCAATACCTTATGGGCAGTTCTATTTCCAGCATGGTGTCCTCCGTAGGCTTCGGAATGACACTTCTGCAGGATCTATCCCTGCTCATGTTCAGGCACACAACATCTGATAACACCATCTACTCCTTCCTTATAAAGGTGAGGATCATCCCAAAAGTAGTGTCTCAAATCAAAGAAGAATTTCTTCTTTTGCTGATAGGTGACACTGGGTGGTATGTATTTGGCTACGATATAGTTTGCATAATCGGCATACCACGGTGCACTAAGTGAAGTGCGGATGACATTAGTTTACTCATCAGGAAAGCTTTCATCAATAGGTAGTGGCTCATGAAGGACATTCTCTAGCCTAGACAAGTTATCTGCTACAGGGTTATCAGCATCCTTTCGGTCAATGACGTGCAAATCAAATTCCTGTAGCAGGAGAACCCATCTGATTAGCCTAGTCTTAGCATCCTTCTTCTCCCTGAGGTACTTAATAGCAGCATGATCAAAGTGAATAGTGACTTTGGAGTCAACTATGTAAGATATGAACTTTTCACATGCAAACACGACTGCTAAAAATTCCTTCTCCGTAGTGGCATAGTTTCTTTGGGCACTGTCTAGAGGTTTACTAGCGTAGTGAATGACATTCAACTTCTTGTCAACTCATTGTCCTAGAACAGCACCAACAACATAATCACTAGCATCACACATGATTTCAAAGGGCAAGTTCCAGTCAAGTGGTTGAACAATAGTTGCGGTTATCAAAGCCTTCTTAAGTATTTCGAAAGCTTCCTCACAATCCTCATCAAAAACAAAAGGAACATCCTTCTGCAAGAGGTTGTTAAGAGGCCTAGAAATCTTAGAGAAGTCTTTAACGAACCTTCTATAGAAACCAGCATGACCTAAGAAACTTCGTATACCTCTGATATCTGTGGGGGAAGGCATTTTCTCAATTGCATCAAGCTTAGCCTTATCAACTTCAATGCCTCTCTCAGAAATTTTGTGTCCTAAGACGATACCTTCATTAACCATAAAGTGGCACTTCTCCCAATTCAAGACGAGGTTGGTTTCTTCGCATCTCTATAAGACTCGATCAAGGTTGCTGAGGCAATCATCAAAGGAAGACCCGTATACGGAGAAGTCATCCATGAAAACCTCGACGATCTTTTCACAAAAGTCAGAGAATATAGCCATCATACATCTTTGGAAGGTGGCAGGTGCATTACATAATCCAAAAGGCATACGTCTATAGGCAAAGGTACCAAAAGGGCAGGTGAAAGTGGTTTTCTCTTGATCAGATTGTGCAACAGGTATTTGCGAGAAACCTGAATAACCATCTAGAAAGCAGAAGTGTGTGTTTTGATAGCCTTTCTAGCATTTGGTCGATGAACGGCAAAGGATAATGATATTTCCTGGTTGCCTTATTCAGTTTCCGGAAGTCTATCACCATTCTATAGCCGGCAATAATCCTTTGTGGGATTAGTTCATCCTTATCATTAGGAACGGCGGTGATACCTCCCTTCTTAGGTACGCAATGTACTGGACTTACCCAATCACTATGAGCAACAGGATAAATGATAACTGCTTCCAGAAGCTTTAATATTTCTTTTCTAACGACCTCTTTCATCTTAGGATTTAATCTCCTTTGATGATCAGCAACTGGTTTAAAGTCAGGATTGGTTTTCATCTTGTGCTGACATAGAGTAGGACTAATACCCTTAAGATCATCAAGAGTATATCCAATAGCAGCGCGGTGCTTCCTCGGAGTTTTTAGTAACTTCTTCTCTTCGCGCTCTGAGAGGAGAGCACTAATAATGACATGATATATCTCCTTCTCATCAAGATAGGCATACTTAAGAGTATCAGGCAACTGTTTAAGCTCGAACACAGGATCACCCTTTGGTGGGGGAGGATCCCCAAGCAGTTCAACAGGCAGAGTATTCTGGAGAATAGGATATTGTTCTAAGACAACTTTATCTATCTCATCTCTCTCCTCCATATGCATATCATTTTCATGCTCAAGCAGATATTGCTCAAAAGGATCCGTAGGAGGTACGACAATAGAGGCAAGAGCAATGATTTCATCCTTACCAGACGACTCTCTTTCATGGGATTGTCTTCAAAACTTGGGGAAGTTAAATTCATGAGACACACCCTCGAAACTAACTGTGACAGTCTGCTTAATGCAATCAATGTGATCATTAAAATTGTTGAGAAAGGGTCTACCAAATATGATGGGACAAAAGCTATCTTGTGCAGTACCAAGGACGAGGAAATCGGTAGGATACTTCGTCTTACCACACAGGACTTCTACGTCTCTCACAATTCCCAGAGGGCACATAGTGTCTCTATTAGCTAGAGTAATAGTGACATCAATGGGTTCTAACTCAGCAGGTGCAATCTCATCTTTGATTTCATCATATAGAGAACGGGGTATTGCACTAGCACTAGCTCCCATATCACATAAACCATGGTAACAGTGATCTCCTGTCTTAACAGAAATAACGGGCAGGCCAACTACAGGTCCTTGTTTGTCTTCCGCGTGAGGTTTAGCAATTCTAGCGGAGTCCTCACAGAATTTGATAACATGCCCATCTATGTCTTCGGCTAAGAGATCTTAGATAATAGCAACACTAGGTTCAACTCTAATTTCCTCAGGGGGTGCAAGTGGTCTAATGTAACCCCTACGTATCACAGTTGGAGCTTTAGAATAATCCTTTATCCTAGCAGGGTATGGTGGTTTCTTAGTGTAAGCACAAGGAACAACAGGATCACTAAAAGCAATGACTTTCTCCTCAACTTGATTGGTTTTGGCTATGTTGCTTTCTACAGGAGGATGATATTTAAACCACTTCTCTTTGGGAAGATCAACATGAGGAGCAAAAGATTCACATAGAGAAGCTACTATCTCAGAGTCAAGTCCATACTTAGTGCAAAAATCTCTAGAAGTTTTTGTCTCAACAAAAGATTTAACGCAATCAAACTGGAAATTCATACCTGACTCCTTACCTTCCTCCAGCTCCCAATCTTCAGAGTTGTGTTTGGTTCTCTCCAATAAATTCCATTTGTGATCAATATCCTTCTTCATAAAAGAACCGGTACAAGAAGTGTCAAGCATGGTGCGATCTTCATGAGAAAGCCGAGCATAACACTACAAGAAATATGCTCATACATGATGTTTTTTAAGACGTCGTTGATGAATTCGTCATAAATCTATGATGATTTCATCCGAGATTGTCGTAAACCGTTTGAGGGGATCAAATCTACATATAAATTACGACGACGTGAGTCAAAAACGTCGTAACCACATAAAATGAGATCGTCATAACTTTTACGACGATTATAAAAATGTCGTAACACTCAGAACCCTTCCCACGGATCGATGACATGGCATCCATCCATCTCTCCATCCCACATCCATCTATCCATCCACCCGCGGCCACCTATCCAAACCCTAACCTCCCATCGCATTCCTCCTCCCGAAGGTGCCAGACCCTCCCCTCGATCCCCATCTCCCTCCCTCAGATCTTGATCCGCCGCCGCCCCCACCCCACCATCGACAACCACGGCATGGCCAGGATGCCCTGCAGCGACCTGAGGAGGAGGCCTCTGGAGGAGAAGCGGGAGGAGCACGAGCGTCCTCACGCGCCCGTCCCGTGCATATGGCCGAGGGCTTCGGGCACAACGCTCCAGCTCTGCCCATCTTCTTCCTCCCCCCCGCATCACCGCCTCCACCCAACAGAACACCACCGGCACCGGCATCGACATGTCCAACGACGAGAGCCGTCGCCCTCTCGTCAACAGGTGCGTCTCCTCCTACCCAATCTCCTCTACAGCTTACGGGTCCCCGAGCACGGTTGCTGATCGAGGGGCCATGTTGCGTGTGTGCGTACATTCTAATGTACAGGAGCAAGCAGAGGGGCTTCCTGGAGCTGGACCTGGGTGGAGCATCAGAGATCAGATCTACCAGGGTGTATTGCTAATTTTGATGGAATCATGGGAATTGATGGATTAGGATCTTGGGGTGCACGTTGTTTAGTGCCAGAATATTCCCAGCTGCCAGGATTTTAATGAGATTTTGGCTTCATGCTTTGGAGTGCTAGCTAGATCTAATATTAAAAATCCGGAGAAACTTAATTAATATATTTGGTGTCTTTCATGCTTACATAGCCGACAGTATAACATCAATCAGACAGTTCACACCTGATGTTTCAGTATCGGCTATGCTTTTCTTGGACTAATATGAATCAGATCATGTAATGGAATACCCTGTCTTTAGTTTATGGATGTCACAAATTAATTATGAACAAGTCCTTGTCTCCTAGGAAAAGAGCTGTCAGCATTGCGGCTTGTGATCTCCTCCTGCTTTTTTGTCCTAGTGTATGTATTGCTTTCATGGAATCATGGGAATGGATGGATTAGCATCTGGAGTGTACGTTGTTAAGTGGCAGAATATTCCAATGTGCCATTATTTTAATGAGCTCTTGGCTTCATTATTCGGAGTAACAGCAAGATCCCATGTTAAAAATCATGACATGACCTCAGTCCAGAGAAACTTAATAGCTGGTGCCTTTCATGGATATGCACACCAGTAGTTTCGGTATTGCAGATGCTTTTCTTGGATTATGCTGGAAGCACAAAATGTTTGCTACTACTTCAAAGCATCATTTTTGGACCGGGTGTGGCGGTTAGCTGGTCGTGGGACTAGCTAGCCCACCTCCCCCTTCAGGCGATGTGATCTGTTCCAGATTCGACAGCGAATATTTTGTGCTGCACGGCGGCTGGTGGGCTCAAGGGTGTGGCGGTTGTCGACGGGCAGGAGTGCTGCGTGGTGAGCGGCGCCCGGCATCGAGGTTGGCGGCGCTACAAATTTAGGGGGATGGGGGTGGGGGGAGCAGGCGGCGGCGCTGTGATGGGTTGCGGTGACTTGTGTGCCTCCCTTTGCCAGCAGCAGCATGGCTGTCGCTAAGCACTCGTGGAGGTGAGCAGCCCCGATCCTAATCCTTTCAACTTCAGTTATTTTTCACTACGTTTTGCTTGGCCTTATTCTTCCCAGATTGTTAAATTGGTGTTCAGTTTTTGTGGAGGCTGCAGACCGGACAGATCACTAGAGTGTACGTCCTGACATAAGAAGTAATCTGATTCTTGTTGTTTTCTATCTCCAAGTAGTTTGGCGTATGTCATTTTAGACTGGGAATTTTCTATCTCCCGTCTGTTTCAGTCCATCAGTCCATGCTGAGATGGAGTAGCGCTTGTGTAAAAAATTTGTGCTCTGTGATTGGAAGCATCAAATGCTATGTAATGGCTAAGATTTTCTCGGGTAGAAGGTCCACCCAGGCCCCGAGCAGTAAAATTTTGTGTTGTGTGATTGGAAGCATCAGAGGGGCTTACGGAAGCAGAGTTGTTCCTCTGTAGTGCCATCTGATTTTGTGTATAGTACTACTTACCTGTGTTCCAACCAATCATTCTCAAAGGCACATGCATAAAGTAGTACTGACTGAGCTGCATTTTGTGTTGTAGCCAAACACTTGCTCTGTATTCTGAATACTCTAAAAAACTCTATTAAATTAAAACCATGGTACTGTGTACCTGTCAACTAAATTACTGTAGTTTTTAATGCTGTAGTTCTATACACTCGGGCACATAATTGATCTTTTGTCTGTTTCATTTCCAAGTCAGATGGTAAACTTGTCTCCCTTGATGAGTATATTTCAAGGATGAAGTCAGGGCAGAAGGACATCTTCTACCTTACAGGAAGCAGCAAGGAACAACTAGAGAAATATCCATTCCTTGAGCAGCTAACAAAGAAAAACTACGAGGTATTTTCATTTGAGTCAGGTTCAGTAGTACTAAATGTTCTACTTCGCATGATCACTCGGCCATATATAATTTGAGACCATAATTTCTGGATTCTCTGTAATTTGTAAAAAAGCAACAATTTCTGGATTCGCACTAATTTGAGACCATCTTGAATATCTCTGTTATGAATCTTTGTACTAAGTAGATAACTGTTGCGTTGGTCGTCTCTCACTGTGATACTGGTAGACATAACTTACATTCTACTGACCTTTCACACTCGTGATTCTGAGAATGTCGCTGCAAAAACCAAAACAACACTTGCTCTGAATATGGTCAACACACCTCAGAAGACAATACCCAACAACAATAAATCATACTAGCAGTTATCCTGTACAGTACCTACATGTGGTCCAATTGTTTTGTAAATCATACTCTTATTATTTTTTACCTTGCAACCATTTGAATTTTAACGCATCCAGAACAGAGTATTTGAATTCCGTCACTGTAATCTGCAAACCTCTTACTGTTTTTAGTGTTGTTTACAGGGTTCCACCAATGCAGGTGAGGATACCATAACCTTTCAGTGGTCGAGGATGTCGTGGAGAACTACCGGAGCGCGCAGATACCCCTCGACGTGATCTGGAACGACGACGACCATATGGACGCAAGGAAGGACTTCACGCTCAGCCCGATGAACTACCCGCACCCCAAGCTGCTGGCGTTCCTTGACAAGATCCACAAGCACGGGATGAAGTACATTGTCGCAGCTAGGCATGTTCATCAACAAAGTCCGGCGCGAGCGCCCGCCCGAGATGCTGGAACAAGTCAGGGGGTGAGCGAGCGATTTGGTGCCACCTAGGCGCGTTCATAGCAGATTTTCCTGCTGCTGCTGGTGTCCTCTGACTGCTGCTGAGCTGCCTGTGCAAGCTTACGAAGTGGGTGCCGCCGCCGGTTAAGATGACAAGAAGCTACGTTGAGGAGAACATCAACAGGTCTCGGAAGAGGATGGATGCCACTGCCTTGGACATGCTGCAGTTCCATTGGTATGTTTGTGTGGCTTGCTGGTTTGGTGTCATATAATGTGTTTATACCATTTCATTAACATTTCATCTTCACCGTCGGTTCGAACGAAAGCCTATGATCGTTTGGGAAATGGATCCCTGTTGATAGTCAGTAGTGAATCTCCTGTCAAATATTTCGACAATAAGTTCATCATGATCTATCATCTGGAATGCTTGTTAATATGCTAGAGGGCCGAGTGCTCAGTAAGAACTTTGTTCCTGGTTCCATGATTTTGGAGTTGGATGTCGTAGATGTATTCACAGCCCGTGCGCTGTGTCTATTCTGCTTTCTTTTCGCTGTCGCTCTTTAGCTGGTCCATCAAACCTCTAGGTATGTTCCTGCTAGGAATGTATGGTAGACTGGGACATCTTGTTTACTTGTTTTCCTTTTTGAATAAAATCTGGAATGCTCATTCCCTCGTCCATCTATGCTTAGCTTAGCTTAGCTTAAAAGAAGCAAGCATAGAGATAGATATCTGTCTTAGATAAAAGTCCTAGGCCTAGTAATACATTAAAGAGGGAACTTCCGTGGTCTATTTTAGATAAAAGGGGACATATAATTTTCTCTATATAATGACATGGTGCTGATTTAGCGCTGATATGACCTTACAACAGTATTACATTGTAGTGTTTTCTGCATGGTTTCATATCACTAGTTTCATGTTGCCTTCAATCTGCTACTGTTTTCCGATAAGTATGATCTGAACTGAGTTAAGTTTCTTGCTATGATCCGAACTGAGCTATTTTGTTACTTACTGCTAGCAGATTCGTGATGGAACCGTCCGGTTCAGGAGCAGCAGAACCGGGCGAGGACGGCCGCGACCAAGAACCGGCCCATGAGCGCTCCTACGCCCCCTCCAATGGAGTCGGACCCGCGGTGGCGGAGACGAGGGAGGCGCCCAACTCGTCTGGACTGGAGTGCATTCCTGAGCGTTTCTTGGTTTCCTCTTGCGCAGTTCAACTCGTTGCGCGCGAGAGAGGCGATGCATAGAAAGGAACGGGTATGATCTTACTGCTCGCTCGCTCTCTTGTGATTTGTTGCCAAATCTTTCTGGTGTGATTGCATGCTTTGCACTTGATAGGATGCGTTTCTTGATTTGTCTATTTGGTGTGATAGCATGCTTTGCACTTTTGCTGCGAGTGAAAAATGTGGGGATCATGTCTTGGCAGTGCT
Source organism: Hordeum vulgare subsp. vulgare (assembly GCF_904849725.1). NCBI lineage: Eukaryota > Viridiplantae > Streptophyta > Magnoliopsida > Poales > Poaceae > Hordeum > Hordeum vulgare. Next base: position 514,040,649 of record NC_058520.1, read on the forward strand.
TGCTGTCATATTTTGGCAAGAAGAAATCTTGATGCCAAAATGTATCAGTTTCCATTGTAGATGAATGTCGTTACAGTAGTTTCCAATCTGGATGGCACTTGGCACTCACTACTAGCTCACATTTGGCTTAACTTGAAGCAATAGGTTGGCCTCTCATTTGAGGTTAGTACAGTTGCACAGATACTTCTAATCTACTTGTTAGACATTGCAATGGGATCTGCAGTAGTTCTATTTGTTTATGATTATTCTGCTTTGTTCAACACATGATTTACACATTGAAAAAACTGGTTACTCCTGTAGCATTTGAACTCAGATTTCCATACACTACTGTTTGTGCATTTGAGGAACTTGGCTCCAGAGTGTGTCATCACCGAGGTACTGTTAGATAGAGCATCTGTTAGTGGTCTTTCACTTGCGTGTCAGATAGTGTACAAACTAATTACTGTTTTGAGTTGGCGGTCAAACCAGCACTTTGTTATCATACTAAATCGCATGGGTTTTATTGTATCATCTGGGTAGTCGCAAGCGAGGACTAGTTGTTCAGACTTAGGGGGGTATGTTCTTCTGAATTGTGATGCTGATGGGACTTCTGCCCGTAGCATTTGTCGGTTTAGTTGGACTGAATTAGTGATACATAGCGTTGGCAACATATATTACTAAAAAATAATTATTATAAATACATGTGGAAAAATGTGTGTACAAGACTAGCTAATTGTGTCTGCTTACTGTCTGGACGCATACTTTGCTACGACGTACGTGTACTGCAGAGTACCTTAACCAGTGAGAGTACCTTATTATATCATGTCCAATAATAATTACTATAGTATTTGATGCTGCCTTCTTTTTTGAGTTATCCAAGTATAGGTCATTCAACTACATTTTTTGCCTACATACCAGTATATCTTACTTTAGATTAATCATTTCAGCTTCACACAATTAATTAAGGCCAAAAGGGGTCAATTTTAGGACTCTTTATAATTCAGCTGTCATTTTTTGTATTGTTATTGTTCAGTCCATCTTTATAGGTTACATCAGTGGTAGTTGGTTTAATTGGCTAGACTCAAACTTCTCTCATCTGAGTTCAGAAACATTTGTCGCTTCAAGGTTTCCGCCATGGATTGCTTGTTTTTGTGCCTTGTTTCTATTCTTGATCTGTATCTTGTAGCTCTTACAAATATGGTTGTTTCTTCTACAGGACCTCCAGGCCTAAGAAAGTTGAAGTGCGAAGCCTTGAAGCCAATTGTGTGAAGCTCTACTTATCCAAGAATGCATATTATATATTGTAATAATAGACATATCTGCTTTGTAATAGATTCGAAAAATTGTAATATACTACCTTCGTGTTAATTTGATGAATTTCACATGTCCTTTCTGCTCTATTTGAAATATTCATATCGTATGCGATTCGAGAATGTGTGAAATGAAAACCTGACCAGAACTTCTTGACATATGGGACAAATTATGAGAAGAACATGACAAGTGGGACCTACACACAAAACTAAAATTCAAAAGCCAAAAACTGAAACTGGACCAAATGTATTTGGGCACTAAAAGGCCAGGGCCCAAATTATAATGATAGAAAAAAATTTGAAAAAAATACTAAAGTGGTTGTAAATAGGGTAAGGCCCAAAAAGAAGCCCAATAAGAAAAAGCCCCCAAAAATAAAACACGCCCATGTGATCAATTGAAATGGGTTGGGCTGATTTCAACTATGATGTTTTGATTTCGTCGTAACTTTGCCACATAGGACTGGGTTATATTGTCAACGACGATTTAGGATCGTCGTAAAGGTTACGACGATCCAGGAATCGTCGTAGAAGTTACGACGATTTCGATCAAAACGTCGGTGCTGTTCATTTGTGACGCTCCGTTTTCGACGCTTGGTTTTTCGTCGTGAGATCGTCGTAAACTAAAAACCGTGACGATGTAGCGACGAAAATATAGCGTCGTGTATTAGCATATTCCTTGTAGTGTAAAAGTTTTGAGTGATGATTTCTCTCGAGAGCTCATGATTGGGGCATGAATATAGCATTGATTTAAGCCTCCCCCAAGCTTGAGCTATGCTTTCCTTGTCACGAGGCCAAAAGTTATAAATAAAGTTCAGATCACGATGTACTAAATGCATAGGATAGAACTTTTGATGAAATTCCAATTTCAACCAATTGTAGTCCCATGATCTAGTATCATCACATAGCCTATACCATGTCAACGCCTTATCCTTCAAAGATAAAGGAAAGAATTTTTTTTTACCTCATCCTCGGGCAGACCTGCAAGCTTAAATAAACCACAAACTTCATCTACAAAGATCAGATGCAAGTCTGGATGTGAAGATCCATCTCCTGTGAAAGGATTAGCTAGCAGTTTCCCAAGCATACCCGAAGGAATTTCATAAAAGATATTTTCAGTAGGTACCTCAGGTTGAGGAGCAACTCCTCGTGCTTCTGTTCGTGGTGAAGATACCCCGAACAAACTCCTCAAAGGAATAGTTTCCATAGTGACAAATGACAATAAATTTCAGCATAGTATATAAATGTTTCCTTACCAATTTCCACTTACCAAAGGCGCTTCACTCCCCGACAACGGCGCCAGAAAAGAGTCTTGATGACCCACAAGTATAGGGGATCAATCATAGTCCTTCCGATAAGTAAGAGTGTCGAACCCAACGAGGAGCAGAAGGCTCTGATAAACGAATTTCAGCAAAGTAATAACTGCAAGCACTGAAAGTAGTGGTAACAAGTGATTGTGTAGTGAGGTGAAATGTAGCGAGCAAAAAGTAACAAGTAACAAGTAGTAGCAACGTTGAAGCAAGTGACCCAATCCCTTTTGTAGCAAGGTACAAGCCTAAACAAAGTATTATAGGAGGAAAAACGCTCCTGAGGACACACGGGAATTTCTGTCATGCTAGTTTCATCATGTTCATATGATTCGCGTTCGTTACTTTGATAATTTGATATGTGGGTGGACCGGCGCTTGGGTACTGCCCTTACTTGGACCAGCACCCCACTTATGATTAACCTCTCTCGCAAGAATCCGCAACTACAAAAGAATAATTAAGACAAAGTCTAACCATAGCATTAAACTAGTGGATCCAAATCAGCCCCTCACGAAGCAACACATAGACTGGGGTTTAAGCTTCTGTCACTCCAGCAACCCATCATCTACTTACTACTTCCCAATGCCTTCCTCTATGCCCAAATATGGTGAAGTGTTATGTAGTCGACGTTCACATAACACCACTAGAGGAAAACACAACATACAGCATATCAAAATACCGAACGAATTTCAAATTCACATGACTATTATTAACATGACTTATCCCATGTCCTCAGGAACAAAAGTAACTACTCACAAGAGATAATCATAATCATGATCAGATGTGTAATGAATAGCATCCAGGATCTGAACATAAACTCTTCCACCAAGTAATCCAACTAGCATCAACTACAAAGAGTAATCAACACTACTAGCAACCTTATATGTACCAATCGGAGTCGCGAGACGAAGATTGGTTACAAGATTAGAACTAGGGATTGGAGAGGAGATGGTGCTGATGAAGTTGTTGATGAAGATGCCTCCCCTCCGACGAGAGGAGTGTTGGTGATGACGATGGCGACGATTTCCCCCTCCGGGAGGGTAGTTTCCCCGACAGGATCGTCCTGCCGGAGCTCTAGATTGGATCTGCTCAAGTTCCGCCTCGTGGCGGCGGGGAAACCACGAAAAAGCTCCCTCTTGATTTTTTTCTGGACCAGGACGCTTCATATAGCAAAAGAGGGGGGCTAGTGGGCCGTCAGGGAGCCCACAAGCCCCCACTCCGCCACCAGGGGGGTGGCGGTGTCAGGGCTTGTGGCGCCCTGGCAGCCCCCCTCCGGTAGTTCTTTCACCCAGTATTTTTTATATAATCCCAAAAAAATCCACGTAACTTTTCAGGGCATTTGGAGATGTGCACAATAGTGGACTAGGATTTGCCCCTTTTCCAGTCCAGAATTCCAACTGCCTGAATTCTCCCTCTTCAAATAAACCTTCTAAAAAAAGAGAGAAAAGGCATAAATATGGTACCACAAGTAATATAACACCCCAAAAAGCACTAAATATCAACATGAAAGCATGATGCAAAATGGACGTATCAGTGAGGATCATCCCAAAAGTAGTGTGTCAAGTCAAAGAAGAATTTCTTCTTTTGCTGGTACGTGGAACTAGGTGGTATATATTTGGCAACAATATAGTTTGCATAATCAGCATACCATGGCGCACTACGTGAAGCATTGATGACATTCAGTTGATCACCGGGAAAGCTATCATCAATAGGTTGTGGGTCATCAAGATAGTTCTCCAACCTAGACAAGTTATCTGCTACTGGGTTATCAGCACCCTTCCTGTTGACAACGTGCAAATCAAATTCCTGTAGCAAGAGAACCCATCTGATAAGTCTAGGTTTAGTGTATTTCTTCTCCATGAGGTACTTAATAGCAACGTGATCAGTGTGAATAGTGACTTTGGAATCAACTATGTAAGACCTGAACTTTTCACATACAAACACGACAGCTAGAAATTCCTTCTCCGTAGTAGCATAGTTTCTTTGGGCACTGTCTAGAGTTTTACTAGCATAGTGAATAACATTCAACTTCTTGTCAACTCTTTGCCCTAGGACAACACCAACAACATAATCGCTAGCATCACACATGATCTCAAAAGGTAGGTTCCAATCAGGTGGTTGAACAATAGGTGCGGTTATCAAAGCCTTCTTAAGTATTTCGAAGGCTTCCTCACAATCATTGTCAAAAACAAAAGGTATATCCTTTTGCAAGAGATTGGTAAGACGCCTAGAAATCTTAGAGAAGTCTTTAATGAACCTTCTATAGAAACCAGCATGACCAAGGAAACTTCTTATACCTTTTATATCTGTGGGGTATGGCATTTTCTCGATTGCATCAACCTTAGCCTTATCTACTCCAATACCTCTTTCAGAAATTTTATGTCCTAAGACGATGCCTTCATTAACCATAAAGTGGCACTTCTCATAATTCAAGACAAGATTGGTGTCTTTACATCTCTGTAAGACTCGATCAAGGTTGTTGAGGCAATCATCAAAGGAAGACCCGTAAACGGAGAAGTCATCCATGAAAACCTCAACAATCTTTTCACCTAAGTCAGAGAATATAGCCATCATACATCTTTGAAAGGTGGCAGGTGCATTGCATAAGCCAAAAGGCATGCGTCTATAAGCAAAGGTACCGAAAGGGCAGGTGAAAGTGGTTTTCTCCTGATCAGATTGTGCAACTGGTATTTGGGAGAAACCAGAATAACCGTCTAGAAAGCAGAAGTGTGTGTGTTTAGACAGTCTTTCTAGCATTTGGTCGATGAAAGTCAAAGGATAATGATCTTTCCTAGTGGCTTTATTCAATTTCCTAAAATCGATCACCATCCTATAGCCAGTAATAATCCTATGTGGGATCAATTCATCCATATCATTAGGGACAACGGTAATGCGTCCCTTCTTAGGGACGCAATGCACCGGACTCACCCAATCACTATGAGCAACATGTTAGATAATACCCGCTTCCAGGAGCTTTATTATTTCTTTTCTTACTACCTCTTTCATCTTAGGATTCAATCTCCTTTGATGATCAGCAACTGGTTTGGAATCAGGATCAGTTTTGATCTTGTGCTGGCATAGAGTGGGACTAATGCCCTTAAGATCATCAAGAGTATATCCAATAGCAGCACAGTGCTTCCTCAGAGTTTTTAGTAACTTCTTTTCTTCATGCTTTGAGAGGCTAGCACTACTAATGACAGGATATATCTCTTTTTCATCAAGATAAGCATACTTAAGAGTATCAGGCAACTGTTTAAGCTCGAAGACAGGATCACCCTTGGGTGGGGGTGGATCCCCAAGCAGTTCAACATGCAGATTATTCTTAAGAATGGGATATTGTTCTAAGACAACTCTATCTATCTCATCCCTTTCATCCATATGCATATCATTTTCATGCTCAAGCAAGTATTTCTCTGAGGGATCAGTAGGAGGCACGACAATAGCCTTACTGGGCAACTCTTTTTCATGAGGTTGTCTACCAAACTTGGAGAAATTGAACTCATGTGACACACCTTCAAAGCCAACAGTGATAGTTTGCTTCTCACGGTCAATATGAGCATTGACGGTATTGAGAAAAGGTCTGCCAAATATGATGGGACAAAAGCTATCTTGTGCGGTAGCAAGAATGAGGAAATCAGAAGGATACTTCGTTTTACCACACAAGACTTCAACATCCCTAACAATTCTCACAGGGCAGATAGTATCTCTATTGGCAAGGTGAATAGTGACATCAATAGGCTCTATCTCAACAGGTGCAATCTCGTCTTTAATTTCATCATATAAGGATTGAGGTATTGCACTAACGCTAGCACCCACGTCACATAAACCATGATAACAATGATCTCCTATCTTAATAGAAACAACAGGCGTGCCAAACAACATGCCTATGTTTGTCTCTTGCGTGAGGTTTAGCAATTCTAGCAGCATCTTCACAGAAGTGAATATTATGTCCCTCAACATCGTCGGACAAAGGATCTTTGATAATAGCAATGCTAGGTTCAACTCTCATTTGCTCAGGGGGTGTGATACGTCTCCAACATATCTACTTTTCTGAACTCTTTTGCCCTTGTTTTGGACTCTAACTTGCATGATTTGAATGGAACTAACCCGGACTAACGTCGTTTTCAGCAGAATTGCCATGGTGTTGTTTTTGTGCAGAAATAAAAGTTCTCGGAATGTCCTGAAAATTTACGGAGAATTATTCTGGAATAAAATAAAAATACCTGCGCAAAGATCCACCGGAGGGGGCGTGCCGTGAGGTCTTGTGGGGCCCACGTGGCACCACCGCCCCCAAACTCAACTCTATATCTTCCTTCTCGCCCGGAAAAAATCAGAGATAAGGTTTCATCGCGTTTTATGATACGGAGGCGCCGCCACCTCGTGTTCTTCATCTGGAGGGCAGATCTGGAGTCCGTTCTGGGCTCCGGAGAGGGGAAATCGTCGCCATCGTCATCATCAACCTTCCTCCATCGACCATTCCATGATGCTCTTCATCGTTCGTGAGTAATCTCGTCGTAGGCTTGCTGGACGGTGATGAGTTGGATGAGATCTATCAGGTAATCGAGTTAGTTTTGACGGGGATTGGTCCCTAGTATCCACTATGTTCTAGATTGATGTTGCTACTACTTGGCTATGCTTAATGCTTGTCACTAGGGCCCGAGTGCCATGATTTCAGATCTGAACCTATTATGTTGTCGCCAATATATGTGTGCTTTAGATCCTATATTGCAAGTTGTAGTCACTTACTATGTGTTAAGACCCGGCAACCCCGGAGTGACAATAGCCGGAACCACTCCCGGAGATGACCATAGTATGAGGAGTTCATGTACTCACCACGTGTTAATGCGTTGGTCTGGTTCTTTATTAAAAGGAGAACCTTAATATCCCGTAGTTTCCATTAGGACCCCGTTGCCACGGGAGGGATGGACAATAGATGTCATGCAAGTTCTTTTCCCTAAGCACGTCTGACTACATACGGAATACATGCCTACATTAGATTCATGAACGGGAGCTAGTTACATATCTCTCCGTGTTATAGCTGTTACATGATGAATCACATCCGTCAAACTCATCCATCACCGATCCACTGCCTACGAGTCTTTTACTACTGGTCCTTGCTACGTTACTTTGTCTAGGCTTGTCCCTTGCTACAAAAGGGATTGGGCCACTTTGCTACTACTGTTGCTACTGCTGTTACTCTGTTGTTGCTGCTACTGCTGTTCCTTGCTAGTTCGCTGTTACTTGTTGCAAGATCTTTTCCGACACTTTTGTCAGGGAAGAATAGTTACTCGCCCACGTGCAACTTACTAGCGATATTGATACAACAGTTAGGAATAGTCTGCCGTCAACAGTTCTGTTTCTGACACAATTGCTATCATACTACTTTGATACTGATACTTTGCTTGTAGACACTAATCTTTCAGGTGTGGTTGAATCTGATAAACTCAGCTGCTAATACTTGAGAATATTCTTTAGCTTCCCCTTGTGAGCAAATCAACAAATTTGGATCAAATACTCTACCCTCGAAAACTGTTGCGATCCCCTACACTTGTGGGTTATCAAGACGTTTTTCTGGCGCCGTTGCTGGGGAAGCACAACTATATTCTCCGAGTCACTTGGGATTGACGTCTGCTGGTCACTATGAGGAATCCAAAAGATCCAAGAACTAAAATCTTGCCTTCCACTACGAGGAGAGGTAAGGAACTGCCATCTAGCTCTGCACTTGATTCACCTTTAGTTTTGAGTAAGTTTGCGACTTCGCCTCCTGCTAGAAATCTTGATATCTCGCCCGTGCTTGATGATGCTACTTCTGCTGCCTATGATGCTATGCTTGATACTATGCCTGATACTGCTTTGCCTAATGATGCCATGCCTGATACTGCTTTTCCACTAGGTGCATTCCTTGATGCACAAATTGCTAGAGTTGATGCTAGACGTGATGATACTTCTAAAACTGATGATACTATTGAAGTAGAACCTGCTACTATGCCTGAATTGCCTATTATGCTTGATACGCGCTATGTTATGGAGCGAGAGATAGCTGAGGACTTTCTTGTGTGTAAGGATAGCTATGAGGTGAGAAACTAGTGCGCAAGTGGAAAGAAAAATCTCTGAACGCTGGGACGAAATACGACCCGAAGTTTGCCACTTCGCCTATCTTTGTGACCGATAAGGATTATGAATTCTCTGTCGACCCTGAGTTAATCACTCTGGTCGAATCTGATCCCTTTCACGGTTATGAGTCTAAAACGGTTGTAGCCCATCTTACAAAACTGCATGATATAGCCACCCTATTCACTAGTGAGGAAAAGATCCGCCAATACTATATGCTCAAGCTATTTCCTTTCTCGCTAAAGGATGATGCTAAGACTTGGTTCACTTCTCTTGCTCCTGGTTGTGTGCGTAGCCCCCAGGATATGGGCTAGTACTTCTCTAAAAAATATTTCCCTGCCCATAAGAAGCAAGCTGCCTTGCAGGAAATATACAACTTTGCTCAAGCTGAGGAAGAGAGTCTCCCAATCAAGCTGAGGAAGAGAGTCTCCCACAAGCTTGGGGGAGACTCATCCACCTACTGAATGCTTTGCCTGATCACCCTCTTGAGAAGAATGAAATACTTGATATTTTCTATAATGGATTTGCTGATGCTTCCAAAGACCACCTAGATAGTTGTGCTGGTTGTGTTTTTAGGGAACGAACTATAGAACAAGCTGAGATTCTATTGAATAACATCTTGTGCAATGAGAATGATTGGACTATTCCCGAACCACCTCCTAAGCCAACTCCGAAGAAAAGAGGTATTCTATTCCTCAGCCCTGAAGATATGGAAGAACCCAAGAAATCTATGCGAGAGAAAGGCATTAAATCTGAAGATGTCAAAAATCTACCACCTATCAAAGAGATCCATGGTCTCGATAACCCGATACAGGTAGTAGAAGTAAATTCTCTGCGTAGGTTTGATGAGAGTGATATTCCTTTTGATAAACCTTCTAGCTTATGCATGGATGAATTTGATAACTTCGTTGCCAAACAACCAAGTTTCAATGATTATGTTAGCAGACAATTGGAACAGAATGCTCGTATGCTTAGTCATTTAAGTGCTTGTGTGGACAGTAATGTCAATGATCTTAAGCTCTTGAGTAAACATGCCTCTATGGTTACTACTCAGGTAGAACAAGTACTTAAAGCTCAAAATGACTTGCTCAACGAGTTGAATGACAATTCTGTCAAAGTCGTTACTAGAGGCGGTAGAATGACTCAAGAACCTTTGTATCCTGAGGGTCATCCTAACAGAATTGAACAAGATTCCCAAGGAGTTTGCACTGATGCACCTAGTCATCCTAGAAATAAGAAGAAAGATGATAGGGATGTGCACGCTAGCAACCCTTGTTGGGGAACGTCACATGGGAAACAAAAACTTTCCTACGCGCACGAAGACCTATCATGGTGATGTCCATCTACGAGAGGGGATTTCCGATCTACGTACCCTTGTAGATCGCACAGCAGAAGCGTTAGTGAACGCGGTTGATGTAGTGGAACGTCCTCACGTCCCTCGATCCGCCCCGCGAACCGTCCCACGAACCGTCCCGCGATTCGTCCCACGATCTAGTGCCGAACGGACGGCACCTCCGCGTTCAGCACACGTACAGCTCGACGATGATCTCGGTCTTCTTGATCCAGCAAGAGAGACGGAGAGGTAGATGAGTTCTACGGCAGCGTGACGGCGCTCCGGAGGTTGGTGATGATCTAATCTCGGCAGGGCTCCGCCCGAGCTCCGCAGAGACGCGATCTAGAGGTAAAACCGTGGAGGTATGTGGTGGGGCTGCCTTGAAAAAGTTGTCTCAAATCAGCCCTTATTGCTCCATATATGTAGGAGGAGGGAGGGGAGGCTTTCCTTGAGGCTCAAGGAGCCCCAAGGGCTGCGCCACCAAGGGGAGGAGGAGTCCTCCTCCAATCCTAGTCCAACTAGGATTGGAAGGTGGAGTCCTTCTCTCTTTTCCCACCTTTCCTTTTTTTCTCTTCTTTTGGTTTTTTTCTTTATCTTGCGCAAGAAAACCTTGGGCTGACCCCACCTACTTGGTGCGCCACCCCCAAGGTCCTTGGGCCCTCCCGGGTGGGTGGTCCCCCCTCCCGGTGAAGATCAGGAACCCATTTGTCCTTCCCGGTAATGCCGGAAAACCTTCCGGTAACCAAATGAAGTTATCCTATATATCAATCTTCGTTTCCGGACCATTCCGGAAACCCTCGTGACGTCCGTGATCTCATCCGGGACTCCGAACAACATTCGGTAACCAACCATATAACTCAAATACGCATAAAACAACGTCGAACCTTAAGCGTGCAGACCCTGCGGGTTCGAGAACTATGTAGACATGACCTGATTGACTCCTCGGTCAATATCCAATAGCGGGACCTAGATGCCCATATTGGATCCTACATATTCTACGAAGATCTTATCGTTTGAACCTCAGTGCCAAGGATTCATATAATCCCGTATGTCATTCCCTTTGTCCTACGGAATGTTACTTGCCCGAGATTCGATCGTCAGTATCCGCATACCTATTTCAATCTCGTTTACCAGCAAGTCTCTTTACTCATTCCGTAATACAAGATCCCGCAACTTACACTAAGTCACATTGCTTGCAAGGCTTGTGTGTGATGTTGTATTACCGAGTGGGCCCCGAGATACCTCTCCGTCACACGGAGTGACAAATCCCAGTCTCGATCCATACTAACTCAACAAACACCTTCGTAGATACCTGTAGAGCATCTTTATAGTCACCCAGTTACGTTGCGACGTTTGATACACACAAAGCATTCCTCTGGTGTCAGTGAGTTATATGATCTCATGGTCATAGGAACAAATACTTGACACGCAGAAAACAATAGCAACAAAATGACACGATCAGCATGCTACGTCTATTAGTTTGGGTCTAGTCCATCACATGATTATCCTAATGATGTGATCCCGTTATCAAGTGACAACACTTGCCTATGGTCAGGAAACCTTGACCATCTTTGATCAACGAGCTAGTCAACTAGAGGCTTACTAGGGACAGTGTTTTGTCTATGTATCCACACATGCACTGTGTTTCCAATCAATACAATTATAGCATGGATAATAAACGATTATCATCAACAAAGAAATATAATAATAACTAATTTATTATTGCCTCTAGGGCATATTTCCAACAACCCTGTCGCTGTTACACTTGAGAGTCCAAACGATGCCTCCGTTTCTGATGCTGAAATACAATCTGGTGATGAACATGAGACTAATGATAATATCAATAGTGATGTTCATGATGATGCTCAACCTAGCAACGATAAGGATGTGGAGATTGAACCTGTTGATCCAGATAACCCACAACCTAAGACTAGAAGATACGATAAGAATGACTTCACTGCTTGGGAGCATGGTAAAGAAAAGGAACCATGGGTTCAGAAACCCATGCCCTTTCCTCCCAAACCATCCAAGAAAAAGGATGATGAGGATTTTGAGCGATTCGTTGAAATGATCAGACCTGTCTTTCCGCAGATGCGTTCGACAGATATGCTCAAAATGTCTCAGTATGCTAAGTACATGAAAGATATTGTGACTAATAAGAGCAGGATACCTGAGGTTGAGATTTCCACCATGCTTGCTAACTATACCTTCAAGGGTGGAACTCCTAAGAAACTAGGTGATCCCGGTGTGCACACTATACCTTGCTCCATTAAAGACAACTACGTTAGAACTGCTTTTATGCGACCTTGGAGCCGGTGTTAGTGTCATGCCTCTCTCTCTTTATCATAGACTTGAACTAGACAAGTTGACACCCACTGAAATCTCTGTGCAAATGGCCGACAAGTCAACTACTTTCCCTATCGGCATTTGCGAGGATGTGCCTGTTGTGGTTGCTAACGTCACCATCTTAACAGACATTGTTATCTTGCATACTCCTGAGGACGATGCCATGGCGGTCATCCTCGGAAGACCCTTTTTAAACACTGCAGGGGCTGTTATAGATTGCAACAAAGGCAATGTCACTTTTCATGTCAACGGTAATGAGCATACGGTGCACTTTCTGAAGAAACAATATCGAGTACATTGCATCAATGCTATCAAAAAAACTTCGTCGATTCTTATTGGGAGCTTTGAATGCCCTATTCCTCGTGTCAAGATGAAGTATGATTTGCTTGTTGGGGAAATACATATCCCCATTGAGGTGACCTAGTGACTATTCAGAAATTCTCCGTTCTCTTTTGCGATTCGGAAAAGTTTGTCAAAGAGACTTGATCAACCTCACTGACGGATTTGTTTCGATGACCATGAGATGGATGAATCGAGGAGTCACAAACCTCTGTTCCAAGCTCTCACCTTCGGTTGCTTAGAAGAAAAATGATAGGTTTAGTTTAGTTTTCACTGTTATCTATTTTAGCATCCATTAGAAAAGTACCCCGAAAATAAAAGTTCTCCGAACGCCGTGAAAATTAAGTATAATTTTTTCTGCAATTTTTGAAATATTTTGAGACAAAGAGTTTGTCTGGGGGACACACCAGTGGGCCACAAGCCCTAGGGGCGCGAGCACCCCCCTGGCCGCGCCATCCAGGCTTGTGGGGCCCAAAGGCACCCCCTCCACTCATTCTTGCTCTCATCTGGTTCTCCTACCTCGAGAAAAAATCGTTTCGCAGCTCAAACCCGTGTTCTTGCTCCTCTTGCAGGGATTTTCGATCTCCTTGCTCAAAGCACCGTTCTTCGGACTGTTTTGGGGAAATTACTCCTTGGTAAGTGACTCCTCCATTGGTCCAATTAGTTTTTGCTCTCGTGCCTTATACTTCGCGTATTTTTGCTGCCTTGGTGACCATGTTCTTGAGCTTTGCATGCTAATTTTAGCTTGTCCCAAGTAGTTTTGATGCGTAATATGGCCTCTAGGCACTTGTGGGAGTAGTTGCTACGAGTTTAGTTGACCCTTGTTCACTTTTCCTTAGAGTCACAAAAAATTTCAGAAATTTTCAGAGATAGAAAAAGGAAAAGATGAGGAGGTTCTTAAGAGGCTCTTCAAGCCATGACCCCAAGGATGATGGAAGTGAGAAGAAGCCCAAGTATCTGGTCCCTCGAGTCGCACAAGTTCGAGCGTGCGAGTGGCCAAGCGACGTGTTCTTACGCATCGCTGGAATTTATGAGGACTTTTATCACTTGGTGGAGAACGCAGGCCTTACCTCCTTTGTTGAAGATAAGTGTCCGCAATACCTCCTCCTCACTAATTGTTGGAATTATGCCCTAGAGGCAATAATAAATATAGTTATTATTATAATTCCTGTATCAAGATAATCGTTTATTATCCATGCTATAATTGTATTGAATGAAGACTCATTTACATGTGTGGATACATAGACAAAACACCGTCCCTAGCAAGCCTCTAGTTGGCTAGCCAGTTGATCAAAGATAGTCATTGTCTTCTGATTATGAACAAGGTGTTGTTGCTTGATAACTGGATCACGTCATTAGGAGAATCACGTGATGGACTAGACCCAAACTAATAGATGTAGCATATTGATCGTGTCATTTTATTGCTACTGTTTTCTGCGTGTCAAGTATTTATTCCTATGACCATGAGATCATATAACTCACTGACACCGGAGGAGTACTTTGTGTGTATCAAACGTCGCAACGTAACTGGGTGACTATAAAGATGCTCTACAGGTATCTCCAAAGGTGTTAGTTGAGTTAGTATGGATCAAGACTGGGATTTGTCACTGTGTGTGACGGAGAGGTATCTCGGGGCCCACTCGGTAATACAACATCACACACAAGCCTTGCAAGCAATGTGACTTAGTGTAAGTTGCGAGATCTTGTATTACGGAACGAGTAAAGAGACTTGCCGGTAAACGAGATTGAAATAGGTATGCGGATACTGACGACCGAATCTCGGGCAAGTAACATACCGAAGGACAAAGGGAATGATATACGGGATTATATGAATCCTTGGCACTGAGGTTCAAACGATAAGATCTTCGTAGAATATGTAGGATCCAAAATGGGCATCCAGGTCCCGCTATTGGATATTGACCGAGGAGTCTCTCGGGTCATGTCTACATAGTTCTCGAACCCGCAGGGTCTGCACACTTAAGGTTCGACGTTGTTTTATGCGTATTTGAGTTATATGGTTGGTTACCGAATGTTGTTCAGAGTCCCGGATGAGATCACGGACGTCACGAGGGTTTCCGGAATGGTCCAAAAACGAAGATTGATATATAGGATGACCTCATTTGATTACCGGAAGGTTTTCGGAGTTACCGGGAATGTACCGGGAATGACGAATGGGTTCCGGGAGTTCACCGGGGGGGGGGGGGCAACCCACCCCGGGGAAGCCCATTGGCCATAAGGTTGGCGCACCAGCCCTTAGTGGGCTGGTGGGACAGCCCAAAAGGGCCCTATGCGCCATACAAAGGAAAATCAAAGAGAAAGAAAAAAAAGGGAGGTGGGAAGGAAGGGAAGGACTCCCACCCACCAAACCAAGTCCAACTCGGTTTGGGGGGGGAGAGCCTTCCCCCCTTGGACTCGGCCGACCCCCTTGGGGCTCCTTGAGCCCCAAGGCAAGGTCCCCTCCCTCCCACCTATATATATGGAGGTATTGGGGCTGATTTGAGACGACTTTTCCACGGCAGCCCGACCACATACCTCCACGGTTTTTCCTCTAGATCGCGTTTCTGCGGAGCTCGGGCGGAGCCCTGCTGAGACAAGGTCATTACCAACCGCCGGAGCGCCGTCACGCTGCCGGAGAACTCTTCTACCTCTCCGTCTCTCTTGCTGGATCAAGAAGGCCGAGATCATCGTCGAGCTGTACGTGTGCTGAACGCGGAGGTGCCGTCCGTTCGGTACTAGATCGTGGGACTGATCGCGGGATTGTTCGCGGGGCGGATCGAGGGACGTGAGGACGTTCCTCTACATCAACCGCGTTCTCTAACGCTTCTGCTGTACGATCTACAAGGGTACGTAGATCAATCATCCCCTCTCGTAGATGGACATCACCATGATAGGTCTTCGTGCGTGTAGGAAAATTTTTGTTTCCCATGCGACGTTCACCAACACTAATATCTTTGGACAAAGCTTTAACCTCTACCCGAGGAAGAATCCTCCTATGGTTGAGTTTAAACTTTATGATATCCCCCAGCGCATGTCACTCCAGGATTTTTGCAATTTTTGCAAATAATCTTACGTTGGGGATATTCATGAACCTCGTCCACGGGACTTGGAAGCTTTCATAGATACTATTGTTGTAGGAGAGGAGAGAGGAGTGTCTTGCGCTAGAGCTGCTAGCATTCATTTTCCTGTGCTTCGGTACTTCTCATTATTTGTGGGAAAATCTTTGATTGGCCGTGGGAAAGCTGGGTCACTTAGTTCCCCAGATCTTGCGGTCTTGCGCGAAGCCCTTTATAACGATAAAACTTATAGCTTGGGCGCTGATACGTCTCCATCGTATCTATGTTTCAAAACTCTTTTGCCCTTGTTTTGGACTCTAATTTGCATGATTCGAATGGAACTAACCAGGACTAACGCTATTTTCAGCAGAATTGCCATGGTGTTGTTTTTGTGCAGAAATGAAAGTTCTCGGAACGTCCTGAAAATTTATGGAGAATTTTTCTGGAAAATATGAAAAATACCTGCGCAAAGATCCACCGGAGGGGATGGGCCAGTGGGCCACAAGCCCTGTTGCCGCGGCCTCCCCCCTAGCCGCGGCAACCAAGCTTGTGGGGCCCACGTGGCTTTGCCGCCCCCAAACTCAGCTCTATAAATTCACTTTCGCCCAGAAAAAATCAGAAGAGAAGATTTCATCGCGTTTGCGATACGGAGGCGTCGCCACATCCTGTTCTTCATCTGCAGGGCAGATCTGGAGTCCGTTTTGGGCTCCGGAGAGGGCAAATCATCGCCATCATCATCAACAACCTTCTTCCCTCTCCAATTCCATGAAGCTCTTCATCGTTCGTGAGTAGTCTATTCGTAGGCTCGCTGGGCGGTGATGAGTAGGATGAGATCTATCATGTAATCGAGTTAGTTTTGACGGGGATTGATCCCTAGTATACACTATGTTCTGAGATTGATGTTGCTACTACTTTGCCATGCTTAATGCTTGTCACTAGGGCCCGAGTGCGATGATTTCAGATCTGAAATTATTATGTTGTCACCAATATATGTGTGTTTTAGATCCGATCTTGCAAGTTGTAGTTACCTACTATGTGTTATGACCCGGCAACCCCGGAATGACAATAACCGAAAATACTCCCGGTGATGACCATAGTTTGAGGAGTTCATGTGTTCACCAAGTGCTAATGTGTTGTTCTGTTCTTTATTAAAAAGAGAACCTTAATATCCTGTAGTATCCTTTTGGACCCCACTGCCACGGGAGGGATGGACAATAGATGTCATGCTAGTTCTTTTCCCTAAGCACGTATGACTACACATGGAATGCATGCCTACATCACATTGACGAACGGGAGCTAGCCACATATCTCTCCGTGTTATAACTATTGCATGATGAATGTCATCCAAACAAATCACCGACCCATTGCCTATGAGTTTGTCCCACTGTTGTTGTTACTTGTTTTGCTCTGCTGCTATTACTTGCTACTGCTGTTACTCGCTACTGATGTTACTTGCTACTGCTGTTATGTGCTACTATTGCTACTTGCTACTGCTGTTACGTGCTACTATTGCTACTTCCTACTGCTGTCACTATTGTTGTTCCTTGTCACTGCTGTTACTCGTTACAGTGCTGCTACCTGCTACAATATTGGTTTGCACGACATTGACGGGAAAGAATATTTCCCGTCCACGGGCAACTTCTGGCACCATTGATACAACCATTAGGAATAGTATGCCATCAACAGATCGTTTCTGGCACCGTTGTTATCATACTACTTTTCTGCTGATACTTTGCTTGCAGATACTAATCTTCCAGGTGTGGTTGAATCTGACACATTTAGCTGCTAATACTCGAGAGTATCCTCTCACTTCCTGCGTGGCGAATCAACAAATTCGGGTTGAATACTCTACCCTCAAAAACTGCCGCGAACCCACGCGCTGGTGGGCCATTGCAAGACAATTGCTAATTGTTGAGCAACTGGGAGCATTTCTGGCTCTGTTGTCGCGAAGGCATCAAGTCAGGTACACGTCAACAACATTCTTCTAGTGTCGTTGCCGGGGACTGCCGTTACTAGCTTTTCTGGCGCCGTTGCCGGGGAAGGATTGCTATATTCTCTGAGTCACTTGGGATCTGCTGATCACTATGAAGAATCTAAAAGATCCAAAAACCAAAGTCTTGCCCTCAACTACGAGGGGAGGTAAGGAACTGCCATCTAGCTCTGCACTTGATTCACCTTCAGTTATGAGTAAGTTTGCGACATCACCTCCGGCTAGAAATCTTGATATGTCGCCTGTGCTTGATGATGCTTATGATGCTACTATGCCTGATACTGCTAGAGATGCTATGCTTGATACTGCTAGAGATGCTATGCCTGATACTGCTTTGCCTGGTGATGCTAGAGATGCTATTTTGCCTGATGATGCTATGCTTGATGCTGCTAGAGATACTACTTTGCCTGATGTGCCACTAGGGGTATTCCTTGATGCTCATATTGCTAGAGTTACTAACAATGCTCGTGATGCTTCTGAAACTGCCGATACTATTGAGATAGAACCTCCTTTTGCTCCTGCTAGATCTAGCTCTCCTAGATATGAATTGCCTGATATACCTGAGGGTTACGTTATGGAGGGAGAGATAGCTGAGGATTTTCTTGCGTGTAAGGATGCCTATGACGCTGAGAAATTACTTCTCAAGTGGAAGGAAAAATCTCTGAAAGCTAGGATGAAATATGACCCGATGTTTTCCACTTCACCTATCTTTATCACCGATAAGGATTATGAATTCTCTATCGAACCTGAGATAATCTCTCTAGTCGAATCTGATCCTTTCCACGGTTATGAGTCTGAGACGGTCGTAGCCCATCTTACCAAACTACACGATATAGCCACCCTTTTCACTAGTGAGGAGAAGATCCGCCACTACTATATCCTTAAGCTAAAGCCTGGTTCACTTCTCTTGCTCCTCGATGTGTGAGTAGTACCCAGGATATGGTCTATTACTTCTGTAAGAAATATTTCCCTGCCCATAAAAGGCAAGTTGCCTTGTAGGAAATATACAACTTTGCTCAACTCAAAGAAGGGAGGCTCCCACAAGCTTGGGGGAGGCTCGTCCAGCTACAGAATGCTTTGCCTGATCACCCTCTTAAGAAGAACGAGATACTTGATATCTTCTATAACGGACTTACCGATGCCTCTAGAGACCACCTAGATAGTTGTGCCTGTTGTGTTTTTCAGGAACGAACTGTAGAACAAGCTGAGACTCTACTGAATAACATCTTCATCAACGATAATGCTTGGACTATTCCCGAACCACCTCCTAAGCCAACTCCGAAGAAAAGAGGTATCCTATTCCTCAGTCCCGAAGATATGCAAGAAGCTAAGAAATCTATGCAAGAGAAAGGTATTAGATCGTAAGATGTCAAAAATCTACCACCTATCAAAGAGATCCATGGTCTCGGTAACCCGATACAGGTAGTGGAAGTAAATTCTCTGCGTAGGTTTGATGAGAGTGATATTCCTTTTGATAAACCTGCTAGCCTATGCTTTGATGAATTTGACAACTTTGTTGCAAAACAACAGAGTTTCAGTGATTATGTTAGCAGAAATTTGGAACAAAGTACTCGTATGCTTAGTCATCTAAGTGCTTGTGTAGACAGAAATGTCAGTGATCTGAAGCTTCTGAGTAAACATGCCTATATGATTACTACTCAGGTAGAACAAGTACTTAAAGTTCAGAATGACCTGCTCAATGAATTAAATGACAACTCTGTCAGAGTCATTACTAGAGGAGACAAAATGACTTAGGAACCTTTGTATCCTGAGGGTCATCCTAAGAGAATTGATCAAGATTCTCAAGAAATTAATGCAGATGCACCCAGACATCCTAAGGAGAAGAAGAAGGATGATAGAAACTTGCATGTTAGTTCACCAAATACTGTCACACCTGAAGAACCAAATGATATTTCCACGTCTGATGCAGAAACACAATCTGGTGATGAACATGAACCTGGTGACAATGTGGACAGCGATGTTCATAATAATTCTCAACCTATCAATGATAAGGATGTGGAGATTGAACCTACGGTTTTTTTCTTGATAACCCACAACCTAATAGATACGATAAGAATGACTTCACGCTAGCAAGCATGGTAAAGAAAGAGAGCCATGGGTTCAGACACCTATGCCCTTTCCTCATAAGCCATCCAAGAAAAAGGATGATGAGGATTTTGAGCGCTTTATTGAAATGATAAGACCCGTCTTTCCGCAGATGCGGTTAGTTGATATGCTCAAAATGTCTCCGTATGCCAAGTACATGAAAGATATCGTGACCAATAGACGGGAGATACCAGATCATGAGATCTCCAACATGATTGCCAATTACACTTTCAAAGGTGGAACTCCTAAGAAACTTGGTGATCCCGGAGTGCCCACTATACCTTGCTCCATTAAAGGAAACTACGTAAGAACTGCCTTATGTGACCTTGGAGTCGGAGTTAGAGTTATGCCTCTCTCTCTTTATCGTAGACTTGAACTGGATAAGTTGACACCCACTGAAATCTCTCTGCAAATGGTGGACAAATCAACTGCTTTCCCTATCGGCATTTGCGAGGATGTGCCTGTTGTGGTTGCTAACACCACTATCTTAACAGACTTCGTTATCTTGGATATTCCCGAGGACGATGCCGTGGCTGTCATCCTCGGAAGACCCTTTTTAAACACTGCAGGGGCTGTTATAGATTGCAACAAAGGCAATGCCACTTTCCATGTCAACGGTAATGAGCATACCGTGCACTTTCCGAAGAAATGATATCAAGTGCATTGCATCAATGCTATCAAAAAACTTCATCGATTCTTATTGGGAGCTTTGATTGCCATATTCCTCGTGTCAAGATGAAGTATGATTTGCTTGTTGGGGAGATACATATCCCCACTGAGGTAACTTACTGGATATTCGAAAATTCTCCGTTCTCTTTTGCGATTCGAGAAAGTTTTGTCATGAGGATTTGATCAACCCCATTGACGGATATCTTTCGATGACCATGAAATGGATGAATCAAAGAGTCACATACCTCTGTTTTAAGCTTTCACTTTCTTTTGCTTAGAAGAAAAATGTCACACCCTGTTTTTCACCACAAGTATTTTATGTTGCAAAAATCAGAGCTTGTTAAAACTTTTTCAAAAAATGTTGTGAGTGCAATGTAAACCCTTGTATGAGTGAATGCTTGCTTGTTTGATGTCTCAAACCCATGAAAAACTTATTATTTTGCTCTCTTCGAAAGCCCTTTTTCCTTTTTATCAAGATCACCTTCATCATGTTGGGATACACTACTAGCTCATGAAGCCAAGTGGCACTTCCAACCAAAGTTGGTGATCTGATCCACATATTAATTTCATTCATTAAAAACATTAATTGGTGATTTAAAATACTATTTTCCTATTTTATATTTATGTCTGTTTCTAAGGCCATTAATGATATTACCACAAGGAAAATTGCTTTCCTGCCTTAGAAAATTCGGAGTAAATTCATGGAAGCTTAGAAGGACATATATTTTCCATATATAAGATTTTAAACCCTATTTTATATTAATATTATTTGAGTAAAACCCTGAAAACCATTTCTGTCTATTTTACCTTTTTGAGATGTTTCCAAAGGAAATAATCTCAATAAATTCCCATAAAATTAAAGGAGCCCTCCCAAGCCATATTAGCTGCTCACATAAAATCTCACCTTGATCCAAGGTGGGGAAGTGCACCTAATGAGCCCAAAACCCTCTCTGTCCAGAGAAGAGTTGGAACAACTCTGCATTGCAAAGTTTCTCCAATGGAGCTGAAACTTTGCAGAGGTGTTTGACACCCCAAATGAGGACTCCACACCAAAGATGGGATTTGTGAGACTCTGATTGGCGACACTTCCTTTGTAAAGGACACTACTGGTCATTTTAGGCATTTTCAAGTTTACAAAGCCAAACTGGTTCAATGGAGCTCAAATTTGGTGAAACCCCATGTTTTTACCCCAAGACCAATCCTGTTCAGTTTCAGTTCCAGTCGTGGAGTGAAAGCACCCCAAGTCACTGTCGAACACCTACTGACAGGAAGGTAAAAACCCTCCTAGCCACTGTTTTACCCAATGTCAAGGCCCCAAACTTGGTGAGTTAAAGCCCCAGAACACCCTGAGCACCCAGTCAATCAGCCCCTCCCCAACTCCAAGCACTAGTGACAAGATTTTCATTTTGAGCCGCAGGCCAGTACTGGCAACACTCATTTCCTTGCCTCCTTTCACCAGCTCGTGCTCCCACTAGCACACAACGGCTAGGCACACTCCCAGCAACACTCAGGACATGGAGGACATGTCCAAAGGGCCCCAGAGCGCGCCAGCATGTCGTGGCATGCCAAAACCGCGCTCTCGACGCGCTACAAAGAACCTCCAACGAGGGGACGTCGCCCCGGCCAGTTCCAACCCCCCCAGTAGTGTCCAAGCACTTCCCCGACACCCACTCTGTGCAAAGCCACCATCAGGGGCCCCCTCTCCTCGCGCAAGGGCTCAGGCGACGCGTGCCCGCGCGCGCCCGACGCGGCCAAGCATGCATGGTCGCTGCGGCTCGACCCCACTCGCTTTCCCTCTGCGGCCGATGCACCAGGAGGTCCTAAACCACGTCCCGAACCCGTGGTTTCGCGGCCAGCAACTCACTGTGCTCGCACGTGCACCACCGTGAGTCACCGGCGCGCCCGAGTCGGCTCACCGCCGCTGGCCTATAAACAGGTCCCCCCGGCACCCCAGCACCCTCCAAGCAGCCTCAGCACAACCAGTAGACTCCCCCTAGCCACCCAATCGAGCTCGCAGAGCCCCGGTGCTCGATATCGACCGAGGCCCCTCCGCCTCGAAGCTCCGGTCGATCTCCGGCTACACGCCGGCTCCTGCGCTGCCCGACCTCCCATTACACTCCCCTTGACGCCAGGACCATTTCCCCCAACTTCCCCGAGCGAATCCGTGCCCCTAGCCACTAGTTCGACGCCAACCCGAAACCCTTCCACCACGATCACCTCGTCGCCGTCAACCCACACCACCTCCGGTGACGTCCCGACCACGAGCAGGTAGGTGGAGGAACGAGGGACCCATTCCCGCTCGTAGATTGGCCTGAGGACAACGGTAGCCTCGCCGGCGTCTGTCTCCACCTCTCTGGCTGGAGGTAGGAGAAGGACCCGACAGGTGGAGCCCACCTGTCGGTGTCCTGGGGCAGCCAGCGCGCGCAGCCGCTGACGCTGACCCCAGGGGCCCGCAGGTCAGGTTTGAACCTGGCCCACGCGCACCTGGTGGCCAGGCCTGCTGGCTGGGCCGGGAGGATCTTACCCCCTGGCCTTTTTCTTTTTATTTTAACCTACAACTTAAATGATTTTATAAAAATATTTAACCAGTAAAAAATATGATTCTTCCACCAGTAATTTTCTAAAAATGTGAAGTAATTGATTTTGTAGTGTTTGACATTTTTTCAAAAACAGAAACTATTTTGGTATAATAAAATGATATTAAAAGCATTTGTTTGCTTTTGTTTTCTTTTAAATT
Organism: Hordeum vulgare subsp. vulgare; assembly: GCF_904849725.1. NCBI lineage: Eukaryota > Viridiplantae > Streptophyta > Magnoliopsida > Poales > Poaceae > Hordeum > Hordeum vulgare. The sequence goes on from NC_058520.1 coordinate 514,063,926, forward strand.
AATATGCTTAGCTAATAAAAACCATAGGAAACATTTTCCAGAATAATAAACTGAATTTAGTCAAGCTTTGCAACATTTTTAAAAGCACCTTGTGATCTGTTTTGGTGTGAGCTATTATTTATTTATTCCTTTTTCGACGGTAGAGTTACCGAGTGACGGAGGATCCGGAGCGGAAGACCTTGAAGACCCTGGATACCTAGTTGACCAAGGCAAGCAGCCCTTTGACCATGACTTGAGCACAAACATTGTTGCATGCTAGTTGGTACATTCCCGTAGCATGTGATCACGATGCCGGTTCATCATTGTGGTGATGGTACCGAAGGCTTCTTCAAAGCACTTGCATGATAGTAATGTTATTCTCATGGCTCCTCGGAGCATGAGCATGATGAGCTTGATCTTACCATCTACGAGGATCATGCTACTGTCATGTTGACTAGTAGAGTTAAATCATTGCACTGAGCTTGACCCTACCCCTTGAGGGTCATGTTATTACCATGTTGACAAGTAAAGATAGAAGCATGTTATCATGAGCATGATGATGAGTTAAATAAAGAGTTTATGAAAACCTCGTCGGGTGCCACTAATGCCCGAGGGTGATGATGAGTTGGTGATCACTTTTGGTGAAGTGATGCACCGGTGTTTTGTGTGAGTATGGTTTCGGAAATGGGATTAGATTTATGATGTGTCGACCGTCCCAACCTTACCAGTACGACCACGATACCCCTTTATGGGACGGGACTTTCTTCATTACTCTGGTCGGTACTAGCAAAGAACCACATTACTAATGGCGGGAGTGATCGGTGTCACTCTCATGATGGGGTTGTGCCAGGTAGGACGACTATGCCATTATTATGAGTTCCAGGCACACCGTTGGTCCCCACATGGTTGATATTGTCTAGATTCGGTGCTCGTAAGACGTACAACATGTGGGCTGGGTACCAATCGAGTGGACCTCTTTGTCTAGTATCGTCAGGGGAAAGATGATGATCGGGTACTTACCTCGGGTATATGTGATATACCGCGAGTCGTGGATGACACGGAAGTTTCCCGTTTCTCGTGGGTCCAGCGTACTACCTCTGTAGAGTGTCAAACTATTCGAATAGTCGTGTCCACGGTCAAGGACAGTTGGGTGGTGCTGCTTAAACTACGTCCAACGTTTCCGCATAAACCAAGTGTGAAAGTGTGTGTGTGGTGTTTAAAAAGGTGTTGTTATGATAATCATAATAATATGACCAAGTTCGGTGACTTGGCATATAGGGTAAACCCGGATGGTTTAACCCTCATTAATACATTGAGGTTATGACCAGTTCGATGACTTGGCATATAGGGTGAACCCGAATGGTTCAGCCCTTAGCAGATATGTTGATATCTGTAACCTGTTCTTCAAGAGTAGTTCTTTAACTTGTTGCATATACCTGATCATTCCACCAAATTACGTTCCACCATGCATTCATGTTACTATTATTCTTCGCTATCAATGTTCATATCATGGGCTGTTTGCGAGTACATTCAAAGTACTCATTGGCTTGCCACTGGTTATATTATTGACCAGACATGGAAGGACCGGAGTTTGGCGACGAGTACGCCGTCGGAGATGAACCTGCGATCTAGGACGCTTCCGAGTTAGAATGCCTGTCGGTGTAGGCTTGATGGCATGGGCACCGCTTAGCCCTTACGAGTTTCTGCTACTCGATGTATCTGTTTAATTTGGCTTTAGGCCTCGCTCTTGAACCCGACCTTCTGGTCGTTTGATGTAATAATTTCGGTACTTGGATGTAAGACTCTATTATTCAGTATCTGTGTTCAGTGAACATTGATCCTTGGGGTCACTGGGCACAACGAACTCGACTTGCTAGTCGGGTTCCCCACAGAACTCGTATCAGAGCCATCCTGACTATAGGAAGCCTTAGATAGCATGGACGTCAGCCGAGACGTTAGACGCGCGCCTTGCACAAACTTTTGCACATGCAACCTTCTGACCTCTGTCCTATGCCTTGTAGATGGCTGCCGTACCTGAGACGCTTCTGGAGACCGACTTTCCACTACTCCTGGTGGATTGTCTTGAGAAGTGCCATGTACGTCGCACGCCCATCTTCCTCTACCACGAGCACTGGGTCAGCGCTGACACTAAGGAATATCACGTGGACGTGATAGTGAAGGCAAATGACTCCCCGTCTAGTTGGTTCTTCGAAGGACCACAGATGGGAGAGCTGATGTTGGCAGTGGAGACGGCCGCACGAGAGGCGCTCGTGCGGCTCCGCAGCATCCTCATTGAGATGGCTAATGAGCCTGTCACTCGTCACCTACCTTTCATTAAGGAAGGAATGGATGGGAGTTGGACACTCACCCCATCCACGGAGGATGGGATGCCATTAAGGTTTCAGACCTACTTCATCCTCTCGTCGGACACCCTGACGCACTTCCTGGTTAAGGAGTCAGTCAACCTTCGCCAAGAGCTGCACCTAGTGAAGGGCCTGCTCCACACTGAGAAGATGCAGAATCGCAAAGTAAAGAAGGCAGGCGCACCTGAAGGGAGGACGGCTGTTGCTGCTAGGGGTGGTGTGTTACCCATCCAGGCAGTCCCTCTTCGGAGTCGCCGCCTGACAGCGGAAGAGTACACTGAGATCTTCGCCGCCTCGCCTAAGAGACGCCGTGATGTGCGGATTCTTTCTTCCACGCCAATAAAGGAAGAAGATGTTGATGAAGATGAGGACAACGATGAGGATCCTGTTGAATCCGCCTTTGAGACTGAGCATTCCGCCGCGTAGGATTTAGCGTAGGCAAGTAGGAGTACCCCGAGCATAGGGTATCCATGTATCCGTTTTTAATTTACGTATGTGTGCATGATGTAAGTCACCTATTGCCTTAGGCAGCGTGTAAGTGACTACATCACCTAGTTTTTATGAATGCAATTTCCGTTTGTCAAAAACTTTGGTTTTGAAAACTCGGCACTTGCACGTGTTGGACCCCCTCTTACTAGGAACGAATCCTTGTATTCCCGAGCAAGGTGGCATTTTGAGCTGTCTGTTTCCATGAAAGGATGGTGAACGCAACCCGCAACAGCACCTTCGGCAACCCCGGCGCCGGCTCCTCAGGGACGCTGCAGGGAACCGAAGGAGAAGCTCACGCTTGAGGTCACCACGAGCAGCCTAGAGACCTTCCGCCACCACCTCCTCCTGAAAACTTGACGATGACTCAGTTCCTTCAAGCTCTTCGGGAGGAGCGTCAAGCCAGCAATGCCGCTATTCAGCAGCTGACTCAAGTCCTGGTGGACAACCCGCCGCGGAATGGGAATGGCGGTGGCCTCTCTACTCTTTCTGAGTTCATGCGAACTACGCCCCCCATATTCACGGAGACGACTGAACCACTGGACGCCGATGACTGGATCTGCACCATTGAAGACCTACTTGCGCTGGTCAAGTGCGCAGACGATCATGAGAAGGTCCATTATGCTTCTCACTGTCTCGGAGGCACCGCCAGGGCATGGTGGGATGGATTTCAGATCATGCGGATAGGGCAAGTCATCACTTGGGTGATGTTCAAGGAAGGATTTCGCGCGGCTCACGTTCCACCTGGACTGATGACCATTAAGAAGCGGGAATTCCGAGCCTTGAGGCACGGCAGTGGAACTGTTAAGGAGTACCTACAGAAGTTTAACCTCTTTTCGAGGTATGCGCCCGAAGATGTTAACACTGAGGCCGCTAAGGTGGAACGCTTCATGGAAGGGTTACAGCACTCCCTGCAATACCAGCTGGTGGTTTGCGACTGCAAGACTTTCAACGAGTTGGTTAACAAGGCGCTTATGCTGGAAGACAAGCGTCGTGCGATGGACGACACCCGCAAGCGTAAACTAATAGGCAGTGGAGGACCCAGTAGCGCAAGACCAAGACCATGGCAGTCAGCACCTGCAAGACCCAACTTTCAGCAGCAGCAATACAAGCACCCGGTGTTCCGCCAGAATTATCAGCCTCAACAACAAGCCAAGCCAGTAGTCAACCCGCCGAACAACGGTGGAGTCAAGACCAACCCTCCGGGGCAAGTCACCTTCTTTGGATGTGGTCAGACCGGCCACTATTCCAGGCAGTGCCCCAACAAGAAGCCCGACGCACCGCGTCCCAATGCACCCAACCCCGGTCAAGGTGCACCAGGAAGGAATCAGGGCCCCCGCAACCAGCAGTTCAATGACAGGGGCCGGATCAATCACATCACTGCAGAAGAGGTGCAGGAAGACCCGGACTGCATTCTGGGTACGTTCCTCGTCAACTCAACTCCAGCAAAGTGTTGTTTAATTGTGGTGCCTTGCATTCTTTTGTTACTCAAGGGTTTGCGGAGAAGTGTGGTTTAAAACCCACTCTACTCCGTGGACAGATGGCAATTCAAACCCCGGGAGCAGTATTGAGGACCAACCTAGGGTGTAGAAGGGTCGAGATAGTTATCAATGGGACGAGTTTCTTGGCAGACCTCATTGTGCTTAAATCGCAAGGTGTAGAAGTAATCCCCGGCATGGATTGGTTGGCCAAGCACTAGAGTCTTTTGGACCGTGCCAACAGGGCCATTACCATGACAAGCAACCAAGGGGTCAAGGTCAAGTTTGTCTCTGAGCCAGTATCGGGTCAAGTGCCTCGAGTCAACAGTCTATCCGAGGTAGAGCTTGATCAAGTGCCTCTAGTCTGTGAATACCCGGACTTCTTTCCTGACGAGCTACCCGGAATGCCTCCCGACCGAGACATCGAGTTCATCATCGAGCTCATGCCCTGATCAAGGCCTATATATAAAAAGCCTTACAGGATGGGTTCCGAAGAACTGGCAGAGCTGAAGAAGCAGCTAGATGAGCAACTCAGGAAAGGGTTCATCCATCCGAGTGCATCACCTTGGGGATCACCTGTTCTATTTGTTTCAAAGAAGGATGGTACCATTCGAATCTGCGTCGATTACCGTTCTCTTAATGAAGTCACAATTAAGAACAAGTACCCACTCCCCAAGATCGAAGACCTGTTTGACCAGTTAAACGGGGCCAGGGTATTTTCCAAGATCGATCTTCGATCGGGATATTACCAGTTGAAGATACGACCCGAAGATATACCCAAGACTGCATTCGTGACCCGGTACGGTCTATATGAATGCACGGTCATGCCCTTCGGTTTGACAAATGCCCCAGCCTACTTCATGTACCTCATGAACAAGGTCTTCATGGAATATTTGGACAAGTTTGTCGTCATGTTCATCGATGACATATTAATCTTCTCCAAGTCCGAAGAACAGCATGAGCAACACCTGAGGTTAGTTCTGGGAAAGCTTCGAGAGCACCAGCTTTATGCCAAATTCAGCAAGTGTCAGTTCTGGCTGAACGAAGTTGGATTTCTGGGTCATACCCTGACGGCACGCGGTTTGGCCGTAGATTAGTCCAAGATTGCTACAGTGAGCAACTGGGAATCACCAAAGGACGTGAAGGATGTCAGGAGTTTCCTCAGGCTCGCGGGATACTTCCGCAAGTTTGTAGAGGGATTCTCCAGCATCGCTCGACCTATGTCTCAGCTCTTGAAGAAAGGCTGAAAGTTCGAGTGGACACCGGCATGTGAAGCAAGCTTCCAGGAATTGAAGAAGAGGCTAACTACCGCCCCGGTATTGGCTACCCCAGACATCAACAAGGAATTCGTAATATATTTTGATGCCTCTGGAACCGCGCTCCATGGAGTCCTGATGCAAGATGGCAGGGTCGTGGCGTACTTGTCACGGCAACTGCGACCGCATGAGGAGAACTACGCCACCCATGATCTCGAGCTAGCAGCTGTAGTGCATGCTCTGAAGACGTGGCGACACTACCTTCTGGGGAAGCGATGTGAGATATATACAGACCACAAAAGTCTGAAATATATCTTCACTCAAAGGGAGCTGAATATGAGATAGCGGAGATGGCTTGAGTTAATCAAGGATTACGACCTCAGCATTCAGTACCATCCCGGCAAAGCGAACGTGGTAGACGATGCCTTAAGCCGGAAGGCAGGCTCCTTGAACGTTATGCTCAAGGAGAGGTTACCCATCTTGTATGAAGAGATGGAGAGCTTTGGGCTTGAGATAGTCGAGCCAGGATACCTGGCCAACCTCGAAATCAATGCTACTCTGGCAGACGACATCAAGGAAGCCCAGAAAGGACACAAGAGTATCGAAGGCCTCAAGAGGAAGGTGCGAGAAGGCAAAGCCCTAGGATTCTCGATTGATGAGCAAGGAGTACTGTGGTACGGGAAGCGCTTATGTGTACCTAACAAACCTGAACTTAAGGACTTGATCCTGCAAGAGGCCCGTGACACACCGTACTCTATCCATCCAGGTGGTACCAAGATGTACCAAGACCTCCAAGAACGATTCCGGTGGCATAGCATGAAGAGAGAAATTGGCTCCTATGTCGCTAAATGCGATGTATGCCAGCGAGTCAAGGCTGAACACCAGCGACCTGCTGGATTGCTGCAACCTCTTCAAGTGCTGGAATGGAAGTGGGATAAAGTCGGCATGGACTTCATCACCGGGTTGCCCCGGTCGAATAAGGGTCATAACTCCATTTGGGTCATAGTCGATCATTTGACCAAGGTGGCCCATTTCATCCCCGTTAACACCACTTACGATGGCAGCCAGCTGGCCAGTCTATACATTCATCGGGTGGTGAGTCTCCATGGAGTTCCCAAGGAGATCGTGTCCGACCGCGACACGCAATTGACCTCAAGATTCTGGAAGAAGTTTCAAGAAGCTCTCGGAACCAAATTCTCCTTCCGTACGGCTTTCCACCCGCAGACGGGCGGACAGACCGAGAGGGTGAACAAGATACTTGAGGACATGCTCCGCGCCTGTGTTTTGGCTCATGGTGCCAAGTGGGAAGACTGCCTGCCATTTGTTGAGTTTTCTTACAACAACAGCTACTAGTCCAGCCTTCAGATGGCCCCATTCGAAGCGTTATATGGGCGGAAGTGCCAAACCCCGCTCAATTGGTCCGAAACCGGTGAAGGACTAGTTTTTGGACCAGAAGCACTGCAGAAAGCAAGGGACAAGGTTTAGCTTGTCCGAGAGAACTTGGAGGCAGCTAAGTCAAGGCACAAGAGCTACGCGGACCCTCGCCGCAGAAACGTGGAGTTTGTTCCCGGAGACCAGGTGTACTTGCGAGTCACGCCTCTCAAGGGGACCAAGCATTTCCACGTCAAGGGGAAGCTAGCTCCAAGGTTCATTGGACCCTTCAAGATCACGGCAAGGCGCGGGGAAGTAGCTTACCAGTTGGTGCTACCTCCTGAGCTTTCACGTGTGCACTACGTGTTTCACGTGTCACAACTCCAGAAGTGTTTACAAGTGCCGAACCGTCCCGACCTTTACAAGGACATTGATCATCAAGCTATTGACCTTCAACCGTACCTTACCTACCGCCAGAAACCGATCCGCATTTTGGATGAAGCCGAACGTTGCACCAGAAGCCGCACCATCAAGTTTTCAAGGTTCAGTGGAGCAACCATAGCAAAGCAGAAGCCACGTGGGAACGTGAAGACTATCTCCGATCAGGATTTCCCGAGCTATTTAACGCTTATCTTAGGAATCTCGGGGACGAGATTCTTGTAAGAGTGATAGGTCTATCACACCCTGTTTTTCACCACAAGTATTTTATGTTGCAAAAATCAGAGCTTGTTAAAACTTCTTCAAATAATGTTGTGAGTGCAATGTAAACCCTTGTATGACTGAATGTTTGCTTGTTTGATGTCTCAAACCCATGCAAAACTTATTATTTTGCTCTCTTCAAAAACCCTTTTTCCTTTTTATCAAGATCACCTTCATCATGTTGGGATACACTACTAGCTCATGAAGCCAAGTGGCAATTCCAACCAAAGATGGTGATCTAATCCACATATTAATTTCATTCATTAAAAACATTAATTGGTGATTTAAAATATTATTTTCCTATTTTATATTTATGTCTGTTTCTAAGGCCAGGAATGATATTCCCACAAGGAAAATTGCTTTCCTGCCTTAGAAAATTCTGAGTAAATTCATGGAAGCTCAGAAGGACATATATTTTCCATAAATAAGATTTTCAACCCTATTTTATATTAATATTATTTGAGTAAAACCCTGAAAACCATTTCTGTCTGTTTTAGCTTTTTGAGATGTTTCCAAAGGAAATAATCTCAATAAATTCCCATAAAATTACAGGAGCCCTCCCAAGCCATATTAGGTGCTCACATAGAATCTCACCTTGATCCAAGGTGGGGAAGTGCACCTAATGAGCCCAAAACCCTCTCTGTTCAGAGAAGAGTTGGAACAACTCTGCATTGCAAAGTTTCTCCAATGGAGCTGAAACTTTGCAGAGGTGTTTGACACCCCAAATGAGGACTCCACACCAAAGAAGGGATTTGTGAGACTCTGATTGGCCACACTTCCTTTGTAAAGGACAGTACTGCTCATTTTGAGGCATTTCCAAGTTTACAAAGCCAAACTGGTTCAATGGAGCTCAAATTTGGTGAAACCCCATGTTTTTACCCCAAGACCAATCCTGTTAAGTTTCAGTTCCAGTGGTGGAGTGAAAGCACCCCAAGTCACCGTCGAACACCTACTGACAGGAAGGTAAAAACCCTCCTAGCCACTGTTTTACCCAATGTCAAGGCCCCAAACTTGGTGAATTAAAGCCCCAGAACACCCTGAGCACCCAGTCAATCAGCCCCTCCCCAACTCCAAGCACTAGTGACAAGATCTGCATTTTGAGCCGCAGGCCAGTACTGGCAACACTGGTTTCCTTGCCTCCTTTGACCAGCTCGTGCTCCCACTAGCACACAATGGCTAGGCACACTCCCAGCAACACTCAGGACATGGAGGACACGTCCAAAGGGCTCGTGGCATGCCAAAACCGCGCTCTGGACGCGCTACAGAGAACCTCCAGCGAGGGAACGTCGCCCCGGCCAGTTCCAGCCCCCCCAGTAGTGTCCAAGCACTTCCCCGACACCTACTCTGTGCAAAGGCACCATCAGGGGCCCCCTCTCCTCGCGCAAGGGCCCAGGCGACGCGTGCCCGCGCGCGCCCGACGCGGTCGAGCATGCATGGTCGCTGTGGCTCGACCCCACTCACTTTCCCTCTGCGGGTGATGCACCAGGAGGTCCTAAACCACGTCCCGAACCCGTGGTTTCACGGCCAGCATCTCACTGTGCTCGTACGCGCGCCACTGTGAGTCACCGGCGCGCCTGAGTCGGCTCACCGCCACTGGCCTATAAATAGGTCCCCCCGGCACCCCAGCACCCTCGAAGCAGCCTCAGCACAACCAATAGACTCCCCCTAGCCACCCAGTCGAGCTCGCAGAGCCCCGGTGCTCGAGATCGACCGAGGCCCCTCCGCCTCGGAGCTCCGGTCGATCTCCGGCTACACGCCGGCTCCTGCGCTGCCCGACCTCCCATTACACTCCCCTTGACGCCAGGACCATTTCCCCCAACTTTCCCGAGCGAATCCGTGCCCCTAGCCACTAGTTCGACGCCAACCCGAAACCCTTCCGCCACGATCACCTCGTCGCCGGCGACCCAGACGACCTCCGGTGAAGTCCCGACCACGAGCAGGTAGGCGGAGGAACGAGGGACCCATTCCCGCTCCTAGATTGGCCTGAGGACAACGGTAGCCTCGCCGGCCTCCGTCTCCACCTCTCTGGCTGGAGGTAGGAGAAGGACCCGACAGGTGGAGCCCACCTGTCGGTGTCCTGGGGCAGCCAGCGCGCGCAGCCGCTGACGCTGACCCCAGGGGCCCGCAGGTCAGGTTTGAACCTGGCCCGCGCGCACCTGGTGGCCAGGCCTGCTGGCTGGGCCGGCTGAATCTTACCCCCTGGCCTTTTTATTTTTATTTTAACCTGCAACTTAAATGATTTTATAAAAATATTTAACCAGTAGAAAAATATGATTCTTCCACTAGTAATTTTCTAAAAATGTGCAGTAATTGATTCTGTAGTGTTTGACATTTTTTCAAAAACAGAAACTATTTTGGTATAATAAAATGATATTAAAAGCATTTGTTTGCTTCTGTTTTCTTTTAAATAAATATGCTTAGCTAATAAAAACCATAGGAAACATTTTCCAGAATAATAAACCGAATTTATTCAAGCTTTGCAACATTTTTAAAAGCACCTTGTGATCTGTTTTGGTGTGAGCTATTATTTATTTATTCCTTTTTCGACGGTAGAGTTACCGAGTGACGGAGGATCCGGAGCGGAAGACCTCGAAGACCCCGGATACCTAGCTGACCAAGGCAAGCAGCACTTTGACCATGACTTGAGCACAAACATTGTTGTATGCTAGTTGGTACTTTCCCGTAGCATGTGATCACGATGCCGGTTCATCATTGTGGTGATGGTACCGAAGGCTTCTTCGAAGCACTTGCATGATAGTAATGTTATTCACATGGCTCCTTGGAGCATGAGCATGATGAGCTTGATCTTACCATCTACGAGGATCATGCTACTGTCATGTTGACTAGTAGAGTTAAATCATTGCACTGAGCTTGACCCTACCCCTTCAGGGTCATGTTATTACCATGTTGACAAGTAAAGATAGAAGCATATTATCATGAGCATGATGATGAGTTAAATAAAGAGTTTATGAAAACCCCGTCGGGTGCCACTAATGCCCGAGGGTGATGATGAGTTCGTGATCACTTTTGGTGAAGTGATGCACCAGTGTTTTGTGTGAGTATGGTTTCGGAAATGGGATTAGATTTATGATGCGTTGACCGTCCCAACCTTACCATTACGACCACGATACCCCTTTATGGGACTGGGCTTTGTTGATTACTCTGGTCGGTACTAGCAAAGAGCCACATTACTAGTGGCGGGAGTGATCGGTGTCACTCTCGTGATGGGGTCGTGCCAGGTAGGACGACTATGCCATTATTATGAGTTCCAGGCACACCGTTGGTCCCCGCATGGTTGATACTGTCCAGAGTCGGTGCTCGTAAGACGTACAACATGTGGGTTGGGTACCAATCGAGTAGACCTCTTTGTCTAGTATCATCAGGGGAAAGATGATGATCGGGTACTTACCTCAGGTATATGTGATATATCGCAAGTCGTGGATGACACGGAAGTTTCCCGTTTATCGTGGGTCCAGCGTACTACCTCTGCAGAGTGTCAAACTATCCGAATAGCCGTGTCCACGGTCAAGGATAGTTGGGTGGTGCTGCTTAAACTACGTCCAGCGTTTCCGCATAAACCAAGTGTGAAAGTGTGTGTGTGGTGTTTAAAAAGGTTTTGTTATGATAATCATAATAATATGACCAAGTTCGGTGACTTGGCATATAGGGTAAACCCGGATGGTTTAACCCTCATTAATACATTGAGGTTATGACAAGTCCGATGACTTGGCATATAGGGTGAACCCGAATGGTTCAGCCCTTAGCAGATATGTTGATATCTGTAACCTGTTCTTCAAGAGTAGTTCTTTAACTTGTTGCATATACCCGATCATTCCACCAAATTACATTCCACCATGGATTCATGTTACTATTATTCTTCGCTATCAATGTTCATATCATGGGCTGTTTGCGAGTACATTCAAAGTACTCATTGTCTTGCCACTGGTTATATTATTGACCAGACATGAAAGGACCGGAGTTTGGCCACGAGTACGCCGTCGGAGATGAACCTGCGATCTAGGACGCTTCCAAGTCAGAATGCCTGTCGGTGTAGGCTTGATGGCATGGGCACCACTTAGTCCTTACGAGTTTCCGCTACTCGATGTATCTGTTTAATTTGGCTTTAGGCCTCGCTCTTGAACCCGACCTTCTGGTCGTTTGATGTAATAATTCCGGTACTTGGATGTAAGGCTCTATTATTCAGTATCTGTGTTCAGTGAACATTGATCGTTGGGCTCACTGGGCATGGCGAACTCGACTTGCTAGTCGGGGTCCCCACAAAAAATGATAGGTTTAGTTTAGTTTTCCCTGTTTCCTATTTTAGCGTCCCGGAGAAAAGTACCCCGAAAATAAAAGTTCTCCGATGGTCCTGAAAATCTAGTACAATTGTTTCTGGAATATTTGAAAAATACTGGGATTGAGAGCTGGCTTGGGGGCCACCCCAGTGGGCCACAAGCCCTCTTACCGTGGCCACCCCCCTGGCCGCGGCAAGCAAACTTGTGAGGCCCACAGGGGCCCCCTCCACTCATTCGAGCTCCCATCCTCTTCTTCTTCCACAAAAAAAAATTGTTTCGCAGCTCAAACCCGTGTTCTTGCTCATTTGGCTGTGATTTTCGATCTCCTTGCTCAAAGCACCATTCTCCGAACCGTTTTGGGGAAATTACTCCTTGGTAAGTGACTCCTCCATTGGTCCAATTAGTTTTTTCTCTAGTGCTTTATCCTTCGCGTATTCTTGCTACCTTGGTGACCCTGTTCTTGAGCTTGAAATGTTGATTTTAGCTGGTCCCAAGTAGTTTTAGCGCGTGATACGATCTCTAGGCACTAGTAGGAGTAGTTGCTTCGAGTTGGGTTAATCTTTATTCACTTTTCTTTCGAAGTATCTAAACATTTCAGAATTTTTCAGAGCAAGAAAAGGAAACAGATGAGGAGGTCCTTGAGAGGTTCTTCAAGCCATAACCCCAAGGAGGATGAGAAGAACCACCCCAAGTACGTGGTTCCTCGAGTCACAGAAGTTCTAGCGTGCGAGTGGCCAAGTGATGAATTTTTACGCGCCGCCGGCCTTTATGAAGACTTCTATTACTTTGTGGAGAACGCAGTTCTTACCGCGTTCGTTGAAGCTAAGTTCTCACAAGACCTCCTCCTCACCAATATTTTCGTTCAAAGCTTCAACTTTTATCCGAGGAAGAATCCTCCCATGGTTGAGTTCATGTTGTACGATATCCCCCAGTGCATGACACTACAGGATTTTTGCAATGCATGCAAATTACCTTATGTCGGGGATATTCATGATCCTCGTCCACGGGACTCGGAGGATTTCATAAGTACTATTGCTGTTGGAGAGGAGAGAGGAGTGTCTCGCGCTAGAATTGCTAGCATACATTTTCCTGTGCTTCGGTACTTCTCATTAATTGTGGGAAAATGTTTGATTGGCTGTGGGGAGGCTGGATCACTTAGCTCTCTAGACCTTGCGGTTTTGCGTGAAGGCCTTTATAGCACTAAGACTTATAGCCTAGGTGCTATAGTAGCTAAACGGTTGAACACAACCGTTCCAAAGGTGTCGTCTACGGAGGTATCTATGCTACTCGTCTTGCTAGACACTTTGAGATACCTATTAGACTTTGCAAGGAAGAAGAGATGCTTCTTCCGGAGAAATATCTGGATTATGACAGCATGGTTCGCCATGATTTTCTGGATAGAGATGCTAGTAGCCGGATGATTTATAACCTGGTATTTAGTCAGGGTACTCGAGAGACTATTACTTTGCCTGCTCCTTCTTTGTTCGATCTTCATGCAGGCAAGTACACTATTATGCCCTCGGACATCTACGCATATTGGGGCTTGGCCCAACCACAGGTGCCCGGTGCTCGAGCCGCCAGTCGAGTACCAGACGCCAGTTTATCAGTGGGAGCCATAGGAGCTCACACAGCAGTGGAAACCACAGTCCATTCTGGAGTATCCCGGGGCTGGTTATTTCCCTCCTTGGGAGTAGACCAAGCTAGGACAAAAGCCTAAGCTTGGGGGAGTATGTGTTCCCACCGACCTTACATTCATGCTTATGCTTTCACTTTGTTCGTCGGTGTTTACACTTTGACATTGTATTATGCATGCTAGTTTATTTTTGTTTTCTTGTTTTCTTGTTTTTTGTGTCCTTTTGAGAAAACCCAAAAATATTTTCCTTTCTTCTTTTTGCTTGTTGGGAGCTTTCCCGTGTAAATAGTTTTCTTTTTCTTTGGGTCAAGGTAGAAGATATTGGTTACAATGTTTAGTGGCTCTTGCATGCATACATGTTTAGCTTTCGAAGAGCCATATTACTTTGTCTTCTCCTTTGTGTTTTCCTGCAGATTCAGCTTAGTCTAATGCACGAGCACTCTTATTATTGTTCACATCGTTCGATCGTGCAAGTGAAAGGCAATAATGATAATATATGATGAAGTGACTGATACTCGAAAAGCTGGTATGAACTCTATCTATTTTGTTTTTGTAAATATGACTAGCTTGTCATACCAGATTCAACTTTGTTGTGAGAGAACCAGTTTGCAATGACAACTTCGAGATCATAGTTTCTAATGCCATGCTTATTTAGCTAGGAGCTTATAATTGTTTGTCTAGAATGCCAACATAGATTTTGAGATGACTATGATGTAGTATGATAGGATGGTATTCTCCTTTGAATGATTCAAGGGCTTGACTTGGCACATGTTCATGCATGTAGTTGAAACAAAATCAACATAGCCTCTATGATGTTCGTTTTCATGGTGATTTATATCCTGTTCATGCTTGCACTCCATTTTAGTCAAACTCATTGCATCTTGATGACTGTTGTCGCTCTCTAGTTGGTCGCCTCCCAGTCTTTTGCTAGCCTTCACTTGTACTAAGAGGAATATTGCTTGTGCATCCACTTCCATAAACCCAATTTTTTTTCCATAAGAGTCCACCATACCTACCTATTTGCGGTATTTACCTACCGTTCCAAGTAAATTTGCATGTGCCATTCTCTAAACCTTCAAGAAATAATCTGTTTTGCATGCCCGAACCGCTCATGTGGTGACAGGGGGCTATTCGTATCTTCCATGTTAGGCGTGTTATCCTCGACATGTATTTATTCACTATCATTCACGAGAAAGGGGCCGGCAATTGGAATGCCCAGTTCCACGCTTAAATCAAAAACATAACTGTAAAACAAGGCCCACCCTCGATTGATGTTAGTATGGACGGTACCCGAGAATTTGGCTAGCCGTGGAGTGTGATTGATTGGTGGTGGGGGAGTTAAAACTTTACTTTTTCTGTTTGGGAACCGCCTATAGCATGAGTAGCATGGAAGATATTGAGAACTCTTGGTCATTGCGTTGACAATGAAGGCATGTCACCCAAAATTATTATCTCTATTTTCAAAGCTTGAGCTCTGGCACCTCTGCAAATCAATGCTTCCCTCTGCGAAGGGCCAGTCTATTTATTTTCCTGTTGAGTCATCCTCTTCTTATATAAGCACCAATTGGAGAGCACCTCTGTCATTTTTATGCTTTGCTTTTGATTGATATTGAGTATGACTATAACTGGATCTTCGTTGCTATGAATTACAATGTTTAGTCATCCCTTGGTCTTTGAAGGTGCTCTGCATTTATATTTTGCGGTCTTAGAAAGAGCTAGCGAGATACCACCTATTCATATTGCTTCATGCTTGTTTTAATTGAAGTGTTGACGTTTGAGACTTATTATTATTTGCTCGCTAGCTGATTATGCCATTGATATGAGTTTACCGTGAGACCTAGATGTCATTTGCTTATGTGGTTTGCTTGTGATCTTGCTGAAATTCTGGTTATGAGTTAGGCATAGTTGCAACCACAAGATCAAACATAGTTCGTCAAAATATTTCTTTTGACTCTCTCAGTTTGTCAACTGAGTTGATTGAGGACAAGCAAGGCTTTAATCTTGGGGGAGTTGATACGTCTCCAACGTATCTACTTTTCCGAACTCTTTTGCCCTTGTTTTGGACTCTAACTTGCATGATTTGAATGGAACTAACCCAGACTAACGCTGTTTTCAGCAGAATTGCCATGGTGTTGTTTTTGTGCAGAAATAAAAGTTCTCGGAATGTCCTGAAAATTTACGGAGAATTTTTCTGGAATAAAAGAAAAATACCTGCGCAAATATCCACCGGACGGGGCGTGCTAGTGGGCCACAAGCCCACAGGCCGCGGCCACCCCCTAGGCCACGTCGTGAGGGCTTGTTGCTCCCACGTGGCACCACTGCCCCCAAACTCAACTCTATATCTTCCGTCTCGCCTAGAAAAAAATCAGAGAGAAGGTTTCATCGCGTTTTACGATACGGAGGCGCCGCCACCTCCTGTTCTTCATCTGGAGGGCAGATCTGGAGTCCGTTCCGGGCTCCGGAGAGGGGAAATCATCGCCCTCGTCATCATCAACCTTCCTCCATCGACAACTCCATGATGCTCTTCATCGTTCGTGAGTAATCTCATCATAGGCTTGCTGGACGGTGATGAGTTGGATGAGATCTATCATGTAATCGAGTTAGTTTTGATGGGGATTGATCCCTAGTATCCACTATGTTCTAGATTGATGTTGCTACTACTTGGCTATGCTTAATGCTTGTCACTAGGGCCCGAGTGCCATGATTTCAGATCTGAACCTATTATGTTGTCGCCAATATATGTGTGTTTTAGATCCTATCTTGCAAGTTGTAGTCACCTACTATGTGTTATGACCCGGCAACCCCGGAGTGACAATAGCCGGAACCACTCCCGGAGATGACCATAATATGAGGAGTTCAAGTATTCACCACGTGTTAATGCGTTGGTCCGATTCTTTATTAAAAGGAGAACCTTAATATCTCGTAGTTTCCATTAGGACCAAGCTGCCACGGGAGGGATGGACAATAGATGTCATGCAAGTTCTTTTCCCTAAGCACGTATGACTACATATGGAATACATGCCTACATTAGATTGACGAACGAGAGCTAGTTACATATCTCTCCGTGTTATAGCTGTTACATGATGAATCACATCCCTCAAACTCATCCATCACCGATCCGTCAACAGTTCTGTTTCTGACACTGTTACTATCATACTACTTTGCTACTGACACTTTGCTTGCAGACACTAATCTTTCAGGTGCAGTTGAATCTCATAAACTCAGCTCCTAATACTTGAAAATATTCTTTAGCTTCCCCTTGTGAGCGAATCAACAAATTTGGGTCGAATACTCTACCCTTGAAAACTATTGCGATCCCCTACACATGTGGGTTATCAGGGTGTAGGTGTTCTAATGTAGCCTCTTCGTATCATAGTTGAAGATTTAGAATGATCCTTTATCCTAACAGGGAAAGGTGGTTTCTCAATGTAAGCACTAGGAACAACAGGATCATTATAGGCAATGACTCTTTCTTCAACTGGATTGGGTTTAACTACATTGACTTCTAAAGGAGGATGATATTTAAATCACTTATCTTTGGGGAGATCAATATGAGCAGCAAATGATTCACACAATGAAGCTACTATCTTAGAGTCAAGTCCATACTTAGCGCTAAAGTCACAAAAAGTATTTGTTTCAACAAAGGATTTAACGCAATCAAACTTGAAATTCATACCTAACTCCTTACCTTCTTCAAGCTCCCAATCTTCAGAGTTGCATTAAATTCTCTCCAATAAATTCCATTTGAAGTCAATATCTCTCTTCATAAAAGAACCGGTACAAGAAGTGTCAAGCATGGTGCGATCATCATGAGAAAGCCGAGCATAGAAGTTCTGAATAATAATTTCTCTCGAGAGCTCATGATTGGGGCATGAATATAACATTGATTTAAGCCACCCCCAAGCTTGAGCGATCCTTTCTCCGTCAGGAAGCCAAAAATTATAAATAGAATTCCGATCACGATGTACTAAATGCATAGGATAAAACTTTTGATGAAATTCCAATTTCAACCGATTGTAGTCCCATGATCCAGTATCATCACATATCCTATACCATGTCAATGCCTTATCCTTCAAAGATAAAGGAAATACCTTGTTCTTGACCTCATCCTCGGGCAAACCTGCAAGCTTAAATAAACCATGCAAGTCTGGATGTGGTATTCCATCTCCTATAAAAGCATTAGCCAGTAGTTTCTCAAGCATACCCTAAGGAAATTCAAAGCAAATATTTTCAGTAGGCGCAGCAGGTTGAGGAGAAACTATTTGTGCTTCCGTTCGAGGTGAAGATACCCCGAATAAGCCCCTCAAAGATTAGTATCCATAGTGACAAGTGACAATAAATTTCAGCACACTATGTGAATGTTTCCTTACCAATTTCCACTTACCAAAGGCGCTTCACTCCCCGGCAACGGCGCCAGAAAATAGTCTTGATAACCCACAAGTATAGGGGATCAATCGTAGTCCTTTTGATAAGTAAGAGTGTCGAACCCAACGAGGAGCGGAAGGATCTGACAAGTGGTTTTCAGCAAGGTAATATCTGCAAGCACTGAAATTATCGGTAACACGTGATTGTGTGGTGAGATGATTCGTAGCAAGCAACAAGTAACAGAAGTAGAAACGGTGCAGCAAAGTGGCCCAATCCCTTTTGTAGCAAGGGACAAGCCTGGAAAAAGTCTTATAGGGGGAAAAACGCTCCCGAGGACACACGGGAATTTTTGTCATGCTAGTTTTCATCATGTTCATATGATTCGCGTTCGTTACTTTGATAGTTTGATATGTGGGTGGACCGGCCCTTGGGTACTGCCCTTACTTGGACAAGCATCCCACTTATGATTAACCCCTCTCGCAAGCATCCACAACTACGAAAGAAGAATTAAGACAAAGTCTAACCATAGCATTAAACTAGTGGATCCAAATCAGCCCCTTACGAAGCAACGCATAAACTAGGGTTTAAGCTTCTGTCACTCTAGCAACGCATCATCTACTTACTACTTCCCAATGCCTTCCTCTAGGCCCAAATAATGCTGAAGTGTTATGTAGTCGATGTTCACATAACACCACCAGAGGAAAAACAACATACAACACATCAAATTACCGAACAAATACCAAATTCACATGACTACTATTAGCATGACTTATCCCATGTCCTCAGGAACAAAAGTAACTACTCACAAAGCATAATCATATTCATGACCAGAGAGGTAATGAGTAGCATCAAGGATCTGAACATAAACTCTTCCACCAAGTAATGCAACTAGCATCAACTACAAAGAGTAATTAACACTACTAGCAACCTTACAAGTACCAATCGGAGTCGCGAGACGGAGATTGGTTACAAGAGATGAACTAGGGTTTGGAGATGTGATGGTGCTGATGAAGATGTTGATGGTGACGAGTCCCCTCCGATGAGAGGAGTGTTGGTGATGACGATGACGATGATTTCCCCCTCCGGGAGGGAAGTTACCCCGGCAGGATCGTCCTGCGGGAGCTCTAGATTGGTTCTGCTCAAGTTCCGCCTCGTGGCGGCGGAGAATCCTCCAAAAAGCCTCCTCCTTATATTTTTCCGGACGAAACCCTTCATATAGCAGAAGAGGGGGGGCCAGAGGGCTAGCTGGGTGCCCACAAGCCCCCTAGGCACGGCTAGGGGGGGTGGCCGCGCCTAGCAGGCTTGTGGCCACCTGCTGGCTCCCCTCTGGCACTTCTTCGCCCCAGTATTTTTTATAATTCCCAAAAAAAATCCTCGTTGATTTTCATGGCGTTTGGAGTTGCGCAGAATAGGTACCGTGAAGTGAAATAACAGCCCAAGAAGCAATCAATATCAACATGAAAACATGATGCAAAATGGACGTATCAACCACCCACCAGGGTGCACTTGGGCTCCATGGCGTGCCCAAGTGGGTATTGCTCCCCTCGGAGCCCCCTCTGGTACTTCTTTGGCCCACCCTGTTTCTTCTAGCCTAGAAAAAAATCTCCAATTACTTTTGTTGAGTTTGCACTCCGTTTGGTACTGATTTCCTGTGAAGTAAAAAACAAGCAAAAAACATCAACTTGCACTGGGCACTATGTCAATAGGTTAGTCCCAAAAAATGATATAAAGTTGCTATAAAATGATTGTAAAACATCTTAGAATGATAACATAACAGTATGGAACAATCAAAAATTAAAGATACGTTGGAGACGTATCACCCCCCTCTGGCACATTTCCGTCCATAAATTCATATATATTCCACAAAAAATCCTTGTGAAGTTTCAAGTCATTTGGAGTCGAGACAAATTTTAGCCTTTTCTTGGTTTTGAGATCCATAATTCTAGTTTCTGGAAATTTCCCTCTTTGTGATGTACCTTGTAAATTAAGATATAAAAGGCATCAGAATTGTGTCATAAAGTTGAATAAGGACCAAGAATAATATAATTACAATACAAATCATGATGCAAAATGGGTGTAGCAACTCCCTCAAGCTGAGACCTCGCCCTCCTCAAGAAAAACCCAAACTCAATAATAATGACCACATAATTAGATAGACACGTCTCGATAAGAACAAAATACATACATGGGACCATCATGAATATTAGCATAGCAGCAAGTTTTCATCATATAAATTCTCATAAATAAGTAACAATCTATCCAAATTTACTGAAGTACGGAGCATAAATTTATTGACAATCAACAAACTATGTTCCTTGTCATTGAGACAATCACAATTCATTATATTTCTGAGAATAGTCTACGTAATACCTTTCATTTTAGCAAGTTCACATACTCAACTATCATTTAGTCTTCTATGATTGCTGACATTCTATGCATATTTTTGGAGCTGATGTTTCCATCGGACACACATGAAGATAGGCGCTTTCTTATTTCTGCCACCCAACTTATTTACCTCAAGTATAATGTCCACAATAATGACTCATGATCACCTACATCTAACTGGATGTATATATATATATATATATATATATGTATATATATATATATATATATATATATATCCAGTTAAATGTAGGTGGATCTTTTCCCCCAACACATGATGCTTGCCAACTAAAGAATTAACAGGTTGGAATAGGGATAAAAATTATTAACTCTTGCATAAAAGTAAATACATGAAAGTAAAATATAGGCCCTTCGCAAAGGGAAGCAGAGGTTGTCATGTGCTTTTTAATTTCGGATGTGCAAGCTCTTAATGTAAAGGAACGACACTTTATATTGCCCCTTATGATAGTGCTATGGCAACAAAAGTCCTTCCCCGGCAACGCCAGGAATTCTTCTTGCTACTTCTTTTGTTTGCGTCGGTTTTTCCCTTGAAGAGGAAAGGGTGATGCAGCACAGGAGCAGTAAGTATTTCCCTCAATTTGAGAACCAAAGTATCAATCCAATAGGAGAATCTCCTCAAGTGCAGAGTACCTGCACAAACACAAAGAGCTTGCACCCAACGCTTTAAAGGGGTTGTCAATCCCTTCAAGATTGGTTGCAAAGTGAGATCTGAAGGCGGAAAGTGCAACGAAGAAAAAGTGTAAGGCTGAAAATATGGTGTGGAGTAGACCCGGGGGCCATAGTGTTCACTAGAGGCTTCTCTCAAAATAGCAAATATTACGGTGGGTGAACAAATTACAGTCGAGCAATTGATAGCACCGCGCAAAATCATGACGATATGTAAGGCAATGATCATACATATAGGCATTACGTCCGAGACAAGTAGACCGATACTTTCTTCATCTACTACTATTACTCCACACATCAACCTCTATCCAACATGCATCTAGTGTATTGAGTTCATGACGAACAGAGTAACGCCTTAAGCAAGATGACATGATGTAGAGGGATAATCTCAAACCAATGATGAAAACCCCATCTTTTTACCCTTGATGGCAAAAAACACGATGCGTGCCTCGCTACCCCTTCTGTCACTGGGTGAGGTCACCGCACGGTATGAACCCAAAACCAAGCACTTATCCCATTGCAAGAATCATAGATCTAGTTGGCCAAACAAAACCCACAACTCGAAGAGAATTACAAGGATATGAAATCATGCATAAGAGAGATTAGAAGAAACTCAAATAAGACTCATAGATAATCTAATCATAAATCCACAATTCATCGGATCTCGACAAACACACCGCAAAAGAAGATTACATTGGATAGATCTCCATGAAGATCATGGAGAACTTTGTATTGAAGATCCAAGAGAGATAAGAAGCCATCTAGTTACTAGCTATGGACCCGTAGGTCTACGGTGAACTACTCACACATCATGCAATGGCAATATGAGAGTGACGACACAAGTCATGAGACGGAACGGTGGGAGTTGCATGGCAATATATCTTGGAATGGCTATGAAAATGCCATAGTTGGTAGGTATGGTGGCTGTTTTGAGGAAGGCATATGGTGGGTTTGTGTACCGGCGAAAGTTGCGCGGCACTAGAGAGGCTAGCAAAGGTGGAAGGTGAAAGTGCATCTATACCATGGACTCACATTAGTCATGAATAAATCAAATACTTGTTGCGAAAGTTTTTATTAGTAATCGAAACAAAGTGCTAAATGCATACTCCTAGGGGAAGGGTTGGTCGGTGTTAACCATCGCGCGATCCCGACCTCAACACAAAGGATGACAATCAATAGATCAATTATGCTCTGACTTCCTAACATAGCGGTTCACCATACGTGCATGCTACGGGAATCACTAACTTCAACACAAGTATTTCTAGATTCACAATACCCTACTAACATAGCTCTTAATATTTCCAAATCCACGTCTCAAAACTAATTGAGAGGAATCAAAACTTCTCTTTCTACTCAATGCACATGAAGATGGAGGTTTTTGTATCCTCTTTGGGTACCTATCACCTTTGGGACTACTTGCATAGCATAAGCCAACTACCAAGTCACGCACCGCCGTGCTCTAATAGATATAAGTGAAGCACATAGAACAAAATTATCTAGCTCAAAAGATATAAGTGAAGCACTATGAGCATTCTAGCAAAATCACGATGAGTGCATGTCTCTCTCTCTCAAAAAGGTGTGCAGCAAGGATGATTGTGACACAACAAAAATAAAAGACTCCTATGATACAAGATTCTCCAAGCAAAACGCATATCATGTGGTGAATACTGTTGGAATTATGCCCTAGAGGCAATAATAAATGTATAGTTATTATTATAATTCCTGTATCAAGATAATAGTTTATTATCCATGCTACAATTGTATTGAATGAAGACTCATTTACATGTGTGGATACATAGACAACACACCGTCCCTAGCATGCCTCTAGTTGGCTAGCCAGTTGATCGATGATAGTCAGTGTCTTCTGATTATGAACAAGGTGTTGTTGCTTGATAACTGGATCACGTCATTAGGAGAATCACGTGATGGACTAGACCCAAACTAATAGACGTAGCATGTTGATCGTGTCATTTTGTTGCTACTGTTTTCTGCGTGTCAAGTATTTATTCCTATGACCATGAGATCATATAACTCACTGACACCGGAGGAATGCTTTGTGTGTATCAAACGTCGCAACGTAACTGGGTGACTATAAAGATGCTCTACAGGTATCTCCGAAGGTGTTAGTTGAGTTAGTATCGATCAAGACTGGGATTTGTCACTCTGTGTGACGGAGAGGTATCTCGGGGCCCACTCGGTAATACAACATCACACACAAGCCTTGCAAGCAATGTAACTTAGTGTAAGTTGCGGGATCTTGTATTACGGAAGGAGTAAAGAGACTTGCCGGTAAACGAGATTGAAATAGGTATACGGATACTGACGATAGAATCTCGGGCAAGTAACATACCGAAGGACAAAGGGAATGACATACGGAATTATACGAATCCTTGGCACTGAGGTTCAAACGATAAAGATCTTCGTAGAATATGTAGGATCCAATATGGGCATCCAGGTCCCGCTATTGGATATTGACCGAGGAGTCTCTCGGGTCATGTCTACATAGTTCTCGAACCCGCAGGGTCTGCACACTTAAGGTTCGACGTTGTTTTATGCGTATTTGAGTTATATGGTTGGTTACCGAATGTTGTTCGGAGTCCCGGATGAGATCACGGACGTCACGAGGGTTTCCGAAATGGTCCGGAAACGAAGATTGATATATAGGATGACCTCATTTGATTACCGGAAGGTTTTCGGAGTTACCGGGAATGTACCGGGAATGACGAATGGGTTCCGGGAATTCACCGGAGGGGGGTAACCCACTCCGGGGAAGCCCATAGGCTTTTGGGGGACACACCAGCCCTTAGTGGGCTGGTGGGACAGCCCCAAGGGAGCCTATGCGCCAAGATAATAAAATCAAAGGAAAAGAAAAAAAAAAGAGGGAAGAAGTGGGAAGGGAAGGGGACTCCTCCCACCAAACCAAGTCCAACTTGGTTTGGGGGGGGAGTCCTCCCCCCCTTGGCTCGGCC
This sequence comes from Hordeum vulgare subsp. vulgare, assembly GCF_904849725.1. Classification (NCBI taxonomy): domain Eukaryota; kingdom Viridiplantae; phylum Streptophyta; class Magnoliopsida; order Poales; family Poaceae; genus Hordeum; species Hordeum vulgare. The sequence continues at coordinate 514,087,892 of NC_058520.1, forward strand.
GACCCCTTGGGAGTCCCTTGGACCCCAAGGCAAGGTCCCCCTCTCTCCTCCTATATATATGGGGCTTTTAGGGCAGATTTGAGACGACTTTCTCACGGCCGCCCGACCACATACCTCCATAGTTTTTCCTCTAGATCGTGTTTCTGCGGAGCTCGGGCGGAGCCCTGCTGAGACAAGATCATCACCAACCACCGGAGCGCCGTCACGCTGCCGGAGAACTATTCTACCTCTCCGTCTCTCTTGCTGGATCAAGAAGGCCGAGATCATCGTCGAGCTGTACGTGTGCTGAACGCGGAGGTGCCGTCCGTTCGGTACTAGATCGTGGGACTGATCGTGGGATTGTTCGCGGGGCGGATCGAGGGACGTGAGGACGTTCCACTACATCAACCACGTTGTCTAACGCTTCTGCTGTACGATCTACAAGGGTACGTAGATCACTCATCCCCTCTCGTAGATGGACATCACCATGATAGGTCTTCGTGCGCGTAGGAAAATTTGTGTTTCCCATGCGACGTTCCACAACAGTGGCATCAAGAGCTAGGTTCATGCGTAGATGTCTTCTCGAGTAGAACACAAAAGGTTTTGTGGGCGGTGATGTGCGTTTTGCTGCCCTCCTTAGTCTTTTCTTGATTCCGCGGTATTGTTGGATTGAAGCGGCTTGGACCGACATTACTCGTACGCTTACGAGAGACTGGTTTCATCGTTACGAGTAACCCCCTTTGCTCAAACATGACCGGCAAGTGACGGTTTCTCCAACTTTAGTTGAATCGGATTTGACCGAGGAGGTCCTTGGATGAGGTTAAATAGCAACTCATATATCTCCATTGTGGTGTTTGCGTAAGTAAGATGCGATCCTACTAGATACCCTTGGTCACCACGTAAAACTTGCAACAACAAAATTAGAGGACGTCTAACTTGTTTTTGCAGGGTATGATTGTGATGTGATATGGCCAATGATGTGATGTGATATATTGGATGTATGAGATGATCATGTTGTAATAGAAATATCGACTTGCACGTCGATGGTACGGCAACCGGCAGGAGCCATAGGGTTGTCTTTATACTAACATATTTGTGCTTGCAGATGCGTTTACTATTTTTCTAGGATGTAGTTTTAGTAGTAATAGCATAAGTAGCACGACAACCCCGATGGCGACACGTTGATGGATGATCATGGTGTGGCGCCGGTGACAAGAAGATCGTGCCGGTGCTTTGGTGATGGAGATCAAGAAGCACGTGATGATGGCCATATCATGTCACTTATGAATTGCATGTGATGTTAATCCTTTTATGCACCTTATTTTGCTTAGAACGACGGTAGCATTATGAGGTGATCTCTCACTAAAATTTCAAGATGAAATTGTGTTCTCCCCGACTATGCACCGTTGCTACAGTTCGTCGTTTCGAGACACCACGTGATGATCGGGTGTGATAGACTCAACGTTCACATACAACGGGTGCAAAACAGTTGCGCACGCGGAACACTCGGGTTAAGCTTGACGAGCCTAGCATGTGCAGACATGGCCTCGGAACACATGAGACCGAAAGGTCGATCATGAATCATATAGTTGATATGATTAGCATAGGGATGCTTACCACTGAAACTACTCTCGACTCACGTGATGATCGGACTTGGGATAGTGTAAGTGGATCATGAACCACTCAAATGACTAGAGAGATGTACTTTTTGAGTGGGAGTTTAGCATATAATTTGATTAAGTTGAACTCTAATCATCTTGAACATAGTCTAAGTCCACTTTGAATATATTTGTGTTGTTGATCATGGCTCACGCAAGTGTCATCCTGAATTTTAATACGTTCCTAGAGAAAGCTAAGTTGAAAGATGATGGAAGCAACTTTGTAGACTGGGCTCGTAATCTTAAGCTAATCTTACAAGCTGGAAAGAAGGATTATGTCCTTAATGCTGCGCTAGGAGATGAACCACCCGCTACGGCTGATCAGGATGTTAAGAACGCTTGGTTAGCACGTAAGGAGGACTACTCAATAGTTCAATGTGCAGTCTTGTATGGCTTAGAGCCGGGACTTCAACGTCGCTTTGAGCGTCATGGAGCATTTGAGATGTTCCAGGAGTTGAAGTTTATCTTTCAGAAGAACGCCCGGATCGAGAGGTATGAGACCTCCGATAAATTCTATGCTTGCAAGATGGAGGAAAACTCGTCTGTCAGTGAACATGTGCTCAAAATGTCTGGGTACTCAAACCGTCTAGCTGAACTGGGGATTGAACTCCCGCAAGAAGCTATCACTGACAGAATCCTCCAATCACTGCCGCCAAGCTATAAAGGCTTTGTGTTGAACTACAACATGCAAGGGATGAACAAGTCTCCCGGCGAGTTGTTTGCGATGCTGAAAGTCGCAGAGTCAGAACTCCGTAAAGAGCATCAAGTGTTGATGGTGAGCAAGACCACTAGTTTCAAGAGAAACGGCAAAGGCAAGAAGGGAAATTCGAAGAAGAGCGGCAAGCCTGTTGCCAATCCGCCGAAGAAACCCAAGGCTGGAACTAAGCCTGAAACAGAGTGCTTCTATTGCAAGGGTATGGGTCACTGGAAGCGCAATTGCCCCAAGTACCTGGCAGATAAGAAGGCGGGCAAAGAAAAATCAGGTATATTTGATATACATGTTATTGATGTGTACTTAACTGGCTCTCGTAGTAGTGCCTGGGTATTCGATACCGGTTCTGTTGCTCACATTTGCAACTCGAAACAGGAACTGCGGAATAGACGGAGGCTGGCGAAAGACGAAGTGACGATGCGCGTAGGAAACGGTTCCAAGGTTGATGCAATCGCCGTCGGCACCGTGTCACTTCAACTACCATCGGGATTAGTGATGAACTTAAATCATTGTTATTTAGTGCCTGCGTTGAGCATGAACATTATATCTGGATCTTGTTTATTGCGAGACGGTTACTCTTTTAAGTCTGAGAATAATGGTTGTTCTATTTCTATGAGTAACATCTTTTATGGTCATGCACCGAATGTGAGAGGATTGTTCATATTGAATCTCGATAGCGATACGCATATACATAACATTGAGACCAAAAGAGTTAGAGTAAACAATGATAGCGCCATATTTTTGTGGCACTGCCGCTTGGGTCATATTGGTGTAAAGCGCATGAAGAAACTCCATGCTGATGGACTTTTGGAGTCACTTGACTTTGATTCACTTGACACGTGCGAACCATGCCTCATGGGCAAGATGACTAAAACTCCGTTCTCCGGAACAATGGAGCGTGCAAGTGACTTGTTGGAAATCATACATACCGATGTGTGTGGTCCGATGAGCGTGGAGGCACGCGGCGGATATCGTTATTTTCTCACCTTCACTGATGATTTAAGTAGATATGGTTATGTCTGCTTGATGAAGCATAAGTCTGAAACATTTGAAAAGTTCAAGCAATTTCAGAGTGAAGTAGAAAATCATCGTAACAAGAAGATCAAGTTCCTACGGTCTGATCGTGGGGGTGAATATCTGAGTTTCGAGTTTGGTACTCACTTAAGACAATGTGGAATTGTTTCGCAGTTGACACCGCCTGGAACACCACAGCGTAATGGTGTGTCCGAACGTCGTAATCGTACTTTGTTAGAGATGGTGTGATCTATGATGTCTCTTACTGATTTGCCGTTATCATTTTGGGGTTATGCATTAGAAACAGCTGCATTCACTTTAAATAGGGCACCATCAAAATCCGTTGAGACGACACCATACGAACTGTGGTATGGCAAAAGACCAAAGTTGTCGTTTCTTAAAGTTTGGGGATGTGATGCTTATGTCAAAAAGCTTCAGCCTGAAAAGCTGGAACCCAAAGCGGAAAAGTGCGTCTTCATAGGTTACCCAAAGGAGACAGTTGGGTACACCTTCTATCTCAAATCCGAGGGCAAAGTGTTTGTTGCTAAAAACGGAACTTTTCTCGAGAAGGAGTTTCTCTCGAGAGAATTGAGTGGGAGGAAGATAGAACTTGACGAGGTTGTCGAACCTCTCATCCCTCTGGATGGTGGCGCAGGGCAAGGGGAAACCTCTGTCGTTGCGACGCCGGTTGAGGAGGAAGTTAATGATGATGATCATGAAACTCCAGTTCAAGTTTCTGTTGAACCACGCAGGTCGACGAGATCACGCGCTGCTCCAGAGTGGTACGGTAATCCCGTCTTGTCAATCATGTTGTTAGACAACAATGAACCTGCAAATTATGAAGAAGCAATGGTGGGCCCAGATTCCAACAAATGGCTAGAAGCCATGAAATCCGAGATAGGATCCATGTATGAGAACAAAGTGTGGACTTTGGAGATACTACCTGAAGGCCGCAAGGCTATTCAGAACAAATGGATCTTTAAGAAGAAGACGGACGCTGACGGTAATGTGACCATTTATAAAGCTCGACTTGTGGCAAAGGGTTTTTCACAAGTTCCAGGAGTTGACTACGATGAGACCTTCTCACCCGTAGCGATGCTTAAGTCCGTCAGAATCATGTTAGCGATAGCTGCATTTTTCGATTATGAAATCTGGCAGATGGATGTCAAAACGGCGTTCCTTAATGGTTTCCTTAAGGAAGAGTTGTATATGATGCAACCCGAAGGTTTTGTCGATCCTAAAAATGCTGACAAGGTGTGCAAGCTCCAGCGATCCATTTATGGACTGGTGCAAGCATCTCGGAGTTGGAACAAGCGCTTTGATGAGGTGATCAAAGCATTTGGGTTTATACAAGTGGTTGGGGAATCTTGTATTTACAAGAAAGTGAGTGGGAGCTCTATGGCGTTTCTAATATTATATGTGGATGACATATTACTGATTGGAAACAACGTAGAGCTTTTGGAGAGCATAAAAGGTTACTTGAATAAAAGTTTCTCTATGAAGGACCTAGGAGAAGCTGCTTACATTCTAGGCATTAAGATCTATAGGGATAGATCAAAACGCCTGATAGGACTTTCACAAAGCACATACCTTGATAAAGTTTTGAAGAGGTTCAAAATGGAACAGTCCAAGAAAGGGTTCTTGCCGGTGTTACAAGGTACGAGATTGAGTAAGACTCAGTGCCCAGCAACTGATGAAGATAGAGCGTATATGCGCTCCGTCCCCTATGCTTCAGCCGTAGGCTCTATCATGTATGCAATGATGTGCACTAGACCGGATGTTAGCCTAGCCATAAGTATGGCAGGTAGGTTCCAGAGTAATCCAGGAGTGGATCACTGGACGGCGGTCAAGAATATCCTGAAGTACCTGAAAAGGACTAAGGAGATGTTTCTCGTGTATGGAGGTGACGAAGAGCTCGCCGTAAAAGGTTACGTCGATGCAAGCTTTGACACAGATCCAGACGACTCTAAGTCGCAAACCGGATACGTATTTATTCTTAATGGGGGTGCAATAAGCTGGTGCAGTTCCAAGCAAAGCGTCGTAGCAGATTCTACATGTGAAGCGGAGTACATGGCTGCCTCGGAGGCGGCTAAGGAGGGTGTCTGGATGAAGCAGTTCATGACGGATCTTGGAGTGGTGCCAAGAGCACTGGATCCAATAACCTTGTTCTGTGACAACACTGGTGCCATTGCCTTAGCAAAGGAACCAAGGTTTCACAAGAAGACCAGACACATCAAACGACGCTTCAACCTCATCCGCGACTACGTCGAGGAGGAGGACGTAAATATATGCAAAGTGCACACGGATCTGAATGTAGCAGACCCGCTGACTAAACCTATTCCACGGCCAAAACATGTATGGGTGTTAGATTTATTACAATGTAATTCACATGGTGATGTGAGGGCTAGATTATTGACTCTAGTGCAAGTGGGAGACTGTTGGAATTATGCCCTAGAGGCAATAATAAATGTATAGTTATTATTATAATTCCTGTATCAAGATAATAGTTTATTATCCATGCTACAATTGTATTGAATGAAGACTCATTTACATGTGTGGATACATAGACAAAACACCGTCCCTAGCATGCCTCTAGTTGGCTAGCCAGTTGATCGATGATATTCAGTGTCTTCTGATTATGAACAAGGTGTTGTTGCTTGATAACTGGATCACGTTATTAGGAGAATCACGTGATGGACTAGACCCAAACTAATAGACGTAGCATGTTGATCGTGTCATTTTGTTGCTACTGTTTTCTGCGTGTCAAGTATTTATTCCTATGACCATGAGATCATATAACTCACTGACACCGGAGGAATGCTTTGTGTGTATCAAACGTCGCAACGTAACTGGGTGACTATAAAGATGCTCTACAGGTATCTCCGAAGGTGTTAGTTGAGTTAGTATGGATCAAGACTGGGATTTGTCACTCCGTGTGACGGAGAGGTATCTCGGGGCCCACTCGGTAATACAACATCACACACAAGCCTTGCAAACAATGTAACTTAGTGTAAGTTGCGGGATCTTGTATTACGGAACGAGTAAAGAGACTTGCTGGTAAACGAGATTGAAATAGGTATACGGATACTGACGATCGAATCTCGGGCAAGTAATATACCGAAGGACAAAGGGAATGACATACAGGATTATACGAATCCTTGGCACTGAGGTTCAAACGATAAAGATCTTCGTAGAATATGTAGGATCCAATATGGGCATCCAGGTCCCGCTATTGGATATTGACCGAGGAGTCTCTCGGGTCATGTCTACATAGTTCTCGAACCCGCAGGGTCTGCACACTTAAGGTTCGACGTTGTTTTATGCGTATTTGAGTTATATGGTTGGTTACCGAATGTTGTTTGGAGTCTCGGATGAGATCACGGACGTCACGAGGGTTTCTGGAATGGTCCAAAAACGAAGATTGATATATAGGATGACCTCATTTGATTACCGGAAGGTTTTCGGAGTTACCGGGAATGTACCGGGAATGACGAATGGGTTCCGGGAGTTCACCGGAGGGGGGTAACCCACTCCGGGGAAGCCCATAGGCTTTTGGGGGACACACCAGCCCTTAGTGGGCTGGTGGGACAGCCCCAAGGGAGCCTATGCGCCAAGATAAGAAAATCAAAGGAAAAGAAAAAAAAAGAGGGAAGAAGTGGGAAGGGAAGGGGACTCCTCCCACCAAACCAAGTCCAACTCGGTTTGGGGGGGGAGTCCTCCCCCCCTTGGCTCGGCCGACCACTTGGGAGTCCCTTGGACCCCAAGGCAAGGTCCCCCTCCTATATATATGGGGCTTTTAGGGCATATTTGAGACGACTTTCTCACGGCTGCCCGACCACATACCTCCATAGTTTTTCCTCTAGATCGTGTTTCTGCGGAGCTCGGGCGGAGCCCTGCTGAGACAAGATCATCACCAACCTCCGGAGCGCCGTCACGCTGCCGGAGAACTCTTCTACCTCTCCGTCTCTCTTGCTGGATCAAGAAGGCCGAGATCATCGTCGAGTTGTACGTGTGCTGAACGCGGAGGTGCCGTCCGTTCGGTACTAGATCGTGGGACTGATTGCGGGATTGTTCGCGGGGCGGATCGAGGGACGTGAGGACGTTCCACTACATCAACCGCGTTCTCTAACGCTTCTGCTGTACGATCTACAAGGGTACGTAGATCACTCATCCCCTCTCGTAGATGGACATCACCATGATAGGTCTTCGTGCGCGTAGGAAAAATTTTGTTTCCCATGCGACGTTCCACAACAAATACAAATATAGCTCCAAGTAATGTTACCCATGGATTGAAGACGAAAGAGGGGATGCCTTTCCGGGGCATCCCCAAGCTTAGGATTTTTGGTGTCCTTGAATTTGGCTTGGGATGCCTTGGGCATCCCCAAGCTTGAGCTCTTTCCACTCCTTATCTCTTTGTCCATGAGAACATCACCCAAAACTTCAAAACTTCAAAACACAAAACTTAAACAGAAACTCGTGATAACATTAGCACAAGAAAACAAACTACCACCTCTTTTGGTACTGTAGAAAACTTGAATTCTATCTATATTGGTGTTGGGATACTGTATTCTCACTTTTCCATGGCTAGTACCCCCCGATACTAACCATAGTTTCATCAAAACAAGCAACCAACTCAACATAAACAGAATCTGTCAAAAACAGACCAGTCTATAGCAATATGTATACTTCGTATACTTCTGGTACCTCAAAAATTCGGAAAATTTACGAATGCCTGGGGAAAAGGCATATCAACCAGCAGCAAAAAGAATAAACTCAAAAGCTCTTTCTGAATAAAAATGAAAAAGCATCTCGTGAGCGAAAAGTTTTTGTCTTTTTCCAGCAGGATCAAACAACCATTACCAAGACTAGTCATAAAGGTTTTGCTTGGCTCAAACACAAAAAGAAACACAAAAAACACAATCACAACATAATTATGATGGTGTGGACGCAAAAAAATAGAAAGAAAAAGATAAATTCATTGGGTTGCCTCCCAACAAGCGCTATTGCTTAACGCCCTTAGCTAGGCATAAAAGCGATAGAATCACGTATCGTCGTCTTTGGTGCTCAAACCATAAGTAGCGCGATGACTTATCATCTTAAGGTTTTCATATTTCTTGCTAGAAGATTCACCACTATTTTTGGGAACAAAAACAGACTTGGTGACCTTATTGTGGGCAAAGGTTGGAGTATTATGCACAGCGGCAAAAGCGGAACCCAAGTTGGTTATAACGTCCTCTAGTTTGCCAATCCTAGCGGAATCATGACCCAATTTTTCGTTAACTGTGGGTTCCTTCTCCTTTAAATTTTTCAAAACCATTCCCACCTTGGATCCATACTGAGTGATTTGATTGTGGATCTTTTTATCCAAATTCTCAGTGAGTTCTATCGTAGCAACTTTATTTTCAATGACGTCCACCCTATGCATCACATGTTCCAGAGTTAAGGAAGTTCCATTAACCATGAGTGGGGGTGAGCCTACCAAATTTATTACAGCGCCGTAAGAATCAACGGTATGGCTACCCAAGAAATTTCCACCTATGATGGTGTCAAGAATATACCTATTCCAAGGAGAAACACCCACATAAAAACTACGAAGCAGGACGGTAGTGGATTGCTTATGAGTAGATCTACTCTGAGCATTGCAAATCCTATACCAAGCGTCCTTTAAGTTTTCTTCCTCAATTTGTTTGAAATTGATAAATTCGCTCTCAGGAGTATCGTTCGAAGTGGTGGATCAAGCCATGAGGACAGGTAGACTATCCCACACAGACGAACAGAAAGAAGCAAGAAAAAGGACGAACGAAAAGGCAAACGGAAAAGGTAAACGAAAAATGCAAAGTGGTGAAGTCGGGAAGAAGAAAACGAGAGGCAACTAGCAAACAAAGTAAATTCAAGAGATGAGTTTGCGACACTTACTTGGATGAGTTCTTGACTTGATCCTCCTTGGCAACGGCGCCAGAAATTCTTCTGCTACGGCAACAAAAGTCCTTCCCCGACAACGCCAGGAATTCTTCTTGCTACTTCTCTTGTTTGCGTCGGTTTTTCCCTTGAAGAGGAAAAGGTGATGCAGCACAGGAGCAGTAAGTATTTCCCTCAGTTTGAGAACCAAGGTATCAATCCAGTAGAAGAATCTCGTCAAGTCCAGAGTACCTACACAAACACAAAGAGCTTGCATCCAACGCTTTAAAGTGGTTGTCAATCCCTTCAAGATTGAATGCAAAGTGAGATCTGAAGGCGGAAAGTGAAACGAAGAAAAAGTGTAAGGCTGAAAATATGGTGTGGAGTAGACCCGGGGGCCATAGTGTTCACTAGAGGCTTCTCTCAAAATAGAAAATATTATGGTGGGTGAACAAATTGCTGTTGAGCAATTGATAGAACCGCGCAAAATCATGACTATATGTAAGGAAATGATCACACATATAGGCATCACGTCTGAGACAAGTAGACCGATACTTTCTGCATTCACTACTATTACTCCACACATCGACCGCTATCCAGCATGCATCTAGTGTATTGAGTTCATGATGAACAGAGTAACGCCTTAAGCAAGATGACATGATGTAGAGGTATAATCTTAAACCAATGATGAAAAACCCAACTTTTTACCATTGATGGCAACAACACGATGCGTGCCTCGCTACCCCTTCTGGCATTGGGTGAGGTCACCGTACGGTATGAACCCAAAACCAAGCACTTCTCCCATTGCAAGAATCATAGATCTAGTTGGCCAAATAAAACCCACAACTCAAAGAGAATTACAAGGATATGAAATCATGCATAAGAGAGATCAAAAGAAACTCAAATAAGATTCATAGATAATCTGATCATAAATCCACAATTCATCGTATCTCAACAAACACACCCCAAAATAAGATTACATCTCATAGATCTGCATGAAGATCATGGAGAACTTTGTATTGAAGATCCAAGAGAGAGAAGAAGCCATCTAGTTACTAGTTATGGACCCGTAGGTATATGGTGAACTACTCACGCATCATCGGAGAGGTCATGTTGTTGATGAAGAAGCCCTCCGTATCCGAATCTCCCCTCTGGCAGGGCACCAGAACGTGCCCCAGATGGGATCTTGCGGAGACAGAATCTTGCGGCGGCGGAAATGTACTTTCGATGATCTCCTGATTTTTTCTGGGATTTTAGGGAATATATAGGCGCAAAACCTAGGGCAGAGGTGGCCCATGGAGCCCACAAGCGAGGGAGCATGAGGGCTTGTGGGTTCCCTGCAGGCCCCCTGCCCTGATTCTCGGGCTTCCCGATCTTTTTCTGTTTCGAAAAAAATCTTTTTGGCAGTTTCATTCCGTTTGGACTCCGTTCAAAATCCTCCTCTGAAAGGGGTCAAAAACATGGAAAAACAGGAACAGGCACTTGGCACTGAGTTAATAAGTTAGTCCCCAAAAAATATATAAAAGGTATGTAAAACATCCAAAGTTTGACAAGATAATAGCATGAAACCATCAAAAATTATAGATACGTTGGAGACGTATGAGATAACAACCTTTATTATTCAGTCTATCGCTTTTATTTCTTTGCCATCATAAGATCATACAAAGCTTATTTTCTCTGACAATAAAAGATAATAAATATTTAGAAGAAATTTGTATTGCTTTGTGCACAGATGAAAACTTACTTTAAGGATCTTATCCCATCCATAGGTATGTTTGGTGGACTCTCACGGCAAGAAACTGGGTTTAAAGGTTATGAATGCACAAGTAGTATCTCTACTTAGTACGGATTTTTGCGCTAGCAAAAGATCCTATACAAGCATCACATGTTAGAGGATCCATGCCAATATAACTTCTATGTGCATGTAAACAAACATAACTCATTTTGATGTCTTCCTTGTCCAACATCAACAATTCGATCATTATGTAATATTTGATGGGGGCTCACAATCGTAAAAGATGTCCATGATAGTATATTTGTATTTTAATCTCCTCTCCTCTTTTATAGTTTTGCACGGATTGTATCAATGATTAATATTATGTTTGTTAACTCCCAACAACTTTTATTAAACATACTTCTTTCTATGTGAGCCCATGGGTTTAGCATATGATCTTTCTATTTATTTCATTTCATTGCTATAATTGATGCATGAGAGTAAAACAAGCAAACACACACTAGTCTTTATTATATAACTCTCACACTCAATTAAAGTGGTAGATAGATCTCAAAGCAAGCACTCAAAGGAAAGCAATACTAAATTTTTATTCCTCTAAATCATGAAATAACTAAGGATCAAACTAAGATAGTTGATGATGTAAAAGTGATGGTGATACGGTACCGAGGCACCTCCTCCACGCTTGGAACATGCTAAGGGTGGTGCCCATACCCATGTACTCAAGTGTCCTTCTTGGGTGATGGTGGTGATGATGTAGTAGGTTTATCCTCCATCTTCCATGGCATAGGGTCCCCGTTGAAGAAGGAAGAGCCGGTCTCTCAGATCCTAAAATATGCAGCTATACTCATCCTCTTGAAATGAGATTCATACTCACACTTTTGGTTCTATAGATCAAAAAATAGAGCTTCAAGACCTTGAAACCTGTCATGGAGCTCGAAAATCATCTCTGCAATCTCCTTGCTATCCATCTTATGTTCACAAATAAAACGCGTGATCATGGAGTTATTGGCGCTGAGTCCACGCTCCACCATTGTGACAGCCCGAGACCGACGTTCCAGAAGATTCCCTTTCCTTTCCGTTTTCGTCGTGTGTATTTTTTATTTTTGTCGCATCATCATCGCATCATGCGCATCATCTGCATTGCATCGGCATCTCCGCTGCCGCCCGTTTTCAAAGCTTGCATCCGTTGTTAGTTGCCGGTTCTCGCTGTTGTCCGTTCTGAGCCCGACCGCACACGCACGCGCCCGCGGCACCGTCGAAACCCTGTTTTTAAAGTGTGCGTAAAACTTTCTCTGATCGGGGTGAAACTTGGCATGCGGTCATGATTGGTTCTAGCTAGGCCGCCTGTCGAATTCCGTCGCGATCGGAGACCGTCTGGTACCCGAACGGTCGACCGTAGTGGCACCGTATTCGGTCTACCGTCGGACGTCTGTCGGTGTTTTAAAATTCGTGCCGCGCCGCCCGTTCTCCCTCTCGTCTCTGGATATCCCCTCTACACGGCCGCGTACCCATACCCGCGTTCGGAATCGTCCGAATCCGACCCCGCGGTTGGATCCGGAACGCGATTCCGGCTAACCTAGCCCCCCCCCATTTGTCTATATCTAGTCCTCCATGCTTATTTTCAAACAAACACCCCTCCACCTCGATTTCCGCGCCGCCCACCTAGCCCTAGCCGCCACCCATTGCTCTCCCATCGGCCGCCGGGCCCGCCCGAGCCCGGGTCAGGCCCGCCCGAAAACCCATCTGGGCCCGAGCGCCGTCGTGGCCCGAGCTCCGTGCCCCGAGCTCCTCCCGCGCGCGCCTCCTGACCCGAGGGCCGCGGCGCCTCCATCCTCCGGCCACCTCGGTGCCGCCGGCCCCCGCAGCGGCTCGCTGGAGCACCATCGTCGACTGGAGCGCCGTTGGTGGTCCCCACCTCGCCATGAGCCGGCTGCTGGGCTTCCTTCTGCCGCTAGCCTCGGCGCCGACCACTTCAGGGAGCCGCCGCCGCCAGATCCGGTCGTCCCTGCCGTCGCCTGCCTCCGGCCGCCGCCATCCGTTCCTAGCCGGGCCGGCCTCCCGTTGCCTCGAGCCCTGCCGGGCAACCGCCGCTGCCGCAGCTCCCTCGATCCCGATCTGGATCGGGGACGGGGACGAGCGTCCCACTGCTCGCCAGCACCACCAGCCGTCGCGGCCCAGACGGCCAGCCGGGCCGGCTCAGTCTGCTCCGCCCCCGGGGCCCAGCTGCACCGCTGGCCCAAGCCAGCACCACCAGCCGAGCCGGCCCACTCCCTTCTCTAGCGCCGAGCCAGGCCGGCCCAAGGTACCCCTGCCCTCTATCTTTTGCTTAGGCGTGTCTTAGCTGAGGCGCGCCACATGATTCGGCCCGATAGGTTTTTTTTAGAATTTTCGAAATTAGATAAATTCCAGAAAGTTAGTGTATATTCTTTCGACCGTAACTTTTAATCCGTAAGTCGGATCGCGATGAATTAGATATGTATTTGGGGTAGAATTTCGCGTAGTATCCGTTTTTGTGACTTGCATAAATATTTGATGAGGTTTGACCCACTGTTTGCCTAGGGTAACGTGCTGTCCCATTAGAATAGTGCCCGTACTTATTTTTCGTGCAAGTCCGGATTGCCCGTATGCCTTAGGTAAAATGCCTATGTTTTAGGGGCCATTATTCCATGTATTTTAGAGCGGTCACTCGTATTTTTGCGTGTAGGGTTTGCCGGTAGTTTATTTTCCTGTATGTAGGTTATTTTCCCGCATTTTCGTGTGGCATTATTTTGTGTTGCAAATCCCACCTATTTTATATGTTTCCGTGCAATTAGTTTTAGCATTAGAGCAAGTTAGTTCGTGCGATATTTTTGCATTGATGCCCTTTTGTTTATTTCATAGGATTTATTCCGTGCTTCGTTTGACGGAGTTGTCAACTAGAGAGTTGATCTTGGATGTTTTGTTTAGCCCCTGGTATTTTTGGTTGCAATAGAAATGCATGTTTAGGTGTTGTTTGGTTTCTCTCAAGTTGCTAGAAATAGTGTTGTTTTAGAGTAGCTGAAATATTTCTAAGTCTGGAATCTGTTATATTTTGTTGCTGTCTTGTCTTGCTTGCATCTTGTGATCTGTAGCTCTTTTGAGGTTGGTCCAATGGAGTTAGTTGCAGCCCTTATGTTTCTCTAGTATGCTGTAAATTTTCATGCCATTTGGAGCCCTGTAGCTTATGGTTTTTCTGCTGTCAATATGCCTTCAGGCTGAAAACTGCACTTTCATGAGGTGTTATTTTCACTAAGTCTGAAATAGTGTGTGGGAAGCCATTTTGTGACTTCTTTCCCTAGTGTTCCTTGCTGCCATGCTAGTTCTTGTTAGTTGTTTGTAGTAGTTCTTCTTGCCCTCCTCCGTGCCATGCCTTGCTTGAGCATATCGGAGTTGTGTAGTCGTAGTTGTGGGGTGTAGAAAATGCTATGTGGCTGATTTTGGCGGATTGTAGTCATTTCTTGTTTTGCTCGTATCTTTTGAACCGTAGCTCCGTTCCGATCGTGTCCTACATGAAACTTGCTTAGAATCTCGTGTAGTTTCATTTTCTCTTGCTGGATGTATGTTTTGAAGTGCTCGTAGCCGTCGTTGCACACATATTGCATTCATGCCATCATATCTTGCGGTGCTTGTAACTTTTGATCCGTAGCTCCGTTGGAGATGTTCTTTATGTGGAGATTGCTTGCCATGACGCGTAGAACCACGAGAACCTATTTTTTGGCTGTTTAACAAATAATTAAATGTGTTAACTCAGATCTGGACAGAATTGTAAATTAACATGTGAGGTCGTCTCGGAGATGCTATATGTCATTTCCGACCTCACTTAAAATGCCTAGATAGGTAGTTTAATTTCCGCTTCACCTCTTGCATGTTTGACAACATTAATATTGCCACGTAGATAATTCGGATAGAACTAAATAAGTCGTATGTGGAGTTTCGTCAGTATGCAACCCGTTGCATATTGAACTTCACTTAATGTGTAGTGATTGATTGTGTGATTTGTCATGCCGTGACCTGCATGTATTCCGCTGCTCATGCATCATTTGTGTTGTGCATCGTGTGGTGAATTCCGTGTGTTGATTTGTGTTTCCGGTTTGCTTCGTCTCGATAGAGCTCCGCAGCGTGTCGGATTGTGAGGACCCGTTCGACTACGTTGGTTCGTCTGCTTCAGGGAGGCATTCTTCTTCCAAGCGGGATCTCAGGAAAGATGACCATTTCCCCAGATACCATTACTATCATTGCCATGCTAGTTTTACCGTTTCTATCGTTATGTCTCGTTGCCTACCACATGTTAAATATCAGCCTCTCAACAATGCCATGAAAAGCTTCAACCTGTTCAACCTAGCAAACCACTGATTGGCTATGTTACTGCTTGCTTAACCCTGTTGATAGTGTTGCTAGTTGCAGGTGCAGTTGCTTCCATGTGATACATGGGTTCCTTGTCATATCAACATACTAATGCTATTTAATTTAATGCACCTATATACTTGGTAAAAGGTGGAAGGCTCGGCCTTTCTAGCCTGGTGTTTTGTTCCACCTTTGCCCCCTTAGTTTCGGCTACCGGTGTTATGTTCCATAAAGGAGCGCTCCTAACACGATCGGGGTTGTTATGGGGACCCCCTTGATAATTCGTTTTAGATTAAAGCTGGTCCGGCAAGGCCCAACATTGGTTCTACATTTTCCCAACATAATAATTTTGTTAATATTGAAATGCATAGGGCGTCATGAACCCGAGGAGTAATTTTACATAAACAGGGGGGGCCAGTGCAGATGGTGTTGGTCCCAAACGGTCTGCCTGTGGGGCCACCACGGGGAAACTCGAGGTTTGGCACCCGTAGCTAGTTCCATCCGTCGTGTCCTGAGAACGAGATACGTGGCTCCTATCGGGATCGTCGACACGTCGGGCGGCCTTGCTGTACTAGTTTTACCTTTGACGAGATATCTTGTGCATCGGGATTCCGGTGATGCTTTGGGTAATCTCAGAGTTGAGGTTTTCCCCTAGGGAATCCGACGAGATCGCGAGCTTCGTGATTGAGGAATTTCTATGCGGCTTGTGGTAATTTGTGATGGACTAGTTGGAGCACCCCTGCAGGGTTAAATCTTTCGGAAAGCCGTGCCCGCGGTTATGTGGCAACGTGGAAGCTTTGTTTAACACTGGTTCTAGATAACTTGAAGTTAACTTAATTAAAACATGCCAACTGTGTGCGTAACCGTGATTGTCTCTTTCGTGAGTTCCTTCTCCGATCGAGGACACGGTGGGGTTATGTCTGACGGAGGTAGGTGTTCAGGATCATTCATTTTGTCATCAGTAGTTCACGTACATTATGCGTAGATCTTCCCTCACTTATTTCTTGTACTCGTAAGTTAGCCACCCTATATATATGCTTAGCTGCTGCTGCAACCTCACCACTTAACCATGCCTCACCCATTAAGCTTTGCTAGTCTTGATACCTTTGGAAATGAGATTGCTGAGTCCCCTGTGGCTCACAGATTACTACAACACCAGTTGCAGGTACAGGTAAAGGGTACTTGACCCGAGCGCGTTGATTGTTCATTTGGAGTTGCTCCTTCTTCTTCTTCTTCATCGATCTAGGATGGGTTCCAGGCCGGCAGCCTGGGATAGCAAGAATGGACGTCGTTCTTCTTTTGTCGTTTGTTTTCGTCCATAGTCGGACCCTGCTCTTACCATTGATGATTCTGTAATGTACTGATGTGACTCTGATGTAGCTTGTAACGAGTGTAAGCCAATTCTATATATCTCTTCTTTTCAGTACATGTACTTGTAACGATATCCATTCTTGCGACACGACGAGATGCGCTTCTATCCTTGACGAGGCCCTCGTGCCAAATTGAGGATAGGGTCGCATATTGGGCGTGACAAGTTGGTATCAGAGCAAGGACCGACCTGGGAGCCCCCTTGATTGATCGAACTTGGCCGAGTCGAGTCTAGTGAAAAAATACTTTGAGTCTAGTTATATATCGGAGAGTAGGATTCTTTTTTCTCCTCTTCTATACTCTGGTGAGGAATCTTGACGTAATAATTTAATTCTACTCCTCTTCTTACTCAAAAAAAATTTAGGATCACGCGGATATTATTGGAATCTATATGATGCCGATGTGACGGAGTTCTGTCTTGGTGCCTCCTATCTGCTTTAAGTTTCAGGGGAGTTGAGCTCCAGGGGATTCTTGAGCACAACGTTATCATTCAAATTTCTTAGTATGTCAGGACGAAGGATGTTCGTAATTGCTTCAATACTAGTAGTGGCGAGATAACCCCGATGTCCCCAGTACTGGTGCAGATTGTTCGGGAGTACTGCCATACTTTGTATCATTGTGATCACGAGGGTCTGTTGTAGATGAAGGTCCGAGATTCTGGTCGTGTGTTGACGGATGTGATACAGGTGACAGGTTAGTTTAGGAGTTGTGTGAAATACTCCTTGTATCCGTCTACCAGATTGCATGACCAGATATTTCAGGAATTCATAGGTGGGAATTCAAGTAGTTACTTATAGGTCATTGTTCCAACAAATGCATGGTGCTAGGTTGGGATTCGACATCTAGTGGATTCGTTTGTTCATGGTCGACTTATAGCGGTACACGTTGTGTCTTAAAGAGTCCTTGTAGCTTGCTACGACTCGGGGACGCTTCGTATGTCGAGTGCACTGCCTTGCACATGATGACTACTGTAAAATCGAGCCCGTGCGATCCTGTCCACGAAAATATCGGACGAAATCTTTCTCATGAATTTGTTCTGGCTTGATTCATAAGCCTTTCCCTTTGTCTTGTTGATATGGTAATTTGTGTTGCTTTGATGTCAAGTGGTGATTTCAGATCTTTCCTAAGAGGTTTTCTCATATTTTTACGTGAGAATGCAAATTCTTTTGTTCATTCAATTGTCATATCAATTCTTGTCAACCAGAGTCATCGTATCAATTCTTTTCAACCAGTGTGTTTCTCTCCAAGTGGATTCAGTCCTCTCCAATTTTTGCAAGATTATTCTCTCATCTTATTCCGGAGTTCATCTCATCTAGCTCAAGTTGTCTTTGTTTTTCCCCACCCTCCCGCCCTTTTTCTCAGTGATTCAGTTTTCATCCAAGAGTTTTCTTTTCATGGTGCTTCCGCTGTCTGTTCTTTTCTCTCTTACCCGGTGATTCCTTGTGAAGATTCTCAGGAGCTTCATGTTCATCTTTATTCATTCTTGTCATCCTCACCGGTGAATTCATTTCAGTTATCCATGGCCATCATATCCTTTTCAACCATTAAATTCTTTCCGACGTTTGAAATTATTTCAGCCTATCTTGTTTATTAATTCCTCTCTCTTTCTATCCGGAGTGTTAAAGATATTTCAGTAGTTTCTCGTTTTCAATTCTTTTAATTGTTTCGAGGTGCTAACCTCATCTAGTTTTCTCATACCGGTGCAATATCTCTCGTTCTAGCAATTGTTTCAACGGTGGTTTCTTTGAGTGGGCCCATAACCCACATGTTCTTCCCAGGATCTTTCCTGGCTCTTTTAATCTTTTCCCGGAGATCATTAATTCTTTTCAACTATGACGTAAGTATAATTTTCATCAGTCATATTCCTTCTTCAAGATCAATTTGAATTATTTCTCATATTGGGCTCAACATTCCATTCTTCATTATTCCGGAGTGTCTCAGTATTCTTGGTGTTGTTTCTCGTCATCATTCTCAGCATGCAAATTCGAAGGAGTGTTTTTCTCAGTCTTGCTCCATTCTTGGGAAGATTGTCATTTCAGCTTCGTGTTATCATCTTGAATTTGTTTCCAATCATGAGTAATCCTTTTTCTGCTATCCGGTGCTTCTCTGAGTTGTTTTTATTTCTCGTTCCTCCGAGGGCCATAATTTCAGAAGATTCTTCGTTCTCAGCTTTCAGCTTTCATCCTCAAATCTTCTTAATTGTTGTCTCTTCGTTCGTCTCTCGTTTATCCGGTGCCTTGTTCTAGTTTTATTTCACGTGCGTCATGATCTCTTTATTCTCAGGTATCTCCAGTCATTCATGGTTGCCTCATTCATTTCAATTTACATCGGTGCCTCTTTCAAGATTCTTCTAGTTTGTGCTCATATCTCTCCTCAATCATTTCAAGAAGAATAAGTGGTTTTCTAGATCCGTTGCTTGTCATCAATTTAACTTGATGAAGGATAAGCATAGCATAATTCTTATTCTTGTTCATAGCAATCTGAATTCTTCTTCCGGAGTGGCTCTTGATATTAATTCTTTTCTCAAGTGTTCTCATCTATTTTTTTCCGGAGTTCTAAGTTTTATCAAGAATCTCTTCGTGAGGCTTCAACTAAATCTTCGCAGGGTCAAAATCATATTCTATTCTACCTTCATATCTTTGCATCGTTCATTTGTATACGGAGGTCCTTCTTCGTGGTTCATCAAGGATGTGATTCATTCTCATGAGTTCTTCAAGATTCATGTTGGAATACCTCAAGTATTCTTTATCTTCCATTTTCGGTGCATTTGTTCTTCCGTTATCCTTTGAAGTGGTATTATAGCATTCTTGTTAGTGTAGGAGCCTCGAAGAGTTTTCCTTTCAAGAATGAGATAATTAAACCCACCAATTCTTTGATCATGAAATATTTTCAACCCATGATTTCTTCATTTGAGCTATCTTGGTTTGGATTTCACCTAAAGCTTTTCCTATGGATTACGCTATCATGGTGCTTGTCTTTAATCTAAGTTCTCAATGCATACTCTTGGTGTAAGATTGTTCATATCTTGTTTCTCCCAATCTATCTTTGTTTCTTTTAGTGGTTGTTTGTCACCTCATATTTGTTGAGATGATTTTCATAAGCCCACTACTATCTTGTTCTTTTCGTTGTTGGTTTTCTAACCACTACGTGAATTCTATGACCGGAGGCTCTTCTATTCTATTGTGATGGTAGTTGTCATTCTTTTCTTCATTCTCTTCTTCCGCTTGAGCTAGTTCATATTCTCTTGTTCCGGAGGCTTTGTGCTATTGCTCTTTTGGATCAATCTTGTTGTTCAATCAAGATCATGGTGTTTCCTTGCTCTATTTAGTTGTTTCTTATGTTTATTGCCTATTTCTTCCATCTTATCGAATTTTTTGTCCCATTTTCCTACCGAAGTGCTGCCGAAATTTTCCGTGAATTCTTGCTTCCTTCTCATATCATACCTCATCTCTTTGCGACCTTCAAGGATCATTGGTGTCACTCATTTGTCAAAGAAGCGACTAAGTTTTTACCTCTCGTTCTTTCTCATCCTCTCCACCTTTCATTCTTGGATCTCGGGGCGAGATCCTCTTGTAGTGTAGGAGAGTCGTGACAGCCCGAAACCGACGTTCTAGAAGATTCCCTTTCCTTTCCGTTTTCGTTGTGTGTCTATTTTATTTTTGTCGCATCATCATTGCATCATGCGCATCATCTGCATTGTGTCGGCATCTCCGTTGCCGCCCGTTTTCAAAGCTTGCATCCGTTGTTAGTTGCCGGTTCTCGCCGTTGTCCGTTCTGAGCCCGACCGAACACGCACGCGCCCGCGGCACCGTCGAAACCCTGTTTTTAAAGTGTGCGTAAAACTTTCTCTGATTGGGGTGAAACTTGGCATGTGGTCGTGATTAGTTCTAGCTAGGCCGCCTGTCGAGTTTGGTCGCGATCGGAAACCGTCTGGTACCCGAACGGTCGACCGTAGCGGCACCGTATTCGGTCTACCGTCGGACGTTTGTCGGTGTTTTAAAATTCGTGCCGCGCCGCCCGTTCTCCCTCTCGTCTCCGGATATCCCCTCTACACGGCCGCGTACCCATACCCGCATTCGGAATCGTCCGAATCCAACCCCGCGGTTGGATCCGGAACGCGATTCCGGCTAACCTAGCCCCCCATTTGTCTATATATAGTCCCCCGTGCTTATTTTCACACAAACACCCCTCCACCTCGATTTCCACGCCGCCCACCTAGCCCTAGCCGCCACCCAGCGCTCTCTCTCTCCCACCGGCCGCCGGGCCCGCCCGAGACTGGGTCAGGCCCGCCCGAAAACCCATCTGGGCCCGAGCACCATCGTGGCCTGAGCTCCGTGCCCCGAGCTCCTCCCGCGCGCGCCTCCTGACCCGAGGGCCGCGGCGCCTCCATCCTCCGGCCACCTCGGTGCCGCCGGCCCCCGCAGCGGCTCGCCGGAGCACCATCGTCGACCGGAGCGCCGTTGCCGGTCCCCACCTCGCCATGAGCCGCCTGTTGGGGCTTCGTTCTGCCGCTAGCCTCGGCGCCGACCACTTTAGAGAGCCGCCGCCGCCAGATCCGGTCGTCCCCGCTGTCGCCTCCCTCCGGCCGCCGCCGTCCGTTCCTGGCCAGGCCGGCCTCCAGTTGCCTCGAGCCCTGCCGGGCAACCGCCGCCGCCGCAGCTCCCTCGATCCCGATCTGGATCGGGGACGGGGACGAGCATCCCGCTGCTCGCCAGCACCACCAACCGTCGCGGCCCAGACGGCCAGCCGGGCCGGCCCAGTCTGCTCCGCCCCCGGGGCCGAGCTACACCGCTGGCCCAAGCCAGCACCTCCAGCCGAGCAGGCCCACTCCCTTCTCCAGCGCCGAGCCAGGCCGGCCCAAGGTACCCCCTGCCCTCTTTCTTTTGCTTAGGCGTGTCTTAGCTGAGGTACGCCATAGGATTCGGCCCGATAGGTTTTTATTTAGAATTTTCGAAATTAGATAAATTCCAGAAAGTTAGCGTATATTCTTTCGACCGTAACTTTTAATCCGTAAGCCGGATCGCGATGAATTAGATATGTATTTGGGGTAGAATTTCGCGTAGTATTCGTTTTTGCAACTTGCATAAATTTTTGATGAGGTTTGACCCAGTGTTTGTCTAGGGTAATGTGCTGTCCCATTAGAATAGTGCCTGTATTTATTTTTCGTGCAAGTCCGGATTGCCCGTATGCCTTAGGTAAAATGCCTATGTTTTAGGGGCCATTATTCCATGTATTTTAGAGCGGTCACTCGTATTTTTGCGTGTAGGGTTTGTCGGTAGTTTATTTTCCCGTATGTAGGTTATTTTCCCGCATTTTCGTGTGGCATTATTTTGTGTTGCAAACCCCACATATTTTATATGTTTCCGGGGATTTTTCTGTGCAATTAGTTTTAGCATTAGAGAAAGTTAGTTCGTGCGATATTTTTGCCGTGATGCCCTTTTGTTTATTTCATAGGATTTATTCCGTGCTTCGTTTGACGGAGTTGTCAACTAGAGAGTTGATCTTGGATGTTTTGTTTAGCCCCTGGTATTTTTGGTTGCAATAGAAATGCATGTTTATGTGTTGTTTGCTTGCTCTCAAGTTGCTAGAAATAGTGCTGTTTTAGAGTAGCTGAAATATTTCTAAGTCTGGAATCTGTTATATTTTGTTGCTGTCTTGTCTTGCTTGCATCTTGTGATCTGTAGCTCTTTTGAGGTTGGTCCAATAGAGTTAGTTGTAGCCCTTATGTTTCTCTAGCATGTTGTAAATTTTCATGCCATTTGGAGCCCTGTAGCTTATGGTTTTGCTGCTGTCAATATGCCTTCAGGATGAAAACTGCACTTTCATGAGGTGTTATTTTCACTAAGTCTGAAATAGTGTGTGGGAAGCCATTTTGTGACTTCTTTCCCTAGTGTTCCTTGCTGCCATGCTAGTTGTTGTTAGTTGTTTGTAGTAGTGCTTATTGCTCTCCTCCGTGCCATGCCTTGCTTGAGCATATCGGAGTTGTGTAGCCGTAGTTGTGGGGTGTAGAATATGCTATGTGGCTGATTTTGGCGGATTGTAGTCATTTCTTGTTTTGCTCGTATCTTTTGAACCGTAGCTCCGTTTCGATCGTGTCCTACATGAAACTTGCTTAGAATCTTGTGTAGTTTCATTTTCTCTTGCTGGTTGTATGTTTTGAAGTGCTCGTAGCCGTCGTTGCACACATATTGCATTCATGCCATCATATCTTGCGGTGCTTGTAACTTTTGATCCGTAGCTCCGTTGGAGATGTTCTTTATGTGTAGATTGCTTGCCATGACGCGTAGAACCAAAATAACCTATTTGTTTTTCTGTTTAACAAATAATTAAATGTGTTAACTCACATCTGGACAGAATTGTAAATTAACATGTGAGGTCGTCTCGGAGATGCTATATGTCATTTCTGACCTCACTTAAAATGCCTAGATAGGTAGTTTAATTTCCGCTTCACCACTTGCATGTTTGACAACATTAATATTGCCGCATAGATAATCGGGATAGAACTAAATAAGTCGTATGTGGAGTTTCGTCAGTATGCAACCCGTTGCATATTGAACTTCACTTAATATGTAGTGATTGATTGTGTGATTTGTCATGCCGTGACCTGCATGTATTCCGCTGCTCATCCATCATTTTTGCTGTGCATCGTGTGGTGAATTCCGTGTGTTGATTTGTGTTTCCGGTTTGCTTCGTCTCGATAGAGTTCCGCAGCGTGTCGGATTGTGAGGACCCATTCGACTACGTCGGTTCGTCTGCTTCACGGAGGCATTCTTCTTCCAAGCGGGATCTCAGGCAAGATGACCATTTCCCCAGATACCATTACTATCATTGCCATGCTAGTTTTACCGTTTCTATTGTTATGTCTCGTTGCCTACCACATGTTAAATATCAGCCTCTCAACAATGCCATGAAAACCTTCAACCTGTTCAACCTAGCAAACCACTGATTGGCTACGCTACTGCTTGCTTAACCCTGTTGATAGCGTTGCTCGTTGCAGGTGCAGTTGCTTCCATGTGATACATGGGTTCCTTGTCATATCAACATACTAATGCTATTTAATTTAATGCACCTATATACCTGGTAAAAGGTGGAAGGCTCGGCCTTTCTAGCCTGGTGTTTTCTTCCACCTTTGCCCCCTTAGTTTCGGCTACCGGTGTTATGTTCCATAAATGAGCGCTCCTAACACGATCAGGGTTGTTATGGGGACCCCCTTGATAATTCGTTTTAGATTAAAGCTGGTCCGGCAAGGCCCAACATTGGTTCTACATTTTCCCAACATAATAATTTTGTTAATATTGAAATGCATAGGGCGTCATGAACCCGAGGAGTAATTTTACATAAACAGGGGGGGCCAGTGTTGATGGTGTTGGTCCCAAACGGTCTGCCTGTGGGGCCACCACGGGGAAACTCGAGGTTTGGCACCCGTAGCTAGTTCCATCCGTCGTGTCCTGAGAAAGAGATACGCGACTCCTATCGGGATTGTCGACACGCCGGGCGGCCTTGCTGGATTAGTTTTACCTTTGACGAGATATCTTGTGCATCGGGATTCCGGTGATGCTTTGGGTAATCTCAGAGTTGACGTTTTCCACTAGGGAATCCGACGAGATCGCGAGCTTCGTGATTGAGGATTTCTAGGCGGCTTGTGGTAATTTGTGATGGACTAGTTGGAGCACCCCTGCAGGGTTAAATCTTTCGGAAAGCCGTGCCCGCGGTTATGTGGCAACGTGGAAGCTTTGTTTAACACTGGTTCTAGATAACTAGAAGTTAACTTAATTAAAACATGCCAACTGTGTGCGTAACCGTGATTGTCTCTTTCGTGAGTTCCTTCTTCGATCGAGGACACGATGGGGTTATGTCTGACGTAGGTAGGTGTTCAGGATCATTCATTTGATCATCAGTAGTTCACGTACGTTATGCGTAGATCTTCCCTCTCTTATTTCTTGTACTCGTAAGTTAGCCACCCTATATATATGCTTACCCACTGCTGCAACCTCACCACTTAACCATGCCTCACCCATTAAGCTTTGCTAGACTTGATACCTTTGGAAATGAGATTGTTGAGTCCCGTGTGGCTCAGAGATTACTACAACACCAGTTGCAGGTACAGGTAAAGGGTACTTGACCCAAGCGCGTTGATTGTTCATTTGGAGTTGCTCCTTCTTCTTCTTCTTCATCGATCTAGGATGGGTTCCAGGCCGGCAGCCTGGGATAGCAAGAATGGACATCGTTCTTCTTTTGTCGTTTGTTTTCGTCCGTAGTCGGACCCTGCTCTTACCCTTGATGATTATGTAATGTATTGATGTGACTCTGATGTAGCTTGTGGCGAGTGTAAGCCAATTCTATATATCTCTTCTTTTCAGTACATGTACTTGTAACGATATCCATTCTTGCGACACGACGAGATGCGCTTCTATCCCTGACGAGGCCCTCGTGCCAAATTGAGGATAGGGTCGCATCTTGGGCATGACAACCATCCTGTGGCACTTGAAGATCTCTTGTTCCACTGCTGCAAGCCTAGCCTTCTCGCTTCCCTACTTCTTTGGTCCTTGGACGTCCTGCATGTGAAGTGACCCCTCACACATCTCAATGGTTTTTGGGTGTTTCATCACCTTCGGAAGGTAAGGGTTGATGACCTTCTCGTAGAAGTTGTCCTTGGTAGAGCTTGACGGTTTCATGGCAATCTGGATCTGTCAAGAGAACATCTCGAAACAAGGACACGGTAGAAACTAGCGATGCGGTGATCAAAACATATGGGAGTATATATAATGATTTTTTCCATTTAAGAATACGTGTCTAGGAAGAAAACGGAGTTCAGGAGGCACACGAGGTGCTCACAATCCATCAGGGCACACCCAAGGGGGTGGTCATGCCGTGTTGGCTTGGAACTCCCTCGTGGGTACCCCAGGTTGGTTTTTAATTTGGTAATTTTTCTAAAATACCAAAACCAACATGAAATATTTTTAAGGAACTTTTGGATTCGGTTTACTTATCATATCACATACCTAGATCTATTAACAATCACTTTTGGGGCGTTCTGGAGCGTTTGAGAAAGTCTCTCTTATGTGTTCTTCTGGTGTCATCACGAGGTGCTCACAAGCCATCAGGGCATGCCCATTATCCACTCTCGGATCGGTGCCTTCGGTGTTGTTCATTTTGATAGCACCGAAGCAATAACACTACACGAATCGCGCATTTTGCCGTCAGGAAGCTACAGACGGCAAAGAGAGAATTACAGACGGCAAAAAATTTTGTCGTCAGCCCATGACGGCAAAAAATGTCGTCAACCCATGTGCCCGCAAAGGGTGTCTTTGCCGTCAGCGGTTAGGAGAGCATACAGCAAAAAATTTGCCGTTAGTGAAATTATGTTGTCGTCTTCTGAGGTGGTAGACGGCAAATATTTGGTAGGAAGATGGAACGGCCTAGATAACGGACGACGTTAGTCATTTTTGCCGTCTTCTTCACATGTACAAGACGGCAAACCATCTCAAAAATTTGCCGTCTGTCGACCGTGTACAAGACGGCAAAACCACATCAAGACAGACCGTGTACAAGACAGCAAAACCACATCATATCTTTGCCGTGTGTTGATGTTGTTCAAGACGGCAAATTAATAGGTGCGTCAAGTATTTTTTTGCCGTCATGAACATGATGGCAAAGAGGCTACTAAATAGACAATATAAAAATATAAATAAACAATATAACAGCATAAATAGACAATATAACAACATAAATAGACAATATAACAATATCGTCCATAACACATTCATATATATATATATACATACAACACACACCATACCACATCAATATAACAAGTGTCGACAAATAAGATCACAAAGGTTGGCCTCCACGTAAGGCAAAACGCATCATTGAATCTAGCAAAAACCACCGCCTAACCTACTGCATGGACACTATAGTACATACCCCAACTCTACAAGCGCTGATGCAGCAACCACAACCAAAACAAAAAAGGCAAGGGAGGATGGTGGTACAGGTTGTTGTCTGCGCGTCGCCTCTGTTGGCCACCTCTAAATGCCAACGGGTCCAGGTTGTGGTCATGCCATAAGCATCCTTTACCATTGCCTCCTGCCCCCTCCATCATCAGGCTTATTTGTGGCTGCTGCTCGTCCCCCTACTCCATGTCTCCATCTGCATGGACAAGAGAAAGTTAGTTGAATGGCATGCACATGATAAAACTGCAAGACATATATATTTATCTACATAAATTCTATTCAACTACATAAATTCTACTACAGTAAAGAGTTTGCATGGATGGTTGACTTCAAAAGAGACTGATAGGAGAACATTTTCCCCTGCCAGTCCAAAACCTGCAGTACAAGTATACAACTCTAAGAGAAAATCATAAATCTTAGGTTTTGAAGTAGAAGTAATATGCTTATTTAATCGGACTACTAAGGATTGTTTGTAGAACAATTGGTGGTTCCGGTTGGATATTATCCAAAAGGCATGCGATTGATTTCTATTATTAATAAAATATATAAGATCTTTACTACCATTGTATTGAGTTAGCGTCACAAATTAAACACTCAAGTACCATGCAAAGATCGGCCTCACTATCCAATGGCAGAATATGTACAAAATACCAAGTCTGGAGAGACTGCCAAATGTGACCAATGCCAGAAGGTACGTGCAAGTTCAGCTAAATGAAAGAATTTGAAAGACCAAGGCGTAAAAACTGAATTTATGTACACCGCAAAGGCCATAGTAAGGACTATACCCTCTTTTAGTATCTCTATATATAAATATCTACATGTTATTTCTATATTTGGAGTATGTAGTCTTTCTTGCTGGAGATACTTCATACGAGTACTATTTATGAATGTTTCTTTTTCAGAACAAGAAAATCATATACTTCCGTTCAAAAGAGTACACAGTCCTTACTAAAAAAAGTAAATATCCTCCTGTTGGAATTATGCCCTAGAGGCAATAATAAATATAGTTATTATTATAATTCCTGTATCAAGATAATAGTTTATTATCCATGCTATAATTGTATTGAATGAAGACTCATTTACATGTGTGGATACATAGACAAAACACCATCCCTAGCATGCCTCTAGTTGGCTAGCCAGTTGATCGATGATAGTCAGTGTCTTATGATTATGAACAAGGTGTTGTTGCTTGATAACTAGATCACGTCATTGGGAGAATCACGTGATGGACTAGACCCAAACTAATAGACGTAGCATGTTGATCGTGTCATTTTGTTGCTACTGTTTTCTGCGTGTCAAGTATTTATTCCTATGACCATGAGATCATATAACTCACTGACACCGGAGGAATGCTTTGTGTGTATCAAACGTCGCAACGTAACTGGGTGACTATAAAGATGCTCTACAGGTATCTCCGAAGGTGTTAGTTGAGTTAGTATGGATCAAGACTGGGATTTGTCACTCCGTGTGACGGAGAGGTATCTCGGGGCCCACTCGGTAATACAACATCACACACAAGTCTTGCAAGCAATGTAACTTAGTGTAAGTTGCAGGATCTTGTATTACAGAACGAGTAAAGAGACTAGCCGGTAAACGAGATTGAAATAGGTATGCGGATACTGACGATCGAACCTCGGGCAAGTAACATACCGAAGGACAAAGGGAATGACATACGGGATTATACGAATCCTTGGCACTGAGGTTCAAACGATAAGATCTTCGTAGAATATGTAGGATCCAATATGGGTATCCAGGTCCCGCTATTGGATATTGACCGAGGAGTCTCTCGGGTCATGTCTACATAGTTCTCGAACCCGCAGGGTCTGCACACTTAAGGTTCGACGTTGTTTTATGCGTATTTGAGTTATATGGTTGGTTACCGAATGTTGTTTGGAGTCCCGGATGAGATCACGGACGTCACGAGGGTTTCCGGAATGGTCCGGAAACAAAGATTGATATATAGGATGACCTCATTTGATTACCGGAAGGTTTTTGGAGTTACCGGGAATGTACCGGGAATGACGAATGGGTTCCGGGAGTTCACCGGGGGGGCAACCCACCCCGGGGAAGCCCATAGGCCTTGGGGGAGACACACCAGCCCTTAGTGGGCTGGTGGGACAGCCCACAAGTGCCCTATGCGCCAAGGAGAAGAAAATCAAGAGAGAAAGAAAAAAAAGGAGGAGGTGGGAAGGAAGGGGGACTCCCTCCCACCAAACCTAGTCCAACTCGGTTTGGGGGGGGGAGAGTCCTCCCCCTTGGACTCGGCCGACCCCCTTGGGGCTCCTTGAGCCCCAAGGCAAGGCCCCCTCCCTCCCACCTATATATACGGAGGTTTTAGGGCTGATTTGGGACGACTTTTCCACGGCAGCCCGACCACATACCTCCACGGTTTTTCCTCTAGATCGCGTTTCTGCGGAGCTCGGGCGGAGCCCTGTTGAGACAAGGTCATCACCAACCTCCGGAGCGCCGTCACGCCGCCGGAGAACTCTTCTACCTCTCCGTCTCTCTTGCTGGATCAAGAAGGCCGAGATCATCGTCGAGTTGTACGTGTGCTGAACGCGGAGGTGCCGTCCGTTCGGTACTAGATCGTGGGACTGATCGCGGGATTGTTCGCGGGGCGGATCGAGGGACGTGAGGACGTTCCACTACATCAACCGCGTTCTCTAACGCTTCTGCTGTACGGTCTACAAGGGTACGTAGATCACTCATCCCCTCTCGTAGATGGACATCACCATGATAGGTCTTCGTGCGCGTAGGAAAATTTTTGTTTCCCATGCGACGTTCCCCAACACCTCCATACTATAACAAAGAATATGGACGCTTGATCCATACTTTAAAAGTATATATGCTCATATACACATACTGAACACTACTTTTTGATGAGCATGGAATTGTACGCCAAAACATTTCCTTGAAAAATAAGTGTATACTCCATACTCCAGTTTAATGCTAATTGTCCATACTCCATACTACAATTGTATGTTAACGCTCCATATTCATATCACAATAATTATATGTTAATACACCATACTCCCACTATACAGGATTATACTCCATGCGGTTTTAAAAAAGCAATATATTCTACCTACACTATTTTATATCCCAACTATATTTATAAAATCTAAAAGGTTGTAACATTCACACTATATAACCTACACTCTTTTTTGAGTACCTATTTCAAACGAAAATACATGCTTGGATTATTTTTCTTTTGCATGCACCGAATAACATGAAGACCAGCGTCATGTCTCATGTGCAATGAACAATTATTTATAGTTATCTTAGCCAGGAATTAAGGAGGGAGTTGAGCCAACCGAGCACTTACCGGATTACTTTATTTGAAAAAACAGATCGGTTGTGCTATATATATACACACTATATATACACACTATCAACACCAAACAGGGGCCAATTTATTGGCCTTTTATTTGTGCTATAAAAGCAATAGTGTCTCTGCTGATGGATTCCTTTGTCACTCTCTCTACTGATGGATTCCATAGAATTCTAAACTAAATTTTCAGATATTTGTATGTTCATTGGATCAACTTGAAGGCAAATTGCAGGTAGTACCATGCATGCAGCGGATCTATATGATTGAAACAAAGGCAATACCCAAAAAATTACCTGTAACCGCCACAACACAAGGTGGTGTAGGACGAGTCGTCGTCGCCCCCATGGCTGGCGCCGACATCCTTGTGCGTGGTCTCATCCCTCCTGGTTGCAATCACCGCCGACGTCCTCATCCTCCCGTCGTCGTCCTACTGCTGCTCTAAATCAAAGCACACATGCATCATACATACATACAATAACACATATAATTTTAGATAAACATACGAACTAGGATACAACAGAACAAGGTTTGCATGAAAAAAAACAAGCTCGCAATAGGGAAGGTTGCCGTGGACGACCTCACAAGTAAACTGAAACCGTGCATGTGACAATGAAAATTAATGCGTAAGCATTACAATTCACAAGCCACTTCTTTTCTTTGAAACTAAAATGAATACGTGGGCATGTGTTGCAAACCGATTTCTCGAAAAGAAAAGCTAATATATGCGGGATGGAGAGTAATGCCTTTGTAGGTCCTGGTATGCTTTTGAGAACTCAAAATATTCTGTTTTTTGGTCTGTGTTCAAGTGGATCATAGTTAATGTATGCGGGACGGAGTAATGCCTTTGTATTTGTGTGGGTGAAATTAATGCTAGGTTTAAATTTCAGACCTTTTAGTAATAACAGTAAAATTCAGGTTTTGGTGAGAAGAAAGGAGAACCTAAAGGATTCAGTTCTCTATTGATAGGATGCATGCCATGTTGCTTCCAGCCCATGGATATGACTGTTTCAGTCATCGAAGAGATTGTTGGGCAGATGAAATTGATGGGAAATCTTTGGTCACAGGCAAATTAAGCAGCTTCGAGACCAAGTTTAAACATGTATGATGGCACTGAAGTTGCGGCTAGTCTCTTTGCATCCTGATGAAAATTAGTCTGGTAATACTTAGTTCCGTAATAATTCTGAATTTTTCCTGCTGCTGGTTACCAAGTGCCAAGTGAGACACAATGTTCTCCCAACGGATTTTAATTGTACGCATACGGATGATCTTTATTTGCTGAGATATTTCCTGGAACCATCAGTTACATGCTATCTATTTATTACATGACTTGGTTGTTCTTGTATATTTTCTTTAGAAATCTGTATATCAATGCCTCTGATGGGGCTGATTTCCCATTTAGATTGGTTGTGCAAATGTCTCCTTGACGCTTTTATACATGGGTCATCAAATTTCTAAGCTGCTTCTCAAATTTCTTAGGCCGGTGCTTAGCGAAAGTGTGCACAGAAAGAATTACTGGACCATTTCCTTATAGTTACCAAAAATGACTTGTACAGAATGATTAGTACACTAGTGGAGAATGATTATTAATATACTATATAAATAGCAAATTGCAGGTAGTACCAAGCATGCAGCGGATCCATATAATTGAAACAAAGGCAATCCCCAAAAAATTACCTGTAGCCGCCACAACACAAGGTGGTGCAGGACGAGTCGTCGTCGTCCCCATCGCTGGCCCCGGCATCCTTGTGCGTGGTCTCATCCCTCCTAGTTGCAATCACCATCGACGTCCTCGTCCTCCCGTCGTCGTCCTACTGCTGCGCCAAATCAAAGCACACATGCATCATACATACATACAAGAACAAATATAATTTTAGATAAACATACGAACTAGGATACAACAGAACAAGGTTTGCATAAAAACAAAACAAGCTTGCAATAGGGAAGGTCGCTGTGGACGACCTCACAAGTAATCTGAAACCGTGCATGTGACAATGAAAATTAATGCATAAGCATTACAATTCACAGGCCAATTCTTTTCTTTGAAACTCAAATGAATACCTGGGCATGTGTTGCAAACCGGTTTCTTGAAAATAAAACCTAATATCAGGACATGATGAATCCTAAACCAATTATTTTAAACTTAGAAATGAAGCATCCTTTTCTTTTTTGCGCAGCATGAGTAACCTTGTTTTGACCATACCTACAGGTGACTCATAATATTTGCTTTGATACAATATGCCTGAAAGAAACCTGCATATATTTCATTGTGTAAATATGAATGTACATATATTCAGCCCATACACATACAGTTGGAAAAGAACAGCAGCTAAAAAAAGTCTAACCTGAGCAAAATCGATTCATACCATGTCCAACCTAAATTTTCTACACGAATCAGATGCTCAACAAAAGAGATTTCTTAACAAGAAAACAAAGACGGTAAATCATCAGGACATAGCTGCAGCCTTTTTTGTGGCTATCCAACATGAATACCTACAGGTCCACACTAGCAGCAGCCTTTTTTGTGGCTATCCAACGTGAATACCTACAGGTCCGCACTAGCAGCAAACATCAGGAATAGGGTTGGAGGAGGAACCTCCCCAACGTGAAGAAGGAGCCTCCCCAGGGTTGGAGGAGCCGTGGTGGTCTTGACTCACTGAATGCGTGAAAAGAACGCATCGACGGCCGGTGCCGCGGCTGTAGAAGGCGGCGAGAAGGCGGATCCACGCCTGGATGCCGTCGGTGGGTCGGGCGTGAACGCCCGAGGCAGCGGGTGGGTGGCGCTCCTCCATGTCGTGGCAGACCTTCGCTAGGGTTTCGGGATCCAGCGGTTACGGGGGTGGAGGGAGAGGGTGTGCGGGTCGCTGGCGGTGGGGTTGGGGAAGAGCTCGACAACATCCTTCGTGCCGGCCATGGCCGCCTTAGGGGGTTGGTCGCGCCCTATTGGCTTGGGAGCCACACGTGGCCCACTTGTGGCACTTCTTCGCTCTATAAATTCACATAGGCGGCTGCTATAAATCGATCGGCTGATTTCCTAGAGAAATCAGTCGGGTATCCGGCTGTCTGATCTCTTTTATCCCAGCCCTTGAAAAAATTCAACGCATACACGCCATCCTTCTCCCCCGCATCAGCTCCCTTTGCTTTGATTCCCTTCTAGGCCATCGCTGCAAAAGTATCATGGCTACCGCCAGCAAAAGCACGGTGTTGCAACATCAGAGCCACCGTTGGCCGGTCATCTTAGCTCCGAGAGCCGCTGGTGAGCGTTCCAACGCAGCACCGGAGCCGCCCGCGAGAGCTTCACTGGAACACTAGGAGTTTCCTACGAGAGATCCGTCGGAGCACCGAGCTCCAGCACAACAACTTCAAGCCTGCCGACGAGACCAGGAGCCACAGCGAGAGCCCCACCGGAGCACCGAGCACAGCACTGCAGCTTCGAGAGCTCCGGCGAGATCCATTGGAGCACCGAGCGCTGCAGCTTCGACAAACTACCGACGGCAATGCAGCATTGAGAGCCATCGGCGAGAGCTCCATTGCAGCATCGCAGCCGGAGAGCTTGGCAAGGTCGCGCACCACTTGTCTTGCACTGAGAGCTCCGGTGAGCTCCATTGGAGCACCGAGCCCTGCATTGTAGCTTCGACAGATGTCGGCGAGCGCTGCAACGCAGCACCCGGTTCAGCCGGTGAGAACTCCATTGCAGCATTGCCATCGACTAGAGCGCCATTGTTGCACCGTCGCCAACAAGCTCCACGAGGTCACGACGCTGCTTGTGCTTCACTCCATCTTCACCCCCGTTGCGTGATCCACTAGGAAGCAGCTCCCTCCAGCGATGAGAGATGCTCGCCTCCGGCTTGCCCGTGTTGCGCTGCAGCACCGACGACGAGCGGCGCCAGCCTCCGACCTCCTCCTTCATGCTGCGGTGCGCCAGCCTCCGGCCCTTTCTCTCGCTTCCGACGACACATGAAAGGGGAAAAGGAGGAAAAGAGTGGGGGAGAACGTGCAAAGACGAAGACATAAGGTTGGATGTGGTCACGAGCGGTGTATAGGGATGGACACGTGTCATGAGCTCCACACGGTTTATGAAGCGTGGAAATCAGGTGGTTGAAAACAAACATTTTCCATTCACATATGTTCCACAAAAAATCCTCATGAAGTTTCAGGTCATTTGGAGTCGTGATAATTTTCAGCCTTTTTCTTGGTTTTCAGGTCAAGGATTCCAGTTTTCGGCAATTTTCCTCTATGTGATGTACCTTGTAAATTAAGAGATAAAGGGCACAGGAATTTTATTATAAAGTGGAATAATGACTAAGAATAATATAAATATCAATAGGAAATCATGATTCAAAATGGACATATCACGCACCGTGGCAAGGCTTCTCATCATCTTCATCGTCCAATGTGACTAAGGAGGAGGTGCAAGGACAAGTCAATGTCCCAATAGGAAAGGCAATGTGCACGGCATGGGAAAATATGTGTGGATGACGGCAAGGTGTCAACATTGGGGTTTTATATATAGATAGGGGCGATGGGTTTAGTCATGAACCTTCTTTAGTGCCACTAATAATGCATGCGTTGATCGGTGGGAAGATGTGTGGGGACATGGTTTATTCAATTTTATTGTGTGGGATTCATACATCACACATAGTTACCAGAAAAAAAAAGTGTGACGTATTTGTATTACTATTGTTTCAAACACCAATTTGTGATACTATGTATGTTCAATTCAAAAAATATTGACCTAAATTTCACCAATCATTTCAAGAGACAACAAAGTAGATTATGGTGCTAGAGGTAAGCACTTCTCTAAACTCAGTTGCTATAATTTATGCATTGAATGAGTTTCTAGGTACTTATAGGATACACCTAATATTTGAACTACATGTAGACTGCAAAAAGGTATTTTCATATAAAACAAAGTCACTAATAAATACATATGCACACATGTAGCTCCTTTCTGGAAAAAGTATAAATAATTCAAACATCCTTGGGAAACTTCAAACCCTAACTTGCATCATATTGTTTTTTCATTCATTATAAAATCTAGATGTGGTAAAAAATGTGAAAATTGTCCTAGGGACATTATATGACCTCACATGTTGGCCTTTAAACTTTCAACCAATTTCACAAAGTTGAAATGTAATTGCTTCGTAACTAAACCATCTCCGAGGAGGAATTATAGCACCTCGAGGGGGGAATTTTGAAGTACATGTGATAATTTCACTGTCTACAATATGTCATCATGGTTATTACAACGTTATGTGTGTAATAAACTTATACCTCGAGATGCATGCTGGATAGCAGTCTTTGGTTGGACTATTAGTTGTAGACGTTGTTGGATAACAGTATATAGATCATGGACGTATTGCTTATATAGGATTGTGCCATGATTTATCGTGGTCATAAATATAAATATTGCTCCTGCCGTTCACTTTTATAAGACGTTTAAGACAGAGGGAGTACTATTTACTCACTAGGGAGACGATTTACTATGCATGGTGGTAGCGACACACCCTCTGGCATAAGTGCCTTTTTAAATATATGTGGTGTCGGGTTTCCATGGCATTGACACAGGCGCCTTTTTCTTGTATAGAAATGACATATTCCCACTTAACTTTGTTTTTTTACTTACCTTTTTGACACAAGTGACTTTCGTTGTGTAGAAATGATGTTTCTCACTTCTCTCGGTCTTTATGCTTGCCTTTTTGCCATAATTGCTTGTTTGCTTGCTCGACTGGTCCAGAGTCATGATATTTTTATTATAGAAATATTTTTCATACTACGAAATGGTTTACCAAAATAATTGGAGACACAAATTTGGTCCATGTGTAGCTACCACCATGGGTAGCAAATTATTTTCGTTAGTCACTACTCAAGTGTAACTTGTTCACCACAACACATTTATCTTGCTTGGAGAGGTGCCTCTTTGATGCTATGGCTCCGGATTTTTTTCCCTTAATTGAATACACCATTACAATTTACTTTCTTTGTTTTATTGTATTTAATATTTTATCTATCTATCAATTCCTACCATACCATACAATTTATCGTTGCAACTAGCATAGCTCCGGATTTTTTTCCCTTAATTAAATACACCATTACAATTTACTTTCTTTGTTTTATTGTATATAATATTATATCTATCTATCAATTCCTACCATACCATACAATTTATCGTTGCAACTAGCAGGACAAGAAACTTGATAATCTCCTTGAAACGTTAGGGGCAAGATTGTTTTGTGTTTGGTGTGCAGGTACCAATGATTAGTGTTGTAGAAGAAATTTCTACTGGTTACAGACCTTGATTCTGAATCAGGGAAATACTCATTGCTAGGTTACTTAGCCTTTACCCTTGAGGGTTACCTAACCACTCTCACAAAGAGCAAGCAGTCACATTCATCTAATTTGTACGTAACTCCAACACCGGAATTAAATTTAATAAAGCTAAAATGATAAGCAAAAATGTTGCAAATGAGATTTATCTTCACATAGGAGTGAAATTTGTTTGGGACACACTAATCTTGGGGGCAGGGTTATCAGAAACGCGATTCTGAATCGGATCGAAGCATCATTGCTAGGATCGCAAGTGACAGAATCTAAACTAGTAGGATCATATAAATATAGATTCTATGAACTAAAATCATAGAATTTGAGGGATTACTTTAGATCATAAAGTTGTAAAATCCTATAAGAGAATTGTGATTCTCACAACCTTGTTTGGGAGAAAAGGTCGCGATATTATGTTTGGCGAAATCACAAGTTAAGGGTGTCCCAAATGTTACTCTCACTCTTTCTGGTGGTGACAAATGACACAATCGATTGTCTCAACATGAGAGTTTTATGCTTTTCCGTATATATTTTTTAAAATGTATTATCTTTTGAGTTCTCAGTTCAAATCACGAATATTTTTTTTCCATCGTGTTAATCGCATCGGTATCTTTGAAACTCCCGTGTAAATAGGTTTAGACGAAATTTTCATTGGGAAAGGAGAAGTGAACAAACAAAAGTAAAAAACTGGAAAAAATATAGGAAAAGAAGGAAACCGGAAAAAACCAACAGAAATGAAAGTAAAAAATCGAAGGCACATTTAGTGTTTTTTTCTTTTTTTTTCAAGAAGCATAGTTCTGCTTCACCATGAAGCACAACTGATTTTTTTTACTTTTCGACAACTACACCTATGTGAATCAGAGTATGTTTCATCATGACGCACAACTATACTTTTCATATGGTGTGCTTCAAGTGTGAACTAAAAACCAAAAAGAGCAAATTTTACTATAAAACCTATAGAAAAAGAATCAAAATCCAAGCAACCCCAAGAAAACAAAAAACACAATCGGAAAAAATACTACTACCGTGGACGCATCCATAACGCGATATGTGATGGCTACTGGGCGCGTCCAAGACGCCCGTTGGGAAGGTCGCAAGGGGCAACACAAGGTGCTATGTATCGCCTCCAACGTGCTGACAACAACCGTTGCTCGACGAGTCTGGCTCTCCCTCCCTAACAGGCGGCGGCGGAGACCAACTCTTCCATATCTCAGCCGGCGGGAGCGTTGGTTCCCTCTGCCTCCGCTTGCTGTTCCGGCGACAGGAGGGAGGGGGTCGTTTCTTTGTCTAGTAGTTATGGTTAGGGTTTGTCTAGGCGTCGTTGGGGTGATGGGAGCAACAGCCGGGGAAAATAAATCTCTCGCAACTCTTCTCCCACACCGGCATCGACCTTCGCGGCGGCTTCTTGGAGTTGATGGTAATGTGTGCTCGTCGGTCCTTCAGATCGGTAGCTTGCTCTTATCGCCGGTCTTCACATCTGGAAAGATCTGTTTCTCGGTGTGTTGCTCGTGTTCATCGTTATCTGCGACGACGCTGGCGGCCGGGATGAGGTGGTTTCTATGGAGCGAGGATGTTGGTCCTAGGGTGGTGGATCTGTCTTCTCTGATTTCATCGATGGGAGGTGGCGGCTCCTTGTCCAAGACAGCACAATGATGTCCCTCGGTCGACGTACCATAGCGACATATGCCTTGCTACGTGCAGCAGGCCTATTCATCGACTCACAAAGCCTTGTTGACGATGGTGCTCTTTGGGATCGTGCAACGGTGGAAGTTCGGAGTCTCTTTCAACGTGCGTCTTAGCGGCGCTGGAGTTTGGCGGCAGCCGCTCACTTCGGTAGTTGTAGAAAACCTTATAGATCTTTTTGTATTTCTTGATCTCTTAGAATGTTTTCTGTAAAGTTTTTAGGATAATTATTTTATTCCGATCTGTCTTTTAGTATCCACATGTGTTTGCTTCATAGCTTGATTTTCGATTAGTGAAATATATGGTTGCTCTAAAAAAACGATCAGCACACTCACATCACTAACGTCCTTAGCGTGGGATTGCTAGGCGAGCTGTCAAGTGGGGTGGGCAAGCCCAATAGCAGGTGGATTTCTAGCAACAACAAGTAGGCTAAGCAAAAACAACTAGTTAGCGAGCACTCCTTCAGCCTCCGAGCGATCACTCTCGCGCACCGTCACTTGACGTGTTTTCAACCGCCACCACATGTCACGTTCTAGACGTTCCCTTTGTATATTATTTTTGTTATTTTTTCGCACGTGTTTTCGGCTTTTTAGAGTGTTTTTCTATGGATTTTTTTTGGTGTTCCGGTCTTTCACCGATCTTTCGTGACTTTTGGACGAAAAAAAATCATTTTTTTTAAAAAACCAGCGTTTTCTGTTTTTTTACGGAAAAAACACGTTTCTGTTTTTTTTTTGCGAGAGGCAGGGTTTTGCTTCTGCAAGAGGCATGGTTTTGCCTTCGCGAGAGGCACGGTCGTGCCTCTCGGAAAGAGGAAAAAATGTGTTTTCTGTTTTTTTGCGAGAGGCACAGTTTTGCTTTCACGAAAGGCACGGTTTTGCCTTCGCGAGAGGCACACCCGTGCCTCTCGAAAAGGGGAGAAAAACATGTTTTATGTTATTGTTTTTTTTGCGAGAGGCACAGTTTTGCTTGCGTGAAAGGCACGGTTTTGCCTTCGAGAGAGGCACGTCCGTGCCTCTTCCGAAAAGGAAAAAAATGTGTTTTCTGTTATTTTATAAGAGGCACGGTTTTGCTTCCGTGAAAGGCACGATTTTGCCTTCGCGACACGTGCCTCTCCCAAAAGGGGAAAAACACGGTTTCTGCTCTCTTTTTTTCCGCGAGAGGCACGGTTTTGCCTTCGCGAGAGGCACAGGAAAAAACGCGTTTTCTATTTTTTTTCTATCGCATGAGGCATGGCTTTTTTGTTCGGTATTTTTCTTCCTGATTTTTTCGTAAAAAAAAGTTCGACAAAATCGATCAACATGGGATCTAGTTTTGAAGATCTCGGCGCGAGAAAGCCCACGGTGAAAACGGTTCCGGATCTGGATGCACGATTTAGGAGATAAAACGTTTTGAAAATACGGATCTACGAAAAAAGAAAAAAACTCTCAGGTTGCGACAAGTGACACGTATGCAGTGCGCCACTTGTCGCAACCTGTGGAGGTGGGAGTAATCGTTGGAGGGTGTACTCCTAACTAATGACTTCGAGGCTAAGCACACCCGTATACGCAAATGACCAATGCAGGCCGGGTCCGGTGAGCTCGTTTTCCAAAAATATATGTATATAGTGCAAAAAAAATTTTGAAACAATTGTACATATACAAATACATATTTAACACGTCAGAGAAAAGTTTCAGAACAATATATTTTTATATGTGGCGTACATTAAAGAAACAAATACGTAAATGATAACAGACCAAATTATTTTTGTTGTTGGGCCTAGAATTTGTTTTTTTTTGCACAGCATGCAAATCATAATATTTTTTAACAAAAACACCCAGATCCGCCATGAATATGTATAAGTTTGCACATGATTGTTTAAAAAAAATCAAACTAGAAAATATTGTTTTGATGATTTTGGAGAAAAGGGCTTCATGGATCCCGGCTTCCAAAAATCCGCACCCCACCCGTATAGCCTTATATAGTATGATTTGTTGATATTTTTTTTGGCCTTTTGTTTTGACCATTATCCTCTTCTAAGTCTGGTTTTTCTTTTTAGTTTATTTCATTTCAAAATTTCTTATATTTATAGTTGTATGTACTATAAACGTTTTCTGATATATGGTGAACGTTTTTCAAACCAGACACTGCACATTTTTTAATGCATGGTGAACATTTTGTAAATAGACACAAAACATTACTTTTAATATACAGTGAACATTTTCCAAATACACATTGGACAATTTTTTAATGTACACTGAACTCTTTTTATATGTAGTGAACATTGTCCAATGTACAGTGAACTTGTTTTTAATATACACGGTGAACACTTTATATAGAGTGGACATTTTCCAAGGTAAGTTGAACATCTTCCCTTGAATATATGGTAAAAAAATCTAGTACACCTGAACATCTCTAAAAATGCATGCAGGACATTTTTAAAAAGATGAAAGAGAAAAATAGAAAAAAAATGGGAAACCAAAAGGCTGGGGAAAATAGACATTGAGAAGAAATGTTTGTGAATTTTACAAAGTTTATGAATTCAATAAATATTAAAAAATTTAAGAATTGTTTGTGAACTTCATAAATTATTCACGAATGCAAAAAATGCATATGAATTTTAAAAATGCTCACGAATTACAAAAGTTATTCTTGAATTTTAAGTAAATTTTGTGGATTTAAAAAGGTATAATTTAAAATAATTAACAAAATAAAATGGAATTTGCAAAATTTCCAGGAAATTTAAGATACGAAAAACTGAAAATAAATAATGAACAGAAAACCATCAAAAGAATGAAGAAAAAAAAAACGTCGAAGCTTCCAAAACAGAATGGAAGCTTGCAAAACCGGCGGAAACCATCCCGCCTTGCTGCTTTCCTGGCCTTGGCCCACACTATACGTTGCGTGAGCGGTCGTTATCATTTTGCTCGCAAAGGGCTATATTTTTTTTTAAACAAGGTAAAAGACTTGTCATTTTATTGATTAAGGAAAAAAGTTTTAGACACAAGCCACAAGACGGCAAATAAAAGGACTATTCTCGCAACATTACAACACATAAATGTTTCGTGTGAGCCAAAGACCAAAGTGACGTGTCTTATTTAAGTTTGTTGATGATGACCATGAAAGGGACCGCCGAGTTGCGAAAGACTCTAACATTGCATTCCGACCAAACCTCTCAAGAAATGAGCATTATGCGAGAGGCAAACGTCTTAAACGAGCTGAGCCGGGTCGAAAGGTTATCGTTCCACCCAGTGGCTTATATTTTTTGTCAAATAAGCCTAATCGGTCTACTAATCTTTCAACCTCTATAATCATCCTATCCTTTTTTATGTCATATTCAGCCATTTGACCCTCCTTAATATTTGGTTCATGC
This sequence comes from Hordeum vulgare subsp. vulgare, assembly GCF_904849725.1. Lineage (NCBI taxonomy): Eukaryota > Viridiplantae > Streptophyta > Magnoliopsida > Poales > Poaceae > Hordeum > Hordeum vulgare. The sequence goes on from NC_058520.1 coordinate 514,129,252, forward strand.
TCCGTCATTGGTTTCACCATTCTCTTACTGAATCCCTCGTCACCTAAGTAAACGTGGTGATGTGATGTATGTCGAGCCATGAGAGGACGTCATTTCAAATGCGCATGTATAGCATTTGAGCGGGGTAACCGCTGATTTGTGAAGGCCTAATTCATCATCTTTTGTTACACAACCTACTACGCGGGTTAGATAGGCCCGTAGAAGGGGGTTTCCCTTGCTCCACTTTTATTAGAAGCAAAGCAAAACAAGGTTCAGCATAGCATCATAAGAGCATCTTTAGCATAGCCCGCATTTTTGCGATCCACAAAAATCGTTTACAGTTCGATAAAGCGGGGTTTTGTGAGGTGAAATCTTGCGCTACAGAACACACCCCGTATATGAAACTGCATAATTTGAATAAACCTTTCACATGAGAAATTGTAACCACACTCATTTATGGTTCATCACATACTACATGATCGTACATACTACATTCTATTCTGCACAACTACTAGAGGGGTAGAGCTAAGCTAACCCTACCAGAGCTCACTGAAGCTAATAACTACCCTACAAGACTACGCAAAATTGAGCTCACCGAAGCTCGTGTGGTAGTAGATGTGGCAGCGCTCACTCGTCGTCGGAGGAGGAGAGCTCGACGTAGATGCGCTCCTGCGCAGTGGCTTTGCGGCGTCACTCCTCCACCATGTTACTGAAGGCGAGGGCCGACACGACACCCTGCTTGTAGAGCACGGTGCGGATCTCCTCGTCCCTCCGACGGCGTTGCCGGTCCTCTTCCGCCTCCCACGCACTTCGCACTAGCAGCGCGGGCAAAAGGGTGTCCGCCTCCGCCGGGGAGAGGAAGTCTTCCGGTCCAACGACGCCCCCAGCACGTTGCTCCGGCCCCGCCTCGGCCTCCGGCTCCATCTTCCTCGGCGGGAGCTCCTCTAGCTCCCTCTTCATTGAGGGGAAGAGGAGCTTCCAGAGAACAGACGGTCGCGCGCATGGTCGTACTCCTCTGTCTCGCGATGGAGGAGCGATGGTGGCGGCGACAGGCCCCAGCGCGTGTACCACACGGCGGCATACTTCCACGCGGCATCCAATGTGACGCAACGAGCCCTCTTGGGGTTGTCGTTGCCATGGCCACCAGAGTTGGCCATCTTGAGCGGTGGATTGGAAACTGCTAGGCGGCGGAACGGAGGGGCGCGACGGCAGATCTGAGGCGCCGGCGGTGAGGTGTGGAGATTTTTTACGGCAGCGGAGGGATAGGGTTTGGACCCATATCCAGCGGCCGAACCCATAGATATAATGGTCGCGGGGTCGCGTTTACGGCCACCGCAAAAAAATTACGGGTCGGGCCGCATTTACTGTATCTATTCTTGCAGTAAAAACGGTCCAAACCCTTATAATCTCCAGAATTTTACAGTTCCGGTGATTATACAGGGTCTGCTAGAGATGCTCTAAACTGCTACAAGACAAACGAGCACAAACAACCACACAATTCACACACCAAAAAGGCGACCATCAACCAGCAATCTGCTACTTTATTACATGAAACCAAAGCTAATGGAGAACCACAACAGCAATGTGGACTACTCGGAAATCTTCTCATCTTGAGACACCTTCAGCTCTAGGCAATGCGAATCAATTCTCCCCGTCGTTTGTTGAGTAGGAGGAGGAATTGGCGAAGAAGTGCCTCCTCTGTGTCATCACAGAGAACACCCCATTGTCAAAAGAAGCCATGTAGCTTCACAAGGACACAATTCATACCTCTCCATGTTCGACCCTCGAAACAAAATTCATTTCTTAGTCTCCAGCTCCACAAAGAGGCAGCAAAAACCAAGTTAAGTACATATTTTTTCTTGTGAGAATGTCATAAAACACGAACTTCATTCTAGCAATCGTCACACATATCCCCCAACCACACATATCCCCACACATATCATCCAACCACACAGTCAAAGAAAATGTGTTGAACAAATTCTAACTCATTACAGAATAAACAAGTTAAATCATCAACATTTATGTGTTTACCTAAATTATCTCTAGTCAAGAATTTGTTATAAGCACAAAGCCAAAGAAAAACATGAATGTTACGGGGCATAACACTTTCGAGATTTTATCACGAGTGGCAGAAATCACTCCTCCAAAGTTGATCACGTTATAGAAAGATTTAACCAAATATATTATTGGGGAACGTTGTATGGGAAACAAAAAAATGCACTCACTCTTTCTAGGAGATGCACATCGAAGAGTGGAGAGATCACGAAACAGGCACTCACCCCCCTTTATAGATAAAGGCAAACCACACCTATAAAAGTACATGATACAATGTGTTGAGGAAATCCTCAAGGCTTGTCAAAAGAAAAATTGACAAAAGTAGCTGAGAACGCTAACTCCACCAAGTGGTTGCTGAGAGGAAGCACACGAGACCATCATCATGGGCCCGAAGGACCCAATCTCACCAGTGACCCCCCCCCCAAGAGGGTAACGATATGAAACACCGCCATCACCGCGCCAGCCGAGCCGAACTGAGGTTTTCACCCTGAGATCCGGAAGGAAAGGAGAGGACCACGACGGAGCCCCAAGAGGAACACAACACCTAGAGTTGATGTCAACGTGGCGTCATGGCGCAAAGCTTTCGCCCGGCCTCAAAACCCACCACATCGAGGAAACTCCATGATGGGGACCCCATCACCACGAGTCAGGCGCACCAGGTCCAGACCAGGGCTAAGCTGCCATCGAGGAGGACCGCTACACCGGGATCACTGACCACAACACCCATTGCCATCCTCATGGCCAAAGAATGTCGTCAACACCAACTACATCGGGACTCGCCAAGAAGCCACCCCGTGTAGCCCGCCACCAGTGGCCACCACCCCGGCATCCAAACCGCCTCCTCACCTCTGCAAGTCCACGAGGTCCGCCCAAGGCCACACCTTGGCATGGGCGATATTGGCATAGGGTCGGACCACCAGTCCAGATCACAAGGTTGACGCCGGCAACGAGGGCCCGATCCCCACTGGATTAGCCCCCAAAATTGTCGAGGCGGACATGGATGGGGCAAACTGACAACACCCAGCTGCCCGCGTACGGGCCACCTGCCCATATGCCGTCGCCGAAGCCGTGGCTCAATGCACAGCCGAGACAGTAGGCCTCCATGGGCGCGACCTCGCATCTCCAGATCCGCCCAAGGCAGTGTTGGGGAACGTAGCATAAATTTAAAATTTTCCAACGCCATATTCAGATCTTCCTATGGAGAGACCAGCAACGAGAGAGGGGTGAGTGGATCTTCATACGTTTGAAGATCGCTAAGCGAAAGCGTTGCTAGACCGCGGTTGATGGAGTCGTACTCGCGGCGATTCAGATCACGGTGTGATTCCGATCTAGTGCCGAATCACGGCACCTCCGCGTTCAACACACGTGCAGCCCGGTGACGTCTCCCGCACCTTGATCCAGCAAGGAGGACTGAGAGGTTGGGGAAGATATCCGGCAGCATGACGGCGTGGTGTTGATGGAGAAACGAGGTCTCCCGGCAGGGCTTCGCCAAGCACCGTGGGAGAGGAGGAAGAAGAGAGACAGGGGTGCGCCGAGAGCGATGGAAAACCGTGTTCTCAAAGGCCAAAAGACCCCGCTATATATAGGGGGAAGGGAGGGTGGCGCCCCCTTTAGGGTTTCCCACCCTAAAGCGGGGGGCAGCCCTAGATGGGAGAGGGGTGTGGCGGCCAGGAGGGGGAGAGGGGGTGGCGCAACCCTGGTGGGCCTTAGGCCCACCAGACTTTAGGGTCCCCCCCCTTTCCCTCTCTAGGCGCCTTGGGCTGGGTGTGGGGGGCGCACCAGCCCACTCATGGGTTGGTTCCCTCTCACACTTGGCCCATGTAGCCTCATGGGGCTGGTGGCCCCTCCCTTTGGGCCTCCGGAACCATTTTGGTGGTCCCGGCACTTTGCTGGTGGTGCCCCCAAACATTTCCGGCATCCAAACCCATCCATCCTATATATCAATCTTTACCTCCGGACCATTCCGGAGCTCCTCGTGATGTCCGGGATCTCATCCAGGACTCCGAACAACCTTCAGTAACCTCGTATAGCAATTCCCTATAACCCTAGCGTCCTCGAACCTTAAGTGTGTAGACCCTACGGGTTCGGGAGGCATGCAGACATGACCGAGACACTCAGCGGGATGTGGATACCCATGGTGGCTTCCACATGTTCCACGATGATTTCATTGGATGAACCACGATGTCAAGGATTCAATCAATCTCGTATACAATTACCTTTGTCTGTCGGTATAGAACTTGCGTGAGATTTGATCGTCGGTATACCCATACCTTGTTCAATCTCGTTACCGGTAAGTCTCCTTACTCATTCCGTAGCACGTCATCCTGTGACTAACTCCTTAGTCACATTGAGCTCATGATGATTTTCTACCGAGTGGGCCCAGAGATACATCTCCATCACACGGAGTGACAAATCCCGATCTCGATTCGTACCAACCCAACAGACACTTTCGGAGATACCCCTAGTGCACCTTTATAGTCACCCAGTTACGTTGTGACATTTGATACACCCAAAGCGCTCCTGCGGTATCCGTGAGTTGCACAATCTCACGGTCGAAAGAAAATACACTTGACATTAGAAAAGCTTTAGCATACGAACAACACGATCTAGTGCTATGCTTAGGATTGGGTCTTGTCCATCACATCATTCTCCTAATGATGTGATCCCGTTATCAATGACATCTAATGTCCATGATCAGGAAACCATGATCATCTATTGATCAACGAGCTAGCCAACTATAGGCTTGCTAGGGACACATTGTGATCTATTTATTCACACATGTATTACTGTTTCCTGTTAATACAATTATAGCATGAACAATAGACGATTATCATGAACAAGTAAATATGATAATAACCATTTTATTATTGCCTCTAGGGCATATTTCCAACAGTCTCCCACTTGCATTAGAGTCAATAATCTAGTTCACATCACTATGTGATTGTAATGAATTCAACACCCATACAGTTTTGGGGTTTGATCATGTCTTGCTTGTGAGAGAGGTTTACAGTCAGCGGCTCTAAACCTTTCAGATCCGTTTGTGCTTTACAAATCTCTACGTCATCCTATAGATTCTACTACGCCCCATCTGAAACCATTCCAAATGATTGCTCCATTGTACGAATCCGGTTTACTACTCATAGTCCTCCGGATCAGTGACAAAGCTTGTATCGACGTAACTCCTTTATGATGAACTCTTTGATCACCTCCATAATCGAGAAGAAAAAAAATCCTTAGTTCATTAGTTACTAAGGATAACTTTGACCACTATCCAGTGATCCATTCCTCAATCACTCTTGTACCCCATGACTGACTCATGTCAAGGCACGCTTTAGGTGCGGTACACAACATAGCATACTTGTAGAGTCTACGGCTGATGCATAGGGGATGACATTCGTCCTTTCTTTTCTTCTGCCGTGGTCGGGTTTTGAATCGTACTCAAATTTACACCTTGCAACATAGCCAAGAAGTCCTTCTTTGCTGATCTATTTTGAACTCCTTCAAAAACTTGTCAAGGCATGCATTTCGCTGAAATTACCATTAAGCACTTTGATCTATTTTTATAGATCTTGTTGCTCAACTCTCAAGTAGCTACATCTAGGTTTTCTTTGAAAACCCCTTTTCAAACAACCCTTTATGCTTTACAGAATTCCTACATTATTTTCAATCAACAGTATGTCAACCACACATATTCATCAGAAATTCTATAGTGCTCCCACTCACCTTTTGGAAATACAAGTTTCTCATAAACTTTGTATAGAACCAAAAACTTTGATCATCTCATCAAAGTGTATATTCCAACTCCGAGATGCTTGCTTCAGTCCATAGAAGGATCGCTGGAGCTTTGCATACTTGTTAGCACCCTTTAGGATCGACAAAAATCTTTTGGTTGTATCACATACAGCCTTTCCTTAAGGAAACCATCGAGGAAACAATATTTTGACATCCTATCTGCAATATTTCATAAATGATGCAGCAACTGCTAACATGATTTCAACAGACTTTCAGCATCGCTACGAGTGAGAAAGTCTCATCGTAGTCAACTCTTTTAACTTTGTCGAAAACACTTTTGCGACAAGTCGAGCTCTCTTAATGTTGACTTTTCACCATCATCGTCTGTCTTCTTTTTAAAGATCCATTCGCAGTTAATAGTCTTATGACCATTAAGTGGTTCTTCCAAAGTCTATACTTTGTTTTTCATACATGGATCCTCTCTCGGATTTCATGGCCTCCAGCCAATTGTCGGAATCTGGGCCCACCATCGCTTCTCCATAGCTCGTAGGTTCATTGTTGTCCAACAACATGACCTTCAAGATAGGGTCACTGTACCATTCTGTAGTAGCAGTACGTGACCTTGTCGACCTACGAGGTTTCTAGTAACTTGATGTGAAGTCTCACGATCATTATCATTAGCTTCCACTTCAATTGGTCTAGGTGCCACAGTAACAACTTCCTGCGCCTCCTACACACACACTGGTTGAAGTGATGGTTCACATAACCTCATCAAGTTTCCACCAAAACTCCCACTCAATTCTTTCGAGAGAAACTTTTCCTCGAGAAAGGACCCGTTTCAAGAAACAAACACATTTGCTTCCGGATCTGAGATAGGAGGTATACCCAACTGTTTGGGTGTCCTATGAAGATGCATTTATCCTCTTTGGGTTCGAGCTTATCAGGTTGAAAACTCTTTCACATAAGCATCGTAGCCCCAAACTTTTAAGAAATGACAGCTTAGGTTTCTCTAAACCATAGTTCATACGGTGTCATCTCCAACGGAATTACGTGGTGCCCTATTTAAAGTGAATGCGGTTGTCTCTAATGCCTAACCCATAACAATATTGGTAATTTGATAATAAATATCATAGTATGCACTATATCTAATAGGGCACGACTATGACATACGGACACACCATCAGACTATGGTGTTCCAGGTGGCATGAGTTGTGAAACATTTTTCACGTGAAGCTATTTTCACATTGTCTTAAATGTTTACCAAATTCGTAACTCATAAATATATATATATATATATATATATATATATATGTTTACCTCCACGATCACATCGTAGACATATTATCCTTTTGTCACGATCATCTTGAGCTTCACTCTGAAATTAGTTAAACATTTCAATAATTTAGATTTCTGTTTTATCAAGTAAATACACTAGTATCTACTCAAATCATTTGTGAAGTATGAACACAATGATATCCACTGCGTGCCTTAGTACTCATCGGACTGCACACATCAAAACGTATTACTTCCAACAAGTTACATTCTTGTTCCATCTCACTGGAAAAAGAGGTCTTCAGTCATCTTGCCCATGTGGTTTGATTTGCATGTCTCAAATGGTTCAAAAACAAGTGAGTCAAACGATCCATCCGCATGGAATTTCTTCATGCATTTATACCAACATGCATGGTTTGCATGTTTCAAACGTTTCAAAACTGAGTGAGTAGAAAGATCCATCAGCATGGAGCTTCTTCATGCATTATATATCAATATGACTCAAGTAGCAGTGCCACAAGTAAGTGGTACTATCATTACTAATTTGTATCTTTTGGTAACAATAGTATGAACATGTGTATCACTACGATCGAGATTCAATAAACCATTCATTCTAGGTGCAAGACCATTTAAGGTATCATTCAACTAAACAGAATAACCATTATTCTCTTTAGATGAATAATCGTTTTTGCCATTAACATAATCCAATCATGTCTATGCTCAACGCAAACACCAAATAACAACTCCTTAGGTTTTACACTAATCTTGATGGTAGAGGGAGCGTGCGATGTGTGATCATATCAACCTTGGAAACACACACATCGTCACCTTGCCTTTAACTAGTCTCTGTTTATTCCGTAGCTTTTATTTCGAGTTACTAACACTTAGCAACCGAACCGGTATCTTATACCCTGGTGCTACTAGGAGTACTAGTGAAGTACACATCAATATCATGTATATCCAATATACTTCTGTCGATTTTGCCAGCCTTCTCATCTACCAAGTGTCTAGGGTAGTTCCTCTTCAGTGACTGTTCCCCTTATTTCATAAGCATGTAGTCTCGGGCTTGGGTTCAACCTTTGGATGTCTTCATAGAGTAGCAACTGGTTTGCCGTTTAATGTAGTATCCCTTCATGCCCTTTCCCTTCTTGAAACTAGTGGTTTTACAAACCATCAATAATTGATGTTCCCTTTTGACTTCTACTTTCTTGGTGTCAAACATCACGAATGGCTCAAGGATCATCATATCCATCCTTGATATGTTATAGTTCATCACCAAGCTCTAGTAGCTTGGTGTCAGTAACCTTGGAGAACTATCACTGTCTCATGTGGAAGTTCAACTCCCACTCGATTCAAGTGATTGTATTACTCAGATAATCTGAGCACATGCTCTACGATTGAGCTCTTCTCCTTTACTTTGCAAACAAAGAATCTCGTCGGAGGTCTCATACCTCTTACAAGGGCACGAGCATGAAATCCCAATTTCATCTCTTGGATCATCCTGTATGTCTCGCGACGTTCGGAATTTCTTTAATGCCTTAATTCTAAGTTGTTCAAGCAACACGCACTGAACTATCATGTAGTTATCAAAAACATGTATGTCGGATGTTCGCAACATCTACAGACCATGCTTGGGGTTCAGCACACTGAGTGGTGCATTAAAGACATAAGCCTTCTGCGTAGCAATGAGGACAATCCTCAGTTAACGGACCCAGTCCGCACAATTGCCACTTCTATCTTTCAACTAAGATTTCTCTAGGAACATATCAAATACCGTAGATCTATAGCGCAAGTTACATAATTTGCAAAGACCTATTTGACTATGTTCATGATAATTAAGTTCATATGATGAACTCCCACTTAAATCGACATCCCTCTAGTCATTTAAGTGATACATGATCCATGTCGACTAACCCGTGTCCGATCATCACGTGAGACGGACTAGTCGTCATGGTGAGCAACTTCATGCTGATCGTATTCAACCATACGACTCATGTTCGACCTTTGGGTCTCTTGTATTCGAGGTCATTTTTGTACATGCTAAGCTCGTCGAGTCAACCTAAGTGTTTCGCGTGTGTAAATCTGGCTTACACCCGTTGTATGCGAACGTTAGAATCTATCACACCCGATCATCATGTGGTGCTTTGAGACAACGATCCTTCACAATGGTGCACACTTAGGGGAATACATTCTCGAAATTTTTTATGAGGGATAATCTTATTATGCTACCGTTGTTCTAAGCAATAAGATGAAAAACATGATAAACATCACATGCAATCATATAGTGACATGATTTGGCCATTATCATCTTTGCTCTTTCGATCTCCATCTTCGGGTATCGCATGATCATCATTGTCACCGGTGTGACACCATGATCTCCATCATCGTGTCTCCGTGAAGTCGTCACGCCAACTACTACTACTACTGCTATAGCTAAGCGTTAGCAATGAAATAAAAGTAGTAAACACATGGCGTTACATCTCATACAATAAATTAAGACAACTCCTATGGCTCCTGCCGGTTGTCATACTCAACGACATGCAAGTCGTGATACCTATTACAATAACTTGATCATCTCATACATCACACATGTAACATCACAACTTTGGCCATGTCACATCACATGTCAAACCCTGCAAAAACAAGTTAGACGTCCTCTAATTGTTGTTGCAAGTTTTACGTGGCTAATTTGGGTTTCTAGCAAGAATGCCTTCTTACCTACGTGACAGCCACAACGATGATATGCCAAAGCTATTTACCCTTCCTAAGGACCCTTTTCATCAAATCCAATCTAACTAGAGTGGGAGAGACACACACCCGCTAGCCACCTTTATGCACGGTCTGCATGTCGGCCGGTGGAACCTATCTCACGTAAGCGTACATGTAAGGTCGGTCTGGGCCGCTTCATCCCACAATACCGCCGGAAAAGAATAAGACTAGTAGCGGAAAGCAATTGACAAATCACCGCCCACAACCTTTTGTGTTCTACTCGTGCATGGAATCTACGCATAGAAAACCTGGCTCGGATGCCACTGTTGGGGAACGTAGCATAAATTCAAAATTTTCCTACGTCATATTCAGATCTTCCTATGGAGAGACCAGCAACGAGAGAGGGGTGAGTGGATCTTCGTACCTTTGAATATATCTAAGCGGAAGCGTTGCTAGAACGTGGTTGATGGAGTCGTACTCGCGGCGATTCAGATTGTGGTGTGATTCCGATCTAGTGTCAAATCACGGCACCTCCGCATTCAACACACGTGCAGCCCGGTGACGTCTCCCGCACCTTAATCCAGCAAGGAGGAGGGAGAGGTTGGGGAAGATCTCCGGCAGCACGATGACGTGGTGTCGATGGAGAGACGAGGTCTCCCAGCAGGGCTTCGCCAAGCACTGTGGGGGAGGAGGAAGAAGAGAGACACGGCTGTGCCGCGAGAGATGGAAAATCGTGTTCTCGAAGGCCAAAACCCCCCGCTATATATAGGGGGGAGGGAGGGTGGAGCCCCCTTTAGGGCTTCCCACACTAGATGGGAGAGGGGTGTGGCGGCCACGAGGGGGAGAGGGGGTGGCGCACCCCTGGTGGGCCTTAGGCCCACCAGACTTTAGGGTTTCTCCCTTTCCCTCTCTAGGCGCCTTGGGCTGGGTGTGGGGCGCGCACCAGCCCACCCAGGGGCTGGTTCCCTCTCACACTTGGCCCATGTAGCCTCCTGGGGCTGGTGGACCCTCCCGCTGGGCCTCCGGAACCCTTTTGGTGGTCCCAGCACTTTGCCGGCGGTGCCCGAAACATTTCCGGCGTCCAAACCCATCCATCCTATATATCAATCTTTACCTCCGGACCATTCCGGAGCTCCTCGTGACGTCCGGGATATCATCCGGGACTCCGAACAACCTTCGGTAACCTTGTATAGCAATTCCCTATAACCCTAGCGTCATCGAACCTTAAGTGTGTAGACCCTACGGGTTCGGGAGGCATGCAGACATGACCAAGACACTCTCCGGCCAATAACTATCAGCAGGATGTGGATACCCATGGTGGCTCCCACATGTTCCACGATGATCTCATCGGATGAACCACGATGTCAAGGATTCAATCAATCCCGTATACAATTCCCTTTGTCTATCGGTATAGAACTTGCCCGAGATTCGATCGTCGGTATACCCATACCTTGTTCAATATCATTACCGGTAAGTCTCTTTACTCGTTCTGTAGCACGTCATCCTATGACTAACTACTTAGTCACATTGATCTCATGATGATGTCCTACCGAGTGGGCAAAAAGATACCTCTCCGTCACACGGAGTGACAAATCCCGATCTCGATTCGTACCAACCCAACAGACACTTTCGGAGATCCCGTAGTGCACCTTTATAGTCACACAGTTACGTTGTGACGTTTGATACACCCAAAGCACTCCTACGGTATCCGGGAGTTGCACAATCTCACGGTCGAAGGAAAAGATGTTGGAAATATGCCCTAGAGGAAATAATAAATTAGTTATTATTATATTTCTTTGTTCATGATAATCGTTTATTATCCATGCTATAATTGTATTGATTGGAAACACAGTGCATGTGCGGATACATAGACAAAACACTGTCCCTAGTAAGCCTCTAGTTGACTAGCTCGTTGATCAAAGATGGTCAAGGTTTCCTGACCATACGCAAGTGTTGTCACTTGATAACGGGATCACATCATTAGGAGAATCATGTGCTGGACTAGACCCAAACTAATAGACGTAGCATGTTGATCGTGTCATTTTGTTGCTACTGTTTTCTGCGTGTCAAGTATTTGTTCCTATGACCATGAGATCATGTAACTCACTGACACCGGGAATGCTTTGTGTGTATCAAACGTCGCAACGTAACTGGGTGACTATAAAGATGCTCTACAGGTATCTCCGAAGGTGTTCATTGAGTTAGTATGGATCGAGACTGGGATTTGTCACTCCGTGTGACGGAGAGGTATCTCGGGGCCCACTCGGTAATACAACATCACACACAAGCCTTGCAAGCAATGTGACTTAGTGTAAGTTGCGGGATCTTGTATTACGGAACGAGTAAAGAGACTTGCTGGTAAACGAGATTGAAATAGGTATGCGGATACTGACGATCGAATCTCAGGCAAGTAACATACCGAAGGACAAAGGGAATGACATACGGGATTATATGAATCCTTGGCACTGAGGTTCAAACGATAAGATCTTCGTAGAATATGTAGGATCCAATATGGGCATCCAGGTCCCGCTATTGGATATTGACCGAGGAGTCTCTCGGGTCATGTCTACATAGTTATCGAACCCGCAGGGTCTGCACACTTAAGGTTCGACGTTGTTTTATGCGTATTTGAGTTATATGGTTGGTTACCGAATGTTGTTCGGAGTCCCGGGTGAGATCACGGACGTCACGAGGGTTTCCGGAATGGTCCGGAGACGAAGATTGATATATAGGATGACCTCATTTGGTTACCGGAAGGTTTTCGTGCATTACCGGAAAAGTTTCGGGCTCATCGGTAGTGTACTGGGAGTGCCGGGAGGGTTGCCGGGGACCATCAGGAGGTGTGTCACGCCCCAAGGGGTCTCATGGGCTATGGGAAGAGATAAACCAGCCCCTAGTGGGCTGGAATAAGTTCCCACTAAGGCCCATAAGGTTTGAGAAGGAAAAAACACAAGGTGGAAAGAGTTTCCAAGTGAGAAGGTGGAATCCTACTCCAAGTAGGATTGGAATAGGACTCCTCCACCTCCAATTTCGGCCAAACCTTTAGGTTTTGAGGCTGCCTCTACCCCTCCCTCCCTCCTATATATAGTGGGGTTTTAGGGCTGATTTGAGACAACTTTTGCCACGGCAACCCGACCACATACCTCCATGGCTTTTCCTCTAGGTCGCGTTTCTGCGGAGCTCGGGCGGAGCCCTGCTGAGATTAGATCACCACCAACCTCCGGAGCGCCATCACGCTGCTGGAGAACTCATCTACCTCTCCGTCTCTCTTGCTGGATCAAGAAGGCTGAGATCATCGTCGAGCTGTACGTGTGCTGAACACGGAGGTGCCGTCCGTTCGGCACTAGATCGTGGGACGGATCGCGGGACGGTTCGTGGGACGGTTCGTGGGGCGGATCGAGGGACGTGAGGACGTTCCACTACATCAACCGCGTTCACTAACGCTTCTGCTGTGCGATCTACAAGGGTACGTAGATCGGAAATCCCCTCTCGTAGATGGACATCACCATGATAGGTCTTCGTGCGCGTAGGAAAATTTTTGTTTCCCATGCGACGTTCCCCAACAGTGGCATCATGAGCTAGGTTCATGCGTAGATGTAATCTCAAGTAGAACACAAAAAAATTTGTGGGCGGTGATGTGCGTTTTTCTGCCCTCCTTAGTCTTTTCTTGATTCCGCGGTATTGTTGGATCGAAGCGGCTCGGACCGACATTACTCGTACGCTTACGAGAGACTGGTTTCATCGCTACGAGTAACTCCGTTGCTCAAAGATGACCGGCGAGTGTCGGTTTCTCCAACTTTAGTTGAATCGGATTTGACCGAGGAGGTCCTTGGATGAGGTTAAATAGCAATTCATACATCTCCGTTGTGGTGTTTGCGTAAGTATGATGCGATCCTACTAGATACCCATGGTCACCACGTAAAACATGCAACAACAATTAGAGGACGTCTAACTTGTTTTTGCACGGTATGCTTGTGATGTGATATGGCCAACGATGTGATGTGATATATTGGATGTATGAGATGATCATGTTGTAATAGTTAATATCGACTTGCACGTCGATGGTACAGCAACCGGCAGGAGCCATAGGGTTGTCTTTAAACTAACATTTGTGCTTGCAGATGCGTTTACTATATTGCTAGGACGTAGCTTTAGTAGTAATAGCATGAGTAGCACGACAACCCCGATGGCGACACGTTGATGGAGATCATGGTGTGACGCCGGTGACAAGAAGATCGTGCCGGTGCTTTGGTGATGGAGATCAAGAAGCACATGATGATGGCCATATCATGTCACTTATGAATTGCATGTGATGTTAATCCTTTATGCACCTTATCTTGCTTAGAACTGCGGTAGCATTATTAGGTGATCTCTCACTAAAATTTCAAGACGAAATTGTGTTCTCCCCGACTGTGCACCGTTGCGACAGTTCTTCGTTTCGAGACACCACGTGATGATCGGGTGTGATAGACTCAACGTTCACATACAACGGGTGCAAAACAGTTGCACACACGGAACACTCGGGTTAAGCTTGACGATCCTAGCATGTGCAGACATGGCCTCAAAACACATGAGACCGAAAGGTCGAGCATGAATCGTATAGTTGATATGATTAGCATAGAGATGCTTACCACTGAAACTATTCTCGACTCACGTGATGATCGGACTTGAGATAGTGGATTTGGATCATGTACCACTCAAATGACTAGAGAGATGTACTTTTTGAGTGGGAGTTCTTAAGTAATATGATTAATTGAACTAAATGTCATGAACATAGTCTAATGGTCTTTGCTTAATTACGATATAGCTTGCGCTATAGCTCTACTATTTTTATATGTTCCTAGAGAAAATTTAGTTGAAAGTTGATAGTAGCAAACTTTGCAGAGGATTGTCCTCGTTGCTGCGCAGAAGGCTTATGTCCTTAATGCACCACTCGGTGTGCTGCACCTCGAGCGTCGTCTGTGGATGCTGTGAACATCCGACATACACGTTTCTGATGACTACACGATAGTTCAGTACAAAATACTTAATGGCTTAGAAGCAAGGCGCCGAAGACGTTTTGAAATGTCACGGAACATAAGAGATGTTCTAAAGAGATGAAATTGTGATTTCATGCTTGTGGCCTTGTTAAGAGGTACGAGACCTCTGACAAGATTGTTTGTCCACAAAGTAAGGGAGAAAAGCTCAATCGTTGAGCGTGTGCTCAGATTATCTGAGTACGACAATCGCTTGAATCAAGTGGGAGTTAATCTTCCAGATGAGATAGTGATGGTTCTCCAAAGTCACTGCCACCAAGCTATGAGAGCTTCGTGATGAACTATAACATATCAAGGATAGATACAATGATCCTTGAGCAATTCACGATGTTTGACACTGCGAAAGTAGAAATCAAGAAGGAGCATCAATAGTTGATGGTTAGTAAAACCACTAAGTTTCAAGAAAGGCAAGGGCTAGAAGGGATACTTCGTGAAACGGCAAAACAATTGCTGCACTAATGAAGAGACCCAAGATTAAACCCAAACCCGAGACTAAGTGCTTCTGTAATGAGGGGAACAATCACTGAGGCGGAGCAACTCTAGATACTTGGTAGATAAGAAGGCTGGCAAAAGTCAAAAGAAGTACATTTGATATACATGATGTTGATGTGTACTTTACTAGTACTCCTAGTAGCACGAGGGTATTGGATACCGGTTTGGTTGCTAAAGCTACAGCATAAATGGAGACTAGCTAAAGGCGAGGTGACGATACGTGTTGGAAGTGTTTCCAAGGTTGATATGATCAAACGTCGCACGCTCCCTCTACCATCGGGATTGGTGTTAAACCGAAATAATTGTTATTTGGTGCTTGCGTTAAGCATGGACATGATTGGATCGTGTTTATTGCAATACGATTATTCATTTAAAGAGAATAATGGTTACTCTATTTGCTTGAATAATCACCTTCAATGGTTTATTGAATCTCGATCGTAGTGTTACACATGTTCATGATATTGGTGCCAAAAGATACGAGGTAATGATGATAGTACCACTTACTTGTGGCACTGCCGCTTGAGTCATGTTGTTATAAATTGCATGAAGAGGTTCCATGCTGATGGATCTTTATACTCACTTGATTTTGAATCACTACTGACATGCAAATCATACCACATGAGCAAGGCGTTGTTTTCATTGAGATGAAACAAGATAGTAACTTGTTGGAAGTGATACATTTTGATGTATCAGTCCAATCGGTGTTGAGGCACGCAGTGGATATCATTACGTTCTTACTTCAATGACGATTTGAGTAGATACAAGAGTATTTACTTAATGAATCACAAGTCTAAAATATTGAAAAGTTCAATTCTGTTTCGGAGTGAATTTGGTCGTAACAAGAGGATAAACTGTCTACGATATGATCATAGAAATGAATATTTGAGTTACGAGTTTTGGTACGCAGTTAAGACAATGTGGAAACTGTTTCGCAGTTCATGCCACCTGGAACATCATAGTGTGATGATGTGTCTGAACGTCATAGCCACACACTATTTGGTATGGTGCATGCTATGATGTCTCTTATCGAATTACCACTATCGTTTATGGGTTATGCATTAGAGACAACCGCATTCACTTTAAATAGGGCACCGCGTATTTTCGTTGAGATGACACAGTATAGACTGAGGTTTAGAGAAATCTAAACTATCGTTTCTTGAAAGTTTGGGGCTTCGACACTTATGTGAAAAAGTTTCAGTCTGATAAGCTCGAACCCAAAGCGGATAAATGCATCTTCATAGGATATCCAAAACAGTTGGGTACATCTCCTATCTCAGATCCGAAAGCAAAGTGTTTGTTTCTAGAAACGGATCCTTTCTTGAGGAAAGGTTTCTCTCGAAATAATTGAGTGGGAGGGTATTAGAATTTGATGAGGTTATTGAACCATCACTTCGACTAGTGTGTAGCAGGGCACAGGAAGTTGTTCTTGTGGCGCCTACACCAATTGAAGTGGAAGCTGATGATGGTGATCATCGAGCATCGGATCAAGTTACTACAAACCTCGTAGGTTGACAAGGTCGCGTACTACTGCAGAGTGGTACGGTAACCCTGTCTTGGAGGTCATGTTGTTGAGCAACAGTGAACCTACGGGTTATGGAGAAAGCAATGGTGGGCCCGGATTCCGACAAATGGCTGGAGGCCATGAAATCCGAGAGAGGATCCATGTATGAAAACAAAGTGTAGACTTTGGAAGAACTACTTGATGGTCATAGGACTATTGAGTAAAGATGGATCTTTAAAAGGAAGACAGGCGATGATGGTGATAATCACTATTAAGAAAAGCTCGACTTGTCGCAAAGATGTTTCCGACAAGATCAAACAGTTGACTATGATGAGACTTTCTCACTCGTAGCGATGCTAAAAGTCTGTTAGAATTATGTTAGTAGTTGTTGCATTATTTATGAAATATTGCACATAGGATGTCAAAACATTGTTTCCTCGACGGTTTCCTTGAGCAAACATTGTATGTGATACAACCAGGAGGTTTCGTCGATCCTAAAGATACTAGCAAGTATGCAAGCTCCAGCGATCCTTCAATGGACTGGTGCAAGCATCTCGGAGTTGGAATATACACTTTGATGAGATGATCAAAGATTTTGGGTTTGTACAAGGTTTATGAGAAACTTGTATTTCCAAAGAAGTGAGTGGGAGCACTATAGAATTTATGATAAGTATATGTGGTTGACATATTGTGGATCAGAAGTAATGTATAATTTCTGTAAAGCATACAAGTTGTTTCAAAGGAGTTTTTCAAAGGCATACCTGGATTGAGCTACTTGAACGTTGAGCGTCAAGATCTATGGAGATAGATCAAAACGCTTAATAGAAGTTTCAACAAGATGCATGCCTTGACAAGTTTTTGAAGGAATTCAAAATAGATCAGCAAAGAAGGAGTTCTTGACTGTGTTGTAAGGTGTGAATTTGAGTAAGACTAAAAACCCGACCACGGCAGAATAAAGAGAATAGACGAAGGTCGTCTTCTATGCCTTAGCCGTAGATTCTAAAGTATGCCATGCTGAGTGCCGCACCTGATGTGTGCCTTGCAGCAAGTCTGTTAAGAGGTACACAAAGTGATCCAGGATTGAATCACTGATCAGCGGTCAAAGTTATCCTTAGTAACTAAATAGACTAAGGAATTTTTCTCGATTATGGAGGTGGTTAAAGAGTTCGTCGTAAAGGGTTACGTCGATGCAAGCTTTGACACTAATCCAAATAACTATGAGTAGTGAAACGGATTTGCATAGTAGAGTAGATATTTGGAGTATTTCCGAATAGCACATAGTAGCAGCATCTATAAGATGACATAAAGATTTGTAAAGAACACACGGATCTGAAAGTTTCAAAACCGTTGACTAAAACCTCTCTCACGAGCAAAACGTGATCAGACCCCATAACTATATGGGTGTTGGATTCGTTGGAATCACATGGTGATGTGAACTATATTATTGACTCTAGTGCAAGTGGGAGACTGTTGGAAATATGCCCTAGAGGCAATAATAAATTAGTTATTATTATATTTCTTTGTTCATGATAATCGTTTATTATCCATGCTATAATTGTATTGATTGGAAACACAGTGCATGTGTGGATACATAGACAAAACACTATCCCTAGTAAGCCTCTAGTTGACTAGCTCGTTGATCAAATATGGTCAAGGTTTCCTGACCATAGGCAAGTGTTGTCACTTGATAACGGGATCACATCATTAGGAGAATCATGTGATGGACTAGACCCAAACTAATACACGTAGCATGTTGATCGTGTCATTTTGTTGCTACTGTTTTCTGCGTGTCAAGTATTTGTTCCTATGACCATGAGATCATATAACTCACTGACACCGGAGGAATGCTTTGTGTGTATCAAACGTCGCAACGTAACTGGGTGACTATAAAGATGCTCTACAGGTATCTCCGAAGGTGTTCGTTGAGTTAGTATGGATCGAGACTGGGATTTGTCACTCCGTGTGACGGAGAGGTATCTTAGGGCCCACTCGGTAATACAACATCACACACAAGCCTTGCAAGCAATGTGACTTAGTGTAAGTTGCGGGATCTTGTATTACGGAACGAGTAAAGAGACTTGCCGGTAAACGAGATTGAAATAGGTATGCGGATACTGACGATCGAATCTCAGGCAAGTAACATACCGAAGGACAAAGGGAATGACATACGGGATTATATGAATCCTTGGCACTGAGGTTCAAACGATAAGATCTTCGTAGAATATGTAGGATCCAATATGGGCATCCAGGTCCCGCTATTGGATATTGACCGAGGAGTCTCTCGGGTCATGTCTACATAGTTCTCGAACCCGCAGGGTCTGCACACTTAAGGTTCGACGTTTTTTATGCGTATTTGAGTTATATGGTTGGTTACCGAATGTTGTTCGGAGTCCCGGGTGAGATCACGGACGTCACGAGGGTTTCCGGAATGGTCCGGAGACGAAGATTGATATATAGGATGACCTCATTTGGTTACCGGAAGGTTTTCGTGCATTACCGGAAAAGTTTCGGGCTCATCGGTAGTGTACTGGGAGTGCCGGGAGGG
Source organism: Hordeum vulgare subsp. vulgare (assembly GCF_904849725.1). NCBI lineage: Eukaryota > Viridiplantae > Streptophyta > Magnoliopsida > Poales > Poaceae > Hordeum > Hordeum vulgare. The sequence goes on from NC_058520.1 coordinate 514,148,573, forward strand.
GTGCCGGGGACCATCAGGAGGGGTGTCACGCCTCAAGGGGTCTCATGGGCTATGGGAAGAGATAAACCAGCCCCTAGTGGGCTGGAATAAGTTCCCACTAAGGCCCATAAGGTTTGAGAAGGAAAAAACACAAGGTGGAAAGAGTTTCCAAGTGGGAAGGTGGAATCCTACTCCAAGCAGGATTGGAGTAGGACTCCTCCACCTCCAATTTCAGCCAAACCTTTAGGTTTTGAGGCTGCCTCCTCCCCTCCCTCCCTCCTATATATAGTGGGGTTTTAGGGATGATTTGAGACAACTTTTGCCACGGCAGCCCGACCACATACCACCAACCTCCGTAGCGTCGTCACGCTGCCGGAGAACTCATCTACCTCTCCGTCTCTCTTGCTGGATCCAGAAGGCCGAGATCATCGTCGAGCTGTACGTGTGCTGAACGCGGAGGTGCCGTCCGTTCGGCACTAGATCGTGGGACGGATCGCGGGACGGTTCGTGGGACGGTTCGCGGGGCGGATCGAGGGACGTGAGTACGCTCCACTACATCAACCGCGTTCACTAACGCTTCTGCTGTGCGATCTACAAGGGTACATAGATCGGAAATCCCCTCCCGTAGATGGACATCACCATGATAGGTCTTCGTGCGCGTAGGAAAATTTTTGTTTCCCATCCGACGTTCCCCAACAAAAGACACTTGACATTAGAAAAGCTTTAGCATACGAACAACACAATCTAGTGCTATGCTTAGGATTGGGTCTTGTCCATCACATCATTCTCCCAATGATGTGATCCCGTTATCAATGACATCTAATGTCCATGATCAGGAAACCATGATCATCTATTGATCAACGAGCTAGCCAACTAGAGGCTTGCTAGGGACACATTGTGATCTATTTATTCACACATGTATTACTGTTTCCTGTTAATACAATTATAGCATGAACAATAGACGATTATCATGAACAAGGAAATATGATAATAACCATTTTATTATTGCCTCTAGGGCATATTTCCAACAGGCACACCCTCAAGGCCCCCCGTCCCATGTCCCAGGCGCCCCACCGGAGCTCTGCCATCCTGAGCCGCTGCTCGACAGCCACCAGGGCACCTTCCATGCTCGCCCTTCCAGATCCGTCGTCCTCCGGGGAGACCGAGGCAGCCGTCATGTACCCCAATTGTCAGAAGGGCGGCCCGCGCCGCTTCGAAGAAGAAACCACGACCGTCTTCCCAGAGCACACCACCACCACGACCCCACGGCGTGGCCAGCACCAGCACCACATCACCGGCGGCACCAGCACCGGCTCACCCGCCACCTCCGTGTCCAGCCATAGATCAACGCGAGCCGCCGCCAGATCCTTCGCGCACACACCGCACCACCCCAGCTCGGGCGAGCGTGTGTGCACCTAGGTAGTCGCCGCAACAAGGATGCCCACCCGCACCCCACGCACTGCCGTGCGCCTCGCCGCCGCCACGCCCCATGTTGAGCGTCGCGCCCCTGCCGGACACCGCGTCCCGCGTCGCGTTGCACCGCGTCGGAGAGGAAGATTGCCCCGCCGCCGCCCATGCAAGCCAGGCTTTGCCTTGCGCGCACGCTGGCGGCAGTGAGGAAGAGGGAAGGCGGGAAGGGACCGCGAGTGGCGGGGGCTAGGGTCTCGGACTGTCGCTCATGGGAGCGGGCAGGGCAAAGGGGATGGAAAAAGCGTTCCTATAAGAGGAGACATTGAATGTACATAGACTTGTAGATCCCTATGTGGAAGCGTTCAGGAACACGGTTGATGTAGTGGTATGTCTTCGCGATCCGTTCACGATCCGTCCCACAAACTCCCGATCAAGTGTCGAACGGACGTCACCTCTGCGTTCGGCTTGATGACGCCTTCACCTCCTCGATCCAACGAGCGATGGTGAAGTAGCAGCCCGAGTCCTCCAGCAACACGACGGTGTGGTGAGGTGGTCATGGTGACAGCTCAGCATGGCTTCGTCGTGCGATGTTTAGAGAAGAAGAACTATGAGGGAGAGGAGGAGCAGCGACGTAGCATGTTGTGGTGCGGCTTCCCTCTCTCTCCCTCTCTATATATATGGGGAAGGGAGGAGGGGAGGGCGCCCTATGGATTTCCCCAGGGCCCGGCGGCTAAGAGGTGGAGGTGACGGCCAGGGTGGGCCCTCCCACCTAGGCGCCTTGCCACCCAAGTTGGGTTGGCCGACTGCCATAGGGGGTGAGACCCTCCCTTGGCCGAAGTGCTTGGGGTGTGGTGTTGGGGAACGTCGCATGGGAAACAAAAAATTTCCTACGCACACGAAGACCTATAATGGTGATGTCCATCTACGAGAGGGGATGAGTGATCTACGTACCCTTGTAGACCGTACAGCAGAAGCGTTAGAGAACGCGGTTGATGTAGTGGAACGTCCTCACGTCCCTCGATCCGCCCCGCGAACAATCCCGCGATCAGTCCCACGATCTAGTACCGAACGGACGGCACCTCCGCGTTCAGCACACGTACAGCTCGACGATGATCTCGGCCTTCTTGATCCAGCAAGAGAGACGGAGAGGTAGAAGAGTTCTCCGGCAGCGTGACGGCGCTCCGGAGGTTGGTGATGACCTTGTCTCAGCAGGGCTCCGCCCGAGCTCCGCAGAAACGCGATCTAGAGGAAAAACCGTGGAGGTATGTGGTCGGGCTGCCATGGAAAAGTCATCTCAAATCAGCCCTAAAACCTCCGTATATATAGGTGGGAGGGAGGGGGCCTTGCCTTGGGGCTCAAGGAGCCCCAAGGGGGTCGGCCGATTCCAAGGGGGAGGACTCTCCCCCCCCAAACCGAGTTGGACTAGGTTTGGTGGGAGGGAGTCCCCCTTCCTTCCTTTTTTTTTCTTTCTCTCTTGATTTTCTTCTCCTTGGCGCATAGGGCACTTGTGGGCTGTCCCACCAGCCCACTAAGGGCTGGTGTGTCTCCCCCAAGGCCTATGGGCTTCCCCGGGGTGGGTTTCCCCCCCCCCCCAGTGAACTTCCGGAACCCATTCGTCATTCCCGGTACATTCCCGGTAACTCCGAAAACCTTCCGGTAATCAAATGAGGTCATCCTATATATCAATCTTCGTTTCCGGACCATTCCGGAAACCCTCGTGACGTCCGTGATCTCATCCAGGACTCCGAACAACATTCGGTAACCAACCATATAACTCAAATACACATAAAACAACGTCGAACCTTAAGTGTGCAGACCCTGCGGGTTCGAGAACTATGTAGACATGACCCGAGAGACTCCTTGGTCAATATCCAATAGCGGGACCTGGATGCCCATATTGGATCCTACATATTCTACGAAGATCTTATCGTTTGAACCTCAGTGCCAAGGATTCGTATAATCCCGTATGTCATTCCCTTTGTCCTTCGGTATGTTACTTGCCCGAGATTCGATCGTCGGTATCCGCATACCTATTTCAATCTCGTTTACCGGAAAGTCTATTTACTCGTTCCGTAATACAAGATCCCGCAACTTACACTAAGTTACATTGCTTGCAAGGCTTGTGTGTGATGTTGTATTACCGAGTGGGCCCCGAGATACCTCTCCGTCACACGGAGTGACAAATCCCAGTCTTGATCCATACTAACTCAACTAACACCTTCGGAGATACCTGTAGAGCATCTTTATAGTAACCCAGTTACGTTGCGACGTTTGATACACACAAAGCATTCCTCCGGTGTCAGTGAGTTATATGATCTCATGGTCATAGGAATAAATACTTGACACGCAGAAAACAGTAGCAACAAAATGACACGATCAACATGCTACGTCTATTAGTTTGGGTCTAGTCCATCACGTGATTCTCTCAATGACGTGATCCAGTTATCAAGCAACAACACCTTGTTCATAATCAGAAGACACTGACTATCATCGATCAACTGGCTAGCCAACTAGAGGCATGCTAGGGACGGTGTTTTGTCTATGTATCCACACATGTAAATGAGTCTTCATTCAATACAATTATAGCATGGATAATAAACTATTATCTTGATACAGGAATTATAATAATAACTATATTTATTATTGCCTCTAGGGCATAATTCCAACAGTCTACCACTTGCACTAGAGTCAATAATCTAGCCCTCACATCACCATGTGAATTACATTGTAATGAATCTAACACCCATACAGTTCTGGTGTCGATCATGTTTTGGCCGTGGAAGAGGTTTAGTCAGCGGGTCTGCTACATTCAGATCCGTGTGCACTTTGCATATATTTACGTCCTCTTCCTCGACGTAGTCGCGAATGAGGTTGAAGCGTTGTTTGATGTGTCTGGTCTTCTTGTGAAACCGTGGTTCCTTTGCTAAGGCAATGGCACCAGTGTTGTCACAGAACAAGGTTATTGGATTCAGTGCGCTTGGCACCACTCCAAGATCTGTCATGAACTGCTTCATCCAGACACCCTCCTTAGCCGCCTCCGAGGCAGCCATGTACTCCGCTTCACATGTAGAATCTGCTACGACGCTTTGCTTGGAACTGCACCAGCTTACTGCACCCCCATTAAGAATAAATACGTATCCGGTTTGCGACTTAGAGCCGTCCGTATCTGTGTCAAAGCTTGCATCGACGTAACCTTTTACGGCGAGCTCTTCGTCACCTCCATATACGAGAAACATCTCCTTAGTCCTTTTCAGGTACTTCAGGATATTCTTGACCGCTGTCCAGTGATCCACTCCTGGATTACTCTGGAACCTACCTGCCATACTTATGGCCAGGCTAACATCCGGTCTAGTGCACAGCATCGCATACATGATAGAACCTATGGCTGAAGCATAGGGGACGGAGCGCATATGCTCTCTATCTTCATCAGTTGCTGGGCACTGAGTCTTACTCAATCTTGTACCTTGTAAAACTGGCAATAACCCTTTCTTGGACTGTTCCATTTTGAACCTTTTCAAAACTTTATCAAGGTATGTGCTTTGTGAAAGTCCTATCAGGCGTTTTGATCTATCCCTATAGATCTTAATGCCTAGAATGTAAGCAGCTTCTCCTAGGTCCTTCATAGAGAAACTTTTATTCAAGTAACCTTTTATGCTCTCCAAAAGCTCTACGTTGTTTCCAATCAGTAATATGTCATCCACATATAATATTAGAAACGCCACAGAGCTCCCACTCACTTTCTTGTAAATACAAGATTCTCCAACCACTTGTATAAACCCAAATGCTTTGATCACCTCATCAAAGCGTTTGTTCCAACTCCGAGATGCTTGCACCAGTCCATAAATGGATCGCTGGAGCTTGCACACCTTGTTAGCATTCTTAGGATCGACAAAACCTTCGGGTTGCATCATATACAACTCTTCCTTAAGGAAACCGTTAAGGAACGCCGTTTTGACATCCATCTGCCAGATTTCATAATCGAAAAATGCAGCTATTGCTAACATGATTCTGACGGACTTAAGCATCGCTACGGGTGAGAAAGTCTCATCATAGTCAACTCCTGGAACTTGTGAAAAACCATTTGCCACAAGTCTAGCTTTATAAACGGTCACATTACCGTCAGCGTCCGTCTTCTTCTTAAAGATCCATTTGTTCTGAATAGCCTTGCGGCCCTCAGGTAGTATCTCCAAAGTCCACACTTTGTTCTCATACATGGATCCTATTTCGGACTTCATGGCTTCTAGCCATTTGTTGGAATCTGGGCCCACCATTGCTTCTTCATAATTTGCAGGTTCATTGTTGTCTAACAACATGATTGATAAGACGGGATTACCGTACCACTCTGGAGCAGCGCGTGATCTCGTCGACCTGCGTGGTTCAACAGAAACTTGAACTGGAGTTTCATGATCATCATCATTAACTTCCTCCTCAACCGGCGTCGCAACGACAGAGGTTTCCCCTTGCCCTGCGCCACCATCCAGAGGTATGAGAGGTTCGACAACCTCGTCAAGTTCTATCTTCCTCCCACTCAATTCTCTCAAGAGAAACTCCTTCTCGAGAAAAGCTCCGTTCTTAGCAACAAACACTTTGCCCTCGGATTTGAGATAGAAGGTGTACCCAACTGTCTCTTTTGGGTAACCTATGAAGACGCACTTTTCCGCTTTGGGTTCCAGCTTTTCAGGCTGAAGCTTTTTGACATAAGCATCACATCCCCAAACATTAAGAAACGACAACTTTGGCCTTTTGCCATACCACAGTTCGTATGGTGTCGTCTCAACGGATTTTGATGGTGCCCCATTTAAAGTGAATGCAGCTGTTTCTAATGCATAACCCCAAAATGATAACGGCAAATCAGTAAGAGACATCATAGATCGCACCATCTCTAACAAAGTACGATTACGATGTTCGGACACACCATTACGCTGTGGTGTTCCAGGCGGTGTCAATTGTGAAACAATTCCACATTTTCTTAAGTGATCACCAAACTCGAAACTCAGATATTCACCCCCACGATCAGACCGTAGGAACTTGATCTTCTTGTTACGATGTTTTTCCACTTCACTCTGAAATTGCTTGAACTTTTCAAATGTTTCAGACTTGTGCTTCATCAAGTAGACATAACCATACCTACTCAAATCGTCACTGAAGGTGAGAAAATAACGATATCCGTCGCGTGCCTCCACGCTCATTGGACCACACACATCGGTATGTATGATTTCCAATAAGTCACTTGCACGCTCCATTGTTCCGGAGAACGGAGTCTTAGTCATCTTGCCCATGAGGCATGGTTCGCACGTGTCAAGTGAATCAAAGTCAAGTGACTCCAAAGTCCATCAGCATGGAGTTTCTTCATGCGCTTTACACCAATATGACCCAAGCGGCAGTGCCACAAAAATATGGCGCTATCATTGTTTACTCTAACTCTTTTGGTCTCAATGTTATGTATATGCGTATCGCTATCAAGATTCAATATGAACAATCCTCTCACATTCGGTGCATGACCATAAAAGATGTTACTCATAGAAATAGAACAACCATTATTCTCTGACTTAAAAGAGTAACCGTCTCGCAATAAACAAGATCCAGATATAATGTTCATGCTCAACGTAGGCACTAAATAACAATGATTTAAGTTCATCACTAATCCCGACGGTAGCTGAAGTGACACTGTGCCGACGGCGATTGCATCAACCTTGGAACCATTTCCTACGCGCATCGTCACTTCATCTTTCGCCAGCCTACGTCTATTCCGCAGTTCGTGTTTCGAGTTGCAAATATGAGCAACAGAACCGGTATCGAATACCCAGGCACTACTACGAGAGCCGGTTAAGTACACATCAATAACATGTATATCAAATATACCTGATTTTTCTTTGCCCGCCTTCTTATCTGCCAGATACTTGGGGCAATTGCGCTTCCAGTGACCCATACCCTTGCAATAGTAGCACTCCGTTTCAGGCTTAGGTCCAGCCTTGGGTTTCTTCGGCGGATTGGCAACAGGCTTGCCGCTCTTCTTCGAATTGCCCTTCTTGCCTTTGCCGTTTCTCTTGAAACTAGTGGTCTTATTCACCATCAACACCTGATGCTCTTTACGGAGTTCAGACTCTGCGACTTTCAACATCGCAAACAACTCGCCGGGAGACTTGTTCATCCCTTGCATGTTGTAGTTCAACACAAAGCCTTTATAGCTTGGCGGCAGTGATTGAAGGATTCTGTCAGTGATAGCTTCTTGCGGGAGTTCAATCCCCAGCTCAGCTAGACGGTTTGAGTACCCAGACATTTTGAGCACATGTTCACTGACAGATGAGTTTTCCTCCATCTTGTAAGCATAGAATTTATCGGAGGTCTCATACCTCTCGATCCGGGCGTTCTTCTGAAAGATAAACTCCAACACTTGGAAAATCTCAAATGCTCCATGACGCTCAAAGCGACGTTGAAGTCCCGGTTCTAAGCCATACAAGACTGCACATTGAACTATTGAGTAGTCCTCCTTACGTGCTAACCAAGCGTTCTTAACATCCTGATCAGCCGTAGCGGGTGGTTCATCTCCTAGCGCAGCATTAAGGACATAATCCTTCTTCCCAACTTGTAAGATTAGCTTAAGATTATGAGCCCAGTCTACAAAGTTGCTTCCATCATCTTTCAACTTAGCTTTCTCTAGGAACGTATTAAAATTCAGGATGACTGTCGCGTGAGCCATGATCTACAACACAAATGTATTCAAAGTGGACTTAGACTATGTTCAAGATAATTAGAGTTCAACTTAATCAAATTATATGCTAAACTCCCACTCAAAAAGTACATCTCTCTAGTCATTTGAGTGGTTCATGATCCACTTACACTATCCCAAGTCCGATCATCACGTGAGTTGAGTATAGTTTCAGTGGTAAGCATCCCTATGCTAATCATATCAACTATATGATTCATGATCGACCTTTCGGTCTCATGTGTTCCGAGGCCCTGTCTGCACATGCTAGGCTCGTCAAGCTTAACCCGAGTGTTCCGCGTGCGCAACTGTTTTGCACCCGTTGTATGTGAACGTTGAGTCTATCACACCCGATCATCACGTGGTGTCTCGAAACGACGAACTGTAGCAACGGTGCACAGTCGGGGAGAACACAATTTCATCTTGAAATTTTAGTGAGAGATCACCTCATAATGCTACCGTCGTTCTAAGCAAAATAAGGTGCATAAAAGGATTAACATCACATGCAATTCATAAGTGACATGATATGGCCATCATCACGTGCTTCTTGATCTCCATCACCAAAGCACCGGCACGATCTTCTTGTCACCGGCGCCACACCATGATCATCCATCAACGTGTTGCCATCGGGGTTGTCGTGCTACTCATGCTATTACTACCAAAGCTACATCCTAGCAAAATAGTAAACGCATCTGCAAGCACAAACGTTAGTATAAAGACAACCCTATGGCTCCTGCCGGTTGCCGTACCATCGACGTGCAAGTCGATATTTCTATTACAACATGATCATCTCATACATCCAATATATCACATCACATCGTTGGCCATATCACATCACAAGCATACCCTGCAAAAACAAGTTAGACGTCCTCTAATTTTGTTGTTGCATGTTTTACGTGGTGACCAAGGGCATCTAGTAGGATCGCATCTTACTTACGCAAACACCACAACGGAGATATATGAGTTGCTATTTAACCTCATCCAAGGACCTCCTCGGTCAAATCCGATTCAACTAAAGTTGGAGAAACCGTCACTTGCCAGTCATCTTTGAGCAAAGGGGGTTACTCGTAACGATGAAACCAGTCTCTCGTAAGCGTACGAGTAATGTCGGTCCAAGCCGCTTCAATCCAACAATACCGCGGAATCAAGAAAAGACTAAGGAGGGCAGCAAAACGCACATCACCGCCCACAAAAAATTTTGTGTTCTACTCGAGAAGACATCTACGCATGAACCTAGCTCATGATGCCACTGTTGGGGAACGTCGCATGGGAAACAAAAAATTTCCTACGCGCACGAAGAGCTATCATGGTGATGTCCGTCTACGAGAGGGGATGAGTGATCTACGTACCCTTGTAGACCGTGCAGCAGAAGCGTTAGAGAACGTGGTTGATGTAGTGGAACGTCCTCACGTCCCTCGATCCACCCCGCGAACAATCCCGCGATCAGTCCCACAATCTAGTACCGAACGGACGGCACCTCCGTGTTCAGCACACGTACAGCTCGACGATGATCTCGGCCTTCTTGATCCAGCAAGAGAGACGGAGAGGTAGAAGAGTTCTCCGGCAACGTGACGACGCTCCGGAGGTTGGTGATGACCTTGTCTCAGCAGGGCTCCGCCCGAGCTCCGCAGAAACGCGATCTAGAGGAAAAACCGTGGAGGTATGTGGTCGGGCTGCCGTGGAAAAGTCGTCTCAAATCAGCCCTAAAACCTCCGTATATATAGGTGGGAGGGAGGGGGCCTTGCCTTGGGGCTCAAGGAGCCCCAAGGGGGTCGGTCGAGTCCAAGGGGGAGGACTCTCCCCCCCCCCCCCCAAACCGAGTTGGACTAGGTTTGGTGGGAGGGAGTCCCCCTTCCTTCCCACCTCCTCCTTTTTTTCTTTCTCTCTTGATTTTCTTCTCCTTGGCGCATAGGGCACTTGTGGGCTGTCCCACCAGCCCACTAAGGGCTGGTGTGTCTCCCCCAAGGCCTATGGGCTTCCCCGGGGTGGGTTGCCCCCCCCCCCCCCCGGTGAACTCCCGGAACCCATTCGTCATTCCCGGTACATTCCCGGTAACTCCGAAAACCTTCCGGTAATCAAATGAGGTCATCCTATATATCAATCTTCGTTTCCGGACCATTCCGGAAACCCTCGTGACGTCCGTGATCTCATCCGGGACTCCGAACAACATTCGATAACCAACCATATAACTCAAATACGCATAAAACAACGTCGAACCTTAAGTGTGCAGACCCTGCGGGTTCGAGAACTATGTAGACATGACCCGAGAGACTCCTCGGTCAATATCCAATAGCGGGACCTGGATGCCCATATTGGATCCTACATATTCTACGAAGATCTTATCGTTTGAACCTCAGTGCCAAGGATTCGTATAATCCCGTATGTCATTCCCTTTGTCCTTCGGTATGTTACTTGCCCGAGATTCGATCGTCAGTATCCGCATACCTATTTCAATCTCGTTTACCGGCAAGTCTCTTTACTCGTTCCGTAATACAAGATCCCGCAACTTACACTAAGTTACATTGCTTGCAAGGCTTGTGTGTGATGTTGTATTACCGAGTGGGCCCCGAGATACCTCTCCGTCACACGGAGTGACGAATCCCAGTCTTGATCCACACTAACTCAACTAACACCTTCGGAGATACCTGTAGAGCATCTTTATAGTCACCCAGTTACGTTGCGACGTTTGATACACACAAAGCATTCCTCCGGTGTCAGTGAGTTATATGATCTCATGGTCATAGGAATAAATACTTGACACGCAGAAAATAGTAGCAACAAAATGACACGATCAACATGCTACGTCTATTAGTTTGGGTCTAGTCCATCACGTGATTCTCCCAATGACGTGATCCAGTTATCAAGCAACAACACCTTGTTCATAATCAGAAGACACTGACTATCATCGATCAACTGGCTAGCCAACTAGAGGGACGGTGTTTTGTCTATGTATCCACACATGTAAATGAGTCTTCATTCAATACAATTATAGCATGGATAATAAACTATTATCTTGATACAGGAATTATAATAATAACTATATTTATTATTGCCTCTAGGGCATAATTCCAACATGTGGGTGGCGCCCAGCCCCTTGTGGGCTGGTGTGCCACCTCTCCTTGGCCCATGAGGCCCCCCAACACTTGCCAGAGCCCCTCAAAACTCCTTTCGGCACTCCGTTGTTTCCCCGTTATGCCTCGGAACACTTCTGGACTCCGATACCCTTCATCCTATATATCAATCTTCACATCCGGACCATCCTGGAGTTCCTCGTCACGTCCGGGATCTCATCCGAGACTCCGAGCATCCTTCGGTCACGAACACAATGACTCGATTATGCTTATATCGTCATCAAACGTTAAGTGTGTAGACCCTGCGGGTTCGAAAACTATGCAGACATGACCTAGACATTCTCCGGTCAATAACCAATGGCGGGACCTGGTTGCCCATATTGGTTCCTACATACTCTATGAAGATCTATATCGGTCGAACCTCGATGTCAAGGATTTAATCAATCTCGTATACAATTTCCTTTGTCCATCGGTATGTTACTTGCCCGAGATTCGATCATCGTTATCTCCATGCCTAGCTCAATCTGGTTACCGTCAAGTCTCTTTACTCGTTACGTAATACAAGACCCCGTGGCTAACTTTTTAGTCACATTGCTTGCAAGCTTGTTGTGATGTTGTATTACCGAGTGGGCCGTGAGATAGCTCTCCGTCACACGGAGTGACAAATCCCAATCTTGTTCCATGCGAACTCAACATACACCCTTGGAGATACGTGTAGAGCACCTTTATAGTCATCCAGTTACGTTGCGACGTTTGATACACACAAGGTACTCCTCCGGTGTTACTGAGTTGCATGATCTCATGGTAACTGACATGATCATATGCTACGTTTATAGTTTGGATCTTGTCCATCACATCATTCTGCTAATGATGTGATCCCGTTATCAAATGACAACTCATGTCTATGATCAGGAAACCTTGACCATCTTTCGTCAACGAACTAGTCCATTTAGGGCTCACTAGGGACATTGTGTTATCTATGTATCCATACATGTATTTTTGTTTCCAATTAATACAATTCTAACAAGGATAATAAACGATTATCATGAACAAAAAAAATATAATAATAACCGTTTTATCATTGTCTCTAGAGCATATTTCCAACATATATGTCATTCTAATGACCAAATTGAAGTATCTTGGCAGTCATATAGAGGATATTGTTTGAGTAAATCAATCAACTAAAGCCAAAAATGCATCCCAGTTCTGTCTATACATCTTCTAAATGTTAGCTTTAAGGTCACATCATCCCACACTTGAGCTACAACGCAGTCCGTTTGATTGTACATACCAAACAGGTCTCGGATTTTTTTTAAGAAAACAATCCCTATCGTGCCAAAATTTGATGCTCCTCCCGTTTCCAACCTTTCAACGATAAAAGGTTTTAGAAGCATTTAGAGCCCAGATAACACTCTTCCCATCACGCAACGCTGCCCTCGCCTCGCCTCTGCCGTCAAGAACACTAAAACTAGATAAAACTAATACTAAATGCCTAAACTGGACAGATCAAAGTTACCCGTCACATTCCGGCATCCAAATGGTGCGCAGCGCAGAGGCGATGGGAACCACGGCCTCGCCGGCGGCAGGCACCTACTCCTACTTCGCTCCCTTTTTGCCTTTTTCCTGTAGCAGAGAGAGAAGGGTCGAGAGGAGACTACCGGGGAAGTTCGTTTTGGCCCAAAAGAATCCGACCCAAGTTTTCAGTTACGAACACAACTTTAGGTGCACAGCTGCACATGTGCTATCCCATTCGGTTTGGTCGGCGAAAGCGCCTGCGGCCACGCAAGGATGACACAAGGTCACATTTCACTCACCGAAAGCAACTACCGGCTAGCTTGGTAAATCCACCCAGTGCTCTGAGTTTTATATACCACCTGACCGAGTGACTGGGAAAAAAATTAGAGTAGAACTGGGAAAATTCTGGAAAATACAGATACCACTTGTTTACCAAGTTCATCATCCATCTGTGACATTGAGCAAACTATACATACCTTTCGTGTTTTCTGAAACAAACCAGGCTTATTTTCTGACAAATACAATATGTCAACCGAAAACGATTTATCCTTCGCCACCATTAATGGACTGTTGGGAATCGGTATTTTCTTGCAACCATGACATACACTCGATCCGAGCGCGAAAAGATTAACCGATCCCCTATAAATTAACGGTTTTAGTGGACTATATATATTTCATTAATTCTTTATCGTTTCTAACCAATTTCTTAATCTTAACAGAGTAAACTTCAGTTTGAGCAAATTCAAAGTAATTTGAACCCAAAGTAGCATGCATTCAAACATAAACATACACAATTTTGCACAACCGAACATAAAACACAAATTTAAACTATACTAAGGTTAACTAAACTACTTTTGATCGAATGTGAGGTCGAGCCAATCCTTTCTCGCCATGTACGGTGTGCCACGATTTGGCTCCGGGCCGGCAACGTTGTCTTCGTCGTCGGGGAAAACACTCCTCCACTCGTCGACGTCGATCTCCTCATCCCCGCCACCCACATCGCCTTCGTCCTCGTCGCCTTCGACATCGTCGGAGGAGGAGATAACGATAACCTCGTTGTCGGCTTTGGCAAAGACCATCTGCTCTGCCTCCACGAGCTCCGGTGTTGCCGACGGAGCTCTTGCATGTAGGCCTCATCAGCGGCCTCGGCCTCGAGGCGCTCCCTCGCCTCGCGGTCCTCCCATGCCATAGCCGAGCTCACCACCTCCGGCTATGGCGGGACGAGGTGGATCGGAGCCGTGCCAAAGGGAAAGTTGAGTCGGGCCAAGCTCGGCCTTATGGAAGCTCCCGAGCAACCGCTGGTGTGGGTTCCATGATTTCGGCCACCCACGTCCCCCATCGCCGCTGCCGGACCCCGAGGTAGGTCCTCGTCGGTGGCCGGGCCCGAGGGAGGACGGGGAAGTCCTCGAACCGGCGTCGGGGCGCGGTGGCGAGCGGATCGGATGAGCAGCGACGTCGGCTCGATGAAGCGCTCGCGAAGGATGACCCACGCGCATGGTGACGCGGATCCGCACTGCGGATCGACGGCGAGGAATGACGGCCACCATGTTCGAGGATAGGTGGGGAGGGCGGGGGGCATGCCGACGACGGTGCGGGAAGGAGAAGAGGGGGCGGGAAGAAAAGGAGGCGATTTTACTCAGCTGCGGAGAGATGGAGTAAATATACTCTGACTTATAGGAAATAAGTAAAAAAAATACTCCCTCTATCCTAAAAATAAATGTTACAAATTTATAATTGGATTGATATAAATTTTATACTAAATCAGCGGCGTTCATTTTGGGACGGAAGGAGTACTCACTAAGCCGTTTTAGGATCGGTTAGATAAAACTTAATGAAATAAAAAGTTTAATATACTTCACAAGGTCGGTTAGAAATGGCTTAAAAAATGGAAAAGTAGTTAACATACAAAGCTGATTCCTTTCGCCGCTCTCTTCCCTTCCAACGGCGGCCTCCACGCACCGGGAGGAATGGGAGTGGGCGTGCGATCTACGCGATGGGAATAAAGGCAAAGAGCGAAGCAGCAGTTTTCATCCCGACTGCACAAAATCGTTCACCCCATACGGCACCGCGCCTACAAATAGCCGCGCGGAGTGCGCGTGCCCCGTTGCAGCCGCGGCAGTCCACAGAGCACGAGAAGCGAGAGGTCGGTCCGCGCCAGCGCCAGCGAGCAGCTACAGCGGAGCGCATGGACGGGCAGGGGAAGGATGGCGGCAGCGGCGACGGGGGAGCGGGGGGCCAGTGCGACGTGGTGGGCAGGGCCTTCGTGGAGTACTACTACCAGACGTTCGACGCCAACCGCGGCGCGCTCGCCTCGCTCTACGGCGGCACCTCCGTGCTGTCCTTCGAGGGCCACCGCGTCGCCGGCGCCGGGGAGATCGGGCTGAAGCTGGCCCAGCTGCCCTTCGAGCAATGCCGGCACTCCATCTGCACCATCGACTGCCAGCCCACGCCGTCCTTCCCCGGCGGCATCCTCGTGTTCGTCAGCGGCAACCTCCAGCTCGCCGGCGAGGAGCACCAGCTCCGGTTCAGCCAGGTAAGAAGAAACCCATCTCTTCTCAGTCACAGTCACGCCTGCTTTTGCGTTCTGGGATGTGGGTTTGACGACGTTGATTTGGTCTGTCTGTGTTGCCCATGCCCAGATGTTTCAGCTGGTGCCCAACGAGCAGGGAAGCTTCTTCGTGCAGAATGACATATTCCGGCTCAACTACGGATAGCATGGCAGGGTCGCGTGGGGGTGCCGAAAGGAATGTGGATGCTTGGATGCTCTGGCCGTCCCGTATATGGGCGCACTTGCTTTCTCGCTTTCGTTCTTTTCTTTACATTACGTTCATGTAGCAAGCACCATCCTGGATAATAAAGTTGGTGGTGGCCCGGGTGCGCGTCGAACTGAAATTTGCAATTTTCCACTCTCTTGTCAGAAGAGAATGTCTACGTGAAACTTGGGGAAATGTTCGTGTCCTATCCTATCGGATAACTGCCCCTGCATTTTTTTATGAAAATGATGTTTGTATTATAGATACTCTCTTGTGTAGAATGTGCTGGTGTTTATGCCCATGCCAAATGTCGATACAATGCACCGCGCAGAAAATGCCACTGCAATCAAATGTTAACACAGAGATCAGAAAATAAATAAACAATAACTAACCAATGATGTTGCAAGTATGTGGATCAGGCGCATTAAATATTCTGATAATCTCTATTTCCTTTCTTTCTAAATATAAGCCTTTTTTAGGAATTGCACTATAGACTAGTACTCCCTCCGTTTTAAAATAAATGACTCAACTTTGCATTAATTTCAATACAAAGTTAAGTCAATTTTAAGTTATTTATTTTAGGGAAATGTTTTCCGCGTGGCTGGCGTTGGATCTATCAGATCTCGCGTGCCCACCGCGTCCTCCTCCTTTCCTTTCCCCCTTCCTCCCTCTCCTTCCTCCTCCTCCTCCTCCTTCTTCCCTCCTCTCCCCCTCCCCCCCCCCCCCCCCGGCAACCTCAGGCGTTGTCGGCGAGCGATGCGGCTTCTTCACCGGCAGCCGCTGCGCTTGACGGCGGTGACCGAAGGTGACCACGCGAGATGCTGCAGCGGGGGCGACGGTTGAAACTTTTATAATATACGGTTAAAGCTTTTTCTGTCAACGTTTGCAACTTTTTCCTCGTTGAAGTATTTGGTTGAAGCTTTTTTTTTTCTTAACGGTTGAAGCTTTTCTATACACGGTTGAAACTTTTTTGAGGAGTGACCACGCGAGATACTGCAGCCGGAGCGGCGTTTGAAACTTTTTCCATATACGGTTGAGGTTTTTTCTGTCAACGTTTGCAACTTTCCCTCGTTCAAGTTTTGGGTTGAAGCTATTTTTCTTAATGGTTGAAGCTTTTTCTATACACGGTTGAAACTTTTTTCCCAACGTTTGCAACACAGGGGTGAGGTGCGACCGACGAGGTGAAGACCGACGGGCATGAGCAGCGGCGAGTGCGCCGGCGAGCGGCGGGAGCAGCGAACCATGGGCGAGCTGAGTCCCGGAGTGCGGGGCAGCCGGGGCGGCGAGCAGTCTGGACGAGCTGAGTCGCGGAGCTGCATCCATGGTGCTTCGACGGACGGCCGAGGCTGCGACCGGCGGCGACCGACGATGAGGGCGACCAGCGGTGAGGAGGCGAGGCGAGGCGAGGCGGTCGACGCGTTCTGGGGCGTCGGTGCGTGCGAGGCAGACCTCTTTTCCTTTTTCCCGGTGCGTATGCTGGAGGTGGGGGACGACAGGATCCGACGGTTCAGAAGTGGCAGGTCTGACGGCTGCAGGTCGATCGGCCCAACAGTCGGACCGGCGCGCCGGCACAGATTGCTCCCCTTTATTTTAGGACGGAGGAAGTGCTATTCTAGAAGAATACATATGACAAGTAGAGGGTGAGTTAGAGGAGGGCTCCACCCCCTATTAACACGTATAAAGCACTCGGTAAGTGGGCAATCACACACTCCCTCCCCGCATGAATGCCAAAATGGCCAGCCCAATGTGCGCTAACCATATGAGAGATTTTAAAAAATGTTCATACTTACAAAAATATTTCCAAATTTGAATAAATGTACACGAACTAAAAATAATTATGATTTTAAAAAATGTTTGTGGATTTAAAAAAAAATCCACAAGTATAAAAATGCTTTTGAATTAAGTAAATGTTCACAATTCAAAACTATTCACGCTTTTGAAAAATATTTTAAATAAATTTTTTTGTAAACTAAAAAATGTTTATAATTTTCAAAAAATGTTCACAAACTAAAAAATGTATGTGAATTAGAAACAATGATTGCGGACTTCAAACAGTGTTCACGAATTTGAAAAAATGTTGATGGATATGAAAAATATTCTTTAATCAAATGTTTGTGAATTTGATAAATATTCAATAATTTTATAAAATTTTCATGCCATTGAAAAAAGTATGAAAAATCAAAAAGTTATTTAATAGTTTTCTGTGAAATTAGAACAATGTTCATGAATTCAAAACATGCTCATGAATTACGAAATGTTCTAAATAAAAACACTAATTTGAAAATATTCCTGGATTAATATAACAGTTTATGAATTTAAAGTGAAAAAAATTAAAAGGAAAATGAAAATGAAAAAAGAAGGAGGACAGTGAACAAAAGTAAGAATCCATGTTGAACATTGCTTTCAATAGTCAATACAATGAAAAATATTCTGAAAGGGTTTCTACTAAATGATGAAATTGAAATGGATTAGAAAAGGAATTTTTTATTTTTGAAGAAACGAAAAAAACACAAAAAAAAACGATTTGGGGGGAGGGGGGGGGGGGGTGAGGTGGGGTCTAGAACTGTGGAACATTTCCAAAATCGTTGGTAAAGATGGAAGTATTGGGCTAGCCTAATAGTTCATGTAGTACGTTGGTGAGGTATGCATTGGGTTGCTAAGCGCATAATAGGATTGTCGAGTTAGATCAATTTAGAAGTTTTCTGTCTTCTACACACCCCGTGGGAGATTGACAAGAGGATATATACACACACTCCTCCACTACCCCTCTGGCCTTACACTTGCATTTTCGTGCCTCGAAGAGCATGTGCTAATTTCAACTCTCTGACTTGAATCATCAGTAGATGTGTCCGAACGTGTACATGTGGGCGTGTAGTTTTTTCTCATGCCTTTGTCTATGTTTGTATTACTTTTTTATAAAAGAATTTTAAAAATAGACTCTCAACTGGGCGTGCAGTTTCTGCTCTCATGTGCACAAGCGTCGAGATGAACAGTAAAAATAGTTTTTGGAATTTTAATGTGACAAACATTGTAAGTGTGTTTCACCAACATGCAAAGCTTAATAATTTAAAAAAACATTGTGATGCTTTGGGCAATAAAATTGATGTTCCAAAACGCTACTTCCAAAAATATTTGGACCACTGTTTTTTTCTCAAACCGTGATGAATGTTCTATCATGAAAATGTGCAAGTAGGTAGAGAACTAACCAATATTTGTTGTAAAAAACAGAATTTTTTGGATATTTTTCATTTTCTTTAGATTTCACTGTTCATATCAGCTGCATGTGTGACGCCCTCGGTTTAATCGTACGCTAATCATACACGCAAATGCGTACGATCAAACCCAAGGACTCACGGGAAGATATCACAACACAACTCTAGACACAAATAAAATAACATCAGCTTCATATTACAAGCCAGGGGCCTCGAGGGCTAGAATACGAAAGCTCGATAAACACATGAGTCAGCGGAAGCAACAATATCTGAGTACAGACATAAAACATGGGGTGCCTTAGAGAAGGCTAGCACAAAAGATACAACGATCGAACGAGGCGAGGCCTCTTGCCTGGGAACCTCCTAACAACTCCTGATCATCAGCGACATCCAAGTAGTAGTAGGCACCGTCGGGGTAGCAGTCGTCGGCGGCGGGGACCTCCATCTCCTGGGCTCCATCATCTGGTCGCAGCAACGGATCAAGGGGACAAGGTGGGAGCAAAGCAACGGTGAGTACTCATCCAAAGTACTCGCAAGTCTTACATCAGAATTTATGCTAAATATGCACTAGTATCAAAGAAGGGGTGTTATATGTGGACTGACTGCAGCAATGCGAGAATAGAGAGAGAATGCCTAGTCCTATCGAAGACTAGCATCTTCAGGGTCTTGCAGCAATAGATGAGAGTAGAACAGGGGTAAAACAATAATAGTCATATTGTTGCAGCAATATTAAAGTGAGGTCACGCCTAAAGATCCTCCCTCGACTCCCTGCAAGGAAGCAATCCCGAGGTAAACTAATTCCAGTTAAGTAACCATTGTACTTGTAAAAGATCGGGGCACAACTCCAAGTCGTCCTGTAACCGTGGACACGGCTATCCGAATAGTTAATTTTCATCCCTGCAGGGGTGCACCACATGTCCCGTCACGCTCAATAACACTCTGGCCGGACATACTTTTCTGGGTCCTGCCCGGCCTCGGAATATCGACACGTCGCAGTCCCACCTAAGTCTAATCAGAGAGGCCAGCGTGCCGGTCTAACTCCTAAGCACAAAGGGTTCGTGGGCCCAGTTCCCCTTCGCGCTCCTGCACGTGGCGTGCGCGGCCGACATCAGTCCTAGCATCCCTTAATCACAAGAGCGATGCATCTTGGGACCACTCAGGCGCGCGCCGCTACATTGCTGGCATCTGAAAATCTTCGGCTCATACCGCAACGCCGAGTACCCATAATTCTTCCCGCGTAGCCGGTTAGTGCGAAAAGGTCTCCGACCAACCCAGATCAAATACCCAAATCCATTAACATTTTAATTAGGCCATCAACACAGTCTCACAGGAATCCACCCGTCTTACAACTAATCACCAAAGATCCCAGTAACATGGTCGAGTAACTGTGTGGTTGTAACATCGGGGGGAATCCGAGGTATCACCCTCTTTGGATTCTGAACGATGTACCCGTCAAGTTGGGTTTAGAGGAATCACCCTCGAGGGTCCCACACTTGAAGGGTTGCACGACAGAGGCGTCATCGGGAATGGTGAAAGAGGAATCACCCTCGATAACCACGACCGACTAGCTATACTACAGCGATATCATCAGGAGTACTTAGCGAGGTGTCACCCTCGGTACCCGATAGTATCTCTATAGCGTCGTACAAACGGAGGGGGTGTATGTGATGTGTCGGGTCTGGCTCGTCGATCAGGGATCGAGATTTGAAAACAAGCGGGGCAACTGAACTACGGGGTCAGAGGGGATTACTGCTCCACCTATACTAGGCATATTAAAGGTACAAGACTGAAAGTAGCGGTTCATCAAAAATAGGCTATGCATCAGATATAGGAGCTAACTACAACAGTAGAAAAATACTAATGCAAGGAGTAGGAAGAAAGACATAGGCGATATAGGAATGATCAAGGGGAGTTTGCTTGCCTTGCTGCTCTGCGGCAAAGGACTGATCGGCAGGGTCGTAGATGTACCCGGCAGAAGCGTCAGTCTCGGGGTCTACCGATAAGAAAAAGGGGAAGAAACAATAAATAATAGCAACGGTGCAACACAAAGCATGACATGGCAAGATGCAGGCTAGACATGAGCTAACGCAGCAACATCCGTCATTGACGGGTCGGAAGAATATCTGACGATATTTTCCGGGTCTCGGGCTACTATCGGTTATACTGGAAATGATGGAAAAATGTTCCATGTTTGCTAAGCTAGGTACGCGTGACAGACGAACGGGTCGTGTATCCTGGTTCGTCTCGTTCTGTTGATCAACTTTCATGTTGAAAATATTTTGATCTGACTTTCGAATTATTTAATATTAATTTTTAAAGTTTTATTCAATAATTTAGAATTAAAACAGATTTAAATAATTTAATAAAATCCTATTATGACATCATCGCGATGTCATGCTGACATCAGCGGTTGACTGGTGAACTCACGAGTGGGTCCCAAACGTCATAGTCTCAAGTTTTAATTAAGATTAAATATTAATTAATCCATTTAATTAAATGGGGGACCCACGTGTCATACTCTAATTAATCTAATTACCTAATTAACCATTTAATTAATTAACTAAATAATTAAATAATATATTTATTTATTTATTTAATAAAAAAATTATTTTTATTTTTATATTTTAATTTCACTTTTCTTTAAAAGGGGTGTGGGGCCTCCCTGTCATAGACAGCGGGGTGCGTTGGCCCCACCGGTAAGTGGCTTTAGGCCAAATACTCGATTTTATTCAGAGATACATAATCATGCAAATATCGTATTCCTCCAAATATCTATATACGCAAATACATACATCGCATCTCATACATACATACATACATACATACGCATCTAATACATCATTTATTTTCTTTTTATTTTTAACTCTCATCTCTCTCACAACTCTGTGTGTTAACACAAGAGACAACACAAAGTTCTCTCTGCTAACTCAACATAGAAGAACAAAATCTTCAATCCTTCCTACCGGTCTCTACAGTCGATGGATCGAAGCCCCGTTTGCCGGAACAGAACCGGAACGGCGAGGAGAACAAGATGGTGGGAGGATACCGAGGAGGGGCTCACTGACGTTGAGGAGAGGGCCCGGTGAAGCCGGAGTTCTCGTGAGGCGGAGGTGACGGCGAGGAGGAAGACGATGCATTGATGGTCGTGCCGGTGCCGGTGAGGACGGTCGCTGGCGAGGAGAGCCGCCGAGAGGGGCCCCCGGTGAGGAGGGGCCCTCGGGGATGAAGGGCCGCCGGAGGGGCTCCCGGGGCCGCGGTGAGGCGGTGCAGGGGTGGGAGGCCGACGGGGCGTGCAGGGGAGGGCCGGTCGGCGTGGCTCCTGGGGCCGACCGGCGGGGCTCCCGGCGGATCTGGAGCGGGACGTGGGCGCTCTCTCTCTCTCGTCTCTCGTGGGGAAGGGGCTCGGTCCCGGTGGGAGACCGAGGGAGGGGCTGCCGTGGGGGAGTTGCCCTGGGGGAGGGAGTGGCCGAGGAGGGCTGGGGCCGACGGGGGGATCTCGGGGTCACGGGAGAGGGAGAGGAACGGTGCGTGGGTGTTGCTGCCGAGAGAGAGAGAGGAGGGGTTCCTCGCGAGGGGAGGGGTCTCGCGATGGGAAGGAGATGGGGGCGAGGGGGGCTTATCCCCTCGTGGGTTCGGTGAGTGGGGGGAGACGAGGGGGGACGAGGGGAAAAGTGTCGGTGGGGGGGATTAGGTGGGTCGCAGGGGTGAGAGGCTAGGCGGGTGTGGCTCTCGCGGGGTGGGAGTCGGCGGCGGCTGCTCGGAACGAGGGGAGAGGGCGCTAGGGTTTGCGTGGGAGTGGCCGGCTGGGCCACCTTGGCCCAATCGGGCCACGGGGTGGGGGGTCTTTTCCTTTTTTAATATTTTTTTATTAATTCTAATCCTTTTTATTATTCTATTTTTATTTACTTTCTTTTATAATTTATAATTTATACTTTTAATCCTTTCTTTTATTTATTTCTTTTACATTTACTATATTTCTCTTTACTTATTTTGTTTAAAGCTCCACTTTTAAATATATAGGGGTTACCCATCATTTCAAAAGCGTCCGATTTAATATTGTAATTCGTTAGGGAATATTTATAACTCCCGTGACATTTTTATCTCAACAACCGAATTCTTTTCTCGTTCGACTTTAATCTTAAGTTTTGAATTTTGATTTGGTTTTAACTAAAACGAGATCATTGACATAATTAACGTTGATGTGGCATCATTAGCGTAGGATCACTGTCGCTTAATTACAATCATCACTGTAGCAAAAGTCGAGGATGTCACAATTCTCCCCTACTAACAAGAATTCTCGTCCCGAGAATTAAGAGGTATAGGGAAAGAGCCCGGGGTATTCATCACGAAGATGATCCTTGCGTTCCCAAGTGGCTTCATCTTCAGAATGATTTGACCACTGTACCTTGAGGAACTTGGTGACTTTGCGACGAGTCTTACGTTCAGCTTGGTCGAGAATGCGGGCCGGATGCTCTTTACAAGAGAGGTATTGTTGCAGCTCAAACATATCATGATCCACTACGCGAATAGGATCCTTGAAGCAGCGGCGGAGCTGAGACACGTGGAGGACATCGTGAACCTGAGAAAGGTTCACCGGCAGTTCCAATTGATAAGGCACTTTTCCTCGCCTTTCAAAAATAGTGAAAAGACCAATATAGCGAGGAGCTAACTTGCCCTTGATCCCGAAACGGTGTGCGCCTCTCATTGGTGTGACACGAAGATATGCCTTTTCGCCAGGTTGATAGACCATATCCTGATGATGTCGGTCATACTGACTTTTCTGACGGAACTGAGTAGCCTTCAGATTGTCGTAATTAATGCGGACTCGATATTTAGCATGTTGGATAATATCTGGACCAAGGAGTGATCAGTCCATTGAACGGTGGCTCGGGAATCCCATATGAGCCAAGTGCAAAGGATACTTTGGAGTCAAAGATGTACAGGAGAGCCAGGTTTCAATCCTGTGGAACTTTGGGTTATGGGTCCATCATGTGGGCCAGGAGTAGGTAGAGGGGTGACATATTATATGGTCTTGGTAACAAGACATGTCAGAGGATAACCTATCAGTTATGTTGGCAACAACGTCGATACCAAGGGCAGGGAACGGATAGAACCATTTTCCTGCTCGTTGAAACGAGCCGGATCAATAGGCAAGGTTCTTGTCCACCGGGGGCTACCGGAATGTTATCCACAATAGTAACACGGTATTACTGACACAGTTGTACACCAAGAATTTTACCTAAGCAGGGAATTAACACTGCTTAGATAAGTTACACCACAATAAAAATCAAACAGACCAATGGGAAGGGAAAATGTGTTCACACACACAAGTATTAGAGTATACCACTCCCGAGGAAATCATAGAGTATGGTATACATGATAGGTCATCCAGTACATAACCATCTTGGTAAAGAGACAAGAAGAATCATCATGTTTATCCATACCATGCGGTTTGGATAATTGATCAGGAACAATTTAGCATCGCGCTTCCAATGTTCCTGCTGAAATTTAAAGTACCACATCCGTGCTTTGGGGTAGCATCGGCATGGTCATCAGATAAAGGTTGGACTTATGGGTATACAAAGAGGAACCAGGAGGGACAACTTACAAAGGTAAGTCATACAATTTCCTCATGGTAGAATGGCGAACCTTACATATGGAAGGATTTATAACAATAGGTCCTCCGACCCAGTGTGCCAGACAAGACATCACTGTACCGGTTTTCCTAAAGACCAAAGTTATAATTATTGGGATACGTGCCTGAGATTCAAATCTGATTGGTGTCGGGACACCTCAGGCTCAAGATACGTGAGAAGAAGGATGAAAACGCAAGATTCTCATGAGGTGAGCTACACAAGCAATTCTTGAATCAAGAGTTTGATTTAATACATATGAACACAATGTCAAGACATTCGTGCCCACATAGAATTCGTACGTCAAAATGCAACTGGGTTCTCATTTGGACACCATCATCGAGGATAACAAGGCTCCATGTGTAAGTCTGGATTAGCTCTTATGAAAGAACTTCTTTTCCTTGATCAAATCAGTCAGTAGCTTGACGTGCTAAGAGAAATTATATGGAGTGAGGATAGTAAATCTTCAAAACATATAACACTTCGCACATGCGTGAATGATTTGGTATTTCACGAGAGGAAGCGAAACAAAACTTTCACATATTCACGGCGGAAAGAGTGCACGTGAACTTTGGGAAATACACTTCTACTATCCACATATTCTTCATGAGCTAGGCACAAGGATAATGATTTCAAGAGCTTCATCGTGGAACATAGAGAAGTTGAGGGTGTGGCCGATGGGCTCAACAACGATCCCTCAAAAACTTGACAGCCAAAATTAAAATATCAAAGAGATAGCATTTGTAAAATCAAATGGTATAATGTCATATGATCGAGGGGACAACAACAATTAAACATTGGTAAAAGGGTGCACTCGGAATTACTGAGTGAGTAGCACGACAAATGCTAAAATGATGAGTCAACACCCAACACACTAAGAATGAAACAATCAGTTGTTAACCTCAAGGCAACAGGGTTGCCAAAAGTATTGGAATAACACATCAGAGTCCACTTGTTGGTATTCCGGTTTGAAACAACACGGAACCAAGAAATGAATGGTGATGGCGAGAAGTATTGCTATATCAAGAATTCTTAAGAGGCGTGCAATCCTCACGACATTCTTGACAGAAAATATAGTAGTACTCCAAGGTAGAAGATAACATAAGTTGAACTAGCAAGGAACTCAAGGGACAACACAAAACATGAACACGTTTGTGTTGGAGGGGAAGCAAAAAGGTTGCCGATGAAAACACAAACCATCGAGGGGCAAGGATGGTATTTGTCAACATGCATTCGATTGATACCCTGCAAGAACTCAGAATGTTGATGATGATCACGACACTGTTGTCGAGAAACTTCACGAAGAAACAATCGATCGGCGACGACATCAAGCAAGGGAATGATGAAGCAAGAGGTTGTCGGAAACACAGATAAGGCTGCTAGCTTAGAATTGAGATTGCCTTTCAGAACAACCAACAAAATGTTGAAAACTCGATGCAAGCTTAACACACAGTTGGAATTGTGTTCCAGGGATGAAGGGTATAGATAGCATGGTCGAGCTCCAACATGACAATGATGATGTAACTTAATAGGTTGAAATGACAGGGTCGAGTACAAACTCATAAACAAGGAAGATTACTAAAAATTGTTGAATCGCAATGCGTACTCGATTCAGTTATCGATGTACTCGCGTGTCCAACAACTCAAACACGAGGCAACTGGAATTAAGGAAAATATCATAGTTGATGAGGAGCTCACAAGAAGTTCCATAGCTCCACGATACCCTCGAGCTACAAGGAATAATACTCGGAGGTAGATCAACTTTAAGGTTCGGACCGGCGTGTTGATCTGAAGAAGACAAGTACTTTAACTCGTCCGAGAATGAAATCAAGGTAGGACAACATGGTCGGAACCACGACTGCAAAGGATAAGATCACAGATCCCATATTTAAACTACAGAATGAATTGATTATTTATACGAGAAGTTTCCATGATAGGATCAACGTCGTTTCCATGGGCATGAACACAAGGTTCAAGGTCGACTCCCACTTCATCAATGCATCACCTCCCATTTATTCCTCGCCTTTGATCAAGTTGTAGCTTTGAAAGAACAATCGGCAAAACACCAGAAGAGCAAGACTCGTGAAAACTCTTTGAGTCATATCGATTTAGGAAGGCATAGGTTCAACCCGTCGGGGCATCTTAGGAACATATACCATAAAACTCCAAGAGTAATTAACACATGCTATAGGAGCATGGCTGTCAAAGCATAGGATACAATTCTATCAGAGGGAGAAGACACAATTTACCAAAGGCATCATGTGTCAGGGGAAACAATCACAAGAATTTTCTAAAGCAAAGGATGCCGTCGGATAATAACACAACAATGGGTCTGGCAATCCACAAAGGATCTGATGTGAGTATCGGTACTCAATCATAGGGGGTCATCGGATTATAGAACATCTCAAAAAATCGATACTTAACTACCAAAGGAATTAAGATTCCCAGATTGGTGTATCATGAACAGATGCTCTGGTCAAATACCAGTAAGTTGAATGGACTTAGATGGACAGCCAACCAAAGTTGATTTGTCGAGAACCCGCTCCGACGTCTGAGCCGAAATATAATTCATGAGTATCAACACATGATTGTGTGCATTCACCCAAAGGTAGAATCAATAAGATCACAGGAAAATGCACAAGGAATTTTAATGAATGCGACTAGTCATATGGATTTAACCATAATGCAAGCAGGTGAGAAAGGTCATGAACATTAGGCTACGGAGGATTTCGGAAGACCGAATAATAAGTCGAAGAACTTTCGAAACCCATGACAACTGATGATGGACGAATCCCCGGTAAGATAATTCATTGCATCTCGTAAAGCAAGAGCAATTGGAGAAAAAAGTATGAACGACATTTGTATGTATTCATCCGTAGTGGTTGACGAAGGAACGGAAAATTGCAGAAGCAATGAGCACAACAGCTCAAGAGAACATCGAAGAGTAACTGCAGTTCTTCTGAGGGATAAAGCCATCGTCTGGAATACGGGGCTCTCCGGGATGAAATATTTACGAGAACCTAATGTTAGAGTTAGTAAAATCTCTAACCTGAAAGAGAAGAGAGAATAGAGCCCAGAGTATAGGAAACGAGTAAAAGATACTAATACCACCCAATTGAGATGTGGGCCCGTAAGTCACAACATCAGTGTTAGTAAATTTTTTCAAACACTAGACTCAACTTCGGCCAAGGAGTTGGAAAGGGGGCTACCTACACGCAGTTGGCTCTGATACCAACTTGTGACACCCTCGGTTTAATCGTACGCTAATCATACACGCAAATGCGTATGATCAAACCCAAGGACTCACGGGAAGATATCACAACACAACTCTAGACACAAATAAAATAACATCAGCTTCATATTACAAGCCAGGGGCCTCGAGGGATAGAATACGAAAGCTCGATAAACACACGAGTCAGCGGAAGCAACAATATGTGAGTACAGACATAAAACATGGGGTGCCTTAGAGAAGGCTAGCACAAAAGATACAACGATCGAACGAGGCGAGGCCTCCTGCCTGGGAACCTCCTAACTACTCCTGATCATCAGCGGCCTCCACGTAGTAGTAGGCACCGTCGGGGTAGCAGTCGTCGGCGGCGGGGACCTCCATCTCTTGGGCTCCATCATCTGGTTGCAGCAACGGATCAAGGGGACAAGGGGGGAGCAAAGCAACGGTGAGTACTCATCCAAAGTACTCGCAAGTCTTACATCAGAACTTATGCTAAATATGCACCAGTATCAAAGAAGGGGTGCTATATGTGGACTGACTGCAGCAATGCGAGAATAGAGAGAGAAGGCCTAGTCCTATCGGAGACTAGCATCTTCACGGTCTTGCAGCAATAAACGAGAGTAGAACAGGGGTAAAACAATAATAGTCATATTGTTGCAGCGATATTAAAGTGAGGTCACGCCTAAAGATCCTCCCTCGACTCCCTGTGAGGAAGCAATCCCGAGGCAAACTAATTCCAGTTAAGTAACCATTGTAGTTGTAAAAGATCGGGGCACAACTCCAAGTCGTCCTGTAACCATGGACACGGCTATCCGAATAGTTAATTTTCATCCCTGCAGGGGTGCACCACATCTCCCATCACGCTCGATAACACTCTGGTCGGACATACTTTTCTGGGTCCTGCCCGGCCTCGGAATATCGACACGTCGCAGCCCCACCTAAGTCTAATCAGAGAGGCCAGCGTGCCGGTCTAACTCCTAAGCACAAAGGGTTTGTGGGCTTAGTTCCCCTTCGCGCTCGTGCACGTGGCGTGGGTGGCCGACGTCAGTCCTACCATCCCTTAATCACAAGAGCGATGCATCTCGGGACCACTCGGGCGCGCGCCGCTACATTGCTGGCATCTGAAAAGCTTTGGCTGATACCGCGACGCCGAGTACCCATAATTCTTCCCGCGTAGCCGGTTAGTGCGAAAAGGTCTCAGACCAACCCAGATCAAATACCCAAATCCATTAACATTTTAATTAGGCCATCAACACAGTCTCACGGGAATCCACCCGTCTTACAACTAATCACCAAAGATCCCAGTAACATGGGCGAGTAACTGTGTGGTTATAACATCGGGGGGAATCCGAGGTATCACCCTCTTTGGATTCCGAACGATGTACCCGTCAAGGTGGGTTTAGAGGAATCACCCTCGAGGGTCCCACACTTGAGGGGTTGCACGACACAGGCGTCATCGGGAATGGTGAAAGAGGAATCACTATCGATAACCACGACCGACTAGCTATACTACAGCGATATCATCAGGAGTACTTAGCGAGGTGTCACCCTCGGTACCCGATAGTATCTCTGTAGCGTCGTACAAAGGAAGGGGGTGCATGTGCTGTGTCGGGTCTGGCTCGTCGATTAGGGATCGAGATTTGAAAACAAGCGGGGCAACTGAACTACGGGGTCAGAGGGGATGACTGCTCCACCTATACTAGGCATATTAAAGGTACATGACTGAAAGTAGCAGTTCATCAAAAATAGGCTATGCATCAAATATAAGAGCTAACTACAACAGTAGCAAAATACTAATGCAAGGAGTAGGAAGAAAGACATAGGCGATATAGGAATGATTAAGGGGAGTTTGCTTGCCTTGATGCTCTGCGGCAAAGGACTGATCGGCAAGGTCGTAGATGTACCCGGCAGCAGCGTCAGTCTCGGGGTCTACCGGTAAGAAGAGGGGGAAGAAACAATAAATAATAGCAATGGTGCAACACAAAGCATGACATGGCAAGATGCAGTCTAGACATGAGCTAACGCAGCAACATCCGTCATAGACGGGTCGGAAGAATATTTGACGATATTTTTGACGGGTCGGAAGAATATCTGACGATATTTTCCGGGTCTCGGGCTACCACCGGTTATACTGGAAATGATGGAAATGTTCTATGTTTGCTAAGCTAGGGACGCGTGACAGACGAACGGGCCGTGTATCCGGGTTCGTCTCGTTCTGCTGATCAACTTTCATGTTGAAAATATTTTGATCTGACTTACGGATTATTTAATATTAATTTTTAAAGTTTTATTCAATAATTTAGAATTAAAAACAGATTTAAATAATTTAATAAAATCCTATTATGACATCATCGCGATGTCATGCTGACATCAGCAGTTGACTGGTCAACTGACCAGTGGGTCCCAAACATCATAGTCTCAAGTTTTAATTAAGATTAAATATTAATTAATCCATTTAATTAAATTGGGGACCCACGTGTCATACTCTAATTAATCTAATTACTTAATTAACCATTTAATTAATTAACTAATTAATTAAATAATATATTAATTTATTTATTTAATAAAAACATTATTTTTATTTTTATATTTTAATTTCACTTTTCTTTAAAAGGGGTGTGGGGCCTCCGGGTCATAGACAGCGGGGTGCGTTGGCCCCACCGGTAAGTGGCGTTAGGCCAAATACTCGATTTTATTCACAAATACATAATCATGCAAATATCGTATTTCTCCAAATATCTATATACGCAAATACATACATCGCATCTCATACATACATACATACATACGCATCTAATACATCATTTATTTTATTTATTTTTTTAACTCTCATCTCTCTCACAACTCTTTGTGTTAACACAAGAGACAACACGGAGTTTTGTGTGCTAACTCAACATAGAAGAACAAAATCTTCAATCCTTCCTACCGGTCTCTACCGTTGACGGATCGAAGCCCCGTTTGCCGGAACGAAACCGGGACGGCGAGGAGAACAAGATGGTGGGAGGAGCCCGAGGAGGGGCTCACCGACGTTGAGGAGAGGGCCCGGTGAAGCCGGAGTTCTCGTGAGGCGGAGGTGACGGCAAGGAGGAAGACGATGCATTGACGGTGGTGCCGGTGCCGGTGAGGACGGTCGCTGGCGAGGAGAGCCGCCGAGAGGGGCCCCCGGTGAGGAGGGGGCCCCGGGGATGAAGGGCCGCCGGAGGGGCTCCCGGGGCCGCGGTGAGGCGGTGCAGGGGAGGGAGGCCGACGGGGCTTGCAGGGGAGGGCCTGTCGGCGTGGCTCCTGGGGTCGACCGGCGAGGCTCCCGACGGATCTGGAGCGGGGCATAGGCGCTCTCTCTCTCGTCTCTCGCGGGGAAGGGGCTCGGTCCCGGTGGGAGACCGAGGAAGGGGCTGCCGTGGGGGGAGTTGCCCTGGGGGAGGGAGTGGCCGAGGAGGGCTGGGGCCGACGGTGTGATCTCGGGGTCACGGGAGAGGGAGAGGAGCGGTGCGTGGGTGTTGCTGCCGAGAGATAGAGGAGGAGTTCCTCGCGAGGGGAGGGGTCTCGTGATGGGAAGGAGATGGGGGCGAGGGGGGCCGATCCCCTCGTGGGTTCGGTGAGTGGGGGGAGACGAGGGGGGGACGAGGGGAAATGTGTCGGTGGGGGGATTAGGTGGGTCGCAGGGGTGAGAGGCTAGGCGGGTGTGGCTCTCGCGGGGTGGGAGTCGGCGGTGGCTGCTCGGAACGAGGGGAGAGGGCGCTAGGTTTGGGTGGGAGTGGCCGGCTGGGCCACCTTGGCCCAGTCGGGCCAGGGGGGTGGGGGGTCTTTTCCTTTTTTTAATATATTTTTTTATTAATTCTAATCCTTTTTATTATTCTATTTTTATTTACTTTCTTTTATAATTTATAATTTATACTTTTAATCCTTTCTTTTATTTATTTCTTTTACATTTACTATATTTCTCTTTACTTATTTTGTTTAAAGCTCCACTTTTAAATATATAAGGGTTACCCATCATTTCAAAAGCGTCCGATTTAATATTTTAATTTGTTAGGGAATATTTATAACTCCCGTGACATTTTTATCTCAACAACCGAATTGTTTTCTCATTCGACTTTAATCTTAAGTTTCGAATTTTGATTCGGTTTCAACTAACACGAGATCATTGACATAATTAACGGTGACGTGGCATCATTAGCGTAGGATCACTGTCGCTTAATTACAATCATCACTGTAGCAAAAGTCGAGGATGTCACAGCATGCACTCGAGATCAGAATGACACTTCAGCACTAAAGCCCTCTCATTCTATGCCATCATCTGTTACCTCCATGTCGGGTACTCTCTCCTTACCTAATTTCATGCTGTTCTAGCTTTGTACAAAGTAAAAAAAAAGGTTGAATAAATTATAGATAAAAAATTCTAGTATTAAGTATTAACAACATCAATTATTACGGTTGCTAATATATATTTTGATGAATCTATTGAAAGTAATTGGTGTTGTAGATGTAAGCATTTTTTATAGACTTGGTCAAATGTAAAGAAGTTTGAGTGAGACCAAACCTAAAACTTCAAACAATTTGAGATTAAAAAAGTAATAACTAATTTACTCAAGGTTCTATCTAGTCCTAGCCATCATCTATGTGGTTAAGCTAAGTTGATAAATTCCAACAAGTTAGTGTCAACCTATCAAAGATGATAGAGGAGGAAGAAAACAACAAAGCTGATGAAGCAACCCAACAAGAAAAGGCCCACTTATGGTAAGGATGATGGTCGTAGCGCACCATGTATTATGCACAACGTCCACTCAATAGTCCATTGTGGACTAGTGGACCCCAAATTATATCATACTTCATGATACCATGTGTGTTGCTGCAGGAATCAGTTGTAATATAGTTTGATCATATTTTATCGTATGGCACATTAATATTTGTATTAATAATTTGAGAACAAAAACTGAAAATGCACATGCCATTTATTTTGTATATGAGTGTTGTATAGTGGCAATGTATCAGGTGCAAACCTCAAAACATTATTCCTAGATCGTTGGGTCATGGATGGACAACTCAAATACTAGGTGGGATGTGCCTACTGTCACTTAATCGTGTTTAAAAAAACTACACTATACCCTTTATAGTTGTAAAATATGTATTGCATATATTCTTATGCATGTTTACATAATAAGATGCTTTTGTTTTGCATGGTTGCATGTTGAGGTGGCTCTTTTCCTACGCATGGATGCATCTTGAGGTCACACGTTTCCATGTTGATAGGAATCACTAGTGTAGAAAAGCCTAGGTATGGCATGGATATCCGATGCCACCAATATGGCGCCACTGTGAGAATATAGTGGTGGCGTTGAAGACGACGCCAGCAGTATTTTGAATACCTATAACATTGGACAGAGTTGCACACCGACACTGTCATATTTAGCTAAACAAAAAATACTATCATCTTCACAAACTAAACGTTTCAGCAATTCACAAAGATCCTACCAGCTTCATCTGCTAAACCTGTCAACAATTCACAAAAGATAGTATCGACCAGCTTCACAAACTAAACATAGTATAACAAATTCACAAAAAAGAAGTAACAACTTCACATGCATTTATCTGCCCCAATCGACACTAACTAGTTTTCTCTATGGACTAACTTAAGCTCACGGAGCTTATTCCTATTTATCTGCCCCTTCATGAGGTAATGGAATTTTTCCATCTTCAGTTGAGTCTTCTCCTTCTTCAGGACTTGTATTTCCTTCTTGAGCTCGCTTATCTCGAGGTTCAGCGACTCGACCTCACGTTCGAAATTGAAACCTTCTGGTAGACAATTGTGTTGTCGTCGATAATCTTGTCCTTCTCCTTCTCCAAGGAGTCATTCAACTCCTGCAGGGCCTTGATGGTAGATTGACGTGACGCGACCAACTTGTGATTGAGAACGTCCACGTCTGTGACATCCTCGAATTTTTGCTACAGTAATGATTGTAATTAAGCGACAGTGATCCCGTGCTAATGATGCCACGTCATCGTTAATGATATCAAGTATCTCGTGATGGTTGAAACCGCATCAAAGTTTGATGCTTTAAGATGAAGTGAAACGAGGAAAGAATTCGATTGATGAAATGAAAATGTCAGGGGAGTTATAGAAATTCCCTAGCAAAGTATAAAAATGAATCGAGCACTTTTGGAATATTTGATAAGCCCAATATATTTAGAGGTGGAGCCTTAAACAAAATAAGTAAAGAGAAATATAGTAAATGTAAAAGAAATAAATAAAAGAAAGAAGTAAAAGTATATAAAATAAATTATAAGAGATAGTAAATAAAATTAGGTACTAAAAAGTCTTAGAAATAATAGAAAAAGAAAAAAAAGAAAAAGAAAAAAAGAAAAAAAAAACCACCCCCCTAGCCCAACTCGGCCTAGAGGCTGAGCCGGCCAGGCCACGCCCACCCCCCAAACCCTAGATAGCGCTTCACCCCTCCCCTGCCTCGCTCGGTTCCCCACCCCGCCGCCACCTTCTCCCTCTCACTCGCCACTTTCCCACGACACCCGAGCCCCCCCTCGTGGCTCTCTCACCCTCTCTCTCCCAGGAACCCACCCCACCGAGCCGAGCCCCAGATCCCCACCTCACCCCGCCAGATCTCCCTCTCCCTCCACCAACCTCTTCCTCCCCACCCCGAGGCCTCCTCCTCCCCTCGTGCCTCCAGATCTCCCTCCCTACCCCGAGGCCTCCCTCCTCTCGGCCTCGCTTCACTCCCCACCGGCCATCCCGACAACCACCTCGGCTGGTTCCCCCCCCATCCCGACAACCACCATCCCTCCAGCGAGCCACCCCCGTCAACCGAGCCCCTCCCGTCGGCCTCCCGTGACTCACCAACCGGCCGAGGCCGGGCCCCATCTCGCTGGCCGGAGCTCCCCGTCGGGCTCCATCCCGGGGCCCCTCTCGACACGACCTCGCCGGCACGTCACCACTGTCATCACCGTCACCGCAACGTCTTCCTCCTCTTCGTCTACTCTGCCTCACGAGAACACCGGCTTCATCGGGCCCTCCCGTCAACGTCGGTGAGCCCCTCCTCGGGCTCCTCCCCCCATCTCGTCCCCCTTGCCGTCCCGGTTCCGTTCCGGCAAACGGGGCTCCGATCCGTCGACGTTTGACTCCGGTAGGAGGAGATGAAGTTGGCTCTCTTCTATGTTCAGAAAGTTAACACAGACTCTCTGTTGTTTGTTAACACACAGAGTTGTGAGAGATGAGAGTTAGAAAGAAATAAAAACAAGTGATGTATTCCGTATGTATGTATTTGATGCTCGTATTTATGTATGTATTTGCGTATATAGGTATATGAAGAATACGATATTTGTATGATTATGTATGTGTGAGTAAAACTGAGTATTTGGCCTAAAGCCACTTACCGGTGGGGCCAACGCACCCCGCTGTCTATGACACGGGGGCCCCACGCGATAATTGAGAAAAGTAAAAATTAAAATATAAACATAAAAATAATGTTTTTATTAAATAAATAAATAGATATATCAGTTAATTAGTTAATTGGATAATTAGAATAATTAGAGTATGACACATGGGTCCCCCACTAAATTAATCTAATTAATTAATATTTAATCTTAATTAAAACATGTGCCTATGATGTTCGGGACCCGCTGGTGAGTTGACCAGTCAACTGTTGATGTTAGCATGACATCATGCTGATGTCATAATAACATTTTATTAAATTATTTAAATCTGTTTTAAATTCCTAATTATTGAATAAAACTTTCAAAACTTAATATTAAATAATCCGTAAGTCACATCAAATTATTTTCAACATGAAAGTTGATCAGCAGAACGAGACGACCCGAATACACGGTCCATTCGTCTGTCACGCGTCCCTAGCATAGCAAACATGGAACATTTCCATCGTTTCGAGTATGACCAGTAGTTGCCCGAGACCCGGAAAATATCGTCAGATATTCTTCCGACCCGTCAATGATGGATGTTGCTGCGTTAGCTCATGTCTAGCATGCATCTTGCCATGGCATGCTTTGTGTTGCACCGTTGCTGTTATTTATTGTTTCTTCCCCCTCTTCTTACGAGTAGACCCCGAGACTGACGCTGCTGCCGGGTACATCTACGACCCTGCCGATCAGTCCTTTGCCGCAGAACAGCAAGGCAAGCAAACCCGCCTTGATCATTCCTATATCGCCTATTCTTTCTTCCTCATGCTTGCATTATAATTTTGCTACTGTTGTAGTTAGCTCCTATATCTGATGCATAGCCTATTTTTGATGAACTGCTACTTTCAGGCATGTACTTTAAATCTGCTTAGTATAGGTGGAGCAGTCATCCCCTCTGACCCCGTAGTCCAGTTGCCCCGCTTGTTTTCAAATCTCGATCCCTGATCGACGAGCCAGACCCGACACAGTACATACACCCCCCCTTAGTTGTACGACGCTACAGAGATACTATCGGGTACCGAGGGTGACACCTCGTTAAGTACTCCTGATGATATCTCGGTAGTATAGCTAGTCGGTCGTGGTTATCGAGGGTGATTCCTCTTTCACCATTCCCGACGATGCCCCTGTCGTGCGACCCCTCGAGTGTGGGACCCCCGAGGTTGATTCCTCTAAGCCCACCTTGATGGATACATCGTTCGGAATCCAACAAGGGTGATACCTTGGATTCCCCCCGATGTTATACCCACACAGTTACTCGACCATGTTACTCGGATCTTTGGTGATTAGTTGTAAGACGGGTGGATTCCCGTGAGACTGTGTTGTTGGCCTAATTAAAATGTTAATGGATTTGGGTATTCGATCTGGGTTGGTCGGAAACCTTTTCGCACTAACCGGCTACGCGACAAGAATTATGGGTACTCGACGTCGCGGTATCAGCCAAAGCTTTTCAGACGTCAGCAATCGTAGTGGCACGCGCCCGAGTGGTCTCGAGATGCATTGCGTTTGTGATTAAGGGATGCTAGGACTGACGTCGGCCGCCCTCGCATCGTGCAGGAGCGTGGAGCGGAACTGGGCCCATGAACCCTTTGCGCTTAGGATTTAGACCGGCGGGCTGACCTCTCTGATTAGTCTTAGGTGGGGCTGCGACGTGTCGATATTCCGAGGCCGGGCAGGACCCAGAAAAGTATGTCTGGCCAGAGTGTTATCGAGCGTGACGGGACATGTGGTGCACCCCTGCAGGGAAGAAAATTAACTATTCGAATAGCCGTGTCCACGGTTACAGGACGACTTGGAGTTGTGCCCCGATCTTATACAACTACAATTGTTACTTAACTGGAATTAGTTTGCCTCGGGATTGCTTCCTTGCAGGAGTCGAGGGAGGATCTTTAGGCGTGACCTCACTTTAATATTGTTGCAACAATATGACTATTAATGTTTTACCCCCCCTGTTCTACTCTCGTCTATTGCTGCAAGACCCTGAAGATGCTAGTCTTCGATAGGACTAGGCCTTCTCTCTCTGTTCTCGCATTGCTGTAGTCAGTCCACATATAAAACCCCTTCTTTGATACTGGTGCATTTAGCATAGTTCTGATGCAAGTCTTGCGAGTACTTTGGATGAGTACTCACCACTGCTTTGCTCCCCCATTTGTCCCCTTGATCCGTTGCTGCGACCAGATGATGGAGTCCAGGAGATGGAGTTTTCCTGCCGACGCTTGCCGTCCCGATGGTGTCTTCTTTTTGGAGGACGCTGAAGCCCAGGAGTAGTTAGGATGTTCCCAGGCAGGAGGCCTCGCCTCGTTCGATCGTGTTCCTTTTGTGCTAGCCTTCTCTAAGGCACCCCATGTTTTATGTCTGTACTCAGATATTGTTGCTTCCACTGACTCGTGTGTTTATCGAGCTTTTGTATTCTAGCTCTCGAGGACCCTGGCTTGTAATATGAAGCTTGTATTATTTTTATTTGTGTCTAGAGTTGTGTTGTGATATCTTCCCGTGAGTCCTTGGGTTTGATTGTACGCATTGCGTGTATGATTAGCGTACGATTAAACTGAGGGCGTCACAAGTTGGTATCAGAGCCGACTGCCTGTAGGTAGCCCCCTTTCCAACTCCTTGGCCGAAGTTGAGTCTAGTGTTTGAAAAACTTTACTAACACTGATGGTGTGGCTTACGGGCCCACATCTCAATTGGGTTGTATTAGCATCTTTTACTCCTTTCCTATACTCTGGGTTCTACTCTATCTTCTCTTTCGGGATAAAGATTTTGCTAACTCTAACAT
Organism: Hordeum vulgare subsp. vulgare; assembly: GCF_904849725.1. Lineage (NCBI taxonomy): Eukaryota > Viridiplantae > Streptophyta > Magnoliopsida > Poales > Poaceae > Hordeum > Hordeum vulgare. Next base: position 514,186,276 of record NC_058520.1, read on the forward strand.
TAGGTTCTCGTAAAGACTTCCTTCCGGAGAGCCCCGTATTCCAGACGATGGCTTTATCCCTCAGAAGAACTGTTGTTACTCTTCGATGTTCTCTTGAGCTGTTGTACTCATTGCTTCTGCAATTTTCCCTTCGTTCGTCAACAACTACGGATGACTACATACAAATGTCGTTCATACTTTCTTCTCCAATTGCTCTTGTTTTACGAGATGCAACGAATTATTTTATCGGGGGTTCGTCCATCATCAGTTGTTATGGGTTTCGAAAGTTCTTCGACTTACTATTCGGTCTTCCGAAATCCTCCGTAGCCTAGTGTTCATGACCTTTCTCACCTACTTGCATTATGGTTAAATCCATAGGTCTAGCAGCATTCATTAAAATCCTTTGTGATTTTCCGGTGATCTTATTGATTCTACCTTTGTGTGAATGCACACAATCATCTGTTGTGACTCATAAATTATCTGCCGGCTCAGACGTCCTTCCAGACTGAGCTGGTTCTCGACAAATCAATTTTTGGTTGGTTGTCCATCTAAGTCCATTAAACCTACTTGTATTTGATCGGAGCATCTGATTATGATACGCCAAACTGGAAATCATAATTCCTTTGGTAATTAAATATCAATATTTTTCAGACGTTCTATTAACTAATGCATTGCATCCTGTCTCCCTCTGATTGAGTACCGATACCCACGTCAGGTCCTTTGTGGATTGTCAGACTCATCCTGGGTTATTATCCAACGACATCTTTTGCTTTCGAAAATTCTTGTGATTGCTTTCTTTGACACATGATGCCATTGGTAAATTGTGTCTTCTCCCTCCGATAGAATTGTAACCTACGCTTTTGTCAGCCATGCCCTTCAAGCGTGTGTTAATTACTCTTAGAGTGTGTGGTATATGTTCCTAAGATGCCCCGATGGGTTGAACCTATGCCTTCCTAAATCAACATAAATCGAAGAGTTTTCACGAGTCTTGCTCTTCTGGTGTTTTGCGAGATAATCTTTTTAAGCTACAAGTTGATCAAAGGCGAGGAGTAAGTGGAAGGTGATGCATTGATGAAGTGGGAGTCGACCTTGAACTCTGTGTTCATGCCCATGGAAACGACATTGATCCTATCATAGAAGCTTCTCGTATCAATAATCATTCATTCTGTGGTTTAAATCTGAGATCTGTGATCTTGTCCTTTGCAATCGTTGTTCTGACCATGTTGTCCTACCTTGATTTCATTCTCAGACGAGTTAAGGTACTTGTCTTCTTCAGATCAATACACCGGTCCAAGCCTTAATGTTGATCTACCTCCGAGTACTATTCCTTGTAGCTCGAGGATATCACGGAGCTATGTAACTTATCGTGAGCTCCTCGTCAACTATGATATTTTCATTAATTCCAGTTTCCTAGTGTTTGAGTTGTTGGACACGCGAGTATATCGATAACTCAATCGAGTACGCATTGCGATTCAACAATTTTTAGTAATCTTCCTTGTTTACGAGTTTGTACTCGATCATGTCATTCCAAGCTGTTAAGCTACGTCATCATCGTCATGTTGGAGCTCGACCATGCTATCTATACCCTTCATCCCTGGAACACAATTCCAACTTGTGTTAAGCTTGCATCGAGCTTTCCACATCATGTTGGTTGTCCTGAAAGGCAATCTCAATTCAAAGCTAGCAGTCTTATCTGTGATTCCGATAACCTCTTGCTTCACCATTCCCTTGCTTGATGTCGTCTCTGATCGATTACATCTTCGTGAAGTTCTCGACAATTGTGTCGTGATCATCATTAGCATTCTGAGCTCTTCCAGGGCACCGATCGGATGCATGATGAGAAATGCCATCCTTGCCCCTCGATGATTTCTGTTTTCATCAACAACCTTTTTGCCTTCCCTCCAACACAAACATGTTCGTGTTTGGTGTTGTCCCTTAAGTTCCTTGCTATTCAGCTTATGTTATCTTCTACCTTGGAGTATTACCATCTTTATGTCAAGGATGTCGTGAGAATTGCGCACCTCTTAAGAATTCTTGATATAGTAATACTTATCGCCATCACCATTCATTTCTTGGTCCTGTGTTGTTTCAAAACCGGAATACCAACAAGTAAACTATGATGTGTGATTCCAATACTTGTGGCAACCCTGTTGCCTTGAGGTTAACAACTGATTGTTTAATTCTTAGTGTGTTGGGTGTTGACTCATCATTTTAGCATTTGTCGTCTCACTCAGTAATTCCGAGTGCACCCTTTTACCAATGTTTAATTGTTGTTGTTCCCTCGAGCATACGACATTATACCATTTGATTTGACAAATGCTATCTCTTTGATATTATAATTTTGGAAATTCATCCCTGTCAAAATTTTGAGGGGTTGTTGTTGAGCCCATCAGCCACACCCTCAACTTCTCTATGTTCCACGATGAAGCTCTTGAAATCATTATCCTTGTGCCTAGATCATGAAGAATATGTGGATAGTAGAAGTGTATTTCCCAAAGTTCACGTGCTCTCTTTCCGCCGTGAATATGTGAAAGTTTTGTTTCGCTTCCTCTTGGGAAATACCAAATCATTCACGCATGTGCGAAGTGTTATATGTTTTGAAGATTTACTATCTCCACTCCATATAATTTCTCTTAGCACGCCAAGCTACTGACTGATTTGATCAAGGAAAAGAAGTTCCTTCATCAGAGCTAATCCAGACTTACACATGGAACCTTGTCATCCTCGATGATGGTTCCCAAAATGAGAACCCAGTTGCCTTTTGAGATAAGAATTTCACGTGGGCACGAATGTCTTGACATGGTGTTCATGTGCCTTACCATCGCACTCATATTTCAAGAATTGCTTGTGTAGTTCATATCATGAGAATCATGTGTTTCATTTTTCTTCTCGGGCATTTTGAGTCTGAGGTGTCCCGACACCAGTCCGATCTGAATCTCGCACAGATATGATGGTTGGAACATTTCCCCAATAATTATAACCTTGGTCTTTATGTAACCGGTACGGTGGTGTCTTGTCTGGCACACCGGTCCGAAGGACCTATTGTTATAAATTCTCCCATATGTAAGATTCGCCATCCTTTCATGCGGAAACTATATGACTTATTTCATAGGTTGTTCCTCGTGGATCCTTTTGTATGCCCAAGGTCCGGCCTATATCGGATGGCCATGTCAATGCTATCCCAAAGCACGAATGTGGTACTTCAAAGTTCAACAGGAACATTGGAAGCGCAATGCTAAATTGTTCCTGATCAATTATCCAAACCGTATGGTATGGGTAAACATCATGAATCTTCTTGCCTCTTTGTCTAAATGATTATGTACTTTATGACCTACCTTGTATATCGTACCCTATGTTTTCCTCGGGAATGGTATACTTTAGATTCTTTGTGTGTGTGAATACATTTTCCTTCCTATTGGTCTGTTTGACCATTCTTGTGACATAACTTATCTAAGAAGTGTTAATTCCCTACTTAGGTAAAATTCTCGGTATACGACTCTGTCAGTAAGACCCTGTTAGTATTGTGGATAACATTCCGGTAATCGCCGATGGACGAGAACCTTGCCTATTGGTCCGCCTCGTTCCAACGAGCAGGAAGATGGTTCTATTCGTCCCCCGCCCTTGGTACCGATGTTGTTCCAACATAACCTACAAGTTATCCTCTGACATGTCTTACTACCAATACCGTACAAGATGTCACCCCTCTAGCTACTCCCGACCCACATGGTAGACCCATAACCCAAAGTTCCACAGGATTGAAACCTGACTCTCCTATATATCCTTGACTCCATGGTATCCTTTACACTTGGCTTCGTATGGAATTCCAGAGCCATCGTTCAATGGGCCGATCACTCTTCGGTCCGGATATTATCCAACCTACTAAAGATCAAGTCCGCATTATTCATGATAATCTAAAGGCTGCTCAGTCTCATCAGAAGAGTTAGTATGACCGTCATCATCAAGATATGGTCTATCAACCTGGCGAAAAGGCTTATCTTCGTGTCACACCAATGAGAGGTGCACACCATTTCGGAATTAAGGGCAAGTTAGCTCCTCGTTATATTGGTCCTTTCACTGTTCTCGAAAGGCGTGGAAGAGTGGCTTATCAATTGGAACTGTCGGCGAACCTTTCTCAGGATCACGATCTCTTCCATGTTTCTCAGCTCCGGCGCTGCTTCAAGGACCCTATTCGAGCAGTTGATCATGGTATGCTTGAGCTGCAACAAGACCTCTCTTATAAAGAGCATCCGGTCCGCATTCTCGACCAAGCTGAACGTAAGACTTGTCGCAAAGTCACCAAGTTCCTCAAGGTGCAGTGGTCAAATCACTCTGAAGATGAAGCCACTTGGGAACGCGAGGATCATCTTCGTGATGAATACCCCGGGCTTTTTCCCTCTACCTCTTAATTCTCGGGACGATAATTCTTGTTAGTAGGGGAAAATTGTGACATCCTCGACTTTTTCTACAGTAATGATTGTAATTAAGCGACAGTGATCCCGCGCTAATGATTCCACGATATCGTTAATGATATCAAGTATCTCGTGATGGTTGAAACCGCATCAACGTTCGATGCTTTAAGATGAAGTCAAACGAGGAAAGAATTCGATTGATGAAATGAAAATGTCAGGGGAGTTATAAAAATTCCCTAGCGAAGTATAAAAATGAATCGAGCACTTTTGGAATATTTGATAAGCCCATATTTAGAGGTGAAGCCTTAAACAAAATAAGTAAAGAGAAATATAGTAAATGTAAAAGAAATAAATAAAAGAAAGAAGTAAAAGTATATAAAATAAATTATAAGAGATAGTAAATAAAATTAGGTACTAAAAAGACTTAGAAATAATAGAAAAATAAAAAGAAAAAGAAAAAAGAAAAATAAAAAGAAAAAAAAACCCCACCCCGTGGCCCAACTGGGCCTAGAGGCCCAGCCGGCCAGGCCACGCCCACCCCCCAAACCCTAGCGAGCGCTTCACCCCTTCCCTGCCTCGCTCGGTTCCCCACCCCGCCGCCACCTTCTCCCTCTCGCTCTCCACTTTCCCACGACACCCGAGCCCCCCCTCGTGGCTCTCTCACCCTCTCTCTCCCACGAACCCACCCCACCGAGCCGAGCCCCAGATCCCCACCTCACCCCGCCAGATCTCCCTCTCCCTCCACCGACCTCTTACTCCCCACCCCGAGGCCTCCTCCTCCCCTCGTGCCTCCATATCTCCCTCCCTACCCCGAGGCCTCCCTCCTCTCGGCCTCGCCTCACTCCCCACCGGCCATCCCGACAACCACCTCGGCTAGTTCCCCCCCCATCCCGGCGACCACCATCCCTCCGGCGAGCCACCCCCGTCGACCGAGCCCCTCCCGTCGGCCTCCCCTGCCTCACCAACCGGCCGAGGCCGGGCCCCATCTCGCTAGCCGGAGCTCCCCCTCGGGCTCCATCCTGGGCCCCCTCTCGGCACGACCTCGCCGGCACGTCACCACCGCCATCACCGTCACCGCAACGTCTTCCTCCTCTTCGTCTACTCCGCCTCACGAGAACTCCGGCTTCACCGGGCCCTCCCGTCAACATCGGTGAGCCCTTCCTCGGGCTCCTCCCCCATCTCGTCCCCCTCGCCGTCCCGGTTCCGTTCCGGCAAACGGGGCTCCGATACGTTGATGTTTGACTCCGGTAGGAGGAGATGAAGTTGGCTCTCTTCTATGTTCAGAAAGTTAACATAGACTCTGTGTTATTTGTTAACAAAGAGACTTGTGAGAGATGAGAGTTAGAAAGAAATAAAAACAAGTGATGTATTCCGTATGTATGTATTTGATGCTCGTATTTATGTATGTATTTGTGTATATAGGTATATGAAGAATACAATATTTGTATGATTATGTATCTGTGAGTAAAACCGAGTATTTGGCCTAAAGCCACTTAGCGGTGGGGCCAACGCACCCCGCTGTCTATGACAGGGGGGCCAACGCGATAATTGAGAAAAGTAAATATTAAAATATAAAAATAAAAATAATGTTTTTATTAAACAAATAAATAGATATATCAGTTAATTAGTTAATTGGATAATTAGATAATTAGAGTATGACACGTGGGTCCCCCACTAAATTAATCTAATTAATTAATATTTAATCTTAATTAAAACTTGTGCCTATGACGTTCGGGACCCGCTGGTCAGTTGACCAGTCAACTGTTGATGTCAGCATGACATCATGTTGATGTCATAATAACATTTTATTAAATTATTAAAATCTATTTTAAATTCCTAATTATTGAATAAAACTTTAAAAAATTAATATTAAATAATCCGTAAGTCAGATCAAATTATTTTCAACGTGAAAGTTGATCAGCAGAATGAGACGAACCCGGATATACGGTCCATTTGTCTGTCACGCGTCCCTAGCATAGCAAACATGGAACATTTCCATCGTTTCCAGTATGACCGGTAGTAGCCCGAGACGCGGAAAATATCGTCAGATATTCTTCCGACCCGTCAATGACGGATGTTGCTGCGTTAGCTCATGTCTAGCCTGCATCTTGCCATGTCATGCTTTGTGTTGCACCGTTGCTGTTATTTATTGTTTCTTCCCCCTTTTCTTAACGGTAGACCCCGAGACTCACGCTGCTGCCGGGTACACCTACGACCCTGCCGATGAGTCCTTTGCCGCAGAACAGCAAGGCAAGCAAACCCCCTTGATCATTCCTATATCGCCTATTCTTTCTTCCTCATGCTTGCATTAGAAATTTGCTACTGTTGTAGTTAGCTCCTATATCTGATGCATAGCCTATTTTTGATGAACTGCTACTTTTAGTCATGTACTTTAAATCTGCTTAGTATAGGTGGAGCAGTCATACCCTCAGACCCCGTATTCCAGTTGCCCCGCTTGTTTTCAAATCTCGATCCCTGATCGACGAGCGAGACCCGACACAACACATACACCCCCCTTAGTTGTACGACGCTACAGAGATACTATCGGGTACCGAGGGTGACACCTCGTTAAGTACTCCTGATGATATCTCTGTAGTATAGCTAGTCGGTCGTGGTTATCGAGGTTGATTCCTCTTTCACCATTCCCGATAATGCCCCTGTCGTGCAACCCCTCAAGTGTGGGACCCCCGAGGTTGATTCCTCTAAGCCCACCTTGACGGATACATCGTTCAGAATCCAACGAGGGTGATACCTCGGATTCCCCCCGATGTTATACCCACACAGTTACTCGACCATGTTACTGGGATCTTTGGTGATTAGTTGTAAGACGGGTGGATTCCCGTGAGACTGTGTTGTTGGCCTAATTAAAATGTTAATGGATTTTGGTATTTGATCTGGGTTGTTTGGAGACCTTTTCTCACTAACCGGCTACGCGGGAAGAATTATGGGTACTCGGCGTCGCGGTATCAGCCGAAGCTTTTCAGATGTCAGCAATCGTAGTGGCGAGCGCCCGAGTGGTCCCGAGATGCATTGCGCTTGTGATTAAGGGATGCTAGGACTGACGTCGGCCGCCCTCGCATCGTGCAAGAGTGTGGAGGGGAACTGGGCCCATGAACCCTTTGCTCTTAGGATTTAGACCGGCGGGCTGACCTCTTTGATTAGTCTTAGGTGGGGCTGCGACGTGTCGATATTCCGAGGCCGGGCAGGACCCAGAAAAGTATGTCCGGCCAGAGTGTTATCGAGCGTGAGGGGACATGTGGTGCACCCCTGCAGGGATGAAAATTAACTATTCGAATAGCCGTGTCCACGGTTATAGGACGACTTGGAGTTGTGCCCCGATCTTATACAACTACAATTGTTACTTAACTAGAATTAGTTTGCCTCGGGATTGCTTCCTCGCAGGGAGTCGAGGGAGGATCTTTAGGCGTGACCTCACTTTAATATTGCTGCAACAATATGACTATTAATGTTTTACCCCCCCCCCTATAATACTCTCGTCTATTGCTGCAAGATCCTGAAGATGCTAGTCTTCGATAGGACTAGGCCTTCTCTCTCTGTTCTCGCATTGCTGCAGTCAGTCCACATATAAAACCCCTTCTTTGATACTGGTGCATATTTAGCATAAGTTCTGATGTAAGACTTGCGAGTACTTTGGATGAGTACTCACCGTTGCTTTGCTCCCCCCTTTGTCCCCTTGATCCGTTGTCGCGACCAGATGATGGAGCCCAGGAGATGGAGTTTTCCTGCCGACGCCTGCCGTCCCGATGGTGTCTTCTTTGTGGAGGCCGCTGAAGCCCAGGAGTAGTTAGGAGGTTCCCAGGCAGGAGGCCTCGCCTCGTTCGATCGTGTTCCTTTTGTGCTAGCCTTCTCTAAGGCACCCCATGTTTTATGTCTGTACTCAGATATTGTTGCTTCCGCTGACTCGTGTGTTTATCGAGCTTTTGTATTCTAGCTCTCCAGGCCCCTCGCTTGTAATATGAAGCTTGTATTATTTTTATTTGTGTCTAGAGTTGTGTTGTGATATCTTCCCATGAGTCCTTGGGTTTGATCGTACGCATTGCGTGTATGATTAGCTACGATTAAACCGAGGGCGTCACAACGTCACATGTCTCCTGCACAACGGGTGCTGGAAAAGGCGGACCAGCTGGTACATATGCCTCGCAAGGGTTTCAAGTCATCAACAATTAATTAAAGAAGTATCTTTTAAACATAACATGAATAGACATGAAACAAATTAAATAAGAACGAATTAGTAGTGTGCTACCAAACACATATGAAAAACTAATTATGACTGTGCTACCAAACACATATGAAAACTAATTATGAGTGTGCTATCAAACACGTATTCAAAATTGGTAAGTATATTAAAGATCTCAAATAAAAATATAAAGATACTATAAATAGTCTAGTATATATATAAATGCTACTTGGGTCCAAAATGTATAGCAACATCCTAAAGGGAGGCTACTAAAGGAATTGTCAAGTTTTTATATTTAATTAAAAGGAACATGGTCAATAGATAGTCATATCCTATTTAATGTGCCTATCTAAACTTGAAGCCTATCCTCCAAAATCCTATCTCTCACATCCACTCATATCTCTCATTGTTCCTTCTAGAGATATTTGAGAGGTGATACTAAAGCTTGTGACAATTACTTTGAGGTGTTTTACATGCAACAATTGCAACACATTGATACTAAACATCAGTCACTCTAAACAAAGGAGGGAATATACCATATAACAATTACTTTGAGGTGTTTAAATGCAACAATTGCAAAACATTTGCTAATTAGGCTTAGTAATTTGCTAATGAGGAAATATACCTACTACCATCGGGCAACTGACCCTAACGCTAAGCAAAATGAGAGAGGAAGGGGGCGTCAAACTTACCGTGAAGGTGCTCGAGGGCGTCGGACGAAGGCGGCGCCGACGTCCGATGGAGCGGCGACGACATCGGACAGCGCGGCGACAGGGATCGAAAGGAGGACGGGGTGGAGTTGGATTCGAGAGGAGGACGAAAGGAGGATAAGTTTTTTTACTGCATCGATCGACGGTGTTAAAACCGACTAGTGCTGGCGTAGGCCTAATGGGCGTAATGTGCAACGTCGGGCCTAATTTGGCAACGCCAGCACTAAGCTATGGCGTGCGAATTTGGCCGATGTCAGCACTATTTAAAAGTATTAGCGTTGCGACAGTGAGAAATTACGCGCCACAAATAAAAGTTATGGCTAGCCATTTCTTCACTTGTGAATTAAGGATCACCTATTTTGTTATACTAGATGATACTTTGTGCTTTGCTACCTGAATTGGTTGCAATATAATTTTCAGTGAGATACGGTTGGAATAAATATTCATATTTATATTAATAATATAAGAACTAAAATCTAAAATAAATATTTCCCCATCCTAAATTATTGATCGTAAAAATGGATAAAAATTAATGTATTTGGAACTAAAATATGTTTAGACATCCATCTCTTCGATAAGTAATTTTGGATGAAGGGAGTGCAATTAGTTGTATTTAATTATTATGTGGTTGTAAAATGTTTTTAGATATTAGTAGCATAATATAATGGTAACCACGTTTCAATGCATTATGGCATGTTGTGGTGAGCATTTCCATGTCCATGGACGATGGCGTGTGGTAAGTGATTTTGTAAAAAAAATGTCCATACGTTATTTTTACATGTTGCGAACTCAAGTGAGTTGTGATGCAAACACATGAATGATATGTTGCGAAGATTTTTGCAAGCACATTTGGTAGAAGCGAGTATTTAGTCTTTTCCGAACATGTAGTCATGGAGTTCTCGCCTGTAAGATTCTTGCAAGAACAATGTGGATGGGGCTCTTTTCCCCTATCATGCTTATATTCATGATACTCACACTTGTGCATATTCTAGAAAAAAAAATGTTGCGAAGATTCCGAAAACCTACGAGAAATGTAGTGTTCATGATGCAAGTGTTTCTTCTGTTGATACGAGCGTTGGCTATATATGTGAATGTTTTTCCTCGGCAACTTTGTTTTGACTAATGAAGATTTTCACATATTTTTTGCTGCATTGACATATTTAAGATGTTGTTGACATCATTTTTCCTCTTTTCTATATACCGCGTTAGAAAATGCTACGACGATGCTGCAAATGTGTAAAACAATGTTGTGCGTAGGGAGTTTTATTGCGGGGATCAAAGGGTGGGGGAGACGGCCGATTTGGGCCGAGTGGTTGACACATAGCACTGGCCAATATTTCTGAAAAATGAACTTTTGTCCTTGGATTTTTTTTAACAGAATACACACGCAAGCACTCATATACACGCGCACACCCTACCTCTATGAGCACCTCCGAAAGACTGAGCCGACATATCAACTTAAGATTTACGTAGTCACCATAGACGCTTCGTTGTCAACGAGAACGTCTCCTTTCACTGAATGCGCATCATCAGAAATTCTAAAATAAATTCAAAAATAAATACGAGCACGAGGGTTTGAACCCTGGTGGGCCGGGGATACCGTAATATCTCTAACCATCCAACCATAGGGTTGGTTCACGTCCTTAGATTTATAACCCATGCCCCCTTCGTTCACAAATATAAGATGTTTAGATATTTTCATACGAACTGCCTACGGATATATATGAATAAACAGACACGCTAAAACGTGTCTATATATACATTCCATTCACAAAAAGTTAGAACATCTTATGTTTGTGAACAGAGAGAGACATGCTTGCAACATGGTCTTTTTCGGATATTGAACAGTTCTACAGCAAACCATTTGTTTCTGACTTCTCAGCGTAGAGAGCTCCTCGCACAACATCGATCCATTTGTTTTCGCCAACGGGGAGTTTATCTGGTGCACCGGTGAATCAGATGCCCGTAACACATTTTAAAATGTTTGAATATTTTTGAAAATAATTAGCACATTCACACAACATCGATATATGTTTTCGCAAAATTTTAAATTAAAATTCTAAACATTGCTTGAGGCACACATTTTTTAGGCATGATCGAGATACAAGAGTAACAAATTTGACATTAAGTAGTCATAACATAACATGAGCTTTAGATTTGGCTCATTGTCACATTGTTGTCAAAATTTCCTTTTTCTTTATCTCATGCAATGTTTCGAATTTGGCAAATTTTAACATGCTCCTTCTTACCCTCTCCTTTTACATGTAAGATAACAAGATAAAAGTTAATCAGAGCATTAATTAATAAAATCAATGATTTAGATCTATTATATACTTTTACCTCTCACATTAAAAGAGGGGTTAAGAAGAAGCATGTTAAAACTACTATCTCAATTTTGATATAAATTTTATAACAACATACATTGATGCTGTGTCAATGTATTATATTTTTTCAGATTTTTTTAAATATTTTAAAATATGATATTGCATCCGGTGCACCCGTAGCACGGGCGCACCAGATACATTCCCTGATCCAACGAGTTGCGCACAACGTACATCCCACAACCACAACTCCTATCGACAGCAAAATTCATCAAATCAGTAGAGCTGTTAGGCTGGCCAGATCATGCACTTGCGTATATAACCCACTAACACAGACTCGACAGTCGACACGAACCACCGTCTCACAAGTGCATTTCTAACTTCTAATCCTCTACACAACAATCGCCATGGATCCGCCCAACGAGCGCCTTCTCCCTTCTCCGTCACAGAGAAGCCGTTCCCCGATCAAAGCTCTCTTGGTCACACCGATCTTCCTCGGCAGTACTCTGCTATGCTTTTGCGCCGCCGCCTTCCTCCTCCTCAGCCCTGCCACGGTGGACCTCTGCACGAACTCTCCGGACCCGGCCTCGTGCCACGCCATCGTCGCCGACGCCGTCCTGACGTCTCCGGGCGCGCACCCGAGCCGCCCGTCGCAGGTGCTTCGCGCAATAATCGACAGGTCCCTCTACCAGCATGACGCGGCCGCCGTTGCGGTCGCCGACATGCACCGGCGCGCCAGCGACCCCAGGCAGCGCGCGGCGCTCGCGGACTGTGTCCAGCTGATGGAGCTGGCGCGCGAACGTCTCGCCGGCGCGGCGGACCGCGCCAAGGTGGCGCCCGAAGACGCGCGTACGTGGCTCAGCGCGGCGCTCACCGACCACGTGACGTGCCTCGACGGCCTCGACGGCGGGCCGCTGCGCGACGCCGTGGGGGCGCACCTGGAGCCACTCGAGTCCCTCGCGAGCGCGTCGCTCGCCGTGCTCAACGCTGTCGGCTCCGGCACGGCCGCCGCCGCCGACATTGCTCGGGACGTGGCAGCAGACGAGCTTCCATCATGGTTGCCGACCGCAGACCGCGCGCTGCTAGAGCTAGAAGGAGCGCGCGCCGTTCAGCCGGACGTGGTGGTGGCCAAGGACGGGAGTGGCAAGTACACGACGGTGCAGGCGGCGGTGGACGCGGCGCCGGACGGCGGCAAGAGCCGGTACGTGATCTACGTGAAGAAAGGGGTGTACAAGGAGAACCTCGAGGTGGGGAAGAAGAAGCGCAAGCTGATGATCGTCGGGGACGGCATGGACGCGACGGTGATCACCGGCAGCCGCAACGTGGTCGACGGCGCCACCACTTTCAACTCGGCCACCCTAGGTAAGGATGCTTCTTGTTCTCTCTTAACTTTGTGTCTTTCCGAGATTCGCACTAATTTCCTCATGTACGTATGATTTATGAACGCGATTGCACCTTTAGTATGTTCGATAAACTTTAGTTTCTTTCTTTCTATCATCATGAAAGGACCGCATCAAAGTCAGTGGTTGCCGGGCTGAAAGCCTGAAACCATGTTGCCTTTCGGCCTTTGCATTGCCACCTTCTGGTAGCGCAATAGAGACGAGACGATCCCTGGCATCACAAAATCAATCTGTTTTGCGAAGAACATGCATACTCCAAGATGTACGGTGCGCGTACGTTTATGACAGACAATGCTCAACACACTGATTGCTGGCCATAAACCAGTCACCTAAATTTAGTTGGACAAGTTTGGTACCTGTTCTTGCGATGTTAGTACCGGTTATTACCCGAAAAGAATCGACAGCGGGATCTACATCACAAAGACAATGATGGAAGAAACAGAGAAAAATACTAGTAGCACATATGGAGCATTTTCCACGACTAGTTATCAAAAGCACTAGCTTTTTGTTTCCATCACCACCTAGCTAGCTCTCTTAAGCACCACGGTGATGCATCCCATAACGCGCACAATTAATACTGCACGTGTACGTACGTATGTGTGTACGGGTATACGTACTCAAAGGGCTCATGGATGACTCACCTTCTTTGGTTAAAGCTAAAGGCGTGTATAATGGTTAATAAGATGAATTATCTTTTAAAGATGATAAAAAAAGTATCTTATATGACACTTTTAAGATAGCACCATTGTATATGTTCTAATGGCGTCTCGAATTAAGCGGCCAAGCGGGCAGTCACCGAGGACTAACGGTTGCGTTATTCTGTGTCGAACTGAAACGTTGCAGCCGTGGCTACAGCTAACGCCGTCTCGAATTAAGCGGACAGTCGCTAAGGAATAACGGTCGTGTCAATGTTGCAGCCGTGGCGGCCGACGGGGTGATCCTACAGGACCTCAGGATCGAGAACACGGCGGGGCCCGAGAAGCACCAGGCGGTGGCCCTGCGCGTGAGCGCCGACCGCGCCGTCATCAACCGCTGCCGCGTCGACGGCTACCAGGACACCCTCTACGCGCACCAGCTCCGGCACTTCTACCGCGACTGCGCCGTCTCCGGCACCGTCGACTTCGTCTTCGGCAACGCGGCCGCCGTGCTCCAGGGCTGCGTGCTCACCGCGCGCCGGCCCGCGCGCGGCCAGAAGAACGCGGTCACCGCGCAGGGCAGGACGGACCCGAACCAGAACACCGGCACGTCCCTCCAGCGGTGCCGCCTCCTGCCGGCGGACGACCTGGCGCCCGTGGCCGAGGCGTCCCCGACGTTCCTCGGCCGGCCGTGGAAGGCATACTCGCGGACGGTGTACATGCAGTCGTACCTGGGCGCGCACGTCCACCCGAGGGGGTGGCTGGAGTGGGACGGCGACTTCGCGCTCAGGACGCTCTTCTACGGGGAGTACGCCAACGAGGGGCCAGGGGCCGGCACGGCCGGGCGGGTCAAGTGGCCGGGGTACCGCGTCATCACGGACCGGAGCGTGGCCGTGCAGTTCACCGTGGGGCGGTTCATCCAGGGCGCCAACTGGATCAAGGGCACGGGCGTGGCATACGACGATGGGCTCTGATCTCCGTGGTTGCTGGCCCTTCGTTTGATGTTTGTTTACTCCCCCGAATCTGCAATGACAGTTCTAGCGACGGGCCGTTCGATCACCACGGCATCCTAAATAAAAGTGATTTATCTGTCATGTCACTCGTGTGTTACATGTAATCTTGTGGCCTTGGTAAGCACAAGCATAAAAAATGTGAGTTAATTATCTCTACTTCACTAACATTTGCATAATAGCCGAACTATCATTACAGTTACAGTTATGCTAAGTTTTCAGGTCAAAAACGCCCGTGGCCGTCTGTCGGTCAACTCGGCATATAAATTGTTGCGGTTCGGTGGCATGGCTGCCCCCTATGTTGCATCCATCTGGGGGGCGCGTGCACCGTCGAGGGTGAAATTCTTCTATTGGCTCATGGTGCAACGCCGTATTTACACGCGCGATGTGTTACTTAGGAAGTGCATTATGGTTGCGGACCCCGCAGGGTGTCCCATTTCTCAGCAACGATGGAGAGCGCGGATTATCTGGTCTTCTCCCGTCCCTTCGTTGCCAGCTTCTGGACGGCGGTTGGTGTTTCCATCAGTGGCGCATGTGTGGACTGTGTGGAATCACTGGCTTGATCAGCTGGTTCTGTGGTGCAGTCTGCGGCTGAATTCTCCATGCTCTGCTGCTGGCAATTATGGAAACACCGAAATGTTGTCGTGTTTTAGGGACAACCTCCCTATCTTGCACGGGCCCTCAACTGCTGTCATGAAGATGCACTGTTGTGGTGGGGTCGGCTGCACAAAGACTGTCGATCTCATGTTGAAAGTTGAAACCTGGTTGATGACTCTCTCGTCTTAGTTTCGTTTTCGGGGATTCGTTCCCCTCCCTTCTCTCTCACCTTCCATGTAATTCTTCATGGTTTCTTTTGAGGGGTATGTAATTCTTCATGGTGCCCTTGGATGCTTGTAATCATTTGGGTTTTGGCCCGTCTGATTAATATATTCAGGTGGGGGAAACTCTCTCCCCGATGAAAAAAAAACCAAAGGACAATGTAGGCATATGTAGGTGTACCAAAAGATAAAATAAATTAAAAATCATAGACCGATGCAAGTGCATGTAGTCATCTGACTTTGGCAATCATTTCCCCTACCATGATGGTAACAAAAGTCTTATGGTTGGCTCATTGTTTTTTTCATGTTCTAGTATTGGTTGCATATGTACATTCTCTTCCTTTGTCGTGTTCCCTCATCCAAAACAAGAGAAAAGTGACACCATCTAGAATCGATGAGCTTTTCGTACTTTATGTTGCTTCATCTTTTCCTCTATAGCGCGGAGTTGTGTTGTGATGTCGTCGATTTTGAAACTGTGCCAGGCAACCTTGTGCATTGTGAGAGCCCATGGTACTGGTTTGGTTAAATTGCATTTTTTAGAGAAGTTGATTTACATCTATTCGAGGCCCTCAATTTTTATTTTACATCTATTCGATCAATTAGGTCTGGGACATGATTTATTTCAAAAGCCCATGGTACAATTTCTACTCCCTCTTTTCCTTCTTCGACCCTCCCAGTGCCTAGTTGGGGTTGCGTTAGGTACCCCAGAACTCGACCGGTCGAGTCTCTGTTCTCTCGTCGCCGACTCTGGTCGCCGTCGACTCGCAGATTCGCCCCGGTCGCTGCCGGCTGGCCGAGTGGAACCCGACACCTCCCAAATCCCGATTCCCGAATCGCCAAGTCCCACAGATTCGCTGTTCACAACAACGCTAGAATCGGGAATTCTGGATTGCAGCAACTCGAGGTATATCGGCGGCCACAGTGGCAGAACTAGTCCCAAATTACGCCTAGGGCTAAACAAGCCTAAATGATGCATTCTAGTAATTTTATATATTTTGTAAGAAGGGATTACAAAGGTTATTGTTTCTAGGCCTAGGGCTATAGCCCCAACTGCCCTAGGCCTGTCTCTGCCACTGGGCGGCCGTGATGAAAAGGACGTGGATGTCGCCTAGAGGGGGGGGGTGAATAGTCGCTTTAAAATAATTAAGGTTTAGGCTTGAACAAATGCGGAATAAAACTAACGTTTAATATGTCAAGCACAAAACCTAGAAACAACTAGGCTCACCTATGTGTACCAACAACTTATGCTAAGCAAGTTAAACAACTAAGTGATAGCAAGATATATTACAATAAACAATATGTCTATCACAAAGTAAAGTGCATAAGTAAAGGGTTCGGGTAAGAGATAACCGAGGTATGGGGAGACGATGATGTATCCCGAAGTTCACACCCTTGCGGATGCTAATCTCCGTTAGAGCGGTGTGGAGGCACAATGCTCCCCAAGATGCCACTAAGGCCACCGTAATCTCCTCACGCCCTCGCACAATGCAAGATGCCGTGATTCCACTAAGAGACCCTTGAGGGCGGTCACCGAACCCGTACAAAATGGCAAACCTTGGGGGCGGTCACCGAACCCGTACACGTGGCAACCCTTGGGGGTGGTTACCGGTACCCGTACAAATTGCTCGGGGCAATCTCCACAACCTAATTGGAGACCCCGACGCTTGCCCGGAGCTTCACACCACAATGATTGAGCTCCAAGACACCACCAAGCTTCTAGGACGCCAAAGCATCCACGAAGAACAATATCTAGGGTACTAAGTACCAAAGGTAATAAGCTTCTCAAACTTCACTTCCACGTATCACCGTGGAGAACTCAAACCGATGCAACTAATGCAATGGCAAGAACACACGAAGTGGTCAAGTCCCTCACACCCAAATCCCTCCACAACAACGAAAGCTATGGAGAAATATGAGAGGAAGAACAAGGAGCGCACAAAGAACTCCAAGATCAAGATCCAAGGGGTTCCCCTCACATAGAGGAGAAAGTGATTGGTGGAGATGTGGATCTAGATCTCCTATCTCTTCTCCCTCAAGAACAAGCAAGAATCATTGGAGGGATTGAGAGTAAGCAAGCTCTAAGAATGTCAACAATGGAGGTAGAACAAGAGCTCAACGGATAGATAAAGCCAAGGGGGAAGAAGACCCCCTTTATATAGTGGGGGAAGGAATCAGACCGTTACCCCCACTCTCTGCCCGAGCTCCAGCGGTACTACCGCTGGCACTCCAGCGGTACTACCGCTGACTGTAGCGGTACTACCGCCAGCTAGCGGTACTACCGCTGGCTGCAGCGGTACTACCGCTGGGCCCCTGGTAGTGCAAAGGCACTACCACCGCCAAGAAAGTCTTCGCAAAAAGGTCCGTCCACGAACAACCGGTAGGCAGGCGGTACTAAGCTCCTGGAGCGGTACTACCGCTGACCAGGGGCGGTACTACCGCCAGCCAGCGCTACTACCGCTAGGGCCAGCGGTACTACCGCCAACTCTAGCGGTACTACCGCTAGGTCCAGCGGTACTACCGCTCGCCACTGAAACAGCCATAACTTTCGCATATGAGCTCCGAATCGAGCAAACCCAAGCTTGTTGGATTCAGGACGACAAGAGCTATCCAAACAGCGACCAACGAAGATGACCCAACATCGAAAATGCAGATATGAAAATGCCAATGATATAGAGGATACCATGCAAGCACCAATGCCAATGATATATGACGTTGGTGCTTGCATTTTCCTTTGTCCATCAGATACCATAGCAGATATGACGTTGGTGCTGGGAGGAAATCTTAAGACCATGCAGATATGAAAATGCCAATGATATAGAGATGTGAGTCCTCTATGAATGAAGAACCGGCAAAAACTCCAACATCGAAAACATCATAGTAGATGCATATGGACTCCGTTTTCGATGAACTCGAGCTTGTCACGAAGATGACCATAAGCTCTAAAACTCACAAAGAGAAACACCAAACAAGAACCAAGAAGTATGATGCAAGGATGCAAATGGTTTGAGCTCTCAACGAACGATACGATCAAGCTACTCACTTGAGAGCCCCCCTTGATAGTACAACAATCTATCCTACACAGAAAACCTATCAAGGGCAAACCTATACCTTGCACCTCGTCCTCTTGAGCTAGATGATGATGATCTTGGCTTCCTCAAGATGGACCACCTTTCTTGATTGCGTTGGCTTGATGAAGACTAGTTGATTGCTCCCCCATACTCACTATAGGTGAGCCACTCTTTAGCATATCTTCACAAGTCCATTGCCACCACAATGGACGGCAAGCTTCAAGCATGATATCTTCGTGCTGATCCACTTGAACTTGCACATCGCAATCTTGATGACGATCACAACTTGACGTCATACTTCATGGGTTGTATGAGATCTTCTCTTTGACGTAAGCCCATGGAAACACACCTAACCCCCACATAGAACTCTCACGAAGACCAGGGGTTAGTACACAAACACGTAATGGACAATGCTTACCATACCATGGGATCACTTGATCCCTCTTGGTACATCTTGTACGCTTTGTGTGTTGATCATCTTGATTTACTCTTTGTTTGAGATCTTGATCAACCTTGTGTCTCTATGACCATTCTTTGGATAATACCTTGAATACCACCTTGGTCATCATATAAACTCCTTGAACCCAACAGATGGACTTCAAGAAGTGCCTATGGAGAAATCCTATAAATGTAACTTAAGGCAACCATTAGTCCATAGAAATTGTCATCAATTACCAAAACCACATATGGAGATATATGCTCTAACACGTGAGCTCATCACAGTTTGCAGATAGGTTTTCTTTACATCTTTAGCCAAGTCAAAACTTGGAGACAAGGATACATTTATCACCGTTAGATTTTTAGTAGTATTTGCGATTGCAATTTGCAGCAGACAGAGTAACTGTGTGGTTAAGATTTTTTTTGAAGGCACTGACTAATAGGTTATCTCCTATCAGCAATAGATTGATTTCCCCAAATCAAACTGCATTTATTAAAGGCGGGTATATTCTGGAGAGTGTGGTTCTAGCTCATGAAGTGATTCATGAGGTTAAAAAATCTAACACCCCAGGGCTTGTGCTTAAACTGGACTATGAGAAAGCTTATGATCGAGTTAGTTGGGATTTTCTGTTTGAAATGCTGGAATCAAGGGGTTTTTGCCCTAGGTGGAATTCTTGGATCAAATGTGTGCTGTTTCAAAGCACCTTTAGTGTTAGAATCAATGATACCAGAGGTCCCTATTTTGTAGGTGGAAAAGGTCTTAAACAAGGGGATCCTATATCCCCTCTCCTTTTCAATTTAGTTGCGGACGTCTTCTCTAAGATGCTAAATAAAGCCTCTAATCACGGTTTAATTTCTGAGCTACTGGCTAATGGCATTCCAGGTGGGATAATTAGCCTTCAGTATGCGGATGATACTCTCCTCTTTTTAGAGGACTCTTATGAAAAAGCAAAGAATTTCAAATGGATTCTGTCCTGTTTTGAAAATCTTTCGGGTATGAAAATCAATTTTCATAAGAGTGACCTCATCACTATTAATGTTGATGAAAACATGGC
Organism: Hordeum vulgare subsp. vulgare; assembly: GCF_904849725.1. NCBI lineage: Eukaryota > Viridiplantae > Streptophyta > Magnoliopsida > Poales > Poaceae > Hordeum > Hordeum vulgare. Next base: position 514,206,317 of record NC_058520.1, read on the forward strand.
TAATTTTTTTGCGCAGATTTTCTGCTGTAACCTAGGATCATTTGGGAGTGCAGCTGCATTATGACAAATTAAGGAGGGAAGATCTACAACCATTAATTGATAGAATTATTAAGGGCATTTATGGTTGGTTGGGTAGATATCTGACATATAGAGGCAAAATTATCCTACTTTGTGCTTGTATTGTGAGCATCCCAGCCTACCTTATGGAATGATGAAGTTTTCCAAGTGGGCTGTTAATGCTATCAACTCCCAGATGACTCACTTTTTGTGGGGGAATATAGGCGATCAGCACAAATTCCACTTAGCTAACTGGGGTTTGGTATCCAGAAAAAAGGAATTTGGTGGTTTGGGGATACCCAATGTGAGGGAATATAACATGGCTCTGTTGGCTTATTGCGGGAAGAGATTCTTTCTTAATAGTTCCAGTGACTGGAAGAAAGTAATAGCTTATAAGTATAATGTTTCTAACCCGAATATATTCTGGGCCAGACAACAAATATGCTCTCCTTTTTGGAAAAGTGTTTCCTGGGCATTGCAAGCTGCGAGGAACTTTTACCATTGGAAGATTGGTAATGGTGCTAATGTTAGATTCTGGCATGACACATGGGCTGGGGAATGTTCCCTTAAGGTAAAATTTTGGGAGTTGTTTGATATCTGTAATCAACAGGAATGTACTGTGTCCCAGGTCTGGGATGGTACTTCTCTTAGATTATCTTTTAGAAGATGTGTTGATAGTAGAATCATGAATGATTGGGAAAACCTTATTGACCACATTAGAAATTACCCTCTATCTGATTCTCCCGATACACCTGTGTGGCTCCTTGAAGCTAATGGTAGTTATTCTGTAAAATCTTTCTATAAGTGTATCAATTTTGATGGTGTAGTTTCTCCTCTTGGAGAAACATTATGGAAAACACTATGTCCTCGAAAAATACATGTGTTTCTATGGCTTTGTCTGTACAATAAGGTCCTAACTAGAGACAATGTGGCTAAGAGAAAGACTCTAGATGATAATACATGCTTATTTTGCAATGAAGTTGAGTCTGTTCAACATATGTTCTTTGATTGTGTGAACTCTAACCTCATTTGGTCTGTCATTTTTAAGTTTTTTAAAATACATAGAGTTACTTGCATTACTGATGTCTCTTCCTTTTGGAAATTAAACAAAAAGAAATCTGTTCTTAATATGGTGATTGCTGCCTCCTTGTGGAGTACATGGAAATTGAGAAGTGGGTTTTGTTTCGAGGGACGTACATGGAGAGGTCTGAGCTGCAATCTTGCCAAGTTAAGAGGGGTGCTGCAACGATGGGAGGTTCTTTGCGGGGAGCTGTTGAGGATAGCCTGGCTCTGATTTGATCATTTGGTTCTGTAATATCCTTAGACTAAGGCTGCTTTTTGTATCTTATCTGGAGATCTTTAGAGCTGAGCCAGTTATGTAATGGGTAGTTCAGATGCCTCTTTTCGGGACAGTTCCTTTTGGTTCTACCTTCATTGAGGACTTTTTCATTTCCCTTAGTTTGTTATTGAGTCTGGAGGTTGTATGGATGGTAGTTTCTGCTTCATTTGAATAAAATGGGGCAGGGGGGCAACCCCATTCATTCAATTTTTTTTGCAGCAGACAGGCAGAGCACGACATGTAACGAAGTACAGTAACAGATTAGCTGCAATGGCCATACTGCATACGGATTTGGATCAACACTAGGTTGGTACTGGCAGATATTCATACAAACACCCGCTGGTAACTGCTACGATCCATTCATCAAATGTGCATTATCCAGTCCACACACACACACACAAAAGCATAATCTCAAACTAGAATGATGACAGAAGTGCATATAAATCCCTGAATTCAGTGACTGATCAATACCAAGCATCTTTTTGGAAAGTAAAAAAGGGGTGGAGTAAACCTGTTTTTATTTTCTTCGAAACCAACAGAGAAAAGCCCATCGAATATCAGACGCAAAGCCTGGCATAAGTGAGGGGAAATGTATCTCTGAAATTTTGGACCAACATAATACACCAAAACTGAGTTCACTCAACTCCACGGATCAGTGGCTCGTAAGATGCTTTGACCTCATCATCATCCCACTCCAACCCATCCCACCAGTCCCTCGCGCATTTTATCTCCTTCAGTTCCGCGGCAGCGAGTTTGAGCTTCTTGAGGCTTAGACAATCGACGATCTTGAGGCTCTTCAATGACGGGAACCGCAGCATGCATGCGCTGCCGCTCAGCGCCCCGAGCCTTGGTAGGCCATGGAGATACAGTTCCTTAAGTTTAGGGAAGGGCGTGATCACTTTGCAAGTCCCTGCAGCTTGTTCGTCTTCGTCTGCCGCCGCTTCTTGATCTCGGTGGCCGAGTGTGATCAGCTCCTCCAGTCCTTGGCAGTACCAGATGAACAATGACGACAGATTCTCGACGCACCCACCTCTGTATATGATCTTTACCTTGAGAAGGCTCTGCAGGATGATACCCTGCAGGTTATAATGGACGGGATCTTCACACACAATAACCTCACCCATCCTCATAAAATCATAGGGCTGTAAAATGCCGCAATCAGTTTCTTCGCTACCGTCAATGATCACCTCCGCTAGATTGCTGCAGCTTGCGATCCACACTCTCTTCAGGTTTGTCATGTTCTTCCAGAGGTGGCTTGAAGAGAACTCTATCTTTGTCAGGCTAGCACATGCTTTGATCAGCAGATTCCTTGTTGAACCGGCGAGGCGATATGACCGTGCCAATCTCTCTAGTGCCTCGACCGACTGTATTGTGATGTCGATTGCCTTGAGCCTGCGTAGGCTCTCCAGCTCCTGAAAATCAACACCATTTCCGTTCTCACCGACTTTCCAGTCTCCATAACTGAGGTCCATGTACAGAACTTGCAGCATTTTGAGGCTATCTATGAGACCACCTGGGATCATTTCAAGTGGCATATGTGAGAGGAGCAGGAACCGCAGAGTGACCAGTGATCCTAGCTCCCTTGGCAGTGATTTGATGTTTGTGTGGTACAAATCAAGGTACTGCAACTCAACCAATGCACTGATTCCTGAGGGTAATTCACTGATATACGTGTGCGAGAGATCTAATACCCTGAGAGATGGCATGAACTGGAAGAAGCCGTCACATATCTTCTGCAACCATGGGTTGCCTTGTAGGATCAAGGTCTTCAAGAGAGGGCAATTAGGTCTCTCATACAGCTCAAGGATGTTGTTCTTCATGAAACAAATCCGCTCGGCCTCGCTCCATTTCTCTGCACCTGGTGCTTCCTTCAGCCCAGCTCCAGCACGGACAAGCCATTTGGTCTCTTTTGTGCCGAATTCTGATGCTATCCACAGAGCCATCGCGCGGACCATGGGATGCATAGTGATGTGTTCCTCGTCTTTACCTCTTTCCAGCAAAGATGCAATCTTGAGATCACCCAGAAGGTCATGCCCTTTGTTATATATCTCATCCATCTCAGTGTACAGATCATCTATGAAACCTTCGCCGATGCAGTAGCCTATGATCCAATCCTTGGAAATGAAGAAGTCCTGTGGAAACAGCGAGCAATACAGCAGGCAGAGCCTTAGCTTGTCACTGGGCAAGTTGTCATAGCTGTTCTTGAGAGGCATAAGAACGTCCATCTCCATGCCAAGAAGCTGCCACGGGGCAATATTTAGAACAGTGATGGCGTGCTTCCATTCTTTTGCAGTGTGCTTGCTGGCCATCGCCCGTCCGACGGTGATGAGCGCGAGGGGCAGCCCACCACATTTCATGGCTAGTCCAAGCGCCGGGTGCTGGATCTCTGGGCCGGCACGCACGAGGTGTTCGCCGACCTTCTCACAGAAGAGGTCCCAGGCGGGTTGCGGTTCCAGGCACTCCATCTTGAGCTTGCGTCGGACATCCATTCGGTCGCACACGTCCTCGATCCTCGTCGCCACGATGATCTTGCTCTTGGAGTTGTGCTTGGGAACTGGAATGCCGAGCATCCGGAAGTTGAGTGGCTCCCAGAGGTCGTCCAACAGCAACACAAAGTTCATCTTGGTGAGCACCCTGTAGAGCACCCCAGCGCGCTCCTTGGGCGTCCTGTTCTCCCAGCTCAAACCGAGCCGGTCGCCGATGATCTTCTGGATGTCGTCGAGGCTGAACTCCTTGCCAACTTCGATGTAGATGACAACGTTGATGTCCTGCAAGCCGATGAGGAACTCGTTGTTGAACTTGTTGAGCAGCGCGGTCTTGCCGATCCCGGCCATGCCATAGATGCCGACGACGCCGACGTCGCCGCCCCGGACGCAGGCGTGGAGCTCCTGGAGCAGCGCGTCCATGCCAACGACCGGCGCGCTGGGCATCTCCTCGAAGCGGACCTGCACGAGCTCGTCGGCGACCTTGTGGAAGTCGGCCTTGTCCTTGAGGCCGGCGGCCTCGGAGAACGTCTCGTCCGCCTGCTGGCTGAGGCGGTAGGTGGCCCTGAGGCCGGGCGCCTGGTCGGGCGGGAGCTGCAGGCGCGCCTGGTACTCGGCGTGGATCCGGGCGGCGGCGTCCTCGAGCCTGGAGACGCACTCGAGCCACCACTTGACCTGGCTGGTGGCCTCCAGCCCCTGGCGCTCCGCGGTGTCCACCATGCGCTTGACGTCGTCGCGCTTGCTCTTGAGCTCGTCCATCTCGTGGCCCAGCGCGTCGATGTAGTCGCCGCAGGACATGACGTAGCCGAACGTCCGCGCGAAGTAGTCCTTGAGCGGCCGGAACGCCGTGTCCACGATGGACGCCACGAACTCCATCGCCGCCGCGAGCCGAATGCCTCGGTCTCCGCCGAGCGATGCCTGGATTTGATCTGCCAAGAACCTGATCTGGGCAATCTGTGCGGCGAAGGAAGAGGGGCCGAGCGGAATTGGGGGCTAATTACTGAAGGCACGCGCGGCGCGGAGGAACCCGACAAGCTGCAATTGGTGAGGCTACGGGAAATGGACAAATTGGTGGTTGGGTTCCGGAGCTCAGGGTGTAGGATTATCCTTAGCGAAGAAGGAACACGCGGGGTGGAGGAGGAAACCGAGAAATGCACGCCCGCGATGGGGAAGAAGATGGTCGGGGGCGGAGACTTGGACTGCGCAGGGTTGGAGTCCCCGGCTCACTGCGACTGCGGGGAAGGTGGCGACTGGCGTGGCGAGTGTGGTCTGTGATGGTGCTGGCCGCCCTGACTGCGCCGGGACCACAATGGTGTTGGGCGTGCTGTTTGATGTGGTCGCTGTCGAGCGTCCCCGTACAGTTTGATGTGCAAGCAAGACAAAATGCGTGCATAGTGAAGCGCAGACTTTTCAACGCTGATCTCCGATGTCTTCGAGGCGGTCAATGATCGAACCACGGTTTTGTGCCTTTTTAACTATAGTAACCTCTCCGTTGTAACGAAAGAGAAAATAACACATGCTTTAAACGCAATATATTTTCACATGACATCACATTTGTGTTGTTGACGATGGCTTTAGTGTTCACACAACGAAAACGCGTTTGAATGTACAGTCACTCGGAATAAGATGAAAAATATGTTGTTTCTCCCCACGAGGTTTTTTAAAGGTGAGCATATATGGTTAACGATGTTTTCTTTTCTCTCAATTTGGTTATAATTTAATGGATGTTTATTGCAATTTGTATCGTCGCCGGAAAGAGAGAAAAAAAAGACCGTACACTACAGATTAAATTTGCATCAAAAATAATATTTAAGAAGTATTCAACAGCTAAAAATAACATCCTATTTAGATTCTACATATTTTTTTAATCAAATTTCATATATAACATGTTAAAATTGGAGTTACGGTTTAAAAGATATGAATAATTTTGTTTTAGATAAAATTTGGATTGATTAACTGAAAAGTTAGGTTTTTTTTGTTAAAATACGGAGTGCCGGTTGATTACCTCAAACATCAGGGGGTTTTCTGAACAATGCAAAAAACAATTCGTTTTCTGACTTAAATTCAGACTGCGGGTTGATTTTAGGAAACGTCGGGGGCTTTTTTGTAAAAGTGGCACGACGAAACGTTTTCCTCCCTTAAGAAAGGACTGCGGGTTGATTAACTAAAAGCTGAGGGACTTTTTCGCAAAAATGCCACGACGGACGACCAGAAACCGTATTTGCTTTATTATTAGGGAGAGAATTATTTAGGCCAACTTCATGGCGCGATCCCTTCCGGACATCCGTTTTGTCCGGATTCTGTAAGTTTAAGGCAGGTGAAGGGGTCGAGTCTGGGTCATTCTTGGGTGCAGTGACCGTGCGTCCAACGCGCGGACGCATCCTTGGCCGCATCGTGTCCGCCTCATTTTTAAACACAAGCAGTCGAATAGCCACGACCCATAGATCATGCAAGCGACCCTAGATCACGCTGGAGCACAACCAGCCTACGCGTCCTCGTCGGCAACACGGCGAGCGGCCGGCAACACAACCGGCCTCCAAAAGAATAGGTTTTTCGCCGGCAACACAGCCAGCGGCCGGCAACACAGCCAGCCTAAAAAAGAATAGGTTTTTCTCGGCAACACAGCCAGCGGCTCGCCATGCCAGCCTCCTAGTTTAGGCCATCGGCGTCGAACATCTCTTTCTGCCGGGCCTCGAACCAGCTCCTTGTCTTCTCGCTCATCTTGGTCAAGTCCACGCTCATGATTGCCAACACCACCTCCTTTGCTTTGGTTGCGGCATTGGCGGACTCGATGTCGAGCGGCCTCTGCCTGGCCGCGGCATTGACGACCTCGATGTCGAGCTGCCTCTGCGTGGCCGCCTCCTCGATGACGAGCTGCCTCTGCCTGGCCGCCTCCTCCATGCCGATCCTCCTCTTCTTGGACGCCTCCTCCATCTCAAGCTTATTTGTTTGTAGCTCCATGTATTGCTTCATTTGCTCCTCTTTGCCTTGTCGCGTCTTCTCGACCCTCACTTCCTTTTGAGACATCATGCCATGCAAAGTCTCACGCAAAGCATATGATGCCGCATCACGCTTGTCATTCACCTTGGAGTTGGTCTTGCCCCTCGGCCTCTTCAACGCCTCACCATCTCCACCTCCGGCCAAGGCGGCCGCCTTCTTGCCTCTCTTCCTTTGAAGCTCACGGTATTAATCTTTGAACTTAGGACAATTGTTGATGATTTGCCAACAATGCCTGAGAGTGAATGGCTTGTCGTTGTGCCGGGCCATGAATGCTTCCAACGGTTGAAATGCCTACATGATCAACAACAATTGAACATGCAAACACAATTAATCATACAGGAGGCCGAGGCACGACCATATCAATGGAAAGAGAAGAGGCCATACCATGTCCCCGATCCCAAGACCACTCACGGGACATGCGTCAACGCTCTCAAGTGTGGCGCAATATTTGTTGCATTCCTGTTGGATGAACAACCACCTCTTTTGGATCGAGTTGATGTTACGATCGCTCGTAAATTGGTAGGGCAGAAACAACTTTCTTTCATGGAATGTTTTGTGAACTCTTGTCCAAAAAACAATTCCCTTTTTTTGCGTACCGACTCTAGGATCTTGGCCAATCTCCTTCCAACTATCGCAAATCAACTTGTCCTCATCTTGTGTGTATGATCCCGTACGAATGCTCTTCTTCCTTATTTGAGCTTCCGCTCTTTGGGTGAGCTCGTCGATGAACAATGGCTCGCCCGCAATATCGACGTCGTCCTCTTCTTCTTCATCATCTTCACAATATATGTCATCTTCTTCATGCCACGAGTCACCATGGTAGGCCTCAAAGTCTTCATCGGCCATGTACTCGTCGCAACCATCTTGGCTCTGGATCTCCTCCGGATCGAAGGTCCCGCCCTGCCCACCCGTCTGAAAGGCCTGGCCACGGCCCTCGAAGATAACATTCTCCATGAACTGGCAGTAGAAAGGGTCCTCCACCGTTGGCGTCGGTGTTGGCATTTCGCCGAACAGTACGCGGGGCGACGGCATGGTGGCCGTAGACGGCGGCCATGCTTGCTTTCTTTGCATCTCGACGGACGGGCGGCCGCTGCTGCAGGTTCTCGGCGTGATGTTGAGATCGATGACGGACGAGGGGCGCGGCATGGACGGCGCGGTCACACTGACTTCCGGTGGCCCCGACAAACAGGTCTGGGCTTGGCACCTTGGCGGAGGAAAACCGGGCGACAATGGCGTGGTCGACGACGTCGGGGAGGGGCACTGCGGAGGCCGGACGACCGACGAGCATGTGCTCGCCGACCCGACGGGCGCAACCGCGAAGCTTGTCGGACGGCACAACCCCATCATGAGGAGGGCATGTGCTTTGCTGATGTTGTCCTCCTTATCTTAAGCATCGGCCTTCTGCCGTGCGGCCTCCACCGCAGCGAGCTCGATGACGTACGCGGTTGCGGTGTCCTTCCTCTTCGCCTCCGCCAGCCGGTTCCGCCTCTTGGCCGATTCCACGTCCAGCTTTGCGAGCTCCTCCGGCGTGAGTTCCGACCACGACTTCTTTGTGCCCTAGGACACCTTCTTCTTATTCGCCTTGGTGGTCGGGACGACGGTCGGGTCGCCGGAATTCGGTGGGGGATCGTCCATGGCGGAAGGGTGGCGGGCGGGGCATGGAAGGGTTTTGGGGGGAAATGAAATGGAATGGGGCGTGGGGGCGGGAAGGCTGTGCTGCTTTGTGCCGCCGACGTGCGGGCCTGGGAGGACAGGCGCGCGCGTCCCGCTCGTCCGCACGATGTCCACACGCTGTCCGTTTCACCTCAAAACTGGACCAAGTTTGGGCCGAAAATGGATCGAATGCACACAGAAAACGTACAAATGTCCGTTTGCGCCCACGCGCTGGGCTGCCTGGCGTGTTCGTTTTGCCCCAAACGGCCGCGGACGGACAGGATAGGGTCGCGCACTAGAGTTGGCCAGTTGGCCTTAGATATGGAAGGAATAGTTTGTTTTTCAGAAAACGTCGTGGAACAAACGCATACTACTTCCTGTCTACTTGAATACTTATAGTTGGAGAGAACCAGGTACATAAGGAGTATGAAATAACTCAAATGCTGAAAAGTGCAGCCGTATTTTTTGGTGGGTGGTGATGCATGTGTCTATTTAATACGACACATGATGAGAGTATATGCGGACCATGAGCATGTGCATGTGCATACTCAACACCTAATGCATTTGATGACGTTACCTACTTATTTCATTTTATTTTTTTCAAAAATCTAAAACTTTTGAACCGAGTGTAAAAACGAAGAACCGTTTTCGTTATTGGGTTTCTAGTGACGAACTCTATAAACTAGATCTCTTATGAACATATTTTGATGATGTTTCTAAAGCAACTTTGATGCTAGATGAGTCAACTTCAGTACTAAATAGAAACAACTTTGATGCTAGACGAATTGTATCGCGTGTCTTAGTGAATTCTCCTATTAGCTTCCTAATTACTATCTCTATTCACTCTTATAAGGCGTTGTAGACATTCAGACAATATGCAAAATAGCTCAATTTCAACCTAAATGCTTAATCGTGCAGCTCCACGATTTGGTTGCGCTGAGCACACGTGCTATCCGACAAGGTCCACATTCAGCACATGCAACCCCAACCGTTCCTCCCAATGCACACTCCTCTATATCCCCTTTGTGTTGCCTCCGTTGCCGGTCGATTACGGCAACTCCGGTGCCCCCCACGTTGTTGCTCACCGACACGAATCCCTCTCGGCCTCCCCTACTAATTCCCCTCCTCCTCTGGTCATCCCCGTCGCCACGACGAGCACCTCCGCCTTTGCGGCTACCACCACGAGTCCCTGGCTATAGCCGCCGAGCTTAGGCTTCGCTGGTCACCCCGCACGCGCTAGAGCTGGCCACAACCTCTCCGGCCCCGTACAGGCGCCCTTCGCCTTCGCGCAGCGTCGGAACGTGTTGGACTTGATCCCGTCGGCGAAGAGCACCCGTTCGTCGTCAACTTGCGCTGGCATGGATGCTCGATGCCAATGACATCGCATCTGCCTCTCATCGCTGGGAACACGCTGGGTTGGCAGACGACAACACGCGCCTTGTGGGGTGGCTCGACCGTGCCCTCGCGCCTCATTCGGCAAGGGCGGCGGCGATGCCTTGGGCGCCATGCTATCCGCCGGCATCTTCAATTTTGTTGTGCACTATGCTGGATGGGATCTGTGATTGGCACAAAGTTCAACCTTGATGGATAATATCAGATTAGACACTAGCTGGGATTGACCCTTGATTGACACAAAGTTTCGGCCCAAGTTTCAAACACTTGATTAGCACAAAGTTGGGATTTCAGATTGCCCTGATGCCCTTGGTTGGCACAAAGTTTGACCTTTGATGCTTGAAGGTGTTGGCACTTGTGTGAGTCGGGAGCCTGAACTAGAGAAGCCTACTTACTGAACAATTTTCAAAACAGTATTCGGGGTTGATAGAACAACTTAGGCTTCATTTGGATGCTAGAAGAGATGTTCTTATTGTTGGAAATATGCCCTAGAGGCAATAATAAATTGGTTATTATCATATTTCCTTGTTCATGATAATTGTTTAGTATCCGTGCTATAATTGTATTGATTGGAAACTCAAATACATGTGTGGATACATAGACAACAAAGTGACCCTAGTAAGCCTCTACTAGGCTAGCTCGTTGATAAAAGATGGTTAAGGTTTCCTAGACATAGGCATGAGTTGTCATTTGATAACGGGACCACATCATTAGGAGAATGATGTGATGGACAAGACCCAACCGTAAGCATAGCATTTGATCATATGACTAAGTTTATTGCTATTGCTTTCCGCATGTCAATGTATCTGTTCCTATGACCATGAGATCATGCAACTCCCTCACATCGGAGGAATGCCTTCTGTGTATCAACTGTCACAACATAACTCGGTGATTATAAAGATGCTCTATGATTCGTCTCCAACGTATTTATAATTTTTGATGGTTCCATGCTATTATCTTGTCAACTTTGGATGTTTTGTATGCATGATCATGCTATTTTATATCTTTTTTTTGGACTAACCTATTAACTCAGTGCCAAGTGCCAGTTCCTGTTTTTTCCGTGTTTTTGACCCTTTTCAGAGAAGAATATTAAACGGAGTCCAAACGGAATAAAACCTTCGGAAAGATTTTTTCTGTAAAAGAAGATACGCACGGAACTTGGGAACCAAGGCAAAGGACTCCGGGGGAGGCCACAAGTCCCCTAGCCGCGGCCTGGGGGCGCCTAGCAGGCTTGTGGGCCCCCCGTGGCTACTTTGCCCTACTTCTTCCGCCTATAAATCCCCGAAAAGTCCCAAACTGCCAGAGAGAGCCACGAAAATACTTTTCCGCCGCCGCAAGTTTCTGTCTCCGCAAGATCCCATCTGGGGACCATTCTGGTGCCCTGCCGGAGGGGGATTCGGATACGGAGGGCTTCTCCATCGACACCATTGCCTCTCCGATGATGCGTGAGTAGTTCACCACAGACCTTCGGGTCCATAGCTAGTAGCTAGATGGCTTCTTCTCTCTCTTGGATCTTCAATACAAAGTTCTCCATGATCTTCATGGAGATCTATCCGATGTAATCTTCTTTTGCGGTGTGTTTGTCAAGATCCGATGAATTGTGGATTTATGATCAGATTATCTATTAATATTATTTGAGTTTCTTCTGATCTCTTATATGCATGATTTCGTATCGTTGTAATTCTCTTCGAGTTGTGGGTTTCGTTTGGCCAACTTGATCTATAATTCTTGCAATGGGAGAAGTGCTTGGTTTTGGGTTCATACCATGCGGTGTCCTCACCCAGTGAGAGAAGGGGTAGCGAGGCGTTGCCATCAAGGGTAAAAACATGGGGGTTTATATCTATTGCATGAATTTATCCCTCTACATCATGTCACCTTGCTTAAGGCGTTACTCTGTTTGTTATGAAATCAATACACTAGATGCATGCTGGATAACGGTCGATGTGTGGAGTAATAGTAGTAGATGCAGACGGTATCGGTCTACTTGTCTCGGACGTGATGCCTATATGTATGATCATTGCCTTAGATATCGTCATGACTTTGCACAGTTCTATCAATTGCTCGACAGTAATTTGTTCACCCACCGTAATATTTGCTATCATGAGAGAAGCCTTTAGTGAACACTATGGCCCCCGGGTCTACTTCACATCATATTTTTAGCTCTACACTTTTACTTTGTTGCACTTTCCACCTTCAGATCTCACCTTGCATTTAATCGTGAAGGGATTGACAACCCCTTTATAGCGTTGGGTGCAAGTTTGTTTGTTTTTGCGCACGTACATTGGTGACTTGTGTTGGTACTCCTACTGGATTGATATCTTGGTTCTCAAACTGAGGGAAATACTTACTGCTGCTCTGTTTGCATCACCCTTTCCTCTTCAAGGGAAAAACCAACGCAAGCTCAAGAGGTAGCAAGAAGAATTTCTGGCACCGTTGTGAGGGAGGAGGTGTTGGGGAACGTCGCATGGGAAACAAAAATTTTCCTACGCGCACGAAGGCCTATCATGGTGATGTCCATCTACGAGAGGGGATGTCTGATCTACGTACCCTTGTAGACCGTACAGCAGAAGCGTTAGTGAACGCGGTTTATGTAGTGGAACGTCCTCACGTCCCTCGATCCGCCCCGCGAACCGTCCCGCGATCAGTCCCACGATCTAGTGCCGAACGGACGGCACCTCCGCGTTCAGCACACGTACAGCTCGACGATGATCTCGGCCTTCTTGATCCAGCAAGAGAGACGGAGAGGTAGAAGAGTTCTCCGGCAGCGTGACGGTGCTCCGGAGGTTGGTGGTGAACTTATCTCAGCAGGGCTCCGCCCGAGCTCCGCAGAAACGCGATCTAGAGGAAAAACCGTGGAGGTATGTGGTCGGGCTGCCATGGAAAAGTCGTCTCAAATCAGCCCTAAAACCTCCGTATATATAGGGAGAAGAGGGGGAGCCTTGCCTTGGGGTCCAAGGACCCCTAAGGGCTTCGGCCGAGCCAAGGGGGGCAACCCTCCCCTTCCAAACCGAGTCCAACTAGGTTTGGAAGGAGGAGTCCTTCCCCCTTTTCCCACCTCCTCTTTTTTTTCTCTTTGATTTTCTTCCTATGGCGCATAGGGCCTTCTTGGGAAGTCCCACCAGCCCACTAAGGGCTGGTGCACCACCCCCAAGGCCTATGGGCTTCCCCGGGGTTGGTTGCCCCCCCGGTGAACTCCCGGAACCCATTGGTCATTCCCGGTACATTCCCGGTAACTCCGAAAACCTTCCGGTAATCAAATGAGGTCATCCTATATATCAATCTTCGTTTCCAGACCATTCCGGAAACCCTCGTGACGTCTGTGATCTCATCCAGGACTCCAAACAACATTCGGTAACCAACCATATAACTCAAATACGCATAAAACAACGTCGAACCTTAAGTGTGCAGACCCTGCGGGTTCGAGAACTATGTAGACATGACCCGAGAGACTCCTCGGTCAATATCCAATAGCGGGACCTGGATGCCCATATTGGATCCTACATATTCTACGAAGATCTTATCGTTTGAACCTCAGTGCCAAGGATTCATATAATCCCGTATGTCATTCCCTTTGTCCTTCGGTATGTTACTTGCCCGAGATTCGATCGTCAGTATCCGCATACCTATTTCAATCTCGTTTACCGGCAAGTCTCTTTACTCGTTCCATAATACAAGATCCCGCAAATTACACTAAGTCACATTGCTTGCAAGGCTTGTGTGTGATGTTGTATTACCGAGTGGGCCCCGAGATACCTCCCCGTCACACGGAGTGACAAATCTCAGTCTCGATCCATACTAACTCAACGAACACCTTTGGAGATACTTGTAGAGCATCTTTATAGTCACCCAGTTACGTTGCGACGTTTGATACACACAAAGTATTCCTCCGGTGTCAGTGAGTTATATGATCTCATGGTCATAGGAACAAATACTTGACACGCAGAAAACAGTAGCAACAAAATGACACGATCGACATGCTACGTCTATTAGTTTGGGTCTAGTCCATCACGTGATTCTCCTAATGACGTGATCCAGTTATCAAGCAACAACACCTTGTTCATAATCAGAAGACACTGACTATCTTTGATCAACTGGCTAGCCAACTAGAGGCTTGCTAGGGACAGTGTTTTGTCTATGTATCCACACATGTATATTAGTCTTCATTCAATACAATTATAGCATGGATAATAAACGATTATCTTGATACAGGAATTATAATAATAACTATATTTATTATTGCCTCTAGGGCATAATTCCAACAGTCTCCCACTTGCACTAGAGTCAATAATCTAGCCCTCACATCATCATGCGAATTACATTGTAATAAATCTAACACCCATACAGTTCTGGTGTTGATCATGCTTTGCCCGTGGAAGAGGTTTAGTCAGCGGGTCTGCTACATTCAGATCCGTGTGCACTTTGCATATATTCACGTCCTTCCCTTCGACGTAGTCGCGGATGAGGTTGAAGCGTCGTTTGATGTGTCTGGACTTCTTGTGAAACCGTGGTTCCTTTGCTAAGGCAATGGCACCCGTGTTGTCATAGAACAAGGTTATTGGATTCAGTGCACTTGGGACCACTCCAAGATCCGTCATGAACTGCTTCATCCAGACACCCTCCTTAGCCGCCTCCGAGGCAGCCATGTACTCCGCTTCACATGTAGAATCTGCTACGACGCTCTGCTTGGAACTGCACCAGCTTACCGCACCCCCATTAAGAATAAATACATATCCGGTCTGCGACTTAGAGTCGTCCGGATCTGTGTCAAAGCTTGCATCGACGTAACCCTTTACGGCGAGCTCTTCGTCACCTCCATACACGAGAAACATCTCCTTAGTCCTTTTCAGGTACTTCAGGATATTCTTGACCGCCGTCCAGTGATCCACTCCTGGATTACTCTGGAACCTGCCTACCATACTTATGGCCAGGCTAACGTCCGGTCTAGTGCACAACATTGCATACATGATAGAACCTATGGCTGAAGCATAGGGAACGGTGCTCATATGCTCTCTATCCTCATCAGTTGCTGGGCACTGAGTCTTACTCAATCTCGTACCTTGTAAAACTAGTAAGAACCCTTTCTTGGACTGTTCCATTTTGAACCTCTTCAAAACTTTATCAAGGTATGTGCTTTGTGAAAGTCCTATCAGGCGTTTCGATCTATCCCTGTAGATCTTAATGCCTAGAATGTAAGCAGCTTCTCCTAGGTCCTTCATAGAGAAACTTTTATTCAAGTAATTCTTTATGCTCTCAAAAACTCTACCTTGTTTCCAATCAGCAATATGTCATCCACATATAATATTAGAAACGCCACAGAGCTCCCACTCACTTTCTTGTAAATACAAGATTCTCCAACCACTTGTATAAACCCAAATGCTTTGATCACCTCATCAAAGTGTTTGTTCCAACTCCGAGATGCTTGCACCAGTCCATAAATGGATCGCTGGAGCTTGCACACCTTGTTAGCATTCTTAGGATCGACAAAACCTTCGGGTTGCATCATATACAACTCTTCCTTAAGGAAACCGTTAAGGAACGCCGTTTTGACATCCATCTGCCAGATTTCATAATCGAAAAATGCAGCTATTGCTAACATGATTCTAACAGACTTAAGCATCGCTACGGGTGAGAATGTCTCATCGTAGTCAACTCCTTGAACTTGTGAAAAACCCTTTGCCACAAGTCGAGCTTTATAAACGACACATTGCCGTCAGCGTCCGTCTTCCTCTTAAAGATCCATTTGTTCTGAATAGCCTTGCAGCCCTCAGGTAGTACTTCCAAAGTCCACACTTTGTTCTCATACATGGATCCTATCTCGGACTTCATGGATTTTAGCCATTTGTTGGAATCTGGGCCCACCATTGCTTCTTCATAATTTGCAGGTTCATTGTTGTCTAACAACATGATTGACAAGACGGGATTACCGTACCACTCTGGAGCAGCACGTGGTCTCGTCGACCTGCGTGGTTCGACAGAAACTTGAACCGGAGTTTCATGATCATCATCATTAACTTCCTCCTCAACCGGCGTCGCAACGACAGAGGTTTCCCCTTGCCCTGCGCCACCATCCAGAGGGATGAGAGGTTCGACAACCTCATCAAGTTCTATCTTCCTCCCACTCAATTCTCTCGAGAGAAATTCTTTCTCGAGAAAAGCTCCGTTTTTAGCAACAAACACTTTGCCCTCGGATTTGAGATAGAAGGTGTACCCAACTGTCTCTTTTGGGTAACCTATGAAGATGCACTTTTCCGCTTTGGGTTCCAGCTTTTCAGGCTGAAGCTTTTTGACATAAGCATCACATCCCCAAACTTCAAGAAACGTCAACTTTGGCCTTTTGCCATACCACAGTTCGTATGGTGTCGTCTCAACGGATTTTGATGGTGCCCTATTTAAAGTGAATGCAGCTGTTTCTAATGCATAACCCCAAAACGATAACGGCAAATCGGTAAGAGACATCATAGATCGCACCATCTCTAATAAAGTATGATTACGACGTTCGTACACACCATTACGCTGTGGTGTTCCAGGCGGTGTCAACTGTGAAACAATTCCACATTGTCTTAAGTGAGCACCAAACTCGAAACTCAGATATTCACCCCCACGATCAGACCGTAGGAACTTGATCTTCTTGTTACGATGATTTCAACTTCACTCTGAAATTGCTTGAACTTTTCAAATGTTTCAGACTTGTGCTTCATTAAGTAGACATAACCATATCTACTCAAATCCTCAGTGAAGGTGAGAAAATAACGATATCCGCCGCATGCCTCTACGCTCATCGGACCACACACATCGGTATGTATGATTTCCAACAAGTCACTTGCACGCTCCATTGTTCCGGAGAACGGAGTTTTAGTCATCTTGCCCATGAGGCATGGTTCGCATGTGTCAAGTGAATCAAAGTCAAGTGACTCCAAAAGTCCATCGGCATGGAGTTTCTTCATGCGTTTTACACCAATATGACCCAAGCGGCAGTGCCACAAAAATATGGCGCTATCATTGTTAACTCTAACTATTTTGGTCTCAATGTTATGTATGTGTGTATCACTATCAAGATTCAATATGAACAATCCTCTCACATTGGGTGCATGACCGTAAAAGATGTTACTCATAGAAATAGAACAACCATTATTCTCTGACTTAAAAGAGTAACCGTCTCGCAATAAACAAGATCCAGATATAATGTTCATGCTCAACGCAGGCACTAAATAACAATGATTCAAGTTCATAACTAATCCTGATGGTAACTGAAGTGAAACTGTGCCGACGGCGATTGCATCAACCTTGGAACCATTTCCTACGCGCATCGTCACTTCATCTTTCGCCAGCCTTCGTCTATTCCGCAGTTCCTGTTTCGAGTTGCAAATATGAGCAACAGAACCGGTATCGAATACCCAGGCACTACTACGAGAGCCGGTTAAGTACACATCAATAACATGTATATCGAATATATCTGATTTTTCTCTGGCCGCCTTCTTATCAGCCAGATACTTGGGGTAATTGCGCTTCTAGTGACCCATATCCTTGCAATAGTAACACTCTGTTTCAGGCTTAGGTCCAGCTTTGGGTTTCTTCGTCGGATTGGCAACAAGCTTGCCGCTCTTCTTCGAATTACCCTTCTTGCCTTTGCCGTTTCTCTTGAAACTAGTGGTCTTATTCACCATCAACACTTGATGCTCTTTACGGAGTTCAGACTCTGCGACTTTCAGCATCGCAAACAACTCGCCGGGAGACTTGTTCATCCCTTGCATGTTGTAGTTCAACACAAAGCCTTTATAGCTTGGCGGAAGTGATTGAAGGATTCTGTGAGTGATAGCTTCTTGCGGGATTTCAATCCCCAGCTCAGCTAGACGGTTTGAGTACCCAGACATTTTGAGCACATGTTCACTGACAGACGAGTTCTCCTCCATCTTGCAAGCATAGAATTTATCGGAGGTCTCATACCTCTCGATCCGGGCGTTCTTCTGAAAGATAAACTTCAACTCCTGGAACATCTCAAATGCTCCATGGCGCTCAAAGCGACGTTGAAGTCCCGGCTCTAAGCCATACAAGACTGCACATTGAACTACTGAGTAGTCCTCCTTACGTGCTAACCAAGCGTTCTTAACATCCTGATCAGCCGTAGCGGGTGGTTCATCTCCTAGCGCAGCATTAAGGACATAATCCTTCTTCCCAGCTTGTAAGATTAGCTTAAGATTACGAGCCCAGTCTACAAAGTTGCTTCCATCATCTTTCAACTTAGCTTTCTCTAGGAATGTATTAAGATTCAGGGTGACTGTCGCGTGAGCCATGATCTACAACACAAATATATTCAAAGTGGACTTAGACTATGTTCAAGATAATTAGAGTTTAACTTAATCAAATTACTCGCTAAACTCCCACTCAAAAAGTACATCTCTCTAGTCATTTGAGTGGTTCATGATCCACTTACACTAGCTCAAGTCCGATCATCACGTGAGTTGAGCATAATTTCAGTGGTAAGCATCCCTATGCTAATCATATCATCTATATGATTCATGATCGACCTTTCGGTCTCATGTGTGCCAAGGCCATGTCTGCACATGCTAGGCTCGTCAGGCTTAACCCGAGTGTTCCGCGTGCGCAACTGTTTTGCACCCGTTGTATGTGAACGTTGAGTCTATCACACCCGATCATCACGTGGTGTCTCGAAACGACGAACTGTAGCAACAGTGCACAGTCGGGGAGAACACAATTTCGTCTTGAAATTTTAGTGAGAGATCACCTCATAATGCTACCGTCGTTCTAAGCAAAATAAGGTGGATAAAAGGATTAACATCACATGCAATTCATAAGTGACATGATATGGCCATCATCACGTGCTCCTTGATCTCCATCACCAAAGCACCCGCACGATCTTCTTGTCACCGGCGCCACACCATGATCTCCATCAACGTGTCTCCATCGGGGTTGTCGTGCTACTCATGCTATTACTACTAAAGCTACATCCTAGAAAAATAGTAAACGCATCTGCAAGCACAAACATTAGTATAAAGACAACCCTATGGCTCCTGCCGGTTGCCGTACCATCGACGTGCAAGTCGATATTATCTATTACAACATGATCATCTCATACATCCAATATATCACATCACATTGTTGGCCATATCACATCACAAGCATACCCTGCAAAAACAAGTTAGACGTCCTCTAATTTTGTTGTTGCATGTTTTACGTGGTGACCATGGGTATCTAGTAGGATCGCATCTTACTTACGCAAACACCACAACGGAGATATATGAGTTGCTATTTAACCTCATCCAAGGACCTCTTCGGTCAAATCCGATTCAACTAAAGTTGGAGAAACTGACACCCGCCAGTCATCTTTGAGCAACGGAGTTACTCGTAGCGATGAAACCAGTCTCTCGTAAGCGTACGAGTAATGTCGGTCCGAGCCGCTTCGATCCAACAATACCGCGGAATCAAGAAAATACTAAGGAAGGCAGCAAAACGCACATCACCGCCCACAAAAACTTTTGTGTTCTACTCGAGAAGACATCTACGCATGAACCTAGCTCATGATGCCACTGTTGGGGAACGTCGCATGGGAAACAAATTTTTTCCTACGCGCACGAAGACCTATCATGGTGATGTCCATCTACGAGAGGGGATGTGTGATCTACGTACCCTTGTAGACCGTACAGCAGAAGCGTTAGTGAACGCGGTTGATGTAGTGGAACGTCCTCACGTCCCTCGATCCGCCCCGCGAACCGTCCCGCGATCAGTCCCACGATCTAGTGCCGAACGGACGGCACCTCCGCGTTCAGCACACGTACAACTCGACGATGATCTCGGCCTTCTTGATCCAGCAAGAGAGACGGAGAGGTAGAAGAGTTCTCCAGCAGCGTGATGGCGCTCCGAAGGTTGGTCGTGAAGTTATCTCAGCAGGGCTCCGCCCGAGCTCCGCAGAAACGCGATCTAGAGGAAAAACCGTGGAGGTATGTGGTCGGGCTGCCGTGGAAAAGTCGTCTCAAATCAGCCCTAAAACCTCCGTATATATAGGGGGAAGAGGGGGAGCCTTGCCTTGGGGTCCAAGGACCCCTAAGGGCTTCAGCCGAGCCAAGGGGGGCAACCCTCCGCTTCCAAACCGAGTCCAAGTAGGTTTGGAAGGAGGAGTCCTTCCCCCTTTTCCCACCTCCTTTTTTTTTATTTTCTCTTTGATTTTCTTCCTATGGCGCATAGGGCCTTCTTGGGCTGTCCCACAAGCCCACTAAGGGCTGGTGCGCCACCCCCAAGGCCTATGGGCTTCCCCGGGGTGGGTTGCCCCCCGGTGAACTCCCGGAACCCATTGGTCATTCCCGGTACATTCCCGGTAACTCCGAAAACCTTACGGTAATCAAATGAGGTCATCCTATATATCAATCTTCGTTTCCGGACCATTCCGGAAACCCTCGTGACGTCCGTGATCTCATCCGGGACTCCGAACAACATTCGGTAACCAACCATATAACTCAAATACGCATAAAACAACGTCGAACCTTAAGTGTGCAGACCCTGCGGGTTCGAGAACTATGTAGACATGACCCGAGAGACTCCTCGGTCAATATCCAATAGCGGGACCTGGATGCCCATATTGGATCCTACATATTCTACGAAGATCTTATCGTTTGAACCTCAGTGCCAAGGATTCATATAATCCCGTATGTCATTCCCTTTGTCCTTCGGTATGTTACTTGCCCGAGATTCGATCGTCAGTATCTGCATACCTATTTCAATCTCGTTTACCGGCAAGTCTCTTTACTCGTTCCGTAATACAAGATCCTGCAACTTACACTAAGTCACATTGCTCGCAAGGCTTGTGTGTGATGTTGTATTACTGAGTGGGCCCCGAGATACCTCCCCGTCACACGGAGTGACAAATCCCAGTCTCGATCCATACTAACTCAACGAACACCTTTGGAGATACCTGTAGAGCATCTTGATAGTCACCCAGTTACGTTGCGACGTTTGATACACACAAAGTATTCCTCCGGTGCCAGTGAGTTATATGATCTCATGGTCATAGGAACAAATACTTGACACGCAGAAAACAGTAGCAACAAAATGACACGATCAACATGCTACGTCTATTAGTTTGGGTCTAGTCCATCACGTGATTCTCCTAATGACGTGATCCAGTTATCAAGCAACAACACCTTGTTCATAATCAGAAGACACTGACTATCTTTGATCAACTGGCTAGCCAACTAGAGGCTTGCTAGGGACAGTGTTTTGTCTATGTATCCACACATGTATATAAGTCTTCATTCAATACAATTATAGCATGGATAATAAACGATTATCTTGATACATGAATTATAATAATAACTATATTTATTATTGCCTCTAGGGCATGATTCCAACAGGAGGATCAAGTCAAGAATAGTCTCCCGCCAACTTGCCAATTTCTGGCGCCGTTGGCGGGGAGTATCAAGTCAAGAATAGTCTCCCTTCAACGTGTCAATTTTTGGCACTGGGGACTTTTCTGAGTGAAGCTTATCCAAGTAACTATCGCACACTCATCTCTTGCATTTACTTTTTTTTGCCTTCTACCTCTCGTTTTCCTCTCCCCCACTTCTGAAAAACAAAAAATTACAAAAATATTTGCCTTTTTCGTTCGCCCTTTTCTTACGCTTGCTTTCTGTTTGCTTGTGTGCTTGTGTGCTTGCTAAGTCACCATGACTGTAAACACCAAGTTGTGTGACTTCTCGAATACTAATAATACTGATTTTATTAGTACTCCGATTGCTCCCGCCACTAGTGCGGAATCATATGAAATCAATGCTGCTTTGCCGAATCTTGTTATGAAAGAGCAATTTTCTGGCCTTCCCAGTGAAGATGCCGCATTCCATCTTAATACCTTCATTGAGTTATGCGATATGCAAAAGAAGAAAGATGTGGATAATGACGTGATTAAATTGAAGCTATTTCCGTTCTCATTACGAGATCGAGCAAAAACTTGGTTTTCATCTTTGCCCAAAAATAGTATTGATTCTTGGAACAAGTGTAAAGATGCTTATATATCCAAGTTTTTTTCACTGGCTAAGATTATCTCTCTCCGTAATGATATCATGAATTTTAAGCAACTATATCATGAACATGTTGCACAATCTTGGGATAGAATGAAATTGATGATTAGAAATTGTCCCGCTCATGGCTTGAGTCTTTGGATGATTATACAAATCTTCTATGCTGGTTTGAATTTTGCTTCTAGAAATATCTTGGACTCCGCCTCTGGTGGAACTTTCATGGAAATCACATTAGGAGAAGCCACAAAATTCCTAGACAATATCATGACAAACTATTTTCAATGGCACACTGAAAGGTCACCTACTACTAAAAAAGTGCATGCTATAGAAGAAATTAACTCGTTGAGTGCTAAGATGGATGAGTTAATGAAATTGTTTGCTAGTAAAGGCGCTCCTCTAGATCCAAATGATATGCCTTTGTATTCCTTGATCGAGAGTAGCAATGAAAGATTGGATGCTAACTTTGTTGGTAGGAATAATTTTGGCAACACCAATGCTTATAGAGGTAACTTTATTCCTAGGCCTTTTCCTAGTAATCCCTCTAATTACTTTGGCAATTCCTACAACAATGTTCATGGAAATTATAATAAATTACCCTCTGATCTTGAGAGTACTATTAAAGAGTTTATCAACTCGCAAAAGATTTTCAATGCGTCCATAGAAGAAAAACTTCTCGAAATTGATGACTTGGCTAGGACCGTTGATAGAATGTCTCTTGATATTGATTCTTTGAAATTGAGATGTGCTCCTCCCAAGACTAATATAGATGAAACTTTGAAAGCTATGCGTGTTTCCATGAATGAGAGTAAAGAAAGAACCACCCAAATTCGTGCTAGACATGAATGGCTTAAAAAGGCGTGTTCTCGTGATGAGAATCACGAAGATCTTAAAGTGCTTGGTATGACTCCCATTGAATCCTTGTTTTCTAATGTCAATCCTAATGATGATGGGGCTGGATATGAATCCACTTTGGTTGAAAAATGCCCCAATGATTTGGAGTCTATTTGTCTTGATGCTAAAAGCATTGAAAGTGGAGTAGAGGATATCAAAACTTTGAGTAGTGATGAAATTACTACTTTGGATTTCAAGGAATCCAATAATTATAGTTGCTCTTTGGTTGAATGTATTTCCTTGATGCAATCCATGCTAAACTCTCCACACGCTTATAGCCAAAATAAAGCCTTTACCGATCATATCGTTGGTGCTATGATGAAATTTCTTGAAGAGAAACTTGAGTTGGAAGTTTCTATTCCTAGAAAACTTCATGATGAGTGCTACTGCGACAACAGACCTTCCCTGGTAACGGCGCCAGGAATCCTGCTGCTACGGCTACGCCTATAGGGACTTCCTTGGCAAATATGCAAAGGATTTCCCCACGGCCTTGGAGCCTTGCGTTGGTGTTCCCTTGAAGAGGAAAGGGTGATGTAGCACAACGGCGGTAAGTATTTCCCTCAGTTTTGAGAACCAAGGTATCAATCCAGTAGGAGGAGAGTTCAAGTACCTGCACAAACACAAAGAGCTTGCACCCAACGTTATGAAGGGGATGTAAATCCCTTATAGATTGTTTGAAAAGTGTGAACTGAAAGCAAAGAGTAAACAAAGCAAAGTAAACGTGAAAGTGGAAACGATAGTTGTGAATAGACCCGGGGGACGTAGTGTTCACTAGTGGCTTCTCTCATGAAAGCAAGTAGACGGTTGGTGAACGAATTACTGTCGAGCAATTGATAGAACTGCGCAAAGTCGTGACGTTATCTAAGGCAATGATTATATCTATAGGCATCACGTCCAAAACAAGTAGACCGATACTTTCTGCATCTACTACTATTACTCCACACGTCGACCGCTATCCAGCATGCATCTAGTGTATTAAGTCCAAAAGAACAGAGTAACGCCTTAAGCAAGATGACATGATGTAGATGGACAATCTCATATCTACGATAAAATCCCATCTTGTTACCCTTGATGGCAACAACACGATGCGTGCCTTGTTTCCCCTTCTGTCACTGGGAAAGGTCAACACACGGTATGAACCCAAAACCAAGCACTTCTCCCATTGCAAGAATCATAGATCTAGTTGGCCAAACCAAACCCAAGACTCGGAGAGACTTACAAGGATATCAAATCATGCATATAAGAAATCAACAAAGATTCAAATATAATTCATAGATAATCTGATCACAAATCCACAATTCATCGGATCTCGACAAACACACCGCCAAAGAGGATTACATCGGATAGATCTCCATGAAGATCATGGAGAACTTTGTATTGAAGATCCAAGAGAGAGAAGAAGCCATCTAGCTACTAACTACGGACCCGTAGGTCTGAAGTAGACTACTCACGAGTCATTGGAGAGGCGATGATGTTGATGTAGAAGCCCTCCAACTCCATAGTCCCCTCCGGCAGGGCACCGGGAAGGGTCTCCAGATGAGATCTCGCGGAAACGAAAGCTTGCCGCAGCGGAAAAGTGTTTTCGTGGATGCCCTCACTTTTTTTGGATTTTTAGGGAATTTATAGGCCAAAGAGCTAGGGTAGGGGAGCGCCAGGGAGGCCACAAGCCTGGTTGCCGCGCCCCCTAGCCGCGGCAACAGGGCTTGTGGGCTCCCTATGGCCCCCCTGCCCCGGCCCTCAAGTCTCCCAATCTTCTTCCGTTCTGGCAAAATTTATTTCGGGGATTTTATTCCATTTGGACTCCGTTCCAAAATCAGATATGGAAAGAGTCAAAAACACAGAAAAAACAGGAACTGGCACTTGGCACTGGATTAATATGTTAGTCCCAAAAAAGGTATAAAAGGTAAACAAAACATCCAAAGTTGACAAGATAACATCGTGAAACCATCAAAAATGATAGATACGTTTGAGACATATCAAGCATCCCAAAGCTTAACTCCTGCTCATCCTCGAGTAGGGAAGTGATAAAGAATGAATTTTTGATGCTTTCATGATACCTAGCATAGACGTCCTTTGTAACTCCTCTTATGTGACGTGAATGTTCAGATCCATTAGATTCAAAACAATAGTTTGCTATTGACGTGGAGACAATAATAATTCAAGAAAACTAGCAAGGTAATCCCGAACTTTCAAAATAACAAGGCCAAAAGAAAGTTATCCCTACAAAATCATATAGTCTGGCTATTCTCTATCATCATTGCACAACGAATTTAAATCATGCACAACCCCGGTATTGGCCAAGTAATTGTTTTCACACCTTTACTTTCTCAAACTTTTTCAACTCTCACGCAATACATGAGCGTGAGACATGGTTTTAGCACTATAAGTGGTGTGGAGTGTGGTGGAGGTTGCAAGAAAAACAAGGAGCAGATGGTCACATTGACTAGGCATATCAATGAGCTATGGAGATGCTCATCAATAGATATCAGCGTGAATGAGTAGGGATTGCCATACAAATGATGCACTAGAGCTAAGAGTATGTGAAAGCTCTTAAATAAAACTAGTGGGTGTGCATCCAACTTGCTTGCTCACGAAGACCTAAGGCAATTTTGAGGAAGCCTATCATTGGAATATAAAAGCCAAGTTATATAATGAAAATTTCCCACTAGCTATATGGTGGTGACAAAACGAGAGAATCTCAATCATGAAGATCATGGTGCTTAATATGCACAAGTGTGGAAAGGTGGTGGCATTGTCCCTTCTCTCTTTTTCTCTCATTTTTTTGGTGGGCTCTTTGGCCTCTTTTTTTTCTTTTTTTAAAATTTTGGTGGGCATCTTTGGCCTCTTTTATTTCCTCACATGGGACAATGCTCCATCAATGATGATCATCACACTTACAACTCAAAACTTAGAGCAATGATGACTCTATATGGAATGCCTTCGGTAGTGTACCGTGACAATGATCTAGCATGGCATAGACATCAATGGAAACATCATGCTAGCTATCTTATGATCATGCAATGGCAATGTAGAAGTGGTGGCACATGTCACGGTGGTAGTTGCATGGCAATATATATCGGAATAGCTTTGAAAAAGCCATAGTAGGTAGGTATGGTGGCTGTTTTGAGGGAGGCTAATGGTGGGTTTTGTGCACCGACGAAAGTTGCACGACACTAAAGAAGATAGTGATGGTGGAAGGTGAAAGTGCATCTAAACCATTGAATCAACATTAGTCATGAAGAACTCATATACTTCTTGCAAAACTTTTAGTAGTAATCGAAACAAAGCATTCAACGCATACTCCTAGGGGAAGGGTTGGTAGGTATAAACCATCACGCGATCCCGACCGCCACACAAAGGATGACAATCAATAGACTAATCATGCTTAGACTTCATCACATAGCGGTTCACCATACGTGCATGCTACGGGAATCACTAACTTAAACACAACTATTTCTAGATCCACAACACCATACTAACATAACTTCAATATTACCACAACCACAACTCAAAACTAATTGAGATGAATCAAACTTCTCTAACTATTCAATGCACATGAAGGTGGAAGTTTTCATATCCCTTCGGATAACTACCCCTTTTGAGACTACTATCAAAGCATAGATCAACTACCAAGCCACGCACCGCTGTGCTCTAAAATATATAAGTGAAGCACACAGAGCAAAATCAACTAGCTCAAAAGATATAAGTGAAGCACATGTGAGCTCAACTGTCTAACCAAAGGATATAAGTGAAGCTCGACAAAATCACGGTGAGTGCATGTCTCTCTATCTAGGTGTGCAGCAAGGATGATTGTGACACAACAAAAATAAAATACTCCTACGATACAAGACGCTCCAAGAAAAACACATAACAAGTGGTGAATAAAAATATAGCCCCAAGTAACGTTACCGATGGATTGAAGACGAAAGAGGGGATGCCTTCCCGGGGCATCCCCAAGCTTAGGCTTTTACGACATCCTTGAATCAACTTGGGGTGCCTTGGGAATCCCCAAGCTTGAGCTCTTGCCACTCTTTATCTATTTGTCCATAAGAACTTCACCCAAAACTTGAAAACTTCACAACACGAAACTTAAACAGAAACTCGTGATAACATTAGTATAAGAAAGCAAACCACCACTTCCTTAGATACTGTAGAAAACTTAAATTCTACTTATGTTGATGTTGGGTTACTTTATTTTCAATCTTCCATGGCTAATACCCTCCGATACTATCCATAGTTTCATCAAAATAAGCAACCAACTCAACAAAAACAGAATTTGTTAACAGCAGACCAGTCTGTAGCAATCTGTATACTTCGTATACTTCTGGTACTTAAACAATTCTGAAAAATTACGACAGTCTCAAGAATTTGCGTAGCAATCAGCAGAAAAAAGAATCAACTCAAAATCTCTTACATAAAAAAAATGAAAATTCGTTTCGTGAGCAGAAAGTTTCTGTCTTTTCCAGCATGACCAAATGATCATCCCCAAGACTAATCATAACGGTTTTGCTTGGCACAAACGCAAAAAGAAACACAAAAAACACAATCATAACAGAATTATGAAAGTGTGGAAAACACAAAACAGAAAGAAAAAGGATAGATTCGTTGGGTTGCCTCCCAACAAGCGCTATTGTTTAACGCCCTTAGCTAGGCATAAGGTGATGGAATCACGTATAGTCATCCTTGGTGCTCAAACCATAAGTAGCGTGATCATTTATCATCTTAAGATCTTCATCTTTATTGGATGACTCACCACTAGCTTTAGGAAAAAAACCGGACTTGATGGTCTTTTTGAGAGTGAGATTTGGAGTATTTTGCACAATGGGAAAAGCGGAACCCAAGTTGGTTATGACATCTTCTAGTTTGCCATTTCTAGAGGAATCATTAACTATAGGTTCCTTCTCCCTTAAATTTTTCAAGACCATTCCCACTTTGGATCCTTACTAAGTAATTTGATTGTGGATCTTTCTGTCCAAACCCTCAATAAGTTCAATTGTGGCAATTTTGTTTTCAATAGCGTCAAGCCTTTGCATCACGTGTTCCAAGGTCAAGGTGGTTCCATTAACCATGAGAGGGGGTGAGCCTACCAAATTCATGATAGCTCCATAGGAGTCAACAGTATGGCTCCCCAAAAAATTTCCGCCTACGATGGTATCAAGGATATACCTATTCCAAGGAGAAATTCCAACATAAAAACTGTGAAGAAGAACGGTAGTGGATTGCTTACGAGTGGATCTACTTTGAGCATTGCAAATCCTATACCAAGCGTCCTTTAAATTTTCTTCCTCATTCTGCCTGAAATTGAGAACTTCGTTCTCAGGGGTATCGTTTGGAGTGGTGGGTGTAGCCATTCATGGACTATACCACACACAAACGAACATGAAGTAAGCGGGCAAAAGAGAACGACAAAAAGGCAAAAGAAAACGGTAAAGGAGAAAGGCAAAAAGGCAAAAGGAAACGACAAAGGAGAAAGGCAAATGAAAACATCAAATGTGAAGTGAGGGAGAGGAAAACGAGAGGCAACTGGCAAAAAAGGTAAATGCAAGAGATGAGTTTGTGACACCTACTTGGATAGATCTCCTCCCTGGCAACGGCGCCAGAAATCCTTCTGCTACTGCGACAACAGACCTTCCCTGGTAATGGCGCCAGGAATCCTGCTGCTACGGCTACGCCTATAGGGACTTCCTTGGCAAATATGCAAAGGATTTCCCCGCGGCCTTGGAGCCTTGCGTTGGTGTTCCCTTGAAGAGGAAAGGGTGATGTAGCACAGCGGCGGTAAGTATGTCCCTTAGTTTTGAGAACCAAGGTATCAATCCAGTAGGAGGAGAGTTCAAGTACCTGCACAAACACAAAGAGCTTGCACCCAACACTATGAAGGGGTTGTCAATCCCTTATAGATTGTTTTCAAAGTGAGAACTGAAAGCAAAGAGTAAACAAAGCAAAGTAAATGTGAAAGTGGAAACGATAGTTGTGAATAGACCTGGGGGCCGTAGTGTTCACTAGTGGCTTCTCTCATGAAAGCAAGTAGACGGTGGGTGAACGAATTACTGTCGAGCAATTGATAGAACCGCGCAAAGTCGTGACGTTATCTAAGGCAATGATTATATGTATAGGCATCACGTCCAAAACAAGTAGACCGATACTTTCTGCAGCTACTACTATTACTCCACACGTCGGCAGCTATCCAACATGCATCTAGTGTATTAAGTCCAAAAGAACAGAGTAACGCCTTAAGCAAGATGACATGATGTAGATGGACAATCTCATATCTACGATAAAAGCCCATCTTGTTACCCTTGGTGGCAACAACATGATGCGTGCCTTGCTGCCCCTTGTGTCACTGCGAAAGGTCACCACACGGTATGAACCCAAAACCAAGCACTTCTCCCATTGCAAGAATCATAGATCTAGTTGGCCAAACAAAACCCAAGACTCGGAGAGACTTACAAGGATATCAAATCGTGCATACAAGAAATAAGCAAAGACTCAAATATAATTCATAGATAATCTGATCACAAATCCACAATTCATCGGATCTCGACAAACACACCGCCAAAGAGGATTACATCGGATAGATCTCCATGAAGATCATGGAGAACTTTGTATTGAAGATTCAAGAGAGAGATGAAGCCATCTAGCTACTAACTACAGACCCGTAGGTCTGAAGTAGACTACTCACGAGTCATTGGAGAGGCGATGATGTTGATGTAGAAGCCCTCCAACTCCAAAGTCCCCTCCGGCAGGGCACCGGGAAGGGTCTCCAGATGAGATATCGCGGAAACAGAAGATTGCGGCGGCCGAAAAGTGTTTTCGTGGATTTCCTCATTTTTTCTGGATTTTTAGGGAATTTATAGGCCAAAGAGCTAGGGCAGGGGAGCGCCAGGGAGGCCACAAGCCTGGTTGTCGTGGCCCCCTGGCCGCGACAACAGGGCTTGTGGGCTCCCTGTGGGCCCCCTGCCTTGGCCCTCAAGTCTCCTGATCTTCTTCCGTTCTGGAAAAAAATATTTTGGGGATTTTATTCCGTTTGGACTCCGTTCCAAAATCAGATCTGAAAAGAGTCAAAAACACAGAAAAAACAGGAACTGGCACTTGGCACTGGATTAATAAGTTAGTCCCAAAAAAGATATAAAAGGTAAACAAAACATCCAAAGTTGACAAGATAACAGCGTGAAACCATCAAAAATTATAGTTACGTTTGAGACGTATCAATGAGTGGGAACCTACTATCAAAATCAAGATTAAAAACTATGAATGCAATGCTTTGTGTGATTTGGGTGCTAGTGTTTCCGCCATTCCAAAGTCTTTATGTCATGTTCTAGGCCTCAACGAGATTGATGAATGCTCTCTTAATTTGCATCTTGCGGATTCTACTGTTAAGAAACCTATGGGAAGGATCAATGATGTTCTTATTATTGCAAATAGGAACTATGTACCCATAGATTTAATTGTGCTTGATATTGATTGGAATCCGACATGCCCCATTATTCTTGGTAGACCTTTCCTTAGGACTATTGGTGCTATCATCGATATGAAGGAAGGGAATATTAGATTTCAATTTCCATTAAAGAAGGGCATGGAACACTTTCCTAGAAAGAAAATAAGATTGCCTTATGAATCCATGATGAGGGCTACTTATGGTTTGAGCACCAAAGACGACGATTCTTGATTCTATCGCCTTATGCCTAGCTAAGGGCGTTAAACAATAGCGCTTGTTGGGAGGCAACCCAATGAATTTATCTTTGATTTTTCCTTTCTGTTTTGTTGTGTCTACACCATCATAATTCTGTTATGATTGTGTTTTTTGTGTTTCTTTTTGTGTTTGAGCCAAGTAAGACCTTTATGACTAGTTTTGGTGATGGTTGTTTGATCGTGCTGAAAAAGACAGAAACTTTGCGCTCACGAAATTATTTTTCATTCGTATCTAGAAAGATCTTTTGAGTTGATTCTTTTTTCTGCTGGTTTATATGCCAATTTCCCTAATTTTCGAAATGTTTCAGAATTTTTGAGAAAACAGAAGTATACGAAGTATACAGATTGCTACAGACTAGTTTGTTTTTGACATATTCTGTTTTTGTTGTGTTGATTGCTTATTTTGATGAAACTATGGATAGTATCGGGGGGTACTAGCCATGGAAAAGTGAGAATACAGTAATATAACACCAATCTAAATAGAAATCAAGTTTGCTATAGTACCTAAAGAGTGGTGGTTTGTTTTCTTATGCTAATGATATCACGAGTTTCTGTTTAAGTTTTGTGTTGTGAAGTTTTCAAGTTTTGGGTGATGTTCTCGTGGAGAATGGGTTAAAGAATGGAAAGAGCTTAAGCTTGGGGATGCCCAAGGCATCCCAATCCAAATTCAAGGACACCAAAAAGCCTCAGCTTGGGGATGCCCCGGGAAGGCATCCCCTCTTTCGTCTTCAATCCATCGGTAACATTACTTGGAGCTATATTTTTATTCACCACATGATATGTGTTTTGCTTGGAGCGTCGTGTATTATATGAGTCTTTTCTTTTGTTGTGTCACAATCATCCTTGCTGCACACCCTTTTGAGAGAGACATGCACTCATCGTGAATTTGCTAGAATACTCATTGAGCTTCACTTATATCTTTTGATTTAGATAACTATGCTCTAGTGCTTCACTTAGATCTTTTTAGAGCACGGTGGTGTCATATTTTGGAGAAATAAGAGCTCTCGATCTTCACTTATATCTTTTTGAGAGTGCTCTCTCTGAGCAACTTGGTAGTTGGCGTGTGCCATGAAAGAGTCCTAAAGATGATAGACATCCAAAGAGGATATAATAAAAACTTCCATATTCTTGTGCATTGATTAGTAAAGAGAAGTTTGATTCCTCTCAATTAGTTTTGAGATATGGATCTGGTAATATTAGAGTTATGTTAGTAGGGTGTTGTGAATCTAGAAATACTTGTGTTGAACTCAGTGATTCTCGTAGCATGCACGTATGGTGAACCGCTATGTTAGGAAGTCGGAGCATAATTGATTTATTGATTGTCATCCTTTGTGTTGCGGTCGGGATCACGCGATGGTTAACACCTACCAACCCTTCCCCTAGGAGTATGCGTTTAGCACTTTGTTTCGATTACTAATAAAAATTTGGCAATAAGTGTATGAGTTCTTCATGACTAATGTGAGTCCATGGTATAGATGCTCTTTTACTTTCCACCATTGCTAGCCTCTCTAGTGCCGCGCAACTTTCGCCAGTGCACAAAGCCACCATATACCTTCCTCAAAACAGCCACCATACCTACCTACTATGGCATTTTCATAGCCATTCCGAGATATATTGCCATGCAACTCCCATAGTTCCATCTCATGACTTGTGCCGTGACTTTCATATTGCCATTGCATGATCGTAAGATAGCTAGCGAGATGTTTCAATGTCATACACTAAGCTAGATCGTTGCACATCCCGGTACACTGCCGGAGGCGTTTCCTATAGAGTCATCATTGCTCTACGTATTGAGTTGTGAGTAAATAAAAGTGTGATGATCATCATTATTAGAGCATTGTCACATGTGAGGAAAAATAAATAAGAAGAGGCCAAAGATGCCCACCAAAAAAAATGAAAAGAGGCCAAAGAGCCCAAACAAAAAAAGAGAGAAAAAGAGAGAAGGGACAATGCTACTATCTTTTTCCACACTTGTGCTTCAAAATAGCACCATGTTCTTCATGATAGAGAGTCTCTTGTTTTGACACTTCCATATACTTGTGGGAATTTTCATTATATAACTTGGATTGTATATTACAATGATGGGCTTCCTCAAAATTGCCCTAGGTCTTCGTGAGCAAACAAGTTGGGTGCACACCCACTAGTTTTCCTTTCGAGCTTTCAAACACTTATAGCTCTAGTGCATCCATTGCATGGTAATCCCTACTCATTCACATTGATATCTATTGATGGACATCTCCATAGCCCGTTGATATGCCGAGTCAATGTGACCATCTCCTCATTTTTGCCTCACAACCTCCACCACACTCTATTCCACCTATAGTGCTATATCCATGGCTCACGCTCATGTATTGCGTGAGAGTTGAAAAAGTTTGAGAAAGTAAGAGTGGGAAAACAATTACTTGGCAATACCGGGGTTGTGCATGATTTAAAATTCGTTGTGTGGGGATGATGGAGCATAGCCAGACTATATGATTTTGTAGAGATAAATTTCTTTGGCCTTGTTATTTCAAAAGTTCATGATCACTTTGCTAGCATGCTTGAAGTACTATTGTTTTCACGTCAATAGCAAACTGTTGTTTTGAATCTTACGGGTCTGAACATTCATGTCACAAGAAAGAAGTTACAAAGGACAAATACGTTAGGTAGCATTCGACATCAAAAATTCAGCCTTTATCACTTCCCTACTCGAGGATGAGCAGGAGTTAAGCTTGGGGATGCTTGATACGTCTCCAACGTATCTATAATTTTTGATGGTTACATACTATTATCTTGTCAACTTTGGATGTTTTGTATGCATGATCGTGCTATTTTATATCTTTTTTGGGACTAACCTATTAACTCAGTGCCAAGTGCCAATTCCTGTTTTTTCCGTGTTTTTGACCCTTTTCAGAGAAGAATATTAAACGGAGTCCAAACGGAATAAAACCTTCGGAAAGATTTTCTCCGTAACAGAAGATACGCAGGGAACTTGGGAACCAAGGCAAAGGACTCCGGGGGAGGCCACAAGCCCCCTAGCCGCGGCCTGGGGGGACGCGCCTAGCAGGCTTGTGGGCCTCCCGTGGCTCCGTTGCCCTACTTCTTCCGCCTATAAATACCCAAAAAATCCCAAACTGTCAGAGAGAGCCACGAAAATACTTTTCCGCCGCTGCAAGCTTCTGTCCCCGCAAGATCCCATCTTGGGACCGTTCTGGTGCCCTGCCGGAGGGGGGATTCGGACACAGAGGGCTTCTCCATCAACACCATTGCCTCTCCGATGATGCGTGAGTAGTTCACCACAGACCTTCGGGTCCATAGCTAGTAGCTAGATGGCTTCTTCTCTCTCTTGGATCTTCAATACAAAGTTCTCCATGATCTTCATGGAGATCTATCCGATGTAATCTTCTTTTGCGGTGTGTTTGTCGAGATCCGATGAATTGTGGATTTATGATCAGATTATCTATGAATATTATTTGAGTTCCTTCTAATCTCTTATATGCATGATTTTGTATCCTTGTAATTCTTTTCGAGTTGTGGGTTTTGTTTGGCCAACTTGATCTATAATTCTTGCAATGGGAGAAGTGCTTGGTTTTGGGTTCATACCGTGCGGTGTCCTCACCCAGTGACAGAAGGGGTAGGGAGGCACACATCATGTTGTTGCCATCAAGGGTAAAAAGATGGGGTTTATATCTATTGCATGAATTTATACCTCTATATAATGTCATCTTGCTTAAGGCGTTACTTTGTTTGTTATGAACTCAATACACTAGATGCATGCTGGATAGCAGTCGATGTGTGGAGTAATAGTAGTAGATGCAGACATTATCGGTCTACTTGTCTCGGACGTGATGCCTATATGTATGATCATTGTCTTAGATATCGTCATGACTTTGCGCGGTTCTATCAATTGCTCGACAGTAATTCGTTCACCCACCGTAATATTTGCTATCATGAGAGAAGCCTCTAGTGAACACTATGGCCCGCGGGTCTACTTCACATCATATTTTTAGCTCTACACTTTTACTTTGTTGCACTTTCCACCTTCAGATCTCACCTTGCATTTAATCGTGAAGGGATTGACAACCCCTTTATAGCGTTGGGTGCAAGTTTGTTTGTTTTTGCGCAGGTACATTGGTGACTTGTCTTGGTACTCCTATTGGATTGATACATTGGTTATCAAACTAAGGGAAATACTTACTGCTACTATGCTGCATCACCCTTTCCTCTTCAAGGGAAAACCAACGCAAGCTCAAGAGGTAGCACTCTACATGTATCTCCGAGGGTGTCTGTTGGGTTGGCATGGATTGAGACTGGGATTTGTCACTCCGTATGACGGAGACATATCTCTGGGCCCACTCGACAATACAACATCACAAGAAGCTTGAAAGCAGTGAGACTAAGTATTTAGTCACGAGATCTTGTATTATGGAACGAGTAAAGATACTTGCAAGTAATGGGGTTGAACTAGGTATGGAGATACCGACGATCGAGTCTCGGGCAAGTAACATACCGCTGGACAAAGGGAACTACATACGGGATTGACTAAAGCCTTGACATCTTGGTTCGACCAATAATGATCTTCGTGGAATATGTGGGAACCAA
This sequence comes from Hordeum vulgare subsp. vulgare, assembly GCF_904849725.1. Classification (NCBI taxonomy): domain Eukaryota; kingdom Viridiplantae; phylum Streptophyta; class Magnoliopsida; order Poales; family Poaceae; genus Hordeum; species Hordeum vulgare. The sequence continues at coordinate 514,241,428 of NC_058520.1, forward strand.
TATGGGCATCCTGGTCCCTCTATTGGTTATTGACCGAAGAGGTGTCTCGGTCATGTCCACATCATTCTCGAACCCGTAGGGTCCGCACGCTTAACACTCAGTTAACGCTAGAATAGTATTGTGATATGTATGTTGGTGACCGAATGTTGTTTGGAGTCATGGATGGGATCCCAGATACCACGAGGAGTTTCGTAATGGTTAAGAGGTAAAGATTTATATATGGGAAGTCCTATTTTTCCTACCGGAAAAGTTTCGGGCATTACCAATAGTGTACCAGGGTGCCGAAAGGGTTCCGGGGGTCCACCGGGGGGCCCACCTGCCCCGTGGGCCCACATGGGCTGTAGGGGTGGTGCCCTAGCCACCCTAGGCCACGGGCACCAGCCCCTAGAGGCTAAATTGTCTTGGGGGCAAGAGTCCCAAAGGGACAAGGCACCCGAGAGGTGCCTTGGAGGAGGGGGGACTCCTCCCTTCCTTGTGGAGGGAGGACTCCACCCTAGCTACCGGCCCTCCTTGGAGGAGGGGCTAAGGGCTACGACCTAAACTTGTCCATTTCCTCCTATATATAGTAGAGGAGATGGGAGGGCTGGAAACAACAATTGCCACACCCTCCGGCCTCCCCTCTCTCCCATTCTTCCTCGTTCGCAGTTCCGGAGGCTCTTGGCGAAGCCCTCCTGGGATTGCTCCACCACCATCTCCACCACACCGTCATGATGGTTGAGATCGCATCTACTTCTCCTTCCTCTCTTTCTGGATCAAAGAAGAAGGAGATGTCATCGATTGGCACGTGTGATGAATGCGGAGGTGACGTCCATTCGGCGCTAGATCGGATCCGATCGCAATTGGATCATGAAGAGTACGACTACATCAACCGGGTTATATACGCTTCCACTTAGCGATCTACAAGGGTATGTATATGCACTCCCCCTGTCGTAGATTTTGATCTACACAGATAGATCTTGGGTGCGCGTAGGAATTTTTTATTTCCATGCAACATTCCCCAAGAGTGGCATCATGAGCTAGGTCTATGCGTAGATAACATGCACGAGTAGCACACAAAGTGTTTGTGGGTGTTGATGTTTATTTTGCTTACTTCCTTAGTATTATTTTGATTCGGCGGCATTGTGGGATGAAGAGGCCCGGACTAACCTTACTCGTCCACGTACGAGATACCGATTCCATGGACTAACATGCAACTTGTTGCATAATGATGGCGGACGGGTGTCTCTCTCTCCCACTTTAGTTTAATTGGATTCGAAAGAGGCGGTCCTTGTATAAGGTTAAGTAGCAACTTGAATATCACTATTGTGGCTTTTCATAGGTAAGAACGGTTCTTGCCAGATACCCATAACAGCCATGTAAAACATGCAACAACAAAGAAGAGGACGACTAACTTGATTTTGCAGGGTATGTTGTGATATGATATGGCCAAAGACATGATGAGATATATGTGATGTATCAGATGATCATGTTTTGTATAGATTATCATGACTTTAATGTCGGTGAGTACGACAACCGACAGGAGCCATAGTGTTGTCTTTAATTAATTTGTGCCTTTTTTGCTTTACTTTATCGCTATGAGTTAGCAATAGTTGTAGAAGCATAGTTGGCGCAGCAACCCAATGTCGACAAGATGATGGAGATCATGGTATCATGCTGGTGACAATGGACATCATGCCGGTGCTTTGGAGATGGAGATCAAAAGCACAAGATGATGATGGCCATATCATGTCACTTATATGATTTGCATGTGATGTTAATCATTTTATGCATCTTATTTTGCTTAGGACGACGGTAGCATTATAAGATGATCCCTCACTAAAATTTCAAGATAAAATTTTATTATCCCCAAGTGTGCACCATTGCGAAGGTTCGTCCTTTCGAGGCACCATGTGATGATAGGGTGCGATAGACTCTACATTCACATACAACGGGTGTAAGCCAATTTTTCACATGCATAACACTTGGGTTAAACTTGATGAGCCTAGCATGTACAGACATGGCTTCGAAATATATGAGACCGAAAGGTCGAACATGAGTCATATAGTAGATATGATCAACATGGATATGTTCACCATTGAAATCACCTCATCTCACATGATGATCAGACTTGGGTTGGTGGATTTGGATCATGTTAGACTCGAACAACCTGAGGGATGTTGATTTGAGTGGGATTTCTTTAGTAATATGATTAATTGAACTCATTATCATGAACATAGTCAAAATGTCTATACAAATTATGTTGTAGATCAATAGCTCGCGATGTAGCTCCCCTTCTATTTTGATACTTTCCTAGAGAAACTAAGTTGAAAGATGATGGTAGCAATTATAAGGACTAGGTTCGTGATTTGAGGATTTTCCTCACTTGGTGCACAGAAGGCTTATATCCTTGATGCACCGCTCGGTGCACCACCCCCTCAAACGTCAGACATTTTGAACATCAGACATGCACATTTGATGACTACTTGATAGTTCAGTGCACCATGCTTTACGTCATAGAATTGATGCTCCAAAGACATTTTGAACATAACGGTGAGCATGCGAGATGAAGGAGAATAGCTCCATCAGTGAGCATGTGCTCAGATTGTCTGGATGCTACAATCACTTGAATCAAGTGGGAGTTGATCTTCGAGATGAGATAGTGATTGACATAGTTCTCCAAGTCACTGCCACCAAGCTACTGGAGCTTCGTGATGAACTATAACATGCCAGAGATGGAGATGACCTCTGAGCTATTCGCGATGTTTTACACCACGAAGGTAGAAATCAAGAAGGAGCATCAAGTGTTGATGGTTAGTAAAACCACTAGTTTCAAGAAGGGCAAGAAGGGAAGCTTTGAGAATGGCAAGCGAGTTGTCGCTCCAATGAAGAAACTCAATGTTGAACCCAAACCCGAGGTTGAGTGCTTCTCTTCTGAGGGGAACGATCACTGAGAGCCGAACTACTCCATATGCTTGGCAGATAAGGAGGCTCGCAATGTCAACAAAAGTATATTTGATATGCATGTTATTGACGTATATCTTAATAGTGCTTGTTGTAGCTCTGGGTATTTGATACCGGTTCAGTTGCTAATATTAGTAACTCGAAACAGGAGTTGCGGAATAAACAAAGACTAGCTAAGGGCAAGGTGTCGATGTGTGTAGGAAGTGTTTCCAAGGTTGATGTCATCACGATCGCATGCTCCATCTACCTTCGGGATTAGAGGTAAACCTAAATAAATGTTATTTGGTGTTTGTGTTGAGCATGAACATTATATTGTTTTTTATTGTGAGATGATTATTCAGTAAGTTAGGAATAATGGGTTATTCTGTTTAGATGAATAATATCTTTTATGATCATGCACCCAATGTGAATGGTTTACTGAATCTCGATCGTAGCGATACACACATTCATAGTATTGATGCCAAAAGATGTAAAGTTAGTAATGATAGTATCCCTTATTTTGGCACCGCCACTTAGGTCATATTGGTGTATAACACATTAAGAAACTCCATGTTGATGGATCTTTGGACTCACTCGATTTTTTGAATCGTTTGAGACATGCGAACCATGCCTCTTGGGCAAGATGACTAAGACCCGTTTTCTAGTGAGATAGAGCAAGCAAGTGACTGATCAGAAATAATACATTTTGATGTATGCAGTCCAATGAGTGTTGAAGCATGCAGTGGATATCATTATTTTCTTGCTTCACAGATGATTTGAGTAGATACGGGTATATTTACTTGATGAATCACAAGTCTGAAATTTTGGAAAGTTCAAGCAACTTCAGAGTGAAGTTGAAGATCGTCGTGACAAGAGGATAAAATGTCTACGATGTGATCGTGGAGGTGAATACCTGAGTTACGAGTTTGGTATACATTAAAGACAACGTGGAAACTATTTGAAAACACATGCCTCCTGGAACACTATAGTGTGATGGTGTGTCCGTACGTCATAGTCGTGCCCTATTGGATATGGTGCGTACTATGATATCTCATACCGATTTGCCACTATCGTTTTGGGGTTGTGCATTATATACAACAACATTCACTTTAAATAGGGCACCATATAATTCTGTTGAGATGACACCATATAAATTATGGTTTGGCAAGATACCGAAGCTGTCGTTTCTTAAAGTTTGGGTTTGCGCTTCTTGTGTCAAAAGGCTTCAGCCTGATAAGCTTGAACCCAAAGCGGATAAATGCATCTTCATAGGATTCCCAAAGTAAAAAGTTGGGTATTGTCGTGGGATTAAGCCTGACAGTAGATGAGTAGGGTACAAAAGTAGAGGGCAGAGTCCTAGCTACGACAAGGTTGTATGAGTTCAGGCCCCTTTGCGGTGGAGGTAATAGCCCTACGTCTCAGTGCTCTGGAGCTTAGTGTTGAGTGGAATATAGGTGTTACAGAATGCGAACCCTTGTGCGAGAGGGTATGGGTGGCTTATATAGAGTGCGCTCCGCCTCATAAGTGTCCAACCTTCAAGGGTGCAAAAAGTGAGAATAAATGCATATGTTACAGGTAACGTATGCTATTAATGACAATAACAACAATAGTGTAACGTATGCCCATTAGCCTCCCTGGGGTGGCTTCTGGCCTTCGATGTCGACTGGCTTCTGGCCTTCACCGAGTGGAATCCATTCATCGAGTGTACGATCATCCTCCGAGTGGTTTCCTACCGAGTGGACAAGAGGTTGTCTTAATCCAGTCGGTAGGTATCTTGTGATCTTCAAGCTAATAATGAGGTGCCCTTCGATAGGACTTATAGGTCAGGCCTATGACCCTACCCTAGGGCTATAAACCCGTCATTAGCCCCCGAATGGATCAAGGTTCGAGTGGTGAAGGTGTAGTTGTAAATCTTGATATAGCAGACTGAACTTGAACGCCCTTCAAAGTTTTGCTGAATTGGATGTCGATTGAAATCTTCATCATTCACCTTGATAAATTCTGTTTAGAACAAAATGTGTGAGTGAATTTATGGATCCGAGTGAACCCATGAATCCGCGTGTTTGATGGTATCTTCTGATGTGACCAGTCACCCTGTAAGCTCCGGATTTTCCGGGATTTGAAAACTTCGGTTGCTACGCGCTACGCGGCGATGATGTCATCGCAATCAAGTGGATCGCGTCGCCTCGATTCCCGCGCCTCTACCTCCGCCGCGTATCTCGCGGTGGCCGGCAAGGGGATAAGTTGAGGGCCCACTTGTTAGAGACGCAATCGGTTGGTTATAAAAGCCGCCGGTGCTAGGGTTCGGAACAACACCGCTTCCTTCCTCTCTGCTCTTCCTTCTCAGTAGCCACCCGTGCGTAAGCTCAGAGCAGCAAATCTTGCTGTCGCCGCCATGACGAAAGGGCAGACGAGTAAGCTAGATAAGGCGAAGAAGAAGGGCGCCGCCAAGCCCAGTAAGCAGGCTCTGCCGCCGGGTGTTGGATCCAGGGGGATTTCCTCCGATCCACCGTGCGGAAGGAGGACCTCCTCGATCTCGTCGAGCATGGGATGCTGGCAGACAAGTCTTGGAGGCTTCCCGGCGATTAGATCGAGCCCGAGCCGCGCGAGGGAGAGCGGGTCCTCTTCTTGACCCACGTTGAAAGAGGTTTCTCCTTGCCGCCTCATCCTTTCATTTGGGGGTTCTTAAATTTCTTTGGGGCGCAACTGCATCACTTCCCACCGAATGCCATCGCCCACCTTTCCGCCTTTGTCACTTTATGCGAGTGTTTCTTGGGGTGTCCTCCCCATTGGGGACTTTTCAAATATATCTTCACTGCACGTTCTCAGTCGGTGAAGAAGGTCAATCCGACTGATGATAAGACCCATGTCATCCAGTTGTGTGTGTGTGTGGGGGGGGGGGTTTATGACTTCAAAAGAGATCCAAAAGTAGTTATCCTGCCATGACCTTCCCTGAGTCGGTCCGCAACTGGCAAGCCACTTGGTTCTATTGTAACAAGGTCGCTTTCCCAAATATGTCGAGTGGACTCCTGCCCTTTAATTTAGAATGACCGAGTGCTCCGAGGGCGTTGGTGTCGACGAAGGAGGAGAAAACTTAGGTGGAGCCCTTAGTCAAGGCGCTGATTGGTCTGGTACGTAACGGAGTGACAGGGATGGATCTGTTGGAGACCTTCCTTGAAAGACGTATCCAGCCCCTCTAGGCTTGGGACCACACTATGTGGCATTACACTGGCCCAGAGGAGTCCACTCGGTCTCATCCTGAAGAAGTGGATGAAGACACGGTAGCGAAGTGGATCCGCGGGATAGCCGGCCCTTGCGACAATCCAATGGGGGCGAAGAGAGTCTTTCCCTTCTCTGCTCAAAACCCGACGACAAATGAGGTTAGCTCTGCACTGTTGAATACCTTTGCATTACGGTCGAGTGTTTGCAATTTACTTGTCTACTGAACTTGTGAGTTGTATCTTGCAGGCATGGACGAATTTGCACTCTCCGGTCTCGAACAACAATGCACTCGACATCAAGGAGGGGAGCATGGAGGACAGCGTGGAAATCAAAGAATATGTCGAGGACAGTGAGGAGACTGAGGAGGAGGAGTTGGAGGAGAGTGAAGAGGAAGACTCGTCCCCTTCTCGCCATGAGCCCCGGTCCAAACAGCGTCATGACCCTGTGGGCACTCCAAGCAAACCTCTGGCGTCAACTGGCAGGAGTGCCAAATGTGTCAGGGGATCGTGTGGCGAACCGGTGGAGCAGCCTGCAAAGGTATCCAAGCCCAGCGGACCCAAACCTCGGAAGTCTCTACCTAGAACGAGGATCGTTGTGCCAGTCGCCTCTCTGTAAGTACTTAATCTTCCCATTTAATCTGAGTGAACTTTTCTGGTTGGTGATGACCGAGTGGAATTGCGTTGACAGAGCTGCTACCTCTGTGACGTCGCCGCCGCTGGGAGGCAAAGACCCCATGGAGGTTGATACCGTGAACGCAGCCACTTCACAGCGAGGTATTATTGATTTTTTGCTCTGTGTTATTCCTCCATGTGTATGATTTTCTAGCTGTAATCTCCGGCGTTTCCGTCTGCTAGTCGCGCCACCTATAGAAGTCATCCAAGTGGATGACGATGATCAATGACAGCCTACTGTTGACGTGGCACCTATTGTATCTGAGGTGCCAGTGGCAGAGATGCCTGTGGTGAGTGCTCCGCCTGTCAGTTCGGTTGTTTTCACCACAACGCCGACTGGGTTACAGTCGGGCACTCCAGTTGTTTCTGTTGCAACCTCAGGGTTGTTGTCACCCACGACTGTTTACACCACGCATTGTATCCCTGAGGACCAGACCGGTGTCGCAAAGGAAGCTATGATCCAAGCGGAGCTGATGACACAACAAGCCAAAGGAGCCTATGACTCCATCGTCTCGGTGTACAACAACAGCGTGGTGCTCCGAGAAAACGTCCGAGTAAGTGCGACAGTAAGTTTGAATTACGACTCACACCCAGTGAGTGTTTTGTAGAAATGTATTTGTGTTACCTTTGTCCCAATGGGGTCACTTCGACTGAACCCACTGGGTGTAGTCCCCGAGACCACTGTCGAGTGGTTGCACTGGTAGGGGTCTTAATCAGTAGAGACATTTTTTTATTGCACTCGGCCAGAGCGGATCTGGTTGAGTGTTGAATCCAGTGGGGGCACGCTAAGTGCACCCACTGGGTGTAGTCCCCGAGACTATTATTATTCGCTAGTGAATGATAATAGTCTTAAGCACTTGAATGTATAATCTTTTTGGCTCGTCAGGACAGACCTGGTCGAGTGATAAACAAGTGGGGTCATGCCGAGTGAACCCACTGGGTGTAGTCCCCGAGACCGCTGTCGAGTGCTTACATCGGCAGGGGTCTGATCCGGATCATATATTTTTCTTCAATCGAATTATGGCTTTATCACTCGGAAGTGAAATAAACTTGGCGGCATATCACTCGGAAGTGAGTTATGTGTCGACTGATTTTTCTCTTCTGATCTTTTCAGAAATCTTGTGAAGTAGGTTCTGCATATGGTACCTTGACCACAGAGAAGAATCAACTGGCCGCAAATCTGGAGGTGGCTACGAATGATGTAACTGCTTTGAAGAAAGCGCTGGAGGAGAAGGACAAGGCGTTGGTGGAGGCCCAGCTAACCAGTAAGGGCTTGCAGGCAGAGGTGGAGAAGATGTAGAAAGAGCGGTACAAGTGGATGAACCAGTTGAAGGACTTGAACAAGAGGGCGACTGCTCAAGAGAAATATGTGGGAGATTTTGCCACCAAAATGCTGGGGTTACTCACTGGTAAGTGTCTTGTCGAGTGAATGTTGTGATTGATTGTTTGCTGCTTCGATGTTAACCTTAAATTTTCTCCCTCACGTAGTTCTTCCAGGACTTGGAGACGGAAACTGAAGAGGTCGAGCCTTCGCTTGACCCTATCAATACGCCACTCGGTGGCGGTTCGGCTCTGGATATGTTCCCTGTGAACTCCCGCCTCATGAAGGTGGAGAAGTACATCACGCGACTGAGGGCGGCTGTAAGCAAGATCGACAAGGATCTGTGGCCAGAGGATGATATCATGCATGACCTAGAGGCAATGATGACCCGTATGGAGTAGATTCCTTAGCGAGTGCAAGCGTGGAAGAAGTCGGCCGCTCGGTGTGGCGCTGACGTGGCTCTGTCACTCGCCAGGGTCCATTGTAAGGAAGCTCGGGAGGAGAAGCTGAAGATGCTGCAAGTTGCAAACACAAAGAAGCTTCGTTTTGAAGACTTCATGGAGACCTTCATCGATACTGCAACACGCACCGCCGACGTCATCGACCTCGACACCTTCGTGGAACCGGCCAGCCCAGGTGAGCCATGAGGAAGACAAATATTCTTGAGGAAGACTTTGATTTGCCTCGGTATGCCGAGTGGTCCTGTAAACACTTTAAACTTTGTTTGCGTACTAAAATCGAGTGCTTTTGTTCTGTGCGAATAACCTTAATCTGCGCTGGGCATCGTGAATTTGTCCTTTTCGACTGAATTTGAGTTTATCCTTGTCGATTGGATTTTTCTTTTTGGGAATGCTTTGGGCATACACAAAGTCTCCCACCTAAGTGAAACTTGATTCACAGTAGGGTTGGGGCTAACTATGCGAAATCTGGTTCGCAGTTGGGCTGGGTTTCATCGCTTAGGCAAATCTGGTTCGCGGCTAAGTCCCCGAGTAAGAGGGTTATTCTTTACTCGGAGAGGTTTCACCCGAGGAAGAGCTGATTCAATGTTATATTGAAGTATTTGTATCTTTTGATCCGATATTTAAAATTTAGTAATTCTTTTTTTACATGTTCATATTGATCTCCTATATCCAGTAGCATCATTAGTTTCGACCTTTGAACCTTAAAAATTTGAGCGATTCAAATTTGTATTCGAACATTCATTCGATCTTATCTTGCAAATCGTAACACCTTTTCAATTGATTCCTTTTACCCCTAAATACTCATGTCATATATTTTTGTACATAACCATCGTACTTCAGTTCAACTTCTTTTGAGCTTTTGAATGCAAATTCAATTCATACTTCAATTCGCTATAACTTGTGTTGTAGTGCTCCATTTCAAGAAATTCTTTCTACAAATAAATTCTTATGTCTTATACTATTTGTCAAACAACATTCATGTTGTTCTTCCAATATTTTTGATCATCTCCCATAGTGTATGCAAGTTGAGCTTATATAGCAATGGTTGATCATCCTTTGACTCTTTTGGGTTGACCCCTTTCACCTTTCCTTTTACAACACCATAAGGCCCTATATTTTCTTATTAAATCTTGGTATGTTGTTATTTTACACCAAGACATGTTTTGTTCTTATGTTCGTTTGGTTCTTCCTTTTGTCATGAATGTTTATTGAATGATATTCATTTACAATAGATTGCTCGGAATGTGACGAGTAGAATTATCAGGATTATGAGAGTGACTATCTTCATCAAGTAATACCAGGCAAGTTCACAATGATAATATTTTTACCTATGGTTTTATTGCATTAGTTTCAACCTTCTTACCCATTGCATGCAATTAGGTACTTGGAAACTTTGGTTATTGATTAGTATGTTATGATAGGCACCCCTAAACCCTTGTTACTTTGGCCGGGATGTTATTTTTCTATGTTCCTAGTAGACGGGGTTTGGTTGAGTGTTTATCATGAGTGTTGTGAGAAACTTACTAATCAAGACCTAAAGACTCCAAGACTTGCAAGACCTTAGAACGAAATATACCTCTGGGTGAAGGACGGTTCAGATGGGCTCCCTGGGAAAACCAGCGGAGGACCCCGGATGCATGGAGAAGCGCCATGACATCTTGCGGAAAGCTTCACCCAGGCTCAAAGAGATGGATGGATATTTCAAGACCCAAGGCTTACCTGCACAGCCACAAGTCATTATGGGCTCTGGCTTGGTTGGACAACATGGTGACTCTGGATGGGCGGTGCTACGAGATGTAGAAGAACGATAGGATTGGATGGGCACCGACAAAGGCTCAGAGGAACCCGTTTAAAGACCATGTTTTGATCATCCGGTTCTCAAACACCCTGAAGTGCGAGGACTTCAACGGAGGCGATCAAATCTTGTGGGGAACGTGTGCAAAACTCTACAGAGTACTCAAACATAATCGATTAGCCATGTCAACGGTCATGGACAACTTGAGCCGAAGGAACTGAAGTTATCAGGAATTCTCAACACCATTAACTTATTGATGTGGGTAATATTGATAACTTGGGTATGAGAAATGGTTGGTGGAACCTTTCTCATTAACAACCAACAATGTAGTAAATTTTTCTTTTACCTCTCTCTTGTTGTAGGAAAATTTTGCTTTACGCAAAACTTAAACTACAGCCCCACCTGCCATATATGCATATTTTGACCCCTCTCTTTTGTGACTTGCCGGCATATTCAATATGCTGACCTACACGGTTGCAACGTCTTATGTTGCAGATACCTTCTTCGATGAGTAAGAGTACGATTCAGGGTTACGCTCTGCACTCAACCTGCCGTTGGTGTTTATTGGGACTTGATACGTCTCCGTCGTATCTACTTTTCCGAACTCTTTTGCCCTTGTTTTGGACTCTAACTTGCATGATTTGAATGGAACTAACCCAGACTGACGCTGTTTTCTGCAGAACTGCCATGGTGTTGTTTTTGTGCAGAAATAAAAGTTCTCGGAACATCCTGAAAATTTACGGAGATTTTTTCTGGAATAAAAGAAAAACACCTGCGCAAAGATCCACCGAAGGGGGCGTGCCAGTGGGCCATAAGCCCACAGGCTGCGGCCACCCCCGTTGGCCGCGCCGTCCAGGCTTGTGGGGCCCATGTGGCACCACCGCCCCCAATCTCAGCTCTATATCTTCCGTTTTGCCTGGAAAAAAAATCAAAGAGAAGGGTTCATCGCGTTTTGCGATGCGGAGGCGCCACCACATCCTGTTCTTCATCTGGAGGGCAGATCTGGAGTCCATTTCGGGCTCCGGAGAGGGGAAATCATCGCCATCGTCATCATCAACCTTTCTCCATTGACAATTCCATGATGCTCTTCATCGTTCGTGAGTAATCTCATCGTAGGCTTGCTGGACGGTGATGAATTGCCATCTAGCTCTGCACTTGATTCACCTTCAGTTTTGAGTAAGTTTGCGACTTCGCCTCCTGCTAGAAATCTTGATATGTCGCCTGTGCTTGACGATGCTACTTCTGCTGCCCATGATGCTTATGATGCTATGCTTGATACTATGACTGATGATGCTATGCTTGATACTACGCCTTATGATTCTATGCTTGATACTATGCCTGCTATGCCTGATACTGCTTTGCCACTAGGTGCATTCCTTGATGCACAAATTGCTAAAGTTGCTGCTAGATGTGATGATACTTCTGAAACTGCTGATACTATTGAAGTAGAACCTGCTACTATGCCTGAATTGTCTGTTATGCCCGATACGCGCTATGTTATGGAGGGAGAGATAGTTGAGGATTTTCTTGCGTGTAAGGATAGCTATGATGTTGAGAAACTTCTGCGCAAGTGGAAAGAAAAATCTCGGAACGCTAGGATGAAATACGACCCGAAGTTTGCTACTTCGCCTATCTTTGTGACCGATAAGGATTATGAATTCTCTGTCGACCCTGAGTTAATTACTCTGGTCGAATCTGATCCTTTTCACGGTTATGAGTCTGAAACGGTTGTAGCCCATCTTACCAAACTGCACGATATAGCCACCCTATTCACTAGTGAGTAAAAGATCCGCCACTACTATATGCTCAAGCTGTTTCCTTTCTCGCTAAAGGATGATGCTAAGATCTGGTTCACTTCTCTTGCTCCTGGATGTGTGTGTAGCCTCCAGGATATGGTCTATTACTTCTCTGAAAAATATTTCCCTGCCCATAAGAAGCAAGCTGCCTTACAGGAAATATACAACTTTGCTCAAGCTGAAGAAGAGAGTCTCCCACAAGCTTGGGGGAGGCTTATCCAGCTACTGAATGCTTGCCTGATCACCCTCTTGAGAAGAATGAAATACTTGATATCTTCTATAATGGACTTACCGATGCTCCCAAAGACCATCTAGATAGTTGTGCTGGTAGTGTTTTTAGGGAACGAACCGTAGAACAAGTTGAGATTCTGTTGAATAACATCTTGTGCAATGAGAATGCTTGGACTATTCCCGAACCACCTCCTAAGCCAACTCCTAAGAAAAGAGGTATTCTATTCCTCAGTCCTAAAGATATGCAAGAAGCCAAGAAATCTATGCGAGAGAAAGGCACTAAATCTGAAGATGTAAAAAATCTACCACCTATCGAAGAGATCCATGGTCTCGATAACCCGATACAGGCAGTAGAAGTAAATTCTCTGCGTAGGTTTGATGAGAGTGATATTCCTTTTGATAAACCTGCTAGCTTATGCATGGATGAATTTGATAACTTCGTTGCCAAACAACAAAGTTTCAATGATATTGTTAGCAGACAATTGGAACTGAATGCTCGTATGCTTAGTCATTTAAGTGCTTGTGTGGACAGAAATGTCAATGATCTTAAATTTCTGAGTAAACATGCCTCTATGGTTACTACTCAGGTAGAACAAGTACTTAAAGCTCAAAATGACTTGCTCAATGAGTTGAATGACAATTCCGTCAGAGTCGTTACTAGATGCGATAGAATGACCTAGGAACCTCTGTATCCTGAGGGCCATCCGAAGAGAGTTGAACAAGAGTCTCAAGGAATTGGCACTGATGCACCTAGTCATCCTAGAAATAAGAAGAAAGATGATAGGAACCTGCACGCTAGCAACCCTGTTGCTTCTACCCCTGAGAGTCCAAGCGATGGCTCTATCTCTGATGCTGAAACACAATCTGGTGATGAACATGAGCCTAATGATCATATCAATAGTGATGTTCATGAATATGCTCAACCTAGCAATGAAAAGGATGTGGAGATTGAACCTAGTGTTGATCTTGATAACCCACAACCTAAGAACCAGAGATACGATAAGAATGACTTCACTGCTAGGAAGCATGGTAAAGAAAGGGAATCATGGGTTCAGAAACCCATGCCCTTTCCTCCCAAACCATCCAAGAAAAAGGATGATGAGTATTTTGAGCGCTTCGTTGAAATGATCAGACATGTCTTTCTGCAGATGCATTTGACAGACATGCTCAAGATGTATCTGTATGCTAAGTACATGAAAGATATTGTGACTAATAAGAGGAGGATACCTGAGATTGAGATTTCCGCCATGCTTGCTAATTACACTTTCAAGGGTGGAACTCCTAAGAAACTAGGTGATCCCGGTGTGCCCACTATACCTTGCTCCATTAAAGGTAACTACGTTAGAACTACATTATGAGACCTTGGAGCTGGTGTTAGTGTTATGCCTCTCTCTCTTTATCGCAGACTTGAGCTGGATAAGTTGACACCCACTGAAATCTCTCTGCAAATTGCCTACAAATCAACTGCTTTCCCTATCGGCATTTGCAAGGATGTGCCTGTTGTGGTTGCTAACACCACTATCTTAACAGCCTTTGTTATCTTGGATATTCCCGAGGACGATGCCATGGCTGTCATCCTCGGAAGACCCTTTTTAAACACTGCAGGGGCTGTTATAGATTGCAACAAAGGCAATGTCACTTTCCATGTCAACGGTAATGAGCATACGGTGCACTTTCCGAAGAAACAATATCGAGTACATTGCATCAATGCTATCGAAAAAACTTCATCGATACTTATTGGGAGCTTTGAATGCCCTATTCCTCGTGTCAAGATGAAGTATGATTTGCTTGTTGGGGAGATACACATCCCCATTGAGGTGACCTAGTGACTATTCGGAAATTCTCCGTCTTCTTTTGTGATTCGAAAAAGTTTTGTCGAGGGGATTTGATCAACCCCGTTGACGGATTTCTTTCGATGACCATGAGATGGATGAATCGAGGAGTCACAAACCTCTGTTCCAAGCTTTCAATTTTGGTTGCTTAGAAGAAAAATGATAGGTTTAGTTTAGTTTTCCTTGTTTTCTGTCTTAGCGTCCGGTAGAAAAGTACCCCGAAAATAGAAGTTCTCCGAACGCTGTGAAAATCAAGTATGATTTTTTCTGGATTTTTTGAAAAATACTGGGACAAAGAGTCTGTCTGGGGCCCACACCAGTGGGCCACGAGCCCTAGGGGCGCGGGCACCCCCTGGCCGTGCCACCCAGGCTTGTGGGGCCCACAGGCACCCCCTCCACTCACTCTTGCTCCCATCTGCTTCTCCTACCTCCATAAAAAATCGTTTCGCAGCTCAAACCCGTGTTCTTGCTCCTCTTGCTGGGATTTTCGATCTCTTTGCTCAAATCACCATTATCCGAACTGTTTTGGGGGAAATTACTCCTTGGTAAGTGACTCCTCCATTGCTCCAATTAGTTTTTGCTCTAGTGCCTTATACTCCGCGTATTTTTGCTGCCTTGGTGACCATGTTCTTGAGCTTTGCATGCTAATTTTAGCTGGTCCCAAGTAGTTTTGATGCGTAATATGGCCTCTAGGCACTTGTGGGAGTAGTTGCTACAAGTTTAGTTGAACTTTGTTCACCTTTCCTTTGGGCCACTAAAATTTTTAGAAAAGGAAGATGTTCAGGAGAAACTATCATGGTGGTTCCTCAAGCAAGAGAGGTCCCCGTCTTGCGATTCGGGAGCCTGATCCTTACCAAGCTAGGGACGCGCAGGTACAACCATGTGAATGGCCTTCTGATGAATTTATGATTGAGGCAGGTTTCAAAGATGAGTTTGATGCATTTGTTCGCAACGTCGGACTCGAAGAATTCATCTCCGATAAATGTGAACGGTATGTTGCTCTCACTGCCTCTTTTGTTCGTAGATTCAAATTTTCATCTGGCCATGAGACGTCGGTACTGTTTGATCTCGATGATAAATCGTATACCATGGATTTAGACGATTTCAGTAGATTTTGCAAAATACCTATTTGGGGTAACCTCAATGATCCTCCTAAATCTTCGGTTAGAGATTTTTGTGCTGGTATTACGGTTGGAGAAACTAGAGACATTACACAAGCTACCATGGAGAGTATTCATTTTCCTGCCTTGCATTACTTTGCCCTCTTCATAGGCAGATGCATTAATGGCAAGATTGAGCATTGTCATCTCTGCGCAGCCGACCTTAGTATCCTTAAGAGCGCAGTGACAGGTGACAAAAGCTTCAACATGGGAGCTACTATAGCAAGGAGGCTGAATAAGAATGCTATTGAAGGGGATTTCTTTGGTGGGATCTATGCCACTCGCATAGAAAATTTTCTTGGAGTACCCATCCGCGAAGGAGATCCCCCGCTCCATACAGCTTTCCTTGACCACGTCGCCATGACACGCTACCAGTTTCTTGAGAGGGATGATGAATCCCTCCTATACTGATTGATATTTAACCAGCAGCGTGTTTTCCATATTACCCTTCCTGCTCCTGCTTTCTTTGACTTTCAGGTAAAACAAAGATATTACATAACCAGAGGAGAGGCAGAGGAGTATGAGAGGGAGGCGACGGCTGCTCGTCTCCGTGAGGCAGCTATTCAGGCATTGGCTACAGCGCTCCCGTTTAACCCCCATTATGATTTTGGGTTTCGCCAGGACCATCCTTGGGAGTAGACCAAGTTAGGACAAAAGCCTAAGCTTGGGCGAGTATGTGTTCTCACCGACTTTATATTCTTGCTTATGCTTTCACTTTGTTCGTCGGTGTTCACACTTTGCCAGTGTATCATCCATGCTAGTTTATTTTCTTTTTCTCGTTTTTGTTCATGGTTCTGTCTAGTTTGACAAAAAAACCCAAAAATATTTTCTTTTTCTTCTTTTGCTTGTTGGGAGTTTTCCCGTGTAGATAGTTTTCTTTTTCTTTGGGTCAAGGTAGAAGATATTGGTTACAATGTTTAGTGGCTCTTGCATGCATACCAGTTTAGCTTTCAAAGAGCCATATTACTTTGTCTTCTCCTTTGTGTTTGCTTGCAGATTCCAGCGTAGTCCAATGCACGAGCACTCTTATTATTGTTCACATCGTTCGGTCATGCAAGTGAAAGGCAATAATGATGATATATGATGAAGTGACTGATCCTGGAAAAGCTGGTATGAACTCGATCTATTTTGTTTTTGTAAATATGACTAGCTCATCATGCCTGATTCAGCTTTGTTGTGAGAGAAACATGTTTGCAATAACAACTTAGAGATCATAGTTTCTTATGCCATGCTTATTTAGCTAGGAGCTTATAATGGTTTGTCTTGGATGCCCACATTAATTTTGAGATGACTGTGTTGTAGTATGATAAGATGGTATCCTCCTTTGAATGTTTCAAGTGGCTTGACTCGGCGCATGTTCACGCATGTAGTTGAAACAAAATCAACATAGCCTCTATGATGTTCATGTTCATGGTGATTTATGTCCTACTCATGCTTGCACTCAATGCTAGTTAATCTCAATGCATTTTGATGACTGTTGTTGCTCTCTAGTTGATCGCTTCCCAGTCTTTTGCTAGCCTTCACTTGTACTGAGCGAGAATACTGCTTGTGCATCCACTTCCATAAACCCAAAGTTGTGCCATATGAGTCCACCATACCTACCTATGTGCGGTATCTACCTGCCGTTCCAAGTAAATTTGCATGTGCCACTCTCTAAATCTTCAAGAAATAATCTGTTTTGCAAGCCCGAACCGCTCATGTTGTGACAGGGGCTATTGGTATCTTCCATGCTAGGCGTGTTATCCTCGATATGTGTTTATTCACTATCATTCACGAGAAAGGGGCCAGTAATTGGAATTCCCAGTTCCATGCTCAAATTGAAAAGATAATTGCAAACAAAACTCCCCTAGGATTGATGTTGGTAGGGACGGTACCCGAGGATTCGGCTAGCCGTGGAGTGTGATTGATTGGTGGTGGGGGAGTCAAAACTTTACTTTTCTGTTTGGGAACCGCCTATAGCATGTGTAGCGTGGAAGATGTTGAGAACTCTTAGTCATTGCGTTGACAATGAAATCATGCCACCCAAAATTCTTATCTCTATTTTCAACGCTTGAGCTCTCGCATCTCTGCAAATCAATGCTCCCCTCTGCGAAGGGCCTGTCTATTTATGTTCCTGTTGAGTCATCCTCCTCTTACAAAAGCACCAATTAGAGAGCACCTCTGTCATTTTTATGCTTTGCTTTTAACTGTGTCGAGTATGACTATGACTGGATCTTCATTGCCATGAATTACAATGTTTAGTCAGCCCTTGGTCTTTTAAGGTGCTTTGCATTTATGTTTTGCGGTCTCAGAAAGAGCTAGCGAGATACCATCTATTCGTACTGCTTCATGTTGTTTTGATTGAAGTGTTGATGTTTGAGACTTATTATTATTTGCTCACTAGTTGATTATGCCATTGATATGAGTTTACCCTGAGACCTAGATGTCATTTGCTTGTGTGGTTTGCTTGTGATGTTGCTGAAATTCTGGTTATGAGTTAGACATAATTGCAACAACAAGATCAAATAGAGTTCGTCAAAGTTTTTATTTTGTCTCTCTCAGTTTGTCAACTGAGTTGCTTTAGGACAAGCAAGGCTTTAAGCTTGGGGGAGTTGATACGTCTCTGTCGTATCTACTTTTTCGAACTCTTTTGCCCTTGTTTTGAACTCTAACTTGCATGATTTAAATGGAACTAACCCGGACTGACGCTGTTTTCAGCAGAATTGCCATGGTGTTGTTTTTGTGCGGAAATAAAAATTCTCGGAACGTCCTGAAAATTTACGGAGATTTTTTCTGGAATAAAAGAAAAATACCTGCGCAAAGATCCACCGGAGGGGGTGTGCTAGTGGGCCACAAGCCCACAGGCCGCGCCGTGCAGGCTTGTGGGGCCCACGTGGCACCACCTCCCCCAATCTCAGCTCTATATCTTCCGTTTTGCTTGGAAAAAACTCAGAGAGAAGGTTTCATCGTGTTTTGCGATACGGAGGCGCCGCCACATCCTGTTCTTCATCTGGAGGGAAGATCTGGAGTCCGTTTCGGGCTCCGGAGAGGGGAAATCGTCGCCATCGTCATCATCAACCTTTCTCCATCGACAATTCGGTGATGCTCTTCATCGTTCGTGAGTAATCTCATCGTAGGCTTGCTGGACGGTGATGAGTTGGATGAGATCTATCATGTAATCGAGTTAGTTCTTGACGGGGATTGATCCCTAGTATCCACTATGTTCTAGATTGATGTTGCTACTACTTGGCTATGCTTAATGCTTGTCACTAGGGCTCGAGTGCCATGATTTCAGATCTGAACCTATTATGTTGTCGCCAATATATGTGTGCTTTAGATCCTATCTTGCAAGTTGTAGTCACCTACTATGTGTTATGACCCGGCAACCCCGGAGTGACAATAGCCGAAACCACTCTCGGAGATGACCATAGTATGAGGAGTTCATGTATTCACCATGTGTTAATGCGTTGGTCCGGTTCTTTATTGAAAAAAGAACCTTAATATCCCGTAGTTTCCATTAGGACCCCGCTGCCACGGGAGGGATGGACAATAGATGTCATGCAAGTTCTTTTCCCTAAGCACGTATGACTACATACGGAATACATGCCTACATTAGATTGACGAACGGGAGCTAGCCACATATCTCTCCGTGTTATAGCTGTTACATGATGAATCACATCTGTCATACTCATCTATCACCGATCCACTGCCTACGAGTCTTTTACTACTGGTTCTCGCTACATTACTTTGCCTAGGCTTGTCCCTTGCTACAAAAGGGATTGGGCCACTTTGCTGCTGCTGTCACTACTCCTGTTACTTGTCACTTTGCTGCTGCTGTCAGTACTGTTGTTACTTGTCACTTTGCTACTGCTGCTACTACTGTTCCTTACTACTCCGCTATTACTTGTTGCAAGACTTTGTTGGCGCTGTTGCCGAGGCTAGGTAAGCGGCACTAACGTCCTGTCAACCAAGGCTTTTTCTAGCACCGTTGCTATCATACTACCTTGCTACTGATACTTTGCTTGCAGACACTAATCTTTCAGGTGTGGTTAAATCTAACACATTCAGCTGCTAATACTTGAGAATATTCTTTCGCTTACCGTCTTGGCGAATCAAAAAATTTGGGTTAAATACTCTACCCTCGAAAACTGCTACGACCCCACACGCTTGTGGGACATTAGGACTCCACTCCCTTTGACTGTTTCCGCTGAGATTTTGAGGTATATATCAGTTTTACGTTATTTACATGTGATTGCACTTTGATATACACACTGATGTAATGTGTGTGCCAGCATACTGATCCAGGGATGGCACAGATACACAGAGGCTTGACTCGTTTTGACTCGGGACGCTACATTTTTAACTTAGGCGAATCTGATTCACGGCTAAGTCCCCAAGTGAGATGGTTATTCTTCACTCGGAGAGTTAACTTAGGGGAATCTGGTTCGCGGCTAAGCCCCCAAGTAAGAGGGTAGCTCTTCACTCGGAGAAGTTTTTAGTTAGGCTAAGCGGGTCAGCGGCTAAGTTCTCGAGTGAGAGGGTATCTCTTCACTCGGAGAAGTTTTGAACTTAGGCGAATCTGGTTCGCGGCTAAGCCCTCGAGTGAGAGGGTAGCTCTTCACTTGGAGAAGTTTTTTACTTAGGCTAAGCGGGTCAGCGACTAAGTTCCCGAGTGAGAGGGTAGCTCTTCACTCGGAGAAGTTTTTAACTTAGGCGAATCCGGTTCTCGGCTAAGCCCTCGAGTGAGAGGGTAGCTCTTCACTCGGAGAAGTTTTTAACTTAGGCGAATCTGGTTCGCAGCTAAGCCCCCGAGTGATAGGGTAGCTCTTCACTCGAAGAATTTTTTACTTAGGCTAAGCGGGTTAGCGGCTAAGTCCTTGAGTGAGAGGATAGCTCTTCACTCGGAGAAGTTTTCAACTTAGGCGAATTTGGTTCACGACTAAGCCTTCGAGTGAGAGGGTAGCTCTTCACTCGGAGAAGTTTTTAACTTAGGCGAATCGGGTTCGCGGCTAAGCCCCCGAGTGAGAGGGTAGCTCTTCACCCGGAGAAGTTTTTTACTTAGGCTAAGCGGGTTAGCGGCTAAGTCCCCGAGTGAGGGGATAACTCTTCACTCGGAGAAGTTTTTAACTTAGGCGAATCTCGTTCATGGCTAAGCCCCCCGAGTGAGAGGGTAGCTCTTCACTCGGACAAGTTTTTCAACTTAGGCGAATCTGGTTCGCGGCTAAGCCCCCGAGTGAGAGAGTAGCTCTTCACTCAGACAAGTTTTTACTTAGGCTAAGCGGGTTAGCGGCTAAGTCCCCGAGTGAGAGGACAGCTCTTCACTCGGAGAAGTTTTTAACTTAGGCGAATCTGGTTCGCGGCTAAGCCCCCGAGTGAGAGGATAACTCTTCACTCGGAGAAGTTTTTTCAAACACGAGTCAACAGATATATTGCAGTAATCATAACTTCTGGCAAGTATATTGCTCTAGGGAATCTTGTTTGTTACATCAAAATAGTCGCTCATCAAGCATAAAAATGCTTAAGTAAATCTCCGTTCCATGCCCGCGGCTCGTCGGTCCTTTTCTCGAGATTGTAGAGGGAGGCTCCATTGTTCAGCACCTTGGAGACGATGAAAGGTCCTTCCCAGGCAGGAGCTAACTTGTGTGGCCTTGGCTGATGTACTCGAAGCACCAAATCACCAGCTTGGAACGTCCGACTCCTGACGTGTCTTGAATGGAACCGCCGTAAGTCCTGCTGGTAGATCGTCGACCGAATCAGGGCCATCTCATGCTTTGTTGGGGATATTATCTGCGGTGTGACCCGCCCTAGTTGGGCCGGGTCACCAAGTGGGCGACTCATCCTTTGGCGATTCAAGCTTTGGGCCGGTAGGCCCAGGAGCTGGATGGCGGTTCAAGATCCACATGGAGAACCAATTACAGGGGAATTCTCCAGTCTTGGAAAGCACGGTGATTTAGAGATAGAAAGAATCATGACTTGCGTTATGGCAAGGACTCTTGTAAACCCTAAGGGCTCGACCTGTATATAAAGGCGAGTCCCTGGGAAGGAGAGGGTAGGTTAGAAATCATCGAGAGCTAGGTCAGGCGAGTTACACCCTCCTTGTAATCGAAACATCATCAATGCAACACAAAACATGACGTAGGCTTTTACCTCCTCATGAGGGGCCGAACCTGGGTAAAATCCGAGTGCCGCTCCTATTCAACCCCTTTGAGTCACCACCAAGGTGCGATGGCTCCATCATTAAGTCCTTTCACTAGGACATCTGCCATGACAAAACCACGACAGTTGGCGCCCACCGTGGGGCCTACGCACGGTGGAGTTGAGTTCTCAAAGGGAGCCCTACCAGGGTCAGGGAGCTATGTGGCTGGGCTCATGACTCGGAGCCGCCGCGGAAAGTACTACATCGACAACTCGCTCTAGGGGACCGAGGCCGATTTAATCGAATCCGGCTATAGAGTCCCCTTCGGCAAGGTCAACATCTTCATCGGCATGGTCGGTGCACCCATGCCTGAGCCGGACATCTTCACCGACACCGTCGAGCCGGCCAGGTATGTCCGTCCCGTTGCCCTGCCAAGCTTGACGCGCCCAGTCTTCGTCGGCTTCACGCAGGGATCTGATGAACCAGAGCGATCAGCGACTCAGGAGACTACGTCGGTCAACACTGATGACGAGTCGTCCATGGGCGACACAGATTCAATCCAGTCCCTGCACGAAGGCCGCCTCGGAGATCTGTCGCTGGCAATGGATCCCGAAGTCCTCGACCGGACCCGCCGTCAGATTGCCGTATACATGGCGGGGGCAACATAGTCCCAGCAAAACCCTGTAGGCAACAACGAGGCTGGCGAACCATCCAAAAGCCCAGCTGCGGTCCTGGTGGACCTGTTGGCGGAGATAACGAGGATTATGGCGACCCCTGTGATGGCAGAAAATCAAGGAACAATAAACGCCGAGTTGGCAAAGCTGCAAGATGAGATGGCAAAGGCCCAGGGAGATGCAAAAGTGGAAGCCGCTAGGATTGAGACTCAGCAAGCTCAGATCATCGCGGAGACGACCCGTCTGAACACCGAGAATTGGCGACTTGAAAGGCATCAGCGTGCGTCCGACGCTGTCCATCAGAGGAGGCACCAGGGGCGTTTTCCCCCTGATCTAAACCCTACCCGCCTTTTTGACACTCTGCGCACCCCCGGGACAGGAACCGTTCCAGAGGGAGGGTCGGCTCAGCCACCAAACCCGCTACCTCAGCCAGCAGATGATCGCGCTCCCCGTTTCCAGACGCCTCACGGCCACTTTTCCACCCCCATGGACAACGTGCTCGCCGTGACTCGCCACTTAGAATCCCTTCCGATTTATGGCAACACCCCGGCTGAAATAGAAGCAAGAAATGCCATTGAGATGTTGAAAACGGCGGTGGTCCAGAACGCGCAATTCTCACACAGGCTCGATCAGCTGCACTCCACCCCCCAGGCGAGCCGCACCAGAAGACGGCAGGAGGACCAACCCGCCATAACCAGCGGACCGCGACACCTACCTCAGGGTAACCCACCTGACCATCGGGACCCTCTTGCCCGCAACGCTTTTGGTGCGACAGGCCAGGATCAACAGGGCAACATCCAACCCCATCCAGCACCACTTAGCGGAGGCGACAGGCAAGTCAGGGTGCCATGCTTGGCGCCTGCCTTGCGCAACGAGCGAATGCCGAAGGACTTTAAAGGACCAAGGAAGGTTCCCAACTACACCCCGGACCTTGAGCCGGCATCATGGGTTGAGAGTTACGAACTCGCAATGGACATGCTCGACGTGAGCGAAGCAGTCTGTGACACATACTTTACAATGATGCTCAAAGGGACGGCGCGCACTTGCTTGAAAAACCTGCCACCCAACTCCATCCAGACTTGGGCGGAACTGAAGGAACGTTTGATCAAGAACTTTCGAGGAACTTGCAAACGCCCAATGACGATCGTCGACTTACAGCATTACGTTCAGCGCCCCGATGATTCGGCCCACCATTGGACGCGGCGGGTTGCGGAAATCATCCACTCATCAGACGACATCACGGCGGCTCAGGCCGTGCTGATCCTGGAGCAAAACTGCCACTATGAGCCCTTGGTACAGAAGCTGGGGCGACTCACGCGCAAGGTCCAGGATATGAGCGAATTGATGGACACCCTCACTCGGTACATCGAAGCAGACGATACCAAAAATCTAGGAGAGGATGGCGGCAAGGCCAACTCACCGAGGAAAGGCGAGTCATCCAAGAATCACTCTCGGTTTTAGGGATGCGCCCACCATAATCATGGTGGAAATGGAAAGAGAAGGCAGCAGGAAGGATCCACGGACTTCGTCGCCAACACCAATGCTAACAATGGCAACCAGCGCCAGAAGAAGAGGGGTTACAGTGGCAAGAAGCCGCATAACTATAACGAGATACTTAAGGGCCCCTGCCCGCATCACGCCACGGCGGAAGGACCGGCGACTCACTCTTGGAAAGATTGCTACGTAATGTAGGAATTTCAGGCGGAGGCACTCAAGAAAGGCCAAACCGGTGACCAGAGCCAACGACAGGAACAGTTCGGTGCGCCTAATCAACGCCAGAACCCGTTCGGCAGTTTTCCCGAACCAGGGGCCCAGGGCGGCTCGCAACCAAGTAGTGGCCAGTACCCTGTGCATAACCAGCAGTGGTATAACCCGCCTGGAGTGTTTCAGCAGCCACCCCCGCAAGGGGCTCCCCAGGGGCAAGATGATAATGGCGGATTCCGCAGCAATCCCAAACAATTAAACAGTGGACAATACCATGTGTTCACCACCAGCGCCTGTAAGCAAGACAAGAAAGTGAAGCACAAGACGTATAGCGTGTCCGAGCCGGCACTCCCCAGGTACCTCCATTGGTCTAAGCAGACTATTTCTTGGAGTAGGGAGGACCACCCGCCCAGAATCGACAACCCCGACGGCTTAGCATTGGTCGTGGCCCCCCAAGTCGGGGGATATACTCTTTCAAAGGTTCTTATGGATGGAGGTAGCAGCATCAACATACTATATTTCGACACCTTTCGAAGGATGAACCTCTTGGAAAAAGACCTAATGCCGTCAACCATGGTATTCCATGGCATCGTCCCGGGTAAGTCGGCATATCCAATTGGGCGGGTCAAACTTAATGTGGCTTTTGGTACATCATCCAATCACAGGAGTGAGTCGCTCATATTTGAGGTGGTCAAGTTAAAAAGCCCTTACCATGCGTTGTTCGGGCGGCCGACTTACGCCCGGTTCATGGCTCGCCCCTGCTATGTCTACCTTAAACTCAAGATGCCTGGCCCTAAGGGACCCATCACGGTCGATGGTGACAGGAGGATAGCAAAGGACTATGAGGAAGGAGATGCGGCATACGCAGAAATCGCGTGCGTTGCAGAAGAACTCAAGTAGCACCAAGCCAATGTTGACCCGACGGACATGTCGCCCCTCAAGAAGCCAACAACCGATGTCGAGCCGTTCCTCAAGTTTAAGCCAACTGATGACACTAAGATGGTGGACTTTACTCCTCGCGATTCATCCAAGCAGTTCACTATTGGGGCGGGTCTGGATCCCAAATAGGAAAGCACACTCATCGAATTCATCCGTGAGAATCGGGACATCTTCGCATGGAAACCTTCTGACATGTCTGGTGTACCGAGAGAATTCGCTGAGCACCATCTTAATGTTGACCCTAAAGCAAAGCCGATTCAGTAATATCTTCGCAGGTTTAATGAGGAGCGACGCAAGGCGATCGGAGAAGAAGTCGCCCGTCTTTTGGCCGCCGGATTTATCGTTGAGGTCTTCCACCCTAAATGGTTGGCTAACCCGGTCCTGGTGCGCAAGAAGAACGGCACTTTCCGCATGTGCATCGATTACACCGACCTCAATAGAGCTTGCCCAAAGGATCCTTTCACCCTTCCCCGCACATATCAAATCATTGATTCTGTTGCGGGCTGCGAGCGTTTGTGTTTCTTGGACGCCTACTCCGAATATCACCAAATCAAGATGGCTGTGGAAGATCAGGAGAAGACAACTTTCATAACCCCGTTTGGGGCTTTTTGCTATGTGTCCATGCCGTTTGGGCTCAAGAGCGCTGGGGCAACTTACCAGCGTTGTATCCAAAACTGTCTCCGCGGCCAAATCAGACGCAACGTCCACGCTTACGTTGATGACATCGTGGTTAAATCTCGCAAGAAGGAGACACTCTTGGAGGATCTCAAGGAAACCTTTGACAATCTATGGGTGTATCAAATGAAGCTTAATCCCACCAAATGTGTCTTTGGCGTTCCCGTAGGAAAGCTTTTGGGCTTTCTGGTGTCCGAACGCGGCATTGAGGCCAACCCGGACAAAATCGAAGCAATCACTTCGCTCGGGAAACCAGCGAATATCAATCAAGTTCAACGTATGGCGGGTCGTATTGCGGCCTTGAGTCGCTTTATAAGCCGCCTGGGGGAGAAAGCCATTCCCCTCTATCAGTTGCTTAAGAAAGCTGATCGTTTTGTTTGGACGGACGAGGCCAACGAAGCTTTTGAAGCTCTAGCAGTTGGTCATCCCGCCGGTCCTGGCCGCCCCTACTGAAAAGGAGCCTATGCTTTTATACATCGCGGTGAATACCAAGGCGGTGAGCGTGGCAGTGGCTGTTGAACGGAAGGAAGAAGGAAAGGAATACCCGGTACAGCGCCCGGTGTACTTTATCAGCGAGGTGCTAACCCTCTCCAAACAACGTTATCCGCATTGGCAGAAGTTGGTTTATGGGGTCTTTATGGCGAGTCGGAAGCTAAAACATTATTTCCAAGAACATCCTATCACGGTGGTTAGCTCTGCCCCTCTTGGGGACATCATCCAGAACCGAGAAGCAACGGGGCGAATCGCCAAATGGGCGATTGAGCTTGGGCCGCACCACGTGCGGTATGCGCCTCGCACGGCTATCAAGTCCCACGCATTGGTCGACTTCATCAATGATTGGACCGAGTAACAAATTCCGGAAGACAAGCCTGATCTCACGTACTAGACTATTTATTTTGATGGGTCTAGGCAGCTGGAAGGCTCGGGGGCTGGCGTGGTGTTGATTTCACCCCAGGGAGACAAATTCCGTTATGTTCTCCGACTCATGTTCCCGTGTACCAACAACGCTGCGGAGTATGAAGCCCTGCTTCATGGTTTGCGACTCGCCAAGGAGATGAACCTCACACGCGTTAGATGTTTTGGCGACTCCGATCTGGTGGCTCAACAAGTTTCAGGTACATGGGATTCCCGGGACCCCCTGATGGCGGCTTACAGAAGGGATGTATCCGATGTGGCGGGTTATTTCCATGGTTATCAAGTCGATCATATCGACCGGCGACTTAACGAAGTAGCTGATGCCCTCTCGCGTCTCGGCTCGCAACGTAAGCCGGTTCCTCCTAATGTCTTTCTGGATATTCTGCATAATCCTTCCGTGAGGTTTCCCTCGGAAGAAGAGTTGGCGATACCAGATCCTGAGTCCCAGTTTGTGGCGGCTCTCCGTGTTACGCCGGAATGGGTTCTTCCTTACTTGGCGTACCTCACACGAGGCGAGTTACCTTCGGATGAGGTGTTGGCCCGTCAAATCGTCCGTCGGAGCAAATCCATGGTCATCGTCAACAGCGAGTTATATAAGCGAAGTACTTCTGGGGTATTTCAAAGATGCGTTTCTTTTGATGAAGGGTGCGTAATTCTGGACGAGATCCATGCCGGGGATTGCGGGCATCATGCCGGGTCACGTTCTCTGGTTTCCAAGGCGTTCCGACATGGATTCTTTTGGTTGACGGCTCATGCGGATGCAGAATAGATAGTTCGTCGATGTGATGGCTGTCAACGTTTCGGACGACAGGCTCATGTGCCAGCTCAAGAACTAAGGATGATCCCTATCACTTGGCCTTTCGCGGTCTGGGGGTTAGATATGGTTGGCCCTTTTAAGATGTCATCCAATAAAAAAACTCATCTACTGGTGGCGGTTGATAAATTCACCAAGTGGGTCGAAGCAGAGCCTGTTGGCAGCCGTGATGAAGAAACTGTCGTCAAATTCTTGAAAAAGTTGATATTCCGGTTTGGATACCCACACAGCATTATCACTGATAATGGTACCAATTTATCACAAGGGGCGATGCAGGAGTTTTGCAACCGGGAGCACATCCGGCTTGAAGTGTCTACAGTTGCTCATCCCCAATCTAATGGGCAGGCAGAACGGGCGAATCAGGAAATACTACGAGGAATCAAGCCCCGACTTATGGTTCCCCTGGAGCGCACCCCAGGGTGTTGGGTTGAGGAGTTACCTTCGGTATTATGGAGCATTCAAACCACCCCGAATCGTTCTACGGGTTTTACTCCTTTCTTCCTGGTGTACAGAGCAGAAGTCGTTCTTCCCAGTGACATTAGGCATGACTCGCCCAGAGTTTTCGCTTATGTGGAACAGGATAATGAGTTGGCACGTCAGGATTCTTTGGATGCTTTGGAGGAAGCACGCGATTTGGCTGCCCCCGATTGGCTATCTATCAGCAAGATTTGCGGCGTTATCATAGCCGCCGGGTCAAGAGCCGAGCTTTTCAGGAGGGCGGCTTAGTCCTCCGTTTGATCCAAGATCGCACTGGCATGCATAAGTTGTCACCATCATGGGAAGGACCGTTTGTCATCAGCAAAAACCTTCGCAACGGGTCATACTATTTGGTGGATCTTCGTCCTGATCGGCAAACCATGGAGGCTGAGTCAACTCGCCCCTGGAACATAGCCCATCTGCGGCCTGACTACACTTGAGCTATTGGCTCCGCTTTTTTCCTTTCTTTCCCATCTTTGAAGATTATAAGTCTCTCATTTATATAAAGCAATAAAGTTGATACCCACAAATTCTGGGTTTTTCCTGCCACTTCATCTTCTTGAAAGCATGGATCTTTATTGTTCGTCTATAAGTCGCCCAAACATGGACACTGTCAATACCAGAGAGCATAAGTCGCCATGTTGCATTTATTACAACACTGGGTATCGATAAGCCAAAGAGGATCAAGTCGCTACATGCGCACGATTCAAACATGGGCGCCTTATATGATTCTGAGGATTAGGCCGGCTTACTTGGGGGCTATCGGCCCCAAGTCGTTTTGTGGTAAGAGCGTATACGCTTCTACAATCCTATGACCGGTCTTTCCCCTAATCATAGGTCACTTGGGGGCTTCCTCTCACTGAGATCAACCTAATTACCCATTTGGCTAGCGAAAAATTACCACACTACAAATGGTTATACTGGACTGTGTGTTGGCCAAATCGTCATATGGACCCATGAACTCTTGGCGAGTCAATCCACTATTTAGACCCTGAACTCACCTTGGTTAAAACATGCATGGTACCGGCTAGCGCCCCACATGGAAAATAGAGAAACCATTGGTTCATTGAACCTGCTTCGCTGAAGCTTGACTCGCGCCTGATCAGCTGGTCTAAATACTTGAGCTTTTTTATACAAAAAGTCTCCCTTGGGTAGCACTTGAGTTTGTCTAACTCGTCCTATCCTGTCGCGACTTGAACGAGCTGACGAAATTCTTACTCTCACCTTCCTGGCACTGCCACAAGGTTTCACAGATTTATAAGACTTGCCGGATCTTGTTGAGCCAGGTTTTCTTCATATAATTCGCCAGAACACCTTGAGTCGGTTATTATTTATTATCATGCATTACTCATTGAGATGGTTTGATATATGTTTTGGTTAGCCCAACAGGTTGGTGATCAAAATCTTTACTAACACGGCGGGTCAAGCATCATAGGCGCCCCAAGGGCGGCACAAGGTTTTTTAAAGATCACAGAAGAGTTCTGCAACAAGCATAAGCAAGGGATTGTTTTCTACAATAACCTATTACATGGCTCAGATGGCCAAATCGGTAAGATCTTTTTTGCTGATGCCTCCGGGTCAACTTGCCCTGAGCTTTAGCCGACTTCAAGTTGTAAATCACCCAGTACCCAATTACACTTGGATAGAGCGGCAAATTCGTCTTCATCATTCAAAAATGCCGAGAGATCCGCCTCCAAATCAAAAGGGTTTTTGGGCCGACGAGGAGTCAAGCTGGTTGTCACAAAGGTTGGCGAGTTTACTTTCTTGTTCGTGTTGTCATAAGCGGCTTGGTACTTTGATAAATCCAAGCTTGCTGCTAGCTGAGTCGCCGCCGAGCGTGATTCCCCGATGATACGCTGATAATCATCTTGAGTAAACTCTGACTCGTCGTCCTTGAGCTGTCGGAAGCCTGCTGCTACTTCTTCGGGTTTCAGTTCTAGAGCATACGCCAAACACCGACTCAACGTAGTCAGCGCCCCTTTCCGGGCGGCTAATCGGGTTAGCTCACCTATCTGAGGCGGAAGGGTAGATAAGCAGCCAAGCATCTTTTTGATTGATGTGATTGGTTCCTTGGCGCCCATCAGTGCCTTCACGGTCAGCATGCTCCCAGTATACAGCTGCTCAGTCAGTGTGTAAATCGCCTTTAAACTCAAGATACAGTCGTCCTGAAGGTTGGCGGCTCTCGGGCCTACATGAGGGACAATAATGGTTAGTACTTTTTTCAGACTAATATTTTCTTTTAAAAGATACAAAACCAGGGATTCCTTCTTACCAAAGATGGCTTGTGTCATGTTGGAGATATGTTTCTTTAAACCGACCAGCTCTTGTTGCACGGCTTCCAGTTTTGTTTTAGCCATTTCCGCTCGCTTTAGCGCGGTGTCCTGATCAGCTTGAGACTTCTTGTTGGCGGGCTTCAGCTTTTCCATATCAACTAAGATCACCTGGTATTTTTCTTCTCCTTTAGCCAACGCATCTTGCTGGCCGGCTAAACTTTTCTTTAAGTAGCCCAACATCGACTCAGCCTTGGCCAGAGATTCCTGTCAACATATTATCAAGGGACAAGTCTCACAATTATTGCAAGCAACACCCCTGACACTTGGGGGCTAATGTATAATTTTTTAGACAAATTTATACCACAATCAAGACCCGTCTCATCTTTCAAAAGTTGACCCGGCCCTTGGGGGTTACAGGTCGAAAGTTTTTTCTATATCAAGACTCGACTCATCTTTCAAAAGATGACCCGGCCCTTAGGGGTTACAGGTCGAAAGTTTTTTCTACATCAAGACCCAGCTCATCTTTCAAAAGATGACCCGACCCTTGGGGGTTACAGGTCGAAAGTTTTTTCTACATCAAGACCCGGCTCATCTTTCAAAAGCTGACCCGGCCCTTGGGGGCTAATGAGGAGGGTATGCATTAAGGCGTACCTCATGTTTATTCTTCATCATATGGAGCAGATTCTTCTCCATTTCATAACTTGTTTCCAGGCGACTTGCGAAGCCGGAGCAGAGCTCATTAAACTCAAGTTTTTCATATTGAGAAAGTTTGGCCTTGGAAATTTCATGTCCGGTGGAAGGATGGGACGATGTTGATACATGCTTCGATAAAATTGCCGAAGCCGGCTTAGAGAAGCCAGTACGAGTAATGATTACAGGGTCAGGATCTTCAGCCGCCTTCAACGGATTTGGCGGGTTGGGCGCTTCCATGCCTTCCTTGGGAGAACTTGGAAGGTCAACTCGGTCATCAGATATATCTTTTGCCGGGTCAGCACGAGCCGGTGCTGGGTTTTCTTTAAGTTCTGGAGCTGGAGTGGAAGTTGAGCCGCCAATTTTTCTCTTCTTCGCTTGCGCTCTAAGGAAAAGAGAGTCATGCTTAAAGCAAGCATCATTATCATCAGGAAGGACATAATTATTATAAGGACTTACCCTTGTACGCGAATCATTGGCGGAAGGGCCGACATCACTAAGTCGCCCGACGAAGGGGGAGAAGTCTGCAAAATTAATATCTCAAAATGTGAGCGAGTTACAAGTATGATCCAAAATAAAACGAAGGTGGACATTGATAAAGGATACCTCATTTTGCCGTTTCTTGGTAGGGGTTTTTACTGGTAACCCGAACACCAAATCTCTTGAGTGGCTTCGAGTCTTCCGAAAGGAAGCGTGTTGCACCTTCTTCAAGAGGAAATTAGGGTCCAGACAAGCATTCGGGTGAGATATGGGAACTTTCCCACAAACCCGCCTGGCCGGCTTAGGCGAAGGAGAAGATGAGTCGGAAGAAATAGAAATTACCTCTACGGCGTCATCTTGGCTTTCGTTATCATCATTCTATACACAGAGATGCAGAGATATAAGCACAAATTAGAGCAAAGGGCGTCAAGACAAAGAAGATAAAATTTTACCTCTGAAGACGCCTC
The DNA here is from genome assembly GCF_904849725.1 of Hordeum vulgare subsp. vulgare. Classification (NCBI taxonomy): domain Eukaryota; kingdom Viridiplantae; phylum Streptophyta; class Magnoliopsida; order Poales; family Poaceae; genus Hordeum; species Hordeum vulgare. The sequence goes on from NC_058520.1 coordinate 514,273,059, forward strand.
GCCAACTTGGGATTCGTCCACATCAGACGATTCGACGATGGTGGTTTTGTTTTTACCCTTGGTTTCCTTCTTTGGAGGCGGTCTGGCTTGCTTCAGGGCAATCTTTTTCGGCCTTTTTGACCAGAATCGGTCACCTTTCTGAGATGGAATTTTCATTATGCAAGTCAGAATCCGAGTAAGTCGGAAAGAATGAACCAAGGGCGGGTTAAATTATTTACCTTAGGAGCCGGGTTAATCTTGCAGAATGGCTTAAGCCCTATCTGGCTACACTTGGCCAAAGGCTCGCCGGTTAGCTTCTTGATGATGCTCACAATGTCTTCCTCTATGAGTGATGTATGGAAGTAGCATTGGGGATGGTCCAAAGTACCATCAAACTCGCACATCAAGCCGTCTCGGCGACTTAAGGAAAGGATGTGCCATTCCACCCAGCAGCGGATTAGATCAACTCCAGTAAGACCGTTGTTTGTTAAAGATCGCAACTCGGATAGCACTGGAATGAAATCCGACTCTTCTTCTTCGGTGAGCTTGTCTGGAAGTTGGAAGTTTGTGGGCAGACGTTCCTTCCTGTAGCCGAGGAGTTTGTTTTCACCCGGAGGGGAAGTGTCCCGGCAATAGAACCAAGACTTGCCCCAGCCTTTGTGGTGGCTAGGCATGGCGAGCGATGGGAATGAGCTATCCCTGCGTCGCTGAACGTTAACACCACCAAGTTCTAAGCTAGGGCCATTGGAGAACTCGGTCTGGCGATTCAGATGGAAGAAGTACCAAAACAAAGGGACTGATGGTTCCATTCGCAGGTAAGCTTCACAGAATACTTGAAACTGGCACATGTTGCTGATCGAGTTGGGGCCCAGGTCTTGGAGACGGACGTTCATGAAGGCCATAGCGTCTCTGAGGAACTTTGATCCTGGCGGCTTAAACCCCCGTTCGAGGTGTTCAGCAAAAACAACTATCTCCCCTTCCTTCGGGTTGGGAATTTCGTCGCCTAGTCCAGATCGCCATCCGATGACTTCCTTCGGATCAAGGTTCCCAGTTTTCACGCAGTCCTCGAGGAAGGCGTCATCAACTTTGGTCGGGAGCCAGTCGGCCTTGAAAATGGCACCCATAGCTACAGAGGAAAGGGTCATGGGTAAGTTAACTCGCCTAACACTTGTTGAGTGGTCAAAAAAATCCATCAACTCGCCAAAGACTTGTTGAGTGGCTAAGAGAATCTCTCAACTCGCCAAACACTTTCCGAGTGGCTAAGAGAAACTATTAACTCGCCAATAGGGGACCAGATTTGGGCACAAGGGCGATTTAGGAATTTCCTATTACTCAGAGAAGGCATCCCATGGCATCAAAGACGTGGTAAAATGATGAGGTCTGAATCTACAAAAGTTTTCTACATGGTAAGCAGTACAATGTGGATCTACGAAGCCAGGTAAAATAACAGAAAAAGGCTTGGACGAAACAAAACGGGCTGTGACTGGAAATGAATATAGCATAGATGATTTGGCCGAAGTTTTTTCCGGTTTTCAAATAGGAAACTATTTAATCAAGGATGCGGCTAACGCTATTACATCAGCTACTACGATTGACCTATCAACATGCAAAGAAAAGCTTGAAGTGTTCTAAGAACATGGCAGGTGGCGGATATCGAAAGATCCGGATCTGATTGCAACTGATGAAGAACTGACCTGCTAATGGCGTCCGGAAACGGTTGTGCGGGTCCACAGCGAGGACGGCTTTCTTGCTATCTTGAGGGTGCGTCGAACGCAGTGGGCAGCGATGGAATCCCTCGGGCGGCGAACGAACTTCACAGGCGGAGGCGGAGTCCCTCGGGCGGCAGCGGAGACCCTCGAGCCGCAACAGAGCTCCGCAGGCGGTGAACGAATCCTTCGGGAGGTGAGGAGTTCTTCGGGCAGCAACGGAGCTCTTCGAGGAGATGTTGGATGTCTTTGTTTGGTCGCAAGGAAGAAGAAGCCGATGGGACGAGTAGGTGAAGATTCCTTCCGCTCCTGTTCCCGAGCCTATTTAATAGGTCAGGTGCGGGGATCAAGGCGCCTCGCGCGGGAACCGAAAGGGCAGACTAAAGATTCACACTTATGGCGCCAAGATTTTCGGGATATTTGCGTCACGAGATCCGCTGGAGATTGCGTCATCATTTTCCGAGGATAAAGGGATAAGGTGATGTCTTCAAGAAATGGTTCGACGACTTGGATATTTCCATGGAGAATGGCGACTTAAGCGTATGATGCATGAAAGGAGTGGAGTGAGTCGACCCTAAACTAGGTGAGAGTATTGGCGTGAACAGGTTCAAGTCAATCTGGGGCCTAATGTTCGGGATATTATCTGCGGTGTGACCCGCCCTAGTTGGGCCGGGTCACCAAGTGGGCGACTCATCCTTTGGCGATTCTAGCTTTGGCCCGGTAGGCCCACGAGCTGGATGGCGGTTCAAGATCCACGTGGAGAACCAATTACAGGGGAATTCTCCAGTCTTGGAAAGCACGGCGATCTAGAGATAGAAAGAATCATGACTTGCGTTATGGCAAGGACTCTTGTAAACCCTAAGGGCTCGACCTGTATATAAAGGCGAGTCCCTGGGAAGGAGAGGGTAGGTTAGAAATCATCGAGAGCTAGGTCAGGCGAGTTACGCCCTCCTTGTAACCGAAACATCATCAATACAACACAAAGAAGGACGTAGGCTTTTACCTCCTCACGAGGGGCCAAACCTGGGTAAAATCTGAGTCCCGCTCGTGTTCAACCCCTTTGAGTCGCCACCAAGGTGCGATGGCTCCATCATTAAGTTCTTTCACTAGGACATCTGCCGTGACAAAACCACGACATGCTCCTCCTCCAAAAGATTGACTCCGTCTTGCCGGGCTTGTTTAGCTTCAGCTTCTGAGAAGAGTTCGACTCGGGGAGAATTGTCGAGTAAATCACTCAGAAGGACAACTTCTGCTCCGTATACGAGAAAAAATGGAGACCGCCTGGTCGACTTGTTTGGGGTCGTCCTGAGACCCCCAGAGCACAGAAGGTAACTCGGTGACCCAAGCGCCTGCAGCATGTCCAATTTCTCGCATGAGATGAGGCTTTAGTCATTGAAGTATGAGTCCATTCACCCGTCCGGCCTGGCCGTTGATATGGGGATGAGCACTCGGGTTCCTTGGTTGGAGCAAAAACTCTTGAATTCATCCGAGTCGAAGTTCGATCCATTGTCTGTGATGATGCTATGTGGGACTCCAAATCTGAAAGTGATTTCTCTCATGAATTTAATTGCAGTGCATGCATCTAGATTCTTGATTGGTTTGGCCTCTATCCACTTGGCGAATTTGTCGATTGCAACCATCAAATGAGTGAATCCACCCTGCCTTGTTTGGAAGGGCCCGACCATGTCCAAGCCCAGACAGCGAATGGCCATATGAGGGGAATTGTCTTCAGAGCAGACATTGGCTTGTGCGATTTGTTGGAGTAAAACTGGCAACCTTCATAGTGATCCAGGATTTCTTTGACCATTTCACTCGCCCGTGGCCAGAAGAATCCAGCTCGGAATGCTTTGGCAACGATGGCCCTAGAGGACGCATGATGACCACAGGTTCCCGAGTGGATTTTCTCCAAAATCAGTCGGTCTTCTTCAGGGGGAATGCACGACTGAGCTACGTCAGTCACACTTTCCATATAAAGCTGATCTCCCATGACCGTGAAGGCCTTCGACCTGCGGACGATCTGTCTAGCTTCAACTTCATCCTCTGGTAGCTCCTGCCTCAGGATGTATGCGATGTATGGTATAGTCCACTCGAGCGTGACCACGAGAATCTCCATGACCAGATCGACAATTGTTGGGATTTCAACTTCATTCGGATCCGAAGTACTTGCAGGCTAAGGGGGTTCTCCAGTGAATGGATCTTCCTGTACCGAAGGAGTGTGTATGTGTTCCAAACAAACATCACTGGGCACAGGCTTTCGAGTGGACCCGATTTTTGCCAACTTGTCAACAGCTTGATTCTTCAATCGAGGAACATGATGAAGTTCTAAACCTTCTAATCTTTTCTCAAGCTTCCTCACTGCATTGCAGTACCTAGTCATGGCAGGGTTTCTCACATCCCACTCTTTCACCACTTGGTTAACCACTAGATCCGAGTCACCGTATACCATCAAGCGTCGGACATCGAATGAGATGGCCATACGCAACCCGTAGAGGAGAGCTTCATACTCCGCCTCGTTCTTAGAAGAATCAAAGTGAATCTGCAGTACGTAACTGAGATTTTCACCCTTCGGGGATATGAGAACTACGCCTGCACCGGAACCATTCAGCATCTTTGAGCCGTCAAAGAACATGATCCAGTGTGCCGAGTGGATCGGAGCTGGTTGTTGTTGTTCCACCCATTCGGCCATGAAATCAGCCAGAGCTTGAGATTTGATAGCTTTCTTGGCTTCAAACTTTATGTCGCAATATAGGAGCTCCATTGCCCATTTCGCCACTCGACCCGATGCATCCCGATTGTGAAGGATTTCTGACAATGGGGCATCGCTGACAACAGACACTAAGTGATCTTGGAAATAATGAGCCACCTTCTTTGCAGTCATTTAAATCCCATAGAGAAGCTTCTAATAGTGGGGATATCTCTGCTTGGAAGGAGTCGATACCTCGGGAACATAATACACTCGGCGCTGAATCTTATAAGCTTTGCCTTCCTCCTCTCGCTCGACTGTCAGGACTGTGCCGACGACTTGATTTGTAGCTGCGATGTATAAGAGGAGGGGCTCTTTGCTGTACGGAGCAACAAGAACCGATTGGATGGATAGCAGAGTCTTTAACTCGACGAATGTAGCTTCTGCTTTGGGAGTCCACTCGAAGGTATCTGACTTTTTCATGAGTCGATATAGTGGCAGAGCTTTCTCTTCGAGTCGAGATATGAATCTGCTTAATACTTCCAAACACCGTATAAGCTTCTGAACATCGTGTACTCGCACGGGGCTTTTCATTCGGACGATTGCTCTGATCTTTTCAAGGTTAACATCGATTCCTCGTTGGGAAACGAGAAAACCAAGTAACTTGCCACTGGGGACTCCGAATGTGCACTTGGCTGGGTTGAGATTTATGTCGTACCTTCGTAGGTTGGCAAATGTTTCTGCCAAGTCAGTCAGCAGGTCAGAACTTTTGGGTGACTTGACTACGATATCATCCATGTATGCCTCCATGTTCCAATTGATCTGATCGAGGAGGCATTTCTGAATCGTGCACATGAAGGTAGCTCCTGCATTTTTCAGGCCGAAGGGCATAGTGATGTAGCAGAAGCACCCAAACGGGCTGATGAAAGCTGTTTTTATTTCATCTGGGCCATACAGACTGATCAGATGGTACCCAGAGTAAACATCTAAAAAAGACAATCGCTCGCATCCCGGAGTCGAGTCGACAATCTGATCTATGCGGGGAGCGGGAAGTGATCTTTTGGGCAGACTCGATTGATTTGCTTGAAGTCAATGCACATTCAGAGTGACTTGTCCTTCTTAGGCACCATGACGACATTCGCGAGCCACTCGGAGTGGTAAACCTCGCGAATGAACTTGGCCTATAGGAGCTTAGCCACTTCCTCGCCGATTGCTTTTCTCTTCTCTATGGCGGATCGACGCTGATGTTCCTTGACAGGCCGGGCCTTGGGGTCAACTCTTAGTCGGTGCTCAGCCAGTTCCCTGGGCTCACCAGGCATGTCAGCGGGCTTCCATGCGAAGATGTCCCAGTTCTCATGGAGGAACTCGATGAGCTCGGCTTCCTATTTAGGATAAAGAGTTGTTTAGATGCTAGTCGGGGAAGCGGTTGGATCCGTCGGGTGGATGTTGACTTTCTTGATTTCCCCGACCGACTGGAATGCGGACTCAGAAGCTGGCTTCTTTGAGCGCATCAGTTCAGTGGGGTCTGCTGTCTTCCGGTACTCATCGAGCTCCACCATTGCTAGCTCCTGGTCGGCGATCCTGGAGCCCTGCTGCAAACACTCTTCTGCCCTCTGCTTGTCGATGATGGTGATGACTCCCTTTGGCCCTGGCATCTTCATCTTCAAATAGACGTAACATGGTCGGGCCATGAAACGTACATAAGCTGGACGACCAAGTATGGCGTGGTAGGCACTCTGGAAGTCTACCACCTCGAACGCGAGTTTCACTTTGCGGAAGTTCTTGTGAGAGTCAAAAACAACATCTAAAGCAATCTCGCCGAGTGACTTGGCCTTCTTCCCAGGGATCACTCCGTGGAACTGCATATTGCTGTCGCTGAGCTTGGACATCGGAATGCCCATCCCTTTGAGAGTGTCGGCGTACATGATGTTCAAGACACTCCCTCCGTCCATTAGTGATGACCCACAAGTGTAGGGGATCTATCGTAGTCCTTTCGATAAGTAAGAGTGTCGAACCCAACGAGGAGCAGAAGGTAATGACAAGTGGTTTTCAGCAAGGTATTCTCTGCAGGCACTGAAATTATCAGTAACAGATAGTTGTGTGAAAAGATAATTCGTAACAGGTAGCAAGTAACAATAGTAACAAAGGTGCAGCAAGAAGCCCATTCCCTTTTGTAGCAAGGGACAAGCCTGGACGAACTCTTTATGAGGTAAAGCGCTCCCCAGGACATATGGGAATTCTGTCAAGCTTGTTTTCATCATGTTCATATGATTCGCGTTCGCTACTTTGATAATTTGATATGTGGGTGGACCGGTGCTTGGGTGTTGTACTTACTTGGACAAACATCCCACTTATGATTAACCCCTCTTGCAAGCATCCGCAACTACGAAAGAAGAATTAAGACAAAGTCTAACCATAGCATTAAACTAGTGGATCCAAATCAGCCCCTTACTAAGCAACACATAAACTAGGGTTTAAGCTTCTGTCACTCTAGCAACCCATCATCTACTTATTACTTCCCAATGCCTTCCTCTAGGGCCAAATAATGGTGAAGTGTTATGTAGTCGACGTTCACATAAAACCACTAGAGGGAAGACAACATACAACACATCAAAATATCGAACGAATACCAAATTCACATGACTACTTATAGCAAGACTTATCCCATGTCCTCAGAAACAAAAGTGACTACTCACAAAGCATAATTATGCTCATGATCAGAGAGGTATTGAATAGCATTAAGGATCTGAACATATGATCTTCCACCGAGTAATCCAACTAGCATCAACTACAAAGAGTAATTAACACTACTAGCAACCTTACAAGTACCAATCGGAGTCGCGAGACGGGGATTGGTTACAAGAGATGAACTAGGGTTTGGAGATGAGATGGTGCTGATGAAGATGTTGATGGAGATGAGTCACCTCCGATGAGAGGATTGATGGTGATGACGATGGCGATGATTTCCCCCTCCGGGAGGGAAGTTTCCCCGGCAGGACGGCCGTGCCGGAGCTCTAGATTGGTTCTGCTGAAGTTCCGCCTCGTGGCGGCGGTGTCTCTTCCCGAAAGCCCTCTTTTGATTTTTTTTCTGGGACGAAACCCTCCTTATAGCAGAAGATGGGAGCCGGAGGGGTAACTGGGGGCCCACAAGCCACCCAGGCGCGACCAGGGGTAGGGTGCGCCTGGCAGGCTTGTGGCCTCTTGGTGGCTCCCCTCCAGTCCTTCTTCCGCCTAGTATTTTTTTATAAAATCCAAAATAGTTCCTCGTTGATTTTCATGCCTTTTGGAGTTTTGCAGAATAGTTATCTCAAACTTGCTCCTTTTTCAGCCCAGAATTCCAGCTGCCGGCATTCTCCCTTGCTACGTGATACGTTTCCGTCGTATCTATAATTTTTGATTGTTTCATGCCAATATTCTACAACTTTCATATACTTTTGGCAACTTTTTATACAATTTTTGGGAAAAACATATTGATCTAGTGCCCAGTGCCAGTTCCTGTTTGTTGCATGTTTTTTGTTTCGCAGATTATCCATACCAAACGAAGTCCAAACGCAATAAAAAACCTACGAGGATTTTTTTTGGAATATTTATGATTTTTGGGAAGAAGAATCAACACGAAACGATGCACGAGGGGGTCACAAGCCCCTAGCCGCGGCCTGGGGGTGGGGCCGCGCCTGGCAGGCTTGTGACCAATCCCTAAGGCGGTTGGGGCCCTTCTTTCGCTGCAACAAATATAATATCCGGAACAAAACCGTGCTAAAATTTCAGCCGAATCGGAGTTACGGATCTCCGGGAATTTAAGAAATGGTGAAAGGCAAAAATCTGGGAGCGCAAAAAACAGAAGGACACAGAGAGAGATATCCAATCTCGGAGGGGCTCTCGCCCCTCCGACGCCATGGGGACGATGGACCAGAGGGGAAACCCTTCTCCCATCTAGGTAGGATGTCAAGGAAGAAGAAGAAAAGGGGGGGGGGGCTCTCTCCCCCTCTCTCCCGGCGGTGCCGGAATGCTGCCCGGAACATCATCGTGTGACGGCGATCTACACCAACACCTCCGTCATCTTCACCAACACCTCCATCACCTTCCCCCTATCTATATTCAGCGGTCCACTCTCCCGCAACCCGCTGTACCCTCTACTTTAACATGGTGCTTTGTGCTTCATACTATTATCCAATGATGTGTTGCCATCCTATGATTTCTGAGTAGATTTTCGTTGTCCTATCGGTGATTGATGAATTGCTATGATTGGTTTAATTTGCTTGTGGTTATGTTGTTGTCCTTTGGTGCCCATCATATGAGCACACGCGTGGATCACACCATAGGGTTAGTAGCATGTTGATAGGACTATGTATTGAAGGGAAAGGGTGACAGAAGCTTCAGCCTAGCATAGAAATTGATGCATATGGGATTCAAGGGGGACCAATATATCTTATTGCTATGGTTGGGTTTTACCTTAATGAACGTTGGTAGTTACGGATGCTTGCTAATAGTTCCAATCATAAGTGCATAGAATTCCAAGTAAGGGATGACATGCTAGCAGTGGCCTCTGCCACATAAAACTTGCTATCGGTCTAGTAACATAGTCAATTGCTTAGGGCAACTCCTACCACCACTTTTCCACACTCATTAAACTAACGTAATTGCTTCTTTATTCTAACCGGCCCCTAGTTTTTATTTACGTGTTCTTTCTTTTCTTGCAAACCTATCCTTTCACCCCTACAAAGTACTTCTAGTTTCATACTTGTTCTAGGTAAAGCGAACGTAAAGTGTGCGTAGAGTTGTATCGGTGGTCGATAGAACTTGAGGGAATATTTGGTCCTACCTTTAGCTCCTCATTGGGTTCGACACTCTTACTTATCGAGAAAGGCTACAATTGATCCCCTATACTTGTGGGTTATCACTACGGCAACAAAAGTCCTTCCCAAGCAACGCCAGGAATTCTTCTTGCTACTTCTCTTGTTTGCATCGGTTTTTCCCTTGAAGAGGAAAGGGTGATGCAGCACAGGAGCAGTAAGTATTTCCCCAGTTTGAGAACCAAGGTATCGATCCAGAAGGAGGGTCTAGTCAAGTCCAGAGTACCTGTGCAAACACAAACGAGCTTGCACCCAACACTTCAAAGGGGTTGTCAATCCCTTCAAGATTATATGCAAAGTGAGATCTGAAGGCGGAAAGTGCAACGAAGTAAAAAGTGTAAGGCTGAAAATATGGTGTGGAGTAGACCCGGGGGCCATAGTGTTCACTAGAGGCTTCTCTCAAAATAGCAAATATCACGGTGGGTAAACAAATTACTGTCGAGCAAATGATAGAACCGCGCAAAGTCATGACGATATCTAAGGCAATGATCATACATATAGGCATCACGTCCGAGACAAGTAGACCGATACTTTGTGCATCTACTACTATTACTCCACACATCGACCGCTATCCAGGATGCATCTAGTGTATTGAGTTCATGATGAACAGAGTAACTCCTTAAGCAAGATGACATGATGTAGAGGGATAATCTCAAACCAATGATGAAAACCCCATCTTTGTACCCTTGATGGCAACAACACGATGCGTGCCTCGCTACCCCTTCTGTCACTGGGTGAGGTTGATACGTCCATTTTGCATCATGCTTTCATGTTGATATTTATCGCTTTTTGGACTGTTATTATACTTTGTGGTACCATACTTATACCTTTTCTCTCTTATTTTTCAAGGTTTATTTGAAGAGGGAGAATACCGGCAGCTGGAATTCTGGACTGGAAAAGGAGCAAGTATGAGTCCTCTATTCTGCGCAACTCCAAATGCCCTGAAAATCAAGTGGATTTTTTTGGGAATATGTAAAAATTACTGGGCGAAAGAAGTGCCAGAGGGGAGCTACCAGGGGCCCACAAGCCTGGTGGCCGCGGCTTGCCCCCCTGGCCGCGGCCACAGGGCTTGTGGGCACCCTGGTGGCCCACTGGCCCCCCTCTTCTGCTATATGAAGGGTTTCGTCTGGAAAAAAATCAGGGTGGAGCTTTTTCAAGGAGGCGCTGCTGCCACGAGGCAGAACTTGAAAAGAACCAATCTAGAGCTCCGGCAGGACGATCCTGCCGGGGAAACTTCCCTTCCGGAGGGGGAAATCGTCGCCATCGTCATCACTAACACTCCTCTCATCGGAGGGGACTCGTCTCCATCAACATCTTCATCAGCACCATCTCATCTCCAAACCCTAGTTCATCACTTGTAACCAATCTCCGTCTCGCGACTCCGATTGGTACTTGTAAGGTTGCTAGTAGTGTTGATTACTCTTTGTAGTTGATGCTAGTTGGATTACTTGGTGGAAGAGTTTATGTTCAAATCCTTGATGCTACTCATTACACCTCTGATCATGATTATGATTATTCTTCGTGAGTAGTTACTTTTGTTCCTGAGGACATGGGATAAGTCATGCTAATAATAGTCATGTGAATTTGGTATTCGTTCGGTATTTTGATATGTTGTATGTTGTTTTTCCTCTAGTGGTGTTATGTGAACGTCGACTACATAACACTTCACCATTATTTGGTCCTAGAGGAAGGCATTGGGGAGTAGTAAGTAGATTATGGGTTGCTAGAGTGACAGAAGCTTAAACCCCAGTCTATGCGTCGCTTCGTAAGGGGTTGATTTGGATCCACTAGTTTAATGTTATGGTTAGACGTTGTCTTAATTCTTCTTTCGTAGTTGCGGATTCTAGCGAGAGGGGTTAATCATAAGTGGGATGCTTGTCCAAGTAAGGGAAGTACCCAAGCGCCGGTCCACCCACATGTCAAACTATCAAAGTAACGAACGTGAATCATATGAACATGATGAAACTAGCATGACAGAAATTCCCGTGTGTCCTCGGGAGCGTTTTTCCTCCTATAAGACTTAGTTCAGGCTTTTCCCTTGCTACAAAAGGGATTGGGACACTTTTCTACACCGTTTCTATTACTTGTTACTTGTTACTTGTTACTTTTCACCTGCTACGGTTCACCTGACTACGCCATCACTTGTTACCGCTACTTTCAGTGCTTGCAGTTATTACCTTGCTGAAAACCGTTTACGAGAGCCTTCTGCTGCTCGTTGTGTTCGACACTCTTACTTATCGAAAGGACTACGGTTGATCCCCTATACTTGTGGGTCATAAAGACTCTTTTCTGGCGCCGTTGCCGGGGAGGGAAGCGCCTTTGGTAAGTGGAATTTGGTAAGGAAACGTTTATATACTATGCTGAAATTTATTGTCACTTGTCACTATGGAAACTGTTCCTTTCAGGAATTTGTTCGGGGTATCTTCACCACGAACGGAAGCACGAGGAGTTGTTCCTCAACCTAAGGTACCTACTGAAAATATCTTCTATGAAATTCCTTCGGGTATGCTTGAGAAACTGCTGGCTAATCCTTTTACACGAGATGGATCTTCACATCCAGACTTGCATCTAATCTATGTAGATGAAGTTTGTGGTTTATTTAAGCTTGCAGGTTTGCCCGAGGATGAGGTAAAGAAGAAAGTCTTTCCTTTATCTTTGAAGGATAAGACGTTGACATGGTATGGGCTATGTGATGATATTGGATCATGGGAGTACAATCAGTTGAAATAGGAATTTCATCAAAAGTTTTATCCTATGCATTTAGTACATCGTGATCGGAATATATTTATAACTTTTGGCCTCGTGACACGGAAAGCATACATCAAGCTTGGGGGAGGCTTAAATCAATTCTATATTCATGCCCCAATCATGAGCTCTCGAGAGAAATTATCACTCAAAACTTTTACGCTCGGCTTTCTCATGAAGATCGTACCATGCTTGACACTTCTTGTACCGGTTCTTTTATGAAGAAGGATATTGACCACAAGTGGAATTTATTGGAAAGAATCGAACGTAACTCTGAGATTGGGAGCTTGAAGAAGGTAAGGAGTCAGGTATCAATTTCTAGTTTGATTGCGTTAAATCTTTTGTTGAAACAAACACTTCTAGAGATTTTAGCGCTAAGTATGGACTTGACTCTGAGATAGTAGCTTATCTATGTGAATCTTTTGCTGCTCATATTGATCTTCCCAAAGAGAAGTGGTTTAAGTATCATCCTCCTCTAGAAGTCAACATTGTTCAACCCAATCTAGTTGAAGAGAAAGTAATTGCCTATAATGATCCTATTGTTCCTTGTGCCTACACTGAAAAACGACCTTACCCTGCTAGGAAAAAGGATTATTCTAAAGCTCCAACTGTCATACGTAGGGGTTACATTAGACCACTTGCACCCCCTAAGGAAATTAGAGTTGAACCTAGTGTTGCTATTATCAAAGATCTCTTAACCGAAGACATAGACGGGCATGTTCTCAAATTCTATGAGGACTCCGCTAGAATTGCTAAACCTCACACGAAAGACAAATACAGACCTGTAGTTGGCCTGCCCGTTGTTTCTGTCAAGATAGGAGATCACTGTTATCATGGTTTATGTGATATGGGTGCTACTGTTAGTGCAATACCCCGGTCCCTATATGATGAAATCAATGATGAGATTGCACCTGCTGAGTTAGAACCCATTGATCTCACTATTACGCTAGCTAATAGAGACAATATCTGCCCTTTGGGAATTGTGATAAATGTAGAAGTCCTGTGTGGTAAGACGAAGTATCCTACTGATTTCCTCGTCCTTGCTACTGCACAAGATAGCTTTTGTCCTATCATATTTGGTAGACCCTTTCTCAACACTGTCAATGCTCATATTGATTGCATTAAACAGACTGTCACTGTTAGTTTCGAGGGTGTGTCTCATGAATTTAACTTCTCCATGTTTGGAAGACAACCCCATGAAAAAGAGTCGTCCGGTAGGGATGAAATCATTGCTCTTGCCTCTATTGTCGTGCCTCCTACGAATCCTTTAGAGCAATATCTGCTTGAGCATGAAAATGATATGCATATGGATGAAAGAGATGAGATAGATAAAATTGTTTTAGAACAATATCCTATTCTTAAGAATAATCTGCCTGTTGAACTGCTTGGGGATCCTCCCCCACCAAAGGGTTATCCTGTGTTCGAGCTAAAACAGTTACCAGATACACTTAAGTATGTCTATATTGATGAGAAGGAGATATATCCTGTTATTATTAGTGCTCACCTCTCGAATCACGAAGAGAAGAAGTTATTAAAAACTTTGAGGAAGCACCGTGCTGCTATTTGATATACTCTTGATTATCTTAAGGGTATTAGTCCCACTCTATGTCAGCACAAGATTAAAACCGATCCTGATTTTATGCCAGTTGCTGATCATCAAAGGAGATTAAATCCTAGGATGAAAGAGGTCGTGAGAAAAGAAATATTAAAGCTTCTAGAAGCAGGAATCATTTATCATGTTGCTCATAGTAATTGGGTAAGTCAAGTACATTGCGTACCTAAGAAGGGAGGTATGACCGTCGTTCCTAATGATAAGAATGAACTAATCCCACAGAGGATTATTACTGGCTATAGGATGGTGATAGACTTCCGAAAACTGAACAAGGCAACCAGGAAAGACCATTATCCTTTGTCGTTTATCGACCAAATGCTAGAAAGGCTATCTAAACACACAGACTTCTTCTTTCTAGACGGTTATTCGGGTTTCTCGCAAATACCTGTTGCACAATCTGATCAGGAGAAAACCACTTTCACCTGCCCCTTCGGTACCTTTGCTTATAGACGTATGCCTTTTGTCTTATGCAATGCACCTGCCACCTTTCAAAGATGTATGATGGCTCTATTCTCTGACTTTTGTGAAAAGATTGTTGAGGTTTTCATGCATGATTTCTCCGTTTACGGTTCTTCCTTTGACGATTGCCTCAGCAACCTTGATCGAGTCTTACAAAGATGCAAAGATACCAACCTCGTCTTGAACTGGGAGAAGTGCCACTTCATGGTTAATGAAGGCATCGTCTTAGGACACAAAATCTGTGAGAAAGGCATTGAAGTTGATAAGGCTAAGGTTGATGCAATTGAGAAAATGCCTTGCCCCATAGATATCATAGGTATACGAAGTTTCCTAGGTCATGCTGATTTCTATAGAAGGTTCATTAAAGACTTCTCTAAGATTTCTAGGCCTCTTACCAACCTCTTGCAGAAGGATGTTCCTTTTGTTTTTGATAAGGATTGTGAGGAAGCTTTCGAAATACTTAAGAGGGCCTTGATAACCGCACCTATTGTTCAACCACCTGATTGGAACTTGCCCTTTGAAATCATGTGCGACGCTAGTGATTATGTTGTTGGTCCTGTTCTAGGACAAAGAGTTGACAAGAAGTTGAATGTTATTCACTACGCTAGTAAAACTCTAGACAGTGCCCAAAGAAACTATGCCACTACGGAGAAGGAATTTTTAGCAGTCGTGTTTGCATGTGAAAAGTTCAGATCTTATATAGTTGACTCCAAAGTCATTATTCACTCTGATCATGCTGCTATTAAGTACCTTATGGAGAAGAAGGACGCTAAGCCTAGGCTAATCAGATGGGTTCTCCTGCTACAGGAATTTGATTTGCACATTGTTGACCGAAAGTGTGCTGTTAACCCTGTAGCAGATAACTTTTCCAGGCTAGAGAATGTCCTTGATGACCCACGACCTATTGATGACAGCTTTCCTGATGAGCAATTGAATGTCATCCGCACTTCACATAGTGCACCGTGGTATGCTGATTACGCAAACTATATCGTAGCCAAATACATACCACCCAGTTTCACCTACCAGCAAAAGAAGAAATTCTTCTTTGATTTGAGACACTACTTTTGGGATGATCCTCACCTTTATATGGAAGGAGTAGATGGTGTTATTAGACGTTGTGTGCCTGAACATGAACATGGACAAATCCTGCAGAAGTGTCATTCCGAAGCTTACGGAGGACACCATGCTGGAGATAGAACTGCTTATAAGGTATTGCAATCAGGTTTCTATTGGCCCACTCTCTTCAAGGATGCCCGTAAGTTTGTCTTGTCTTGTGACGAATGCCAAAGAATAGGGAACATCAGTAAACGTCAGGAAATGCCTATGAACTATTCGCTTGTCATTGAACCATTTGATGTCTGGGGCTTTGATTATATGGGACCCTTCCCGAGTTCTAATGGGTATACTCACATCTTAGTTGCTGTTGATTACGTCACTAAGTGGGTAGAAGCTATCCCCACTAGAAATGCTGATCACCACACCTCTATTAAGATGCTTAAAGAAGTCATTTTTACCAAGGTTTGGAGTCCCTAGATATCTGATGACTGATAGCGGTTCACACTTCATTCATGGTGTTTTCCGCAAGATGCTCACTAAGTATGATGTCAACCATAGAGTTGCATCTCCTTATCATCCTCAGTCTAGTGGTCAACTGGAGTTGAGTAATAGGGAGATTAAATTGATCTTACAAAAGACTATCAATAGATCTCGAAAGAATTGGTCTAGCAAACTTGACGATGCACTATGGGCTTATAGGACTGCTTATAAGAATCCCATCGGCATGTCGCCGTATAAAATGGTTTACGGTAAGGCCTGTCATTTACCTCGTGAGCTAGAACACAAAGCTTATTGGGAATCAAAGAGCTCAACTTCGATTTCAAACTTGTCGGTGAGAAGCGGTTGTTTCATATGAGCTCATTAGATGAATGGAGGGCCCAGGCATATGAGAATGCCAAGTTTTTCAAGGAAAAGGTTAAGAGATGGCACGATAAAAGAACACAAAAACGAGAGTTCAATGTAGGTGATTATGTCCTGCTATACAATTCTCGCTTAAGATTCTTCGCACGCAAGCTTCTCTCTAAATGGGAAGGTCCCTACGTTGTCGAGGAAGTATATCATTTCAGTGCCATCAAAATCATTAACACGGAAGGTAATTTTCTGATAGTGGTAAATGGGCAAAGAATCAAGCATTATATCTCTGGTACTCCCATAAATATTGAGACCAATATCATCAATATCATAACTCCAGAGGAGTACATGAGGGATGTTTATCAGCCTGTTTCAGACCCTGAAAATGAAGAGGTATGTGTTTCGGTAAGTAATTAGACTCCAAAACTTTTCCAGTAGGAAATTTTCTCCGTTTTGGAATTTATGGAAAAATAGAAAAATAAAAAAGCAGTCCAGAGAGCGCACGAGGTGTCCACAAGCTTGGTCGCCACGATCTACCCCCCCTGGCCGCAGCTACAGGGCTTGTGGGGTACCTCGTGTGCCTACCGGACTCCGTTTTCTTGCGGAGCACTCCTTCTGGTCTAGAAAAAATCATTATATATACGCCAGAGGGTTCTGATCTCCGCATCGCGTAGTTTTCCTCTGTTTTCGTTTGGAGCTTGTTTCTGCTGCAGATCTCGATTGCTATGGCTTCCCCAAAAGCTTCGAAGGACAAGGTTTTTGAGAAGGTTATCAATCCTTACCTCGCCGAAGTGTTGCAGCACCCTCAATCTATCAAGATGAGTGAGGGGATGTTGCACATCCGTGATGTTGAGGGGGCTAAGAAGACCGGAAGCATGGAGATGAGGCTCGAAGCAATGGAGCAACAAGTCTTCAAGTGCCAAGGGATGGTGGAGCGTGGACTCAACGCCAACCACATGATGTTCACGAAGTTCACCAACAAGCACAATATGGATGCCAATGACATTGGGAAGCACCTCTCCAGGCTCTATGACAGGGTTGATCAACTCCAGGGCCAGATCTATGACCTGCAGAACCAAAATTGTGAGTATGAGTATAGATTTAAATCGATACAGTTGGCTGCAGATTTGAGGATTCCGGCGACTCGTTCATCCTGCCATGATGGAGCACCTATGCCTTGGAAGATGGAGGATCAGACTCATGTTGCAACTCCACCACCATCACCGCCAAAGGAAGACAATTGAGCATTGGTATGGGCAACTCCCTTGGCCTGTGCCAAGCTTGGGGGAGTTCCCCTGGTATCGTATCACCTTTATATCTTTTCCTTTTTCAGTTTTTACTTTCTTCTCTTAGTTGAGTAAGTCTTTAGTGTTTAGTTTGAGTCTTTTGCCTTGTGTTTCCCCCGATGTATTCGAGCTTGCGAGCTATATAATAAAGAGTATCTTAGTCAAGGGCTTTGTTTTGTGCCGTGACCAAAAGTATGAAAAGAACGATAACATGAAAGATCACGAGATGATCTTATGGAAAGTGATAGCTTCAGATATAACAAGTATGATGATTGAAACTTGTTGAGAATAGAGCAACATAGACCCCAATCATTGTTGCAATTAATAAGAAGTAATAAGGAAAGAGAAGTTCACATATAAATATATCATCTTAGACACTTTCTATAATTGTGAGCACTCACCAAACTATTACATGCTTAGAAGTAGATGTTGGACAAGGAAGACAACATAATGAATTGTGCTTTCTTGGTTCCAAACAATGTTATATGTCGAGAGATCCCTTAGCATATGATGATTGCTTCCACCTCATATTAGCCAAAACTCCCACAACAAGTAGAGATACTACTTGTGCATCCATAAACCGTCAACCCAGTTTTGCCATGAGAGTCCACCATACCTACCTATGGATTGAATAAGATCTCTCAAGTAAGTTGTCATCGGTGCAAGCAATAAAAAATTGCTCTCTAATATATATGATCTATTAGTGTGTGGAAAATAATCTTTATACGAACCGGTGATGAGGAAGACATAAAAGCGACAGACTACATAATAAAGTTCTTTATCACACGAGGCAATATAAAGTGACGTTCCTCCGCACTAAGAGGACACACATCCAAAACTCAAAAGCGCATGACAACCTGTAACATCCCAAATTTTTGGAATGTTAATAAAATTATTAGATTGTTTGTTTGTTTGTTTGAGTGATTGAAACTTTAGTGAAATTTGAAACTTTTTAAAAACTTTTGAATGAGAGGGATTAAATGACTTTCCCCTTTTCTGGTGAATTCAAATTCATCCATTTAAAATCAATGGGAGATGATGACATGACTTCTTCAACTATAAAAATATTGAATGAAGGTGGCATTTGAATTTCTTTCGATTTTGATATGCAATTATATTTTCCCTCCACTCAAGAAATGTCGGGAAATAATATTCTTTCAAACGGAAATGAGAGGAGGAACATGACCCTCCAAAACCACGGGCTTTTATTGTAGTATTTTGAGCCAAGAAAACAAAATTTTAATTTAGAAAATATTTGCAAAAAAAATAAAGCTTAGAGGATTTTTTGAAAAATATTTTTTTGAATTTTTTATTTTGGCCGTGGAAAATGTCCATCTTTTTTGGATTTATTTTTCTGAAAATTGTGATATATTATACCCCTATATTCCGTACATATACTATTTCCTTTTTTACGTTTTTCTTTCCTAATTTTAATAAAAAGGAAACAATCTTTTATTAGGAAAGTTATCAGGGCCTATTAGGAAACCAATCTGGCCCATTACTCCTCCTTCTTCTTCCTCATGTTCATTCCTTTCCCTGGCCATGGCACACACCTTCCAGGAACCTTGCACTCCGGGATTCGCAAGATCCCTTGCCTCCCCGCACCTCCCACCACCCCTATAAGAATCCCCTCGACCTCCTCTTTCCATTCCCCTAAAAAAATATCCGTGTCCTTGCCCGACGCCACCACCCCCACTCGTCGGACTTCCCTATCTGGACCGAAGCACACGAGCTCGCCATGAGAGCCCCTGTCGCCCAGGAGCCGCCCCCGTCGCCCCTGGGAACCCTCCTCCCCACCGAGGCCTTCCCCCACCGACCGCTCCCTCCCTCCGCCGCCGTTCTTCCTCGCCGGAGCGCCCTCCCCGCCACCTTCATGTCGGCCTGCCAAGAGCCGACGTTCTTCTTCCTGGAGCACGGTAAATTCCACCTCTCTCTCTCTTATTTTCCTCCCACCCTTAGATCTCTAATAGACGGTGTAGATTAGAGAGGGGATACCTCTTCGGTTCTTCTAAAAGAACCGGTGGTTTAGTTTTATTTAGTTATTTAGCCGACGTGGTTTGGTTAGTTTGCGGCCGCCCTCTAGATAGCCAAAAAACGTGCACACCCGACAACCAATCAGGATCCGCCACGTCACTTTTTCGTTTTATCTTTTTCAGTTTTTGTTTCCGAAACAGAACCAGTTCCAATATTGTTTCCCTTATATATTTTTTTAATATAGAAGTCCAATGAAGTTGATTCTTTTTGCGTTAGATCACAATTTTCTTGGAGTTTCCGAAAACATATAATTTGAGTGTGTTAGGATTTATAAAATTTGAATTAGATCACATTTGATTTAAATCTTGCTTTTCTTATACCGGGAGTTTAAAAATAGCTTTTAAATTAATTCTTTTTCCTACTGTTTCCTATTGATCATATCTTTCACTAGTTTAAGTTTTATTTTTTTTAAATATTTTTACTTGGGGTTTTTACCAAAACAGATTCTGTTTCAGTTCTTTTAGGATTATAACAATTTCTTTTTCTATATTTGTTTTTAGATTAGTTTATTTTATATTTGAGAAAGTTTATATTTTGTTTTCTATTAGTTAAAAGTAGGTTTTCAACAAAAATAAAATTTTATTTTTATTTGTTATCATGAAATCAATTCTAGTTCTCTAATAACTTGCAATTGAATTTCCCTACTAGATTAACTCCCATTTGAAAATACTTTCAAATAGTTTTATGAAAAATACTTTATTTTATCTTAGTTAAATTTATATTTTATTCTCTGTTATTTTACTATTTTAGTGTTTTATTTTCAGTTAGAACAAAAACTATTTAGTGTTTGATGTAGTAGAAGACTCCCTAGTTTTCTTTGATGTTTCCTTTGGATTCTTATTCGATCTTTCTTATTGTTTTGATTGCATCAACTTTTATTGTTGTTGGTTATGTGATTGCTAGTGTGAGTGCTTATGTGAATACTATGCTTTCTTATATAGATTTCATCGGAGAATGACGAATAGTTCTATCAAGTTATTTCTCGAGAACAATAATTCTTATTCGTCAACCTCACCAGGCAAGTCACGTTGATCATATTATTACCTATGTTTTATATGCATTGTAGTTCTACCTTTCTTCACCCATTTGCATGCAAAGTAGGTACTTGGATATTTTGGATCTTGATGTAGTATTATGTGGTAGGCACCCACCCCCTTGTTACTTTGGCCGGGACGATATTATGCTATGCTCCTAGTAGACGGGGTTTTTGTTGAGTGTTTACAATGAGTGTTGTGAGAACTTAATAATCAAGACCTGAAGACTCCAAGACTTGCAAGACCTCAGAACAAAAAATACCCCTGGGTGAAGGACGGTTTAGATGGGCTCCCTGGAGAAACCAGTGGACGACGCGGGATGCATGGGGAAGTGCCATGACATCTTGCGGAAAGCTTCACCCAGGCTCAAAGAGACGGACGGATATTTTCAAGACCCAAGGCTTACCTGCACAGCCACAAGTCATTATGGGCTCTAGCTTGGTTGGACAACGCGGCGACTCTGGACAGGCGGTGCTAGCAGATGTAGAAGAATGGTAGGGTTGGATGGGCACCGGCAGGGGATCAGAGGGACCCGTTGAAAGACCATGTTTTGATCATCCGGTCTTCAAACACCCTGAAGTGCGAGGACATACTCGAAGGCGATAAAATCTTGTGGGGAACGTGTGCAAAACTCTCCAGAGTACTCAAACCTAATCGATTAGCCGTGTCCACGGTCATGGACAACTTGAGCCAAAGGAACTGAAATTATCAGGAATTCTCAACACCATTATATATATTTGATGTGGGTAATATTGATAACTTGGGTATGAGAACTGGTTGGTGGAACCATCTCATTAGCAACCAAATACGTAGTAATATTTTGCTTTTAGCCCCTCTCTTGTTGTAGGAGAAAACTTTGCTTTCCGCTAAAAACTAACAGCCCCACCTGCCATATATGCATATAGTATAGATAATATATACACCTCTCTCTTTTGTGACTTGCTGACATATTCCATATGCTGACCTACACGGCCGCAACGTCTTATGTTGCAAATACTTTCTTCGACGAGTAAGAGTACGATTCAGGGTTACGGTCCGCACTCAACCTGTCGTTGGTGTTATTTTGGACTCCACTCGCTTTGACTGTTTCCGCTGAGATTTTGAGGTATATATCAATTTAACGTTATTTACATGTGATTGTACTTTGATATATACATTGATGTACTGTGTGTGCCAGCATACCGATCCAGGGATTGCACAGATACAAAGAGGCTTGACTCTTTTTGAGTCGGGTCGCTACAGATATGGTATCACAGCACATGTTGACTGTAGGACGTCACCCTAGAAACTGGAAATTTCTTAGGAAAGGATCTCTCAAAAATTTTATTTTCAAGAACACCTTTTACTTCTCATCTCTTCTGATTTCATCGAATGTTCTCTCTCGTCTCAAATAGATAGACAATACCCTTTCCTCTTTGACCACATGAAGAATCAATGGAGTTCTACTTAAAAGTAAAGAGGATTTCACCATGCATTTGAAGAATTGAAGCTACACCAATTCAAGACTCTCAAGACGGAAGAACTCGATGACCCTGATGTGTTCCAATATTTATATGGCCATTAGAAGTCCAAACCCTTGTTATATACCCACGTTAGATACGATGATTTGTGAGCCGTCCTTTGTGTGTGTTTTCCGACAGCCACAAATGAAACCTATTCTCAAAAAAATATTGTTTGTATTGTGTGTATCTCCCTCTATCCCTCTCTCTCTCTTACCCGTCTCATCCCAAAAACCTTGGACCCAATACATGGCGTATGAAGCTGGATTTGTAGTCCCTGGACCAATGACCCAGCTGGAGGCTGAAATATGGATTCAGAACATGGAGAACCACTTCGGGAGCAATTTGATTTCAAGGAAGTATGAAGTGGCACACGCTCTTCAGTACTTTACACAAAGTGCTGCTATCTGGTGGAAAATGCATCATGCCATACAAGGATTTAGTGGAGCAGAAACTTCGGACGAATTCAAGAAGACTCCGTTAAGATCCCATCTTATTCAGAAGTGCTATGATAATCCGAAGAAGAAGACTTGTGCATGCAAGATCTATGGAGAAATAGGACACCCACAGGAGGAACACAAGGATGGATGCACTCATTGTGAAGAGAATCACCCAGCGGAGGAATGCCCAACTAGTCAGGTGACTTGTTTCTTGTGTGAAGGAATCACCCACTACCTAGCCCAGTGTTACATTTACCCCAAGGTGCAACAAGTTGTCAAGCAGCAGAAAGAAGCAATGGAGGAAACACTCACGAAGAAGATTTTAGAAGAACATGTGATGAAGGAAAATATTGGAGACCCTGGTGGATAAAGCCTAACCAGATTTTTCTCCAATGCCTATTACTCATGTGGAGAGGAAGGGCATTTTTTACAGGAGTGCATGAAGAAAAGCCAAGAGTATCTGGGAAACTTCCCGACGGAAAAAGTAGAGTTTGATCCACTTGAAATAGAAGAACTGGCCAAAATGAAGGAGTCCGGAAAGAAGAGAAAATACACCAGCCAGAGTCAAATCCCTGCACATAAGGACCTGAGTCATATCAGATGTTTCATGTCTAAGGAGTTGGGCCACTACATCAATATGTGCCCAGGAAGGAAGCACGAAACCCAAGGAGCAAAAGCAAACACTAAGAAGCCTCGAGACTTGTCCGAACTCATTTGCTTTCGTTGCAAGGAAGCAGGACATTATGCTAGTGATTGTGCACATGGGAAGAAAGCTAAAATGGAGTGGTTAAGTTTCGACAGTGGCAATAAGTGTAACCTGAAGCACTCTTGTTTTTCATGAGATTACGGAGTTGAATTTTTGTAACAGAAGTCCCTGAGATTGTAATAACTTCATGAATCAATAAAAATTTATTGTGTCATGATTGCCTATGTTGAAGCTGTATGCGTTGTTTCTCTAAGAACAAAGATCTTTGAACATTTATGAGGATATGAGAAAATATGGTCTATGCAGGCATGAGTATATTTCATTTTAAGTGTGGTAGTAATCGGTAAACCCACAGGATCCAATGAGTGGGAATATACCATGCATACCAAGGAGACACATACATTCCTCTGAGTACCCATTTTTGTTGACACCTGCAGATGACAACCCTCTACGAGTCATTCCTTAAGGGCCCAGAAACGATCATGACCCTGACTAGTGATCAGGATTACCCAAAAATCCTGAAGGACATGATGAAGCACATTCATCTTGAAGGAGATGCAGTCTACAAAGGCTACCCATTCATGGAAAGTGGAGTGGAACTTTGGTATGTGGAAGTACACCTCCACCATGTGAAAGGAGTTTGTCCAAAGACTATGGGGCAATACTTTTTCATTTCACGTGTACCACGAGCAACCTTCTTTGATGCTGTTCGTGAAGGTGCCATGGAAGCCATACGTCAGATTGGAGAAATACTTGAAGCAAGACTCCGTCATACCCAGGAATACCTAAGTGAAGTGCATGCGGAGATGATGGAGATGAAGCTCATGGCCACCATGATAAAGCAAAAGATGGATGACTTCAAGGAGCACCTCAGAAAGTTCCAGTGGGACTAAAGTATTTCCAAGGGAGACAAATGAATAAAGTTGGAAGAAATGCTTGACCATACCAAACAATGTGGATGGCAGCATTTGTAATAAAGTACTTTTGAATTAGAGTTTCTAAGAAGAAATTAAGGAATGTAATAAAGGATTGATGAATATGATTTATGGATGAACCAATACCTTTTGAGGGGAAACACACACCCATGGAAAGTATCCCACGGAGTGGAGTGTGTACCAAAAATAAGTCTGGGGATTTTATTATATGATGGTTACCCCAAGAATATGATGGAATGAAACACTATAGGATTAAAATGCGGAGTAATTTTTAAGTATGAGTTAAAGTGGGCCTGCAACCCAAAGACCCCGGAACTACTAAGGATCAATCACTACCTTTATGAAGAAAGAAACTTGCAAGAAGCTATGATGGATCAGCAAACGTTTTCTTAGGAGCATACGAAAACCTGAGAGTTGTGAAGATACGATAGATGTTTTGTTCAGATTGCAGAACCAATGGATTATCCGAACTTCGTCCGTGGACAAGAGAAATTCTGCAATGCTTGTGAGGATGCCCAAGTGTTAGAATACGATATTCACTAAACCTTATACAGAGTAATGATTTGGGTGCGGAATGGATTGATCACCGTGACGACTTACTCTTATCATTTCTCTTGCTATTCGGAATGGTAAATCTGAAAGACTTACCCATAGAGAGAGATGACGTTCTTTGAAGCTTTTGTTTAAGCCTTAGAATGGTATGATGAAGACCCATGTACATGGCACTTGTTGTCACGCGTAGGAAACTTTACGGTGAGGATGAAACCAAGACCCCTCCCTCTGTAGGATAGCCACAAATGGTAGACCACCATGAGAATCATCGATAGGTTATTTAGAATGATCACAAGACTGTCAGTTAAGAAGACTCAGTGACAGAAGGAGCTTATATCAACAAAAGAACCCTCGATTTTGATGGAAACATTATGAATGTAATGAAAGATGCATCACCAAAGGAGTTAGCATGAAGAATGGGAGGAGTGAGATGCCAAGACCCGAGAGGATTTCTAAAATTTGAGGGACCAGTAATCCCCATTTAAAGTGTGGTAGCATCACACCTTGCTGGACGTTGGATTTGTTAGAAGACCCCCAAACCCTAACCCTTCTTTCTAGCCTCTTCGAATCTCGAGGACGAGATTCATTTTAAGTGTGGTAGGTTTGTAACATCCCAAATATTTGGAATGTTAATAAAATTACTAGATTGTTTGTTTGAGTGATTGAAACTTGAGTGAAATTTGAAACTTTTTAAAAACTTTTGAATCAGAGGGAATAAAATGACTTTCCCCTTTTCCGATGAATTCAAATTCATCCATTTAAAATCAATGAGAGAAGATGACATGACTTCTTCAACTATAAAGAATTTGAATGAAGGTGGTATTTGAATTTCTTTCGATTTTGATATGCAATTCTATTTTCCCTCCACTCAAGAAATGCCGGGAAATAATATTCTGTCAAACGGAAAAGAGAGGAGGAACATGACCCTCCAAAATGAGGGGCATTTATTGTAGTATTTTGAGCCAAGAAAGCAAAATTTTAATTTAGAAAATATTTGCAAAAAAAAAATAGGATTTTCTGAAAAACATTTTTTGAAGTATTTATTTTGGCCGTGGAAAATGCCCATATTTTTTGGATTTATTTTTCTGAAAATTTTGATATATTATACCCCTATATTCCGTACATATACTATTTCCTTTTTTACGTTTTTCTTTCCTAATTTTAATAAAAAGGAAACAATCTTTTATTAGGAAAGTTATCTCGGCCTATTAGGAAACCAATCTGGCCTATTACTCCTCCTTCTTCTTCCTCACGTTCATTCCTTTCCCTGGCCATGGCAGACACCTTCCAGGAACCTTCCACTCTGGGATTCGCGAGATCCCTTGCCTCCACGCACCTCCCACCACCCCTATAAGAATCCCCTCGGCCTCCTCTTTCCATTCCCCTAAAAAATCTCCGTTTCCTTGCCCGACGCCACCACCCCCACTCGCCGGACTTCCCTGTCTTGACAGAAGCACAGGAGCTTGCCACGAGAGCCCCTGTCGCCCAGGAGCCGCCCCGTCGCCCTTGGGAACCCTCCTCCCCACCGAGGCCTTCCCCCGCCGGCCGCTCCCTCCCTCCGCCGCCGTTCTTCTTCGCCGGAGCGCCCTCCCCACCACCTTCACGTCAGCCTGCCAAGAGCCGCCGTTCTTCTTCCTGGAGCACGGTAAGTTCCTCCTCTCTCTCTCTCTTATTTTCCTCCCACCCTTAGATCTCTAATAGAGGTGTAGATTACAGAGGGGATACCTCTTCGGTTCTTTTAAAAGAACCGGCGGTTTAGTTTTATTTAGTTAGTTAGGCGACGCAGTTTGGTTAGTTTGAGGCCGCCTTCTAGATAGCCAAAAAATGTGCACACCTGACAACCAATCAGGATCCGCCACGTCACTTTTTCGTTTTATCTTTTTCAGTTTTTGTTTCCGAAAGAGAACCAGTTCCAATATTGTTTCCCTTATATCTTTTAATCTATAAGTCCAATGTAGTTGATTCTTTTTGCATTAGATCACAATTTTCTTGCAGTTTCCGAAAACATATAATTTGACTGTGTTTGGATTTATAAAATTTGAATTAGATCAGATTTGATTTAAACCTTGTTTTGCTTATACCGGGAGTTTAAAAATAGCTTTTAAATTAATTCTTTTTGCTAATGTTTCCTATTGATCATATATTTTAGTAGTTTATGTTTCAATTTTTTTTTAAATAATTTTACTTGAGGTTTTTACCAAAATAGATTCTGTTTTAGTTCTTTTAGGATTATAGCTATTTCTTTTTCTATATTTGTTTTTAAATTAGTTTCTTTTATATTTGAGAAAAGTCTATATTTTTTCTGTTAGTTAAAAGTAGGTTTTCAACAATTTTTTATTTATTTTTATTTGTTATCATGAAATCAATTCTAGTTCTCTAATAACTTGCAATTGATTTCCCTACTAGATTAACTCCCATTTGAAAATACTTTCAAATAGTTTTATGAAAAATACTTTATTTTATCTTAGTTAAATTTATATTTTATTCTCTGTTATTTTACTTTTTTAGTGATTTATTTTCAGTTAGAACAAAAACTATTTAGTGTTTGATGTAGTAGAAGACTCCCTAGTTTTCTTTGAAGTTTACTTTGGATTCTTATTCGATCTTTCTTATTATTTTGATTGCATCAACTTTTATTGTTGTTCGTTATTTGATTGCTAGTGTGAGTGCTTATGTGAATACTATGTTTGCTTATATAGATTTCATCGGAGAGTGACGAATAGTTCTATCAAGTTATTTCTCGAGAATGATAATTCTTCTTCGTCAACCTCACCACGCAAGTCACGTTGATCATATTATTACCTATGTTCTATATGCATTGTAGTTCTACCTTTCTTCACCCATTTGCGTGCAAAGTAGGTACTTGGAAATTTTGGATCTTGATGTAGTATTATGTGGTAGGCACCCACCCCCTTGTTACTTTGGCCGGGACGATATTATGCTATGCTCCTAGTAGACGGGGTTTTTGTTGAGTGTTTAGCGTGAGTGTTGTGAGAACTTAATAATCAAGACCTGAAGACTCCAAGACTTGCAAGACCTCAGAACGAAAAATACCCCTGGGTGAAGGACGGTTTAGATGGGCTCCCTGGAGAAACCAGTGGACGACCCGGGATGCATGGGGAAGCGCCATGACATCTTGCGGAAAGCTTCACCCAGGCTCAAAGAGACGGATGGATATTTTCAAGACCCAAGGCTTACCTGCATAGCCACAAGTCATTATGGGCTCTGGCTTGGTTGGACAACACGGTGACTCTGAACAGGCGGTGCTAGCAGATGTAGAAGAACGGTAGGATTGGATGGGCACCGACAGGGGATCAGAGGGACCCGTTGAAAGACCATGTTTTGATCATCCAGTCTTCAAACACCCTGAAGTGTGAGGACATACTCGGAGGCGATCAAATCTTGTGGGGAACGTGTGCAAAACTCTGCAGAGTACTCAAACCTAATCGATTAGCCGTGTCCACGGTCATGGACAACTTGAGCCAAAGGAACTGAAATTATCAGGAATTCTCAACACCATTATATATATTTGATGTGGGTAATATTGGTAACTTGGGTATGGGAACTGGTTGGTGGAACCATCTCATTAACAACCAACTACGTAGTAATATTTTGCTTTTAGCCCCTCTCTTGTTGTAGGAGAAAACTTTGCTTTCCGCTAAAAACTTACAGCCCCACCTGCCATATATGCATATAGTATAGATAATATTTACACCTCTCTCTTTTGTGACTTGCGGGCATATTCCATATGCTGACCTACACGGCTGGAATGTCCAATGTTGCAGATACTTTCTTCGACGAGTAAGAGTACGATTCAGGGTTACGGTCTGCACTCAACCTGCCGTTGGTGTTATTTGGGACTCCACTCCCTTTGACTGTTTCCGCTGGAATTTTGAGGTATATATCAATTTAACGTTATTTACATGTGATTGCACTTTGATATATACATTGATGTACTGTGTGTGCCAGCATACTGATCCTGGGATGGCACATATACACAGAGGCTTGGCACTTTTTGAGTCGGGTCGCTACACAACCTCTGCTTCCCTCTGCGAAGGGCCTATCTTGTACCTTTACTTTTGTCCTTGTGAAAGTCATGGTGATCAACACCAATTCCCTATTCCGTCTTCATCTTGGTGAACGTCACATGCTAGGGAAAGAGCTATATTCATATATCAACTTGGAGATGAGTACTTATGCTTTATTATTGTTGACTTTACCCTTGAGGTAAATGGTTGGGAGGCAAAATTATAAGCCCCTATCTTTCTCTGTGTCCAACTGAAACTTTGGTGCCATGAGTACCATGTGAGTTGTAACAATTGTGGAAAACAAAAGAGATGATTGAGTATGTGGATTTTCTTTACAAGCTCTTATTTGACTCTTTCTGATATTATGATAAATTGCAATTGCTTCAATGACTATGGACTGTTGTTGGCTACTTCTCGGTAAGGTTTTTGATTCATACTTTGCTTTGTGAAGGAATTATTACTTTCCCATAAGAATCTTTATGATGTATTGCTATTTTATGTGTGATCATGATGCCCTCATGTCTGTATTATGTTTTATCGAAACCTTCATCCCTAAACATGTGGACATGTTTATGGATCTTGGTTTTCGCTTGAGGACAAGCGAGGTTTAAGCTTGGGGGAGTTGATACGTCCATTTTGCATCATGCTTTCATGTTGATATTTATCGCTTTTTGCACTGTTATTATACTTGGTGGTACCATACTTATGCCTTTTCTCTCTTATTTTGCAATGTTTATTTGAAGAGGGAGAATACGAGCAGCTGGAATTCTGGACTGGAAAAGGAGCAAGTCTGAGTCCTCTAATCTGCGCAACTCCTAATGCCCTAAAAATCAATGTGGAATTTTTTGGCAATATATAAAAAATACTGGGTGAAAGAAGTGCCAGAGGGGAGCTGCCAGGGGCCCACAAGCCTGGTGGCCGCGGCCTGCCCCTCTGGCCGCGGCCACAGGGCTTGTGGGTACCCTGGTGGCCCACTGGCCCCCCTCTTCTGCTATATGAAGGGTTTCGTCCGGAAAAAAATCAGGGCGGAGCTTTTTCGAGGAGGCGCCGCCGCCATGAGGCGGAACTTGAGCAGAACCAATCTAGAGCTCCGGCAGGACGATCCTGCCGGGGAAACTTCCCTCCCGGAGGGGGAAATCATCGCCATCGTCATCACCAACACTCCTCTCATCGGAGGGGACTCGTCTCCATCAAGATCTTCATCAGCGCCATCTCATCTCCAAATCCTAGTTCATCACTTGTAATCAATATCCGTCTCGCGACTTTGATTGGTACTTGTAAGGTTGCTAGTAGTGTTGATTACTCTTTGTAGTTGATGCTAGTTGGATTACTTGGTGGAAGAGTTTATGTTCAGATCCTTGATGCTACTCATTACACCTTTGATCATGATTATGATTATGCTTTGTGAGTAGTTACTTTTGTTCCTGAGGACATGGGATAAGTCATGCTAATAATAGTCATGTGAATTTGGTATTCGTTCGGTATTTTGATATGTTGTATGTTGTTTTTCCTCTAGTGGTGTTATGTGAATGTCGACTACATAACACTTCACCATTATTAGGGCCTAGAGGAAGGCATTGGGGAGTAGTAAGTAGATGATGGGTTGCTAGAGTGACAGAAGCTTAAACCCCAGTCTATGTGTTGCTTCGTAAGGGGCTGATTTGGATCCACTAGTTTAATGCTATGGTTAGACGTTGTCTTAATTCTTCTTTCGTAGTTGCGGATGCTTGCGAGAGGGGTTAATCATAAGTGGTATGCTTGTCCAAGTAAGGGCAGTACCCAAGCGCCGGTCCACCCACATGTCAAACTATCAAAGTAACGAACGCTAATCATATGAACATGATGAAACTAGCATGACAGAAATTCCCATGTGTCCTCGGGAGCGTTTTTCCTCCTATAAGACTTTGTTCAGGCTTCTCCCTTGATACAAAAGGGATTGGGCCACTTTGCTGCACTGTTGCTATTACTTGTTACTTGTTACTTGTTACTTTTCACCTGCTACGTTTCACCTCACTAAACCATCACTTGTTACCGCTACTTTCAGTTCTTGCAGTTATTACCTTGCTGAAAACTGTTTATCAGAGCCTTCTGCTCCTCGTTGGGTTCGACACTCTTACTTATCGAAAGGACTACAATTGATCCCCTATACTTGTGGGTCATCAGAGGTCACCGCACGGTATGAACCCGAAACCAAGCACTTCTCCCATTGCAAGAATCATAGATCTAGTTGGCCAAACAAAACGCATAACTCGAAGAGAATTACAAGGATATGAAATCATGCATAAGAGAGATCATAAGAAACTCAAATAAGATTCATAGATAATCTGATCACAAATCCACAATTCATCGGATCTCGACAAACACACCGCAAAAGAAGATTACATCAGATAGAACTTTGTATTGAAGATCCAAGAGAGAGAAGAAGCCATCTAGTTACTAGCTATAGACCCGTAGGTCTATGGTGAACTACTCATGCATCATCGGAGAGGTCATGGTGTTGATGAAGAAGCCCTCCGTGTCCGAATCCCCCCTCCGCAGGGCACCAGAACGTGCCCCAGATGGGATCTTGCGGAGATAGAAGCTTGCTGCGGCGGAAAAGTACTTTCGATGATCTCCTGATTTTTTGTGGAATTTTTGGGGATATATAGGCACAAAACCTAGGGCAAAGGGCGCCCAGGGGGCCCACAAGCCTGTAGGCCGCGGCCTCCCCCCTGGCCGCGGGTGGGGGCTTGTGGGGCCCCTGGGGCTCCCCTGCCTTGGCTCTCAAGTCTCCTGATCTTCTTCCGTTCCGGAAAAATTCTTTTCAGGGATTTTATTCCGTTTGGACTCCGTTTCAAAATCTCCTCTGAAAGGGGTCAAAAACATGGAAAAAATAGGAACTGACACTTGGCACTGAGTTAATAAGTTAGTCCCAAAAAATATATAAAAGAGATGCAAAACATCCAAAGTTCGACAAGATAATAGCATGAAACCATCAAAAATTATAGATACGTTGGAGATGTATCAAGCATTCCCAAGCTTAACTCCTGCTCGTCTTCGAATAGGGAAGTGATAAAGAATGAATTTTTGATGTGGAATGCTACCTAGAATAGTTGTCCTTTGCAACTTCTTTCACGTGACATGAATGTTCAGATCCATAAGATTCAAAGCAATAGTTTGCTATTGACATGAAAACAATAATACTTCAAGCAAACTAGCAAGGTAATCATGAACTTTCAAAATAACAAGTCCAAGGAAAGTTATCCCTACAAAATCATATAGTCTGGGTATGCTCCATCATCCTCACACAACTAATGTAAATCATGCACAACCCCGATATTGGCCAAGTAATTGTTTTCGCACTCTTACTTTCTCAAACTTTTTATAACTATCACGCAATACATGAGCGTGAGCCATGGATATAGCGCTATAAGTGGAATAGAGTGTGGTGGTGGTTGTGAGATAAAAAGGAGGAGATGGTCACATTGACTCGGCGTATCAAAGGGCTATGGAGATGCCCATTAATAGATATCAATGTGAATGAGTAGGGATTGCCATACAAGGGATGCACTAGAGATATAAGTATGTGAAAGCTCAAAAGGAAAACTAGTGGGTGTGCATCCAACTTGCTTGCTCACTTGCATATGGTAGCATTTTGAGGAAGCCCATCATTGGAATATACAAGCCAAGTTTTATAATGAAGATTCCCACTAGCATATGGTAGTGACAAAGCAAGAAGCTCTCAATCATGAAGAACATGGTGCTATTATGAAGCACAAGTGTGGAAAAAGATAGTAGCATTGTCCCTTCTCTCTTTTTCTCTTTTCTCATTTGGGCTCTTAGCACTCTTTTTTATTTTCTCCTCTTTTTTGGCCTCTTTGGCCTCATTTTTTTTTATTTACTCACATGGGACAATGCTCTAATAATGATGATCATCACACTTTTATTTACGCATAGCTTCAAAGCTCAAAATGATGATGACTCTATAGGAAATGCCTCCGGCAGTGTATCGGGATGTGCAACGATCTAGCATGGCGTATGACGTTTAAAACATCTCGCTAGCTATCTTACGATCATGCAATGGCAACATGAGAGTGACGGCACAAGTCATGAGACGGAACGGTGGGAGTTGCATGGCAATATATCTCGGAATGGCTATGAAAATGCCATAGTAGGTAAGTATGGTGGCTGTTTTGAGGAAGGCATATGGTGGGTTTGTGCACCGGCGAGAGTTGCGCGGCACTAGAGAGGCTAGCAATGGTGGAAGGTGAAAGTGCATATATACCATGGACTCACATTAGTCAACAAGAACTCACATACTTGTTGCGGAAGTTTTTATTAGTAATCGAAACAAAGTGCTAAACGCATACTCCTAGGGGAAGGGTTGGTAGGTGTTAACCATCGCGCGATCCCGACCTCAACACAAAGGATGACAATCAATAGATCAATTATGCTCCGACTTCCTAACATAGTGGTTCACCATACGTGCATGCTAAGGGAATCACTAACTTCAACACAAGTATTTGTAGATTCACAACACCCTACTAACATAGCTCTCAATATTACCGAATCCATGTCTCAAAACTAATTGAGAGGAATCAAAACTTCTCTTTCTACTCAATGCACATGAAGATGGAGGTTTTTGCATTCTCTTTGGGTACCTATCACAATTGGGACTACTTTCATAGCATAAGCCAACTACCAAGTCACGCACCGCCGTGCTCTAAAAGATATAAGTGAAGCACATACAGCAAAAGTATCTAGCTCCAAAGATATAAGTGAAGCACTATGAGCATTCTAGCAAAATCATGATGAGTGCATGTCTCTCTCTCTCTCAAAAATGTGTGCAGCAATGATGATTGTGACACAACAAAAATAAAAGACTCCTAAGATACAAGACGCTCCAAGAAAAACACATATCATGTGGTGAATAAAAATATAGCTCCAAGTAATGTTACCGATGGATTGAAGACGAAAGAGGGGATGCCTTCCCGGGGCATCCCCAAGCTTAGGCTTTTTGGTGTCCTTGAATTTGGCTTGGGGTGCCTTGGGAATACCCAATCTTGAGCTCTTTCCACTCCTTATATCTTTGTCCATGAGAACATCACCCAAAACTTGAAAACTTCACAACACAAAACTTAAACAGAAACTCGTGATAACATTAGCACAAGAAAACAAACTACCACTTCTTTTGGTACTGTAGAAAACTTGAATTCCATCTATATTGGCGTTGGGCTACTGTATTCTCACTTTTCCATGGCTACTACCCCCAGATACTAACCATAGTTTCATCAAAACAAGCAACCAACTCAACAAAAACAGAATGTGTCAAAAACAGACCAGTCTGTAGGAATCTGCATACTTCGTATACTTTTGGTACCTCACAAAATCTGAAAAATTACGACTGCCTGGGAAAAAGACATATCAACCAGGAGAAAAAATAATCAACTCAAAAGCTCTTTCTGAATAAAAATGAAAAATCATCTCGTGAGCGAAAAGTTTCTTTCTTTTTCCAGCAGGATCAACCAACCGTCACCAAGACTAGTCATAAAGGTTTTGCTTGGCTCAAACACAAAAACAAACACAAAAAACACAATCACAACAGAATTATGATGGTGTGGATGCAACAAAACAGAAAGAAAAAAGATAAATTCATTGGGTTGCCTCCCAACAAGCGCTATTGTTTAACGCCCTTAGCTAGGCATAAAAGCGATAGAATCACGTTTCGTCGTCTTTGGTGCTCAAACCATAAGTGGCCCTCATCATGGATTCATAAGGCAATCTTATTTTCTTTCTAGGAAAGTGTTCCATGCCCTTCCTTAAAGGAAATTGAAATCTAATATTCCCTTCCTTCATATCGATGATAGCACCGATAGTACTTAGGAAAGGTCTACCAAGAATAATAGGGCATGTAGGATTGCAATCAATGTCAAGCACAATGAAATCCACGGGTACATAGTTCCTATTTGCAATAATAAGAACATCATTGATCCTTCCCATGGGTTTCTTGACAGTATAATCAGCAAGATGCAAATTAAGAGAACACTCTTCAATCTCATTAAAACCCAGAACATCACATAAAGACTTTGGAATCGCAAAAACACTAGCACCTCACACAAAGCATTGCATTCATAGTTTTTGATTTTGATTTTGATAGTAGGTTCCCACTCATCATGAAGCTTTCTAGGGATAGAGACTTCCAATTCAAGTTTCTCTTCAACAGATTTTATCATAGCTTCGAAGATATGATCGGTAAAGGCCTTGTTTTGGCTATAAGCGTGTGGAGATTTTAACATGGATTGCATCAAAGAAATGCATTCAATCAAGGAGCAACTATCATAATTGAATTCCTTGAAATCCACGGTAGTAACTTCATTACTACTCAAAGTTTTAACATCATCTACTCCACTTTCAATGCTTTTAGCATCAAGATAGATGGACTCCGAATCATTGGGGCACTTTTCAGCCAAAGTGGATTCATATCCAGCGCCATAATCATTAGGTTTCACACAAGAAAACAAAGATTCAATGGGAGTCACACCAAGCACTTTAAGATCTTCGTGATTCTCATCACGAGAACACGTGTTTTTAAGCCATTCATGTCTAGCACGAATTTGGGCGGTTCTTCCTTGGCTCTCAATCATGGAAACACGCATAGCTTTTAAAGTTTCATCCATGTTGATTTTGGGAGGATCACATCTAACTTTCAAAGCATCAACATCACTAGACATTCTATCAACGCTCTTAGCCAAATCGTCAATTTTGAGTAGCTTTTCCTCTATGGATGCATTGAAAATCTTTTGAGAGTTGATGAACTCTTTGATATTACTCTCTAGATCAGAGGGTAATCTATTGTAATTTCCATGGTTATTGTTGTAGGAGTTGCCAAAGTTATTAGAGGAGTTACTAGGAAAAGGCCTAGGAACATAGTTTCCTCTAAAAGCATTGTTGTTGCCAAAGTTATTCCTACCAACAAAATTAACGTCCAAGCTAGCGTTGCTACTCTCAATCAAAGAAGACAAGGGCATATCATTAGGGTCCAAAGGAGCACTTCTACTAGCAACCAAATTCATTAACTCGTCCATCTTAGCACTCACCGAGTTAATTTCTTCTATAGCGTGTACCTTCTTACTAGTAGGTGACCTTTCAGTGTGCCACTGAGAGTAGTTCATCATGATGTTGTCTAAGAGCTTTGTGGCTTCCCCTAACGTGATTTCCATGAACGTTCCACCTGAGGCGGAGTCCAAGATATTTCTAGAAGCGAAATTCAAGCCAGCTTAAAAGATTTGAATAATCATCCAAAGACTCAAGCCATGAGCGGGACAATTTCTAATCATCAATTTCATTCTCTCCCAAGATTGTGCAACATGTTCATGATCAAGTTTCTTGAAATTCATGATATCATTCTGGACAGAGATGATCTTAGCTGGCGGAAAATACTTGGATATATAAGCATCTTTGCACCTATCCCAAGAATCGATGCTATTTTTGGGTAAAGAAGAAAATCAAGTTTTTGCGCGATCTCGCAACGAGAAAGGAAAAAAACTTCAATTTAATCACGTCATTATCCACATCTTTCTTCTTTTGCATGTCGCAAAGTTCAATGAAGGTATTGAGATGGGATGCAGCATCTTCACTAGGAAGGCCGGAGAATTGCTCTTTCATATAAAGATTCAGCAAAGCGGCATTGATTTCGTATGACTCCGCACTAGTGGCGGGAGCAATCGGAGTACTAATAAAATCATTATTATTAGTATTCGAGAAGTCACAAAGTTTGGTTTTTTTCATTCATGGTGACTTCGGCAAGCAAGCAAGCACACAAGCAAACAAAGAGCAAGCGAGAAAAGGCGAACAAAAAGGCAAACGAAAAAGGCAAATTGGTGAAGTGGGGGAGAGGAAAACGAGAGGCAACTGGCAAACAAAGTAAATGCAAGAGATGAGTTTGCGACACCTACTTGGATGAGTTCTTGACTTGATCTTCCTCCCCAGCAATGGTGTCAGAAATTCTTCTACAACAGCAACAAAAGTCCTTCCCAAGCAACGACAGGAATTCTTCTTGCTACTTCTCTTGTTTGCGTCGGTTTTTCCCTTGAAGAGGAAAGGGTGATGCAGCACAGGAGCAGTAAGTATTTCCCTAAGTTTGAGAACCAAGGTATCGATTCAGAAGGAGGGTCTCGTCAAGTCCAGAGTACCTGCACAAACACAAACGAGCTTGCACCCAATGTTTCAAAGGGGTTGTCAATCCCTTCAAGATTGTTTGCAAAGTGAGATCTGAAGGGGGAAAGTGCAACGAAGTAAAAAGTGTAAGGCTGAAAATATGGTGTGGAGTAGACCCAGGGGCCATAGTGTTCACTAGAGGCTTCTCTCAAAATAGAAAATATCACAGTGGGTAAACAAATTACTGTCGAGCAATTGATAGAACCGCACAAAGTCATGACGATATCTAAGGCAATGATCATACATATAGGCATCACGTCTGAGACAAGTAGACCGATACTTTCTGCATCTACTACTATTACTCCACACATCGACCGCTATCCAGCATGCATCTAGTGTATTGAGTTCATGACGAACAGAGTAACTCCTTAAGCAAGATGACATGATGTAGAGGGATAATCTCAAACCAATGACGAAAACCCCATCTTTTTACCCTTGATGGCAACAACACGATGCGTGCCTCGCTACCCCTTCTGTCACTGGGTGAGGTCACCGCACGGTATGAACCCAAAACCAAGCACTTCTCCCATTGCAAGAATCATAGATCTAGTTGGCCAAACAAAACCCACAACTCGAAGAGAATTACAAGGATATGAAATCATGCATAAGAGAGATCAGAAGAAACTCAAATAAGATTCATAGATAATCTGATCATAAATCCACAATTCATCGGATCTCGAAAAACACACCGCAAAAGAAGATTACATCGGATAGATCTCCATGAAGATCATGGAGAACTTTGTATTGAAGATTCAAGAGAGAGAAGAAGCCATCTAGTTACTAGCTATGGACCCGTATGTCTATGGTGAACTACTCACGCATCATCGGAGAGGTCATGGTTTTGATGAAGAAGCCCTCTGTGTCTGAATCCCCCTTCGGCAGGGCACCAGAACGTGCCCCAAATGGGATCTTGCGGAGATAGAAGCTTGCGGCGGTGGAAAAGTACTTTCGATGATCTCCTAATTTTTTGTGGAATTTTTGGGGATATATAGGCGCAAAACCTAGGGCAAAGGGCGCCCAGGGGGGCCACAAGCCTGTGGGTCACGGACTCCCCCCCCCCCGGCCGTGGGGTGGGGGCTTGTGGGCCCCTGGGGCTCCCCTGCCTTGGCTCTCAAGTCTCCTGATCTTCTTCCATTCCGTAAAAATTCTTTTCGGGGATTTTATTCCGTTTGGACTCCGTTTCAAAATCTCCTGTGAAAGGGGTCCAAAACATGGAAAAAACTGGAACTGGAACTTGGCACTGAGTTAATAAGTTAGTCCCAAAAAATATATAAAAGGCATGCAAAACATCCAAAGTTTGACAAGATAGTAGCATGAAACCATCAAAAATTATAGATACGTTGGACACGTATCATCCCTCTTCATGTAAACCTTATAAAATAAGAGAGAAAAGGCATAAGTATTGTACCGTAATGTGTAATAACAGCCCATAATGCGATAAATATCAACATAAAAGCATGATGCAAAATGGACGTATCAACTCCCCCAAGCTTAGACCTCGCTTGTCCTCAAGCGGAAGCCGAGATCAATAAATATGCCCACATGTTTAGAGATAGAGGTGTCGATAAAACAAAATACGGACATGCATGCATCATGATCATATTTAGAACAGCAATAACATCATATAATCTCTTATGCTAAAGTGACAATTCCTTCACAATGTAAAGTATGGATCAAGAACCTTATTGAGAATTAACAACCAATAGTATTTAGTCATTGAAGCAATTGCAATTTATTATAACATCGGAAAGAGTCAAATAAGAGCTTGTAAAACAAATCCACATACTCAATCATCTTTTAGTCTTCTACAATTGCTAAAACTCACGTGGTACTCATGAGATCAAAGTTTCAGCTAGACACAAAGAAAGAAAGGGGCTTATAGTTTCGCCTCCCAACTATTTACCTCAAGGGTAATGTCAACAATAATAATTCATGAATACTTACTTCCAAGTTGACATATGAATATAGATCTTTCCCTAGCACATGACGTTAGCCAAGATAATGGCGAAATAAGGAATTGGTGTCGATCACCATGACTCTTTTAAGGATAAAAAGTAAAGGTACAAGATAGGCCCTTCGCACAGGGAAGCAGAGGTTGTCATGCGCTTTTGAGGTTTGGATGTGTGGTCTCTTAGTGTGAAGGAACGTCACTATATATTGCCTCCTGTGATAAAGAACTTTATTATGCAGTCTGTCGCTTTTATGTCTTCCTCATCGTAGGTTCGTACAAAGCTTATTTTCCACACACTAATAGATCATACATATTTAGGGAGCAATTTTTATTGCTTGCACCGATGACAACTTACATGAGGGATCTTATTCAATCCATAGGTAGGTATGGTGGACTCTCATGGCAAAACTGGGTTGAGGGTTTATGGATGCACAAGTAGTATCTCTACTTAGTGCGGAAGTTTTGGATGATATGAGGTGGAAGCAAGCGTCACATGCTAAGGGATCTCTAGCCATATAACATTGTTCGGAACCAAGCAAACATAATTCAATATGTTATCTTCCTTGTCCAACATCTACCTCTTAGCATGTAACAGTTTAATGAGTGTTCACAATCATAGACGGTGTCAAAGATGATATATTTATATGTGAACCTCTCTTTCTTTATTACTTCCTATTAATTGAAACAGTGACCAAGGTCTACGTTTGTCCACCCACAACAAGTTTCAAATCAACATTCTTTTTATATGTGAAGCCATCACTTCCCATAAGATCATTACATGATCTTCCATGCTTTTGTTCTTTTATTATTCTTTCTTTAGATCATGGCATGAAGCAAGGCCCTTAACTAAAACACTCTTTATTATATGACTCACGAACTTGAATATATTGGGGGTAACACAAAGCAAAACTCAATCCTAGATCATACTAAGAACTTTAAACTACAAGGAAAAGATAAAACCAAAAAGGAACGAACTAAGAAAAAGGTAAAGGCAAAAGATGTGATGGTGATACGATACCGGGGTAACTCCCGCAATCTTGGCACAAGCCAAGGGGAGTGCCCATACCCGTGCTTAATTGTCTTCCTTCGAAGGTGATGGTGGTGGAGTTGTTGCGGTCTGGGGTTGATTCTCCGTCTTCCAAGGCATAGGTGCTCCATCATGGAAAGATGATCGAGTCTCCGGAATCCTCAAATCTGCAGCCAACCGTATTGATTTAAATCTATACTCATACTCACATTTTTGGTTCTGCAGGTCGTAGATCTGGCTTGGAGGTGATCAATTCTGTCATAGAGAGCTAGTTGATTCAGCCAAGCCCGGGCCGAACCATCCAGCATCAGGGGTAAGTGCTTCATTGCGACGTTGTCGTTGCCGCCACCGACCTGAACTGCCACTCGGTAATCGTCCAACCATGTTTCCGTCTTGGACTCTCCGGTGAACTTGCTAATTTCGACCGCCAACCTGAAGTTGGGGGGGAATATCAGCAGAGCGGATTGCTCGACTGAAACACTCGGGGCCGGAGATGAAAGAGCCACTTCCACTCGGACGATCTCCGTCGTAACCGTCATGGTGGGCTCGGCCTCTATCGACTCTCTTCTGAGTGAGATAGTCTCTTGCATCACGCCTTTGGTCGCGTTCATCGCCCACCGATAGCCTTTCATCGTAGTGCTAGAGCACGTACGAACCACTCCGCGGAGGAGAGCGTGAACGATGGCGATCGTCGCGATTGAACCGGGGGGAGCGGATTCCGCCCCTGGTCTCTGTATCGATCTTCTCGGCGATCCCCTTCTCTGCAATATTGAGGAGAACCCGGACTGTAAACTAACCGAACTGTATCTGCTCGGATGGAATTGATGTGCAGTCTGTTGTGAGACTGAGAAACAACAGAATTATGATGTTGTGCCGCCTGCAACAACGCGCGGATCTGCTCCAAACCTCTTCCCGCTTCTGAATTCGTCGGCTGGATGGAGTCTGCTATCCTTGCAGCCGCAGCCAAGTTGAGGACGGGCGTGCAGAGTAACTCAACGTTGTTTTGATGAGAATGACGACCAGAAGTAGGAGGGTGCTGATGAGGACGTGCGCCCAAAGTCTCTCCGTCTTCCTACTTGCCCTGACTGGTCTTTGACGAGCTCTCGTGTGAGCCGGCCATGAAGATCTCCGCCACAGGGCTGCAGCTCTCACACTCGGAAGAGGAGCCATACGGATCTAACACCGAGTGGGAGGCAGCGTACAGAGGAGTAGCAGGCTCGATGGATGCCACTTGTGGTGAAGATGCCTAACGCGCGAGTGCATGGCGCACCCAACACTGGAGCCGCGAGCGACCGGATCGCTTGTTGCGACGCACGATGGGGAGCGCAGTCGACAGCGGAGTCAACCGTTGGCTGAGAAGAACTCCGCATGAACTAGGACGAAAGTGCATTGCCCCATGAATCAGAAGTGCCTCGACATCGAGAGGCGCCTCCTGAAGCCACGCCGAATCGTCGGCGACGAAAACAAGTGCGCCGAAGAAGATCTCATGGCCCAAGCACAAATTGCCGCCGGAAGACATGGCGAAGGAGGAAAAACGCAAACTTGCCAGAAGTCGCCTAGTCGCTTGCTCCACGATGGGCGCCAACTATCTTGTGAATAAGCCTAACAGTAGATGAGTAGGGTATGAAAGTAGAGGGTAGAGTCCTAGCTACGACAAGGTTGTATGAGTTCAGGCCCCTCTGCGGTGGAGGTAATAGCCCTACGTCTCAGTGCTCTCGAGCTTAGTGTCGAGTGGAATATAGGTGTTACAGAATGCGAACCCTTGTGCGAGAGGGTATGGGTGGCTTATATAGAGTGCGCTGCCCCTCATAAGTGTCTAGCCTTCAAGGGTGCAATAAGTGAGAATAAATGCATACATTACAGGTAACGTATGCTATTAATGACAATAACTACATTAGTCTAATGTATGCCCGTTGTCCTCCCTGGGTGGCTTCTGGCCTTCGATGTCGACTGGCTTCTGGCCTTCACCGAGTGAAATCCAGTCGTCGAGTTTACGATCATCCTCCGAGTGGTTTCCTATCGAGTGGACAAGAAGTTGTCTTAATCCAGTCGGTAGGTATCTTGTGAAGTTCAAGCTAATAATGAGGTGCCCTTGGGTAGGACTTATAGGTCAGGCCTATAAACCTACCCTAGGGCTATAACCCCGTCAGGTATACCTCCTATCTCAGATCCGATGGCAAATTGTTTGTTGCTAAGAATGGGTCATTCTCGAGAAAGAGTTTCTCTCAAAAGAATTGAGTGGGAGGATGGTGAAACTTGATGACGTTATGAACTATCACTTCAACCAGAGAGTAGTAGGGCGTAGGAAGATGTTCCTATGGCGCCTACACTTGTTGAAGAGGACGCTAAATGATGGTGATCATGAAAGTTTAGATCAAATTACTAGCAAACCTCGTAGGTCGACAAGGACATGTACTACTCGAGAGTGGTACGGTAATCCTATCTTGGAGGTCATGTTGTTGGACAACAATGAACCTACAAGCTATGGAGGAGCGATGGTGGGCCTGAATTCTGACAAATGGACGGAGGCCATGAAATACGATATAGGATCCATGTATGAAAACAAAGTGTGGACTTTGGAAGAACTACTTGATGATCGTAAGGCTATTAAGTACAAATGGATCTTTAAAAGGAAGACAGACGATGATGGTAAATGCCAACATTTAGAAAGATCGACTTGTCATAAATAGGTTTCCGACAAGTTCAAGGAGTTGACTACGATGAGGCTTTCTCACCCATAGTGATGCTAAAGTCTGTTGGAATTATGTTACTAGTTCCTGCATTTTT
The DNA here is from genome assembly GCF_904849725.1 of Hordeum vulgare subsp. vulgare. NCBI lineage: Eukaryota > Viridiplantae > Streptophyta > Magnoliopsida > Poales > Poaceae > Hordeum > Hordeum vulgare. Next base: position 514,315,479 of record NC_058520.1, read on the forward strand.
CAACTATGAAATCAGACAGATGGATATCAAAACATTGTTTTCCTTAACAGTTTACTTGAGGAAAAGTTGTATGTGATACAACGAGAAGGTTTTGTCAATCCTAAGGATGCTAAAAGGCATGCGAGCTCCAACAATCCATTTATGGACTGGTGCAAGCATCTCATAGTTGGAATAAGCGCTTTGATGAGTGCTCAATCTTTTGGCTTATAAAGAGTTTATGAAGAAACTTGTATTTACAAGAAAGTGAGTGGGAGCACTATATAATTTCTGATAAGTATACGTGGTCGACATATTGTTGATCAGAAATGATGTAGAATTTCTGGAAAGCATATAAGGTTGTTTGAAAGGAGTTTTTCACAGGGAAACCTGGATAAAGCTACTTAAAATATTGGGCATCAAGATCTATAGTGATAGATCAGGACGGTTGATAAAACTTTCAATAAATACATACCTTGACAAAAGTTTGTTGGTTTTCAAGAAAGTGTATGGTCTATACTTTAACATGTGAATAGCTTGCTACTTGATCATGAGAAGTTTTATGAGAAATGAGTTGTTGTTTATGATGCTAGAAAAAGTGATTGGAATTATCAGTCATCAAACTTATATTCTATGCTAGCATTCACACTTCATAAGTTACTTCTTTTTATCATTTACCTACTCGAGGATGAGTAGGAGATAAGCTTGGGGATGTTGATACATCTCCAACATATCAATAATTTATGAAGTATTCATGACATATTGATACATCTCCCATGTATCGATAATTTATGAAGTATGCATGCCATATTTGCCTATGCTTACAATAATTTTATAACATTTAGACAATCTTTATATGATTTTTGATAATTAACCCGGACTGAGGTTGTTTTGAGCAGAATTACCGTCGTGATGTTTTTTGTGCAAAAAATAAAAGTTCTCGAAATCGCTTGAAACTTTTTTATGATTTTTTCTTCATAAAATAATAAATACCAGAGTGAAGAACCATAGTAGGGGTCCACCTTTGGGACACAAGACAAACACGGCGTGCCCACCCCTGGCTGCGCCATGATAGCTTGTGGGGCCCACATGCCCGGTGACGTGATTCCAACGCTGAAAAATCCTATAAATACAAAACCCCGGAAGTAAATCTAGAACTTCTACTTCGCCAGCGCAACTCTCTGTATAGAAGATAAATCTATCTGGAGCCTTTCTAGTACCCGGCGAGAGAGGGGAAATCATCACCGATGGCCATCTCCATCATCCCGGTGGCCTCCATGACTAGAAGGGAGTAGTTCACCCTTGGGGTTGAGGGTATGTACGAGTAGGTATGTGTTTTATCTCTCTCTCTCTCTCGTGTTTTTGAGATGTTGTGATCTTGATGTATCACTGGCTTTGTAAATATAGTTAGATCATATGGTCTTTGTCCCTTGCTATCTTGATGTGATGAATTGTATCTTTCCCTTCGGGATTTTGTTATGTCGGATTGAATATTGGATATGAGAACACTTGATGTATGTCCTTGTAATCAACTTGCAGATTCCCGCGGTGACAATGGGGTAATATATGCATAGGGGTTGATACACGTTCTTGTCCTACTTTCTATGATAGAAATCTTGGGGTACTCCTTGAAGTTCTTTGTGTTGGATTGAATATGATGAATCTGAAATTGTTTGATGCATGTCAGATAATGAACCCACGAATACTTGAGGTGACATTAGAGTATCTAGGTGACACTGGGGTTAATTGGTATGTATCATAGGTGTTATTTTACTACAAACTCTAGGGTTGTTTGTGACACCTATAGGAATAGCCCAATAGATTGACTCGAAAGGATAACTTTGTGGTGGTTCTATAACCTAAACCAATTTCTCTTATGTTCTCTGCTACTTATGAACTTTGGAAAGATTCTTTGTTGCACGTTGAGCGATGATCATATGATTCTATTATGTTAGCATTGCTGAGAGATTGCACTAGTGAAAGTATGAACCCTAGGCCTTATTTCCAAGCATTTATACAACATTTTTCTATTTGTTTGACACTTGTTACCTTGATGTTTTTATATTTCCAGAATATAAAAACCTATATCTACTATCCACACTACACCTCTATCACCATATTGCCATTGTATTGGGTGTGTTGGGGACACAAGAGATTTCTTGTATTTGATTGCACGGTTGTTTGAGAGAGACCATCTTCATCCTACACCTCCCACAGATTGATAAACCTTAGGTCATCCACTTCAGAAAAATTTGTTGTTGTCCTACAAAACTCTGCACTTGGAGACCCAGCAACGTCTACAAGAAATAAGTTTCATAATAGACATCACATATCTACCTATGTTTGCAATGCTTTTATATGGTTTTGATGCAATATGATATAATTAGAACTAAACAAGACTGACGCTGTTTTCAACAGAATTACCATGGTGTTGTTTTTGTGCAGAGAATAAAAGTTCGAGGAATCGCGGAACTTTTTGACGATTTTATCTAGAACAAATAAGAAATACTGGAGCGAAGAACCACCGAGGGGGGCACCAGGTGACCCCAAGGCATCAGGGTGCGACCACCCCCTAGCGCACGCCCTCATGGCTTGGGACCACCCGTGGCTCCATTTAGCATGATTCTGACACTGAAAGATCCTATACATAGAGAAACCCTCTAAAATAGAACTTCCGCTCCGCTGTCGCAAGCCTCTATATCAAAGAAACCTTATCCAGAGCCCTGTTCTGGCACCCTGTCGGAGGGGGAAATCATCACTGGCGGCCATCTTCTTCATCCTGGCGGTCTCCGTGATGAGGAGGGAGTAGTTAACCCTCAGGTCTAAGGGTATGTACCAGTAGATATGTGTTTGATCTCTCTCTCTCCCTCGTGTTCTCGATATGTCATGATCTTGATGTATCACAGGCTTTATTAATATAGTTGGACCATATGGTGTTTATCCCTTGCTATCTTGATGTGATGAATTGGATCTTTCCCTTTGAGATTTTGTTATGTTGGATGGAATATTAGATTTGAGAACACCTGTTGTATGTCTTGCATGTGGATACCCGTTGTGACAATGGGGTGTCCTATTGATACACTTGATATATGTTTTGGTACTCAACTTGCGGATTCCCATGGTGACAGTGGGGTAATCTATGCACATGGGTTGATACACGTAATTGTCCTACTTTCTCCTACTGAAACCTTGGGGTAGTCTTTGAAGTTCTTTGTGTTAGATTGAATATGATTAATCTAAAATTGCTTGATGCATGTCGAATAATTAACCCATGGATACTTGAGCTGACATTGGAGTATCTAGGTGACATTAGGATTGATTGATGTGTATCATAGGTGTTATTCTAGTACGAACTCTAGGGGTGTTTCTGAAACTTATAGGAATGGCTCAATAGATTGATCGAAAAGGATAACTTTGAGGTGGTTCTACTACCTACAAAAATTTCATCTTATGTTCTTCGCTAGATATGAACTTTGGAGTGATTCTTTGTCGCATGTTGAGGGATGATCATATGATTCTATTATGTTCGCATTGTTCAGGGATTGCACTAGTGAAAGTATGAACCCTAGGCCTTATTTCCAAAAATTTATATAACATTTTATCACAATTTACTATTTGTTACCTTGTTGTTTTTATATTTTCAGATTACAAAAACCTACATGTACTATCCATACTACACTTGTATGACCATCTCTTCACCGAACTAGTGCACCTATACAATTTACCATTCTAATAGGTGTGTTGGGGACACAAGTCATTTCTTGTATTTGATTGAAGGGTTGTTTAAGAGACACCATCTTCATCCTACACCTCCTACGGATTGATAACCCTTAAGTCATCCACTTGAGGGAAAATTAATACAGTCCTACAAAACTCTGCGCTTGGAGGCCCAATAGAGTCTACAAGAATAAAGTTGTGTAGTAGACATCACCTATGCAGATCTAGTAATTCGGAGGTTCTGTAAATGGCATCTTAGAAATTATGAATCTCAGAATCGCGACCACAAAAACTTGGTCACTGCTTTTCGGTTCTATCGAACACGATCTCAGTTCTGCTGAGGTACTAGGGTTTGGCATAGGCTCTATCTCGGTGGGACCAAAGTGCAAATCCTCGTGGCACCGAATTTGGAGTTGAGAGTTTAAGACAGAGGGTTTTGTGAGAATTTTGTTGATGCTTTTGGTAGCATATCTCTAAGAACTTGACCCACTAGATCATCATTAATACCTCATCCCCTCTTAATAGTATCGTCTTTCCTATGGACTCGATTATGATTAACTCACATAAAACAAAGTATCGAGTCTTGGAGCTTTTTCCAATGGGAGTTCTTTTCATCTTAGGGGATCCTTCTCACAATTCCTAGCCAATCCATTCATTGAACTTTCCTGAAATATACTTGATAAGCTTAATAGTTCAATGAAGTATATGTTGTTGTTAGTTATGAAACCCACCTAGGGAGAAGTTGTGATTTCAATCTCCCTCTTTTTAGTAATTAATGACAACATATAGATCAAAGCTTCGACAAAGGATACAATAAATGCATAGTATCGTCGCTTTGAGAAGTATGTGATAAGCAAGAGCTCCCTCTAAATTTGTGCATTATTTTGATTTTATGTTTGAATGAAAATGCACAATCGATTAGGATCATGGGTCCCTCTTCCATGTTACATACATCTTGGTGGAGCACATAAATGATACGAATGAATTACAATGCACACATTACCAAGCATACAAGTGAATGATCATCACATATATCACAATGATAGGTAATAGTAGCATCAACCATAAAGCGCATGATCAAACGCGACATAGTTTAACTCACAAGATGAGCAAAAGAATAAACCAAATGTATCAAGGAATGAGAGAAGCAAATAAAAATGCAACAAACACTCTCTCGGAGCCCTATGATCTATACAAATTCTCCCCCTTTGGCAACAAGTTACCAAAAAGCTCAAATTCCAAAGAGCTAAGCGTCACTCTGGGATGTATCTCCTCCACAGGTGATGAATTTGTATGACTTGCTGCTACAGTGGCTATTGATATAATCAAGAGAAGAGCGTCGGCGAATGCTTCTACAGACGTCTGCTGGGCTGGTGGAGTCAATACTGGAGGAGCTGAAGGTGGAACAATCGTAGTAGCATCTGGTGTAGGCAATGAAGGTACCAGCTCTGGGGTTGGTACTGCGGATGACGTGGCCATCGTCGTGAACTGGGTAGTTGTAGGAAGAGTAGGACCGTCTTCACCAGAATGTAAACCAGTTGCATCTACCTCCTGCTTGAGACTCTCAACTGTAGTGGTAAGCTCGATGACCTTCACTTCCAACGTGTGAAACTTAGTTTCCATGATCCGCTCCAAGCTCTCTTGGTTCTTCACAAGGTTAGCTAAGCTCTTCTAAATCCTCTGTGTGGCACTAACGAGATAGGTTATCTTATCGTTCTTCGTCTTGTGCATGGGAGCACTAGTGGATCTAGCTGCCTCTGCCCGGGCCTCACCCAGTATCACTGCTAGAGCTATAGATGAGGTGGGATGAGAAGCTTCCATCGTCATGACATTGTTTTCAAACTCTGGCTAAAGCGGCGGGTGTGGGCGATCATGTAGATAAGCGTTGCTCCCAACCTTGGAGTTTATGAGCATTTGGATGTATGGTGCATATCCACAAGACCTCTTGTGGTCAGCAATAGTCTTCTTGATGGTATCGATGATGAGACCCATCACTCTAATATGGATGTTCTTATTGACGTGGTGCAACATATTGATATAGTAGCCTCTTATCATCTTTTCATCTCCTCACTTAGGCATCAAAGTATACATCATGATAGTGTTGGAGGTCGAAAGCCCTCCTAGCAAGAAGTAAACTGAGCCAAACTTCTGAGATTTCACTTATTCCCTAGGGATGACTGTGTTATTGGAAATAATGGGATCACATGATTAGGACAATGACATGATGGACAATACCCAACCGTAAAAGTAGCTTTCGATCGTATCACTATCAGTATTGCTACTCCTTTCTACATGTCAAGTGTATGTTCCTAAGACCACGAGATCATGCAACTACCTGGCACTGGAGGAATGCCTTGTCTGTATCAAATGTCACATTGTTACGAGGTCATCATAAAGGCAATCTACAGGTATCTCCGAGGGTCTTTGTTGGGTTGGCATGGATCGAGACTGGATTTGTCACTCCTTATGACGGTATCTCTAGGCCCTCTCGGTAATACAACATCACAAGAAGCTTGCAAGAAATGTGACTAAGGAGTTAGTCACGGTATCTTGTGTTACGGAATGAGTAAAGAGACTTGCCGGTAATGAGATTGAACTAGGTATGTGTTGGGAAACGTTGCATGGGAAACACAAATTTTCCTACGCACACGAAGACCTATCATGGTGATGATCATCTACGAGAGGGAGATCGGATCCACATACCCTTGTATATCACTAAGAGGAAGCGTATATAACACGGTTGATGTAGTGGAACATCTTCGTGATCCAAATCATAGCCCGTCCCATGATCTCATCACAATCCCCGCGATCCCATCACAATCCATCCCGATCTAGTGCCAAATGGACGGCACCTCCGCGTTCAGCACATGTACAACTCGATGACGATCCCCGCATTCTTGATCCGGTAAGAGGGGCGGAGAGGTAGATGAGTTCTCCAGCACGGCGGCGTGGTGGTGATGAACTAATCCAGCAGGGCTTCGCCTAAGCACCGCCGAACTAGACTAGAGGAGAAACAGATCTAGAGAGAAGTAGAGGGAGCACGTGGCAATTAGGGTTAGCCCTCACCTCTAAAACCTCTAGTATATATAGGAGGGAGGTAGGGGAGGAGGCAGCCTCAAACCCTCAAGGTTTGACCAAAATTGGAGGTGGAGGAGTCCTACTCCAATCCTACTAGGAGTAGGATTGGAGGAGTCCTACTCCAATCCTACTAGGAGTAGGATTGGAGGAGTCCTACTCCAATCCTACTAGGAGTAGGATTCCTCCTCTCCACTTGGAAACCCTTTCCACCTTTTCCACCTTTGGGTTTCTTTCCTTCCCACCTCCAATCCGCCTTGGGATTTAGTGGGGGCTTCGGCCAGCCCACCAAGGTCTGGTCCACGTCCTCCCATAGGCTATGAGACCCTTTGGGGTGGGTGGGCCCACCTGGTGGACCCCCGGAACTCATTCGTCACTCCCACTACACTAACGGAAATGTGTGAAACTTTTCCAGAGTTCAAAAACCACTTTCCTATATATCAATCTTTACCTCCGGACCATTATGAAGCTCCTCGTGATGTCCGGGATCTCATCCGGGACTCCGAACAACTTTAGGTTATCAAACACACATAACTCAATAATACCAAAACGTCACTGAACCTTAAGTGTGCAGACCCTGCGGGTTCGAGAACTATGTAGACATGACCTGAGAAAATCCCCGGTCAATAACCTATAGCAGGACCTGTATGTCCACATTGGCTCCTACATATTCTACGAAGATCTTATCGGTTGAACCTCTATGTCAAGGATTCAGTTAATCACGTATGTTGTTCCCTTTGTCCTTCGGTATGTTACTTGCCCGAGAGTCGATCATCGGTATATCCATACCTAGTTCAATCTCATTACGAGCAAGTCTCTTTACTCGTTCCATAATACAAGATCCCGTAACTAACTCCTTAGTCACATTGCTTGAAGGCTTGTTGTGATATTGTATTACCGAGTGGTCCCTGAGATACATCTCCGTCACACGAAGTAATAAGTCCCAGTCTTGACCCATGCCAACCTCACATACACCTTTGGAGATACCTGTAGAGCACCTTTATAATCACCTAGTTACGTTGCAACATTTGATAACACACAATGTATTCCTCTGGTGTTCGGGAGTTGCATGATCTCATGGTCATAGGAACAAATACATTGACATGCAGAAAACAGTAGCGATAAACTGACATGATCATATGCTACGTTCATAGTTTGGGTCTTGTCCATGACATCATTCTCCTAATGATGTGATCCCGTTATCAAGTGACAGCACCTGTCTATGGCCAGGAAACCTTGACATCTTTGATCAATGAGGTAGTAAACTAGAGTCTCACTAGGGACAGTGTGTTGCCTATGTATCCACACATGTATTTGAGTTTCCAATCAATACAATTCTAGCATGGATAATAAACGATTATCATGAACAAGGAAATATAACAATAACCAATTTGTTATTGCCTCTAGGGCATATTTCCTACAGTCTCCCACTTGCAATAGAGTCAATCATCACTATGTGATTGTAATGAATCTAACACCCATACAGTTCTGGGGTTTGATCATGTCTTGCTTGTGAGAGAGGTCTTAGTCAACGGGTCTGAACCTTTCAGGTCCGTGTGTGCTTTACAAATCTCTATGTCATCCCATAGATGCTGCTACCACGCGCCATTTGGAACTATTCCAAATGATTGATCCACTATACGAATCCGGTTTACTCCTCAGAGTTATTCGGATTAGTGTCAAAGCTTGCATCGACGTAACTCTTTACGACGAACTCTTCAATCACCTCCATAATCGAGAAAATTCCTTAGTCCACTAGTTACTAAGGATAACTTTGACTGTAGTTCAGTGATTAAATCTTGGATCACTCTTTGTACCCCTTGACAGACTCATGGCAAGGCACACATCAGGTGCAGTACACAACATGGCATACTTTAGAGCCTATGACTAAGGCATAGGGGACAACCTTCGTACTTTCTCTTTCTTCTGTCATGATCGGGCTTTGAGTCATACTCAAATTCACACCTTACAACACAGTCAAGAACTCCTTCTTTGCCGGTCTATTTTGAACTCCTTCAAAACTTAGCAAGTCATGGATTTCATTGATAGTTGTATTAAGCGCTTCGATCTATCTCCATAGATCTTGATGCTCAATGTTCAAGTAGCTTAATCCAGGTTTTCCTTTGAAAACCACCTTTCAGACAACCCCTTATGCTTTCTAGAAATTCTATATTTTTTCCGATCAACAATATGTCAACCACATATACTCATCAGAAATTCTATAGTGCTCCCACTCACTTCTTTGGAAATACAAGTTTCTCACAAACCTTGTATAGACCCCAAAACTTTGATCGTGTCATCAAAGCGTATATTCCAACTCTGAGATGCTTTCTCCAGTCCATAGAAGGATCGCTGGAGCTTGCATACTTGTTAGCATCCTTAGGACTGACAAAACCTTCTGGTTGTATCACATACAACCTTTCCTCAAGGAAACCTCGAGGAAACAATGTTTTGACATCCTATCTGGAAGATTTCATAAATAATGCGGCAAATGCTAACATAATTCCAACAGACTCTAGCATCGCTACGAGTGAGAAAGTCTCATCATAGTCAACTCTTTGAACTTTTTGAAAACATGTTTGTGACAAGTCGAGCTTTCTTAATGGTGACTTTTCATCATCATCGTGTGTTTTCCTTTTATAGATCCATCTATACTTAACAGTCTTACGACCATCAAGTAGTTCTTCCAAAGTCTATACTTTGCTTTCATACATGGATCCCCTCTCGAATTTCATGGCAGAATCCAGGCCCACCATCGCTTCTCCATAGCTCGTAGATTCATTGTTGTCCAACAACATGACCTCCAAGATAGGGTTACCGTACCACTCTGTAGCAGTACATGACCTTGTTGACCTACGAGGCTTGTAGTAACTTGATCCAAAGTTTCATGATCACTATCATTAGCATCCACTTCAATTGGTGTAGGCACCACAGGAACAATTTCCTGCGCCCTGCTACACACCATCCTCGCACTCAATTCTTTCGAGAGAAACTTTTACAACACGGCGGCGTGGTGGTGGTGGTGAACTAATCTAGCCTCCACGTACAACTCGATGATGATCCCCGCCTTCTTGATCCAACAAGAGGGACGGAGAGGTAGATGAGTTCTCCAGCACGGCGGCGTGGTGGTGGTGGTGAACTAATCCACCAGGGTTTCGCCTAAGCACCACTGAACTAGATTCGAGGAGAAACAGATCTCGAGAGAAGTAGAGGGAGCACATGGCAATTAGGACCATTCCAGAGCTCCTCGTGATATCCGGGATCTCATCCGGGACTCCGAACAACTTTTAGTTATCAAACAGACATAACTCAATAATACCGAAACGTCACCGAACCTTAAGTGTGCAGACCCTGCGGTTTCGAGAACTATGTAGACATGACCTGAGACACACCCAGTCAATAACAAATAGCGGGACCTCGATGTCCATATTGGCTCCTACATATTCTACGAAGATCTTATGGGTTGAACCTCTATGTCAAGGATTCAGTTAATCACGTATGTTGTTCCCTTTGTACTTCGATATGTTACTTGCCCGAGATTCGATCGTCGGTATCTCCATACCTAGTTCAATCTCATTACCGTCAAGTCTCTTTACTCGTTCCGTAATACAAGATCATGTAACTAACTCCTTAGTCACATTGCTTGCAAGGCTTGTTGTCATGTTGTATTACCGAGTGGGCCCTGAGATACCTCTCTGTCACATGGAGTGATAAATCCCAGTCTTGATCCATGCCAACCCAACACACACCTTTGGAGATACCTGTAGAGCACCTTCATAGTCACCCTGTTACGTTGTGACATTTGATAGCACACAAGGTATTACTCTGGTGTCCGGGAGTTGCATGACCTCATTGTCATAGGAACAAATACATTGACATGCAGAAAACAGTAGCAATAAACTGACACGATCATATGCTACGTTCATAGTTTGGGTCTTGTCCGTCACATCATTATCCTAATGATGTGATCTTGTTATCAAGTGACAACACTTGTCTATGGCCAGGAAACCTTGACCATCTTTGATCAACGAGCTAGTCAACTAGGGGCTCACTATGGACAGCGTGTTGTCTATGTATCCACACATGCATTTGAGATTCCAATCAATACAATTCTAGCATGGATAATAAACGATTATCATGAACAAGGAAATAAAATAATAACCAATTTATTATTGCCTCTAGGGCATATGTCCTACAGTATGGAGATTCCGGCGATCGAATCTCGGGCAAGTAAGATACCGCTGGACAAAGGGAACTGCATACGGGATTGTTCGGTGTCACCAACTTTCATATTTCGTACCCACCGAGTTTGACCTCACATAGAAACCCTATCCATTCCCACCAAATTGGTGCAACTGAGTCCATATCGGTGCTACGAGTTTGGTGGCCAACTTTCGGGTGCCTCGATACGCATAATCGGAATTTCCGAGTTTGAGTATGGGTGCCACCGACTTTGGCCATCTGACCGTTAGCCACCTTTTGGGTGCCACCGAGTTTCATATATCGGTCTCACCGAGATTTAAAGGTGCATACCTTTAGTGCATATCGGTACCACCGAGTTTCCCACTTCGGTAACACCGAGTTTTCCACTTTGGGTGTAACGGTTGGATTTTGTGTGCTACCTATATATACCCCTTCACCCACCTCTCATTTGTGGGAGAAGCACTCAGAATACACACTTCATATCAAGATCCATTTTCTGAGAGAGAATCACCTAATCATGTGTTGAGACGAAGATATTCCACTCAAATCATTTGAATCTTCATCTCTAGCCTCCCCAAACTTGTTTCCACCAAATCAATCTCTCCTACCCATGCATATTCCGTGAGAGAGTAATTTTGTGTTGAGGAGACTATCTTTAGAAGTACAAGAGCAAGGAGTTCGTAATTCTACCACATCTATTACCTTTTGGAGGGTGGTGCCTCCTAGATTGGTTATGTTTCTCTTGGGAACCTCCTACTTTCTGTTGTGGAGTTGAACCAAGAAGTTTGTAAGGTCAAGGAGATCGCCTACTTCATGAAGATCTACCGTGAGTAAGGCTAGTCCTCCGTGAATGAAAGTCGTGATGGAATAGACAAGGCCGCTTCTTTGTGGACCCTTCGTGGGTGGAGCCCTCCATGGACTCTCGCAGTCGTTATCCTCCGTGGGTTGAAGTCTCCACTAACATGGACGTACGATAGTGCCACCTATCAGAACCATGCCAAAAAATCGCCGTGTCAACCTCATGCATTTGATCTCCCTACCTTACTCATTTACTTTACACTTGCATGTTTTACTTTCCACTCCTATACTCTTAGAACTGCATGTGTAGGCTGTACTTGACTTGCTATAACTGCCACAGCCGCCTCTCAACTAAAATTGGGAAAAGGCAAAAAAAATATCTTGTCAAGTAGTCTAATCACACCCCCCCTCTAGACATACTTTCGAAGCTTTGGTCTCCATTGAATTGGTGTCACAACCTAGGAGAGTATGGCGTCGAGTGAGGAGAATTATCACCGTAGAGGTTCATACTCCGATGGCGCTAATTTTGCTAGTTGGAAGCATAAGATGAAAATGTATATTCTTGGTTTTAATCCTCATGTTTGGGCTATTATTCATGTTGGTGTGCAAGGTGATTTCTTCGTAGAAGGGCGTGAACCGGGTCGTGATGCGACAGCCGATGAACTGAATATGTTGCAACTTAATGCACAAGCTTGCGACATCATCTTCATCTGTCTCTGCCCCGAAGAATTCAACAAAATCAGCCGCCTTCAGAACGCAAAAGAAATTTGGGATACTTTGATCAATATGCACGAAGGTACTGATTCTGTCAAAGAATCTAAGTTGTATGTGCTTCAAATTCAGTTTGACAAGTTCAAGATGAAGGATGGTGAATGTGTAGCTGAAATGTACTCTAGGCTAGCTCTCATCACCAATGAGATTGTCGGCTTAGGAAGTGAAGAGTTGGCCGACAAATTCATCATCAAGAAGATACTTATAGCTTCTGATGGAAAGTATGACCCAGTGTGCACATTGATTCAAATAACGCCAGACTACAAATATCTCAAGCCAACAGAAGTCATTAGTACGATTGTCGCTCATGAGATGTCACTCAAGGACAAAGATGAGCTTCATAACAAATCAAGCGGTGCTTACAAAGCTTCATGTGATGCTCTCGCTACTTCGAAGGACAATCTTTTAACTCATGAAGAGATAAGCCTCATGGTCAGAAAATTCAACAAGTTCTACAAGAGTAGAGGCAAAGAGAAAAGCTCAAGCTCAAGGTATGATGAGAAGCATTCGTCTAGTCGTGACCGAAACTGCTACAACTGTGGGAAGCCTCAACACTACTCCAATGAGTGCTCGGTTCCCTACAAATGAAGAGAAGTGTCACCTCGAAGACGAAGCTCAAGAGATGAGTCACCTCGCAGAGAGAGAAGGAGTAGAGAAGATCGTTATGAACGAAGACACTCACGAAGAGGCAAAGAATCAGAGAAGAAGGAAAAATACACCAAGAGCAAGTCAAGACGAATACATCAAGCTCATGTTGGTGAATGGGTTTCTCGCTTCGAGTCTGACAACCACTCCGAGAGAAGCTATCACTCCAACTCCGACTATAGTCAAGATGAAGGTGTTGTCGGCATTGCACTCGTTTCCTCCAACTCCTATGACTTATTTGATTCACCAAATGAGGGAGTCGGAAACTTCTTCATGGCTAAATGCCCCAAGGTATCACACCCCGAGTATCTTGATTTCAATAGTGATGAGGATGAGTTGTTAGGAGAAGATGACTTGCGCTTTGATAAAACTAGTTATTGCACTGAAAATGAACTTGCTAATTATCATGCTTGTCAAGAGAAATCAAATGATGATGATAAGAAAGAGATTCAAGGACTAACTCAAGAGTTAAACACTCTTAAGTTAGCTCATGAAACTACTCTAGAAGATCATAGAGAGCTTGCAAGAACTCATGAGAAGCTACGCTTCAAGAAGCTCAATTTGGAGCAAGAGCATGAGTTTCTAAAAGCGATCAATGATGATCTTCGAAAGAAGAGTTCTTATTATCTAGCCAAACGATTACTCTTGTATACTTTTGTTCCGCAAGTTAAACCTAAGAAAACTAGTAACAAAGGCAAGAAAGTTTCTTCATCTAGTAATAGTCATGCTAAAGCCAAATCTAATGATGTTGTTGCTAGTAGCTCTCTTGATTGCACTAATGATTCTCTTATCCGAGCTACACTTGAACTATAAAATGATTTATTGAAAGGGATTATAGAGGGAGGTTTCTTCCAAAGTCTTGCCAGAAGTAAGCAATTTGAGGAAATTGTCGCAAGCAAGGAGGACATCGGAAGAAACAAGGTGTTGGCTACTTCAACGTCAACGAAGATGATTGGGAAGAAGGTCCATATCCCATTCCTGAGTTTGTTCCTCAAGAGGAGAAGTATGATCCTACTCCTCCCAAGGTAACAAGCTCACAAGATCATCTTCCACCACAAGACCACAAGGGCAAGGGAAAGCTTCGAGAAGACATTGACTTATTTGAAGAGGAACCCCAAGTCAAGGTCAAGTGGATTCCCTAAACACTTCTAGCTCTACCTCACCTAGTGATACCACTACTCCAAGGATCCTCATCAATTTGGTGTGGATTCCCAAGAGGAAGAACTAGAGAGTTCTTGAGGGGTGACTCTGCCAATGAAATTCACTCCCATTCATTTTGGCAAGAACTATTTGGAATCAACCTCAACTATATGCACTAATTCAAGGAGTCACACATTCCCTCAAAGGTAAGCAAGGAACAAGGTAATTAATGCATCTTTGGACATAATCCCATTTGTGTTTCACTCCATGTCCATAGATATTCTTGCATTTGTTCTTTTTGCTTTGGGACTAGCCCATGTAGGTGAGAAGAGTAAGAAACAACAAGGATTGCCCCCAACTCAAGATGATCTTCATCAACATTGAGAATCCACCACTACTTCACCTACTTGAAGTCTCTTATGAAAAAACCCAAGGTTAGTTTGTCCCTCTTAGGGGGGTGTCATATCAAGGGGGACCTTTACTCTAAATCTTGAGTGTAAGCATCTCCTAAGGATATGAACACATTAATTCTTATGTAAAAGTGGTAACCCCACTTGAGCTTAATGAAGAGTATGATGTAATGCCCCAAGTGTAGGTCTTTCCCTTTTTGGACCTACTTCATGTGGGACCACCTTGTCAAAGATTGTGATGTTGTCATTTTGAGCCATGATTTCATGTGTCACCTTCTCTTCTTCTTTTGCATGCATGCATCCATGCCATACCATCCTTGCCATACCTCATGATTCTATGTCCTGTTATGATTGCATGTGATCTTGCTAGGTGTGATGTTGTGGTATTGTAATTCCTTGTGTTGATGCATAGGTGATGTTGGAGTGTGGTGTGTAGAAGTGGTGGTTTGGGATTTCAAAGTTCCTTGCTATTTCAAATCCTTTTCCCTCCTATTATCTCATGTTAAAATTCTATCTTCCCAAAAGTTATTCTAAAATGTCTCGTGATTAGAGTTAATTGTGGTTATGATGATGTGTGAATTTGCTGTTTTCTTCTTTGATTTTAAAGGTGCAAATAAACCCAAAACAGTAAATTAATTACTGTTTTGCATTTATTCCAAATGGCTCCAAATATTGTTTTCCTATTTTATTCTATTAGGCCATAATTCCTTATGACCAGGGGGTATTTCCTTTTGAATTTATCCCAGTAGTTTTATCTTGTGTATTATTTTTCCTCCCTGTGTGTTTTTCTAAATAAAAAAACCCCAGCGTTTTCTTCTCTCCTCTGGCGCAGCATGGGCCTCCTCCCTTCGGTGGCCCATGTTCCCCCTGTCCAGCGGCAGCCCAGGCGAGACCCCCCTCCTTTCTTTTTCCCTGACGCCGTCTCTCCATCCCCCGCGCGTCTCCTCTCCGTCAGGCCGAGAGAGGGAGGAAAGTTGACGCCGTGAGGTCTCACGGACGTCGAGCTCCCCCTTTTAAGCGCGTTGGCGTCCGTGCCCTCTTCCCCTCATCTAGGGTTCCTCCTTCCCTCCCATCTCGCGCCGCCACCATCTCGTTCCCCATCTCTCTCCCCCTCTCCTCTGTCAGGTAAGGCAGTGGTAGGAGTAGCACAGAAGAACAGAAGGCCATCGCCGGCGACCGTCGCGCCCCCGCCTCCGTTCGCCGTCGTCGCCATGTCCGGGCGCTCGGGGTGGATCCCTGCGATCCATTCCCGGCGCTAGAGGCCCCGGAGATCGGCCACACCGACGACCCCGAGCCCGTCAAGGACGTGCCCGCGGTGTCTTCTTCCTCTCCTTCGGTTGTGCAGTTCAGGGACTTCTTCGTCGACGGCCTTCTTCCCCTCCGGCGCTCCTCCTTCCCGATCGGCGCCCCCTCTTCTCCCCAAGGTGAGGCTGCACCTCCCCCTTCCTTCCTCCTCCGTAGCTCGGCTCGGATCTGAACCGTGGTGCGTGCTTATCTCTGTTCGGGTAGACACTGCAGTAGGGTGCAGTGGTAGGGGTAGGATCTGCAGCAGGCAGTGCGTGGGGGCGTGATTACGCAGAGGGGCTTCCTCCCCCTCATGGTAGCCGTGCCGTGGCTAGGCTGGCCCCCTCGCTGATGTGGAGCCATAGTAGTCTACCCCAGCGGCTTCTCTGTCTCAGGCGTGCAGGGTTGATCAGGGCAGCAGGTTAGCGAGGAGGTCCTACTTATGTTTCGTTGCGCGTTCACGTACAGATGCCGTGTTGTAGACAAAGTGGTAGGGGTGTTGTGTGTCTGTTGATTAGAACGTGGGTTCGATCCCCCCCTCGGGCTGTTTGTTTTACTGTTTTTCCTGCGCAAGAGCATCAGGGATAAGATACCCTGTTCTCTTCCCTTAGCCTGTCGACTTGGTGAGAGTGGTGTAGTGGCCAGGTGGTGCTGCTGTGTACTAGGAGGTACTGGGTTCGATTCCCAGGACCCTGATGCATATTTTGTTAAATTTTGTTGTCTTTTATTTTGCTCTTCCTCTTCCTTATGCTTGGGCAGCAAGGTGCCTATTTAATTCTTTCCTGCTGGTGTAGATGTGTGCATATGATCTTGTGTGTGAGTTTTGCACACTAGTGAGGATAGATGATGTTTGCTAGCCTTGTGAACTTATGGTGTTTGCATCTTTGTGGTGTGAAATTACCCTTGATAGGAGATGGTGCTAGTTGTTTTGCCACTTGGAAGTGGGTGTGCATTAAGGTGTGTGGATTGCACTAGTTGAGCATGTGTTGGTGGAGCTTACTAGTTAAGCATGGTAGATTCTTGTGGGGGTTGCACCTTGAGGGTGACATGACTCCAAGGGTGTCCCTTGTGATGCATGTCAGAGTGTGTACCATCACATGCCCATATGTGAGGGTGTGCAAACTCTCTTGTGGCATATGAGTTATATCTTGTTGTGCTTGATGCTAGTGACAGTGTGGTATATGTGTTGGTGTTGTTGATGTGCATGACACAAACATGGGGTTCAAACCCCCATGTAACTTTGTCATTGTGCACTGAAACTCAACCTATGTAATTGACATCTTAGAAGAATACCTTATCAAGTTGCATTTGCAGTTTTGTTGAAAGTTTGGTCCTTGATTCCATGGTATAGATGGAGCCCAAGGGCATGGGGTTTTGTGTGTTAATAGTAGGGGTTTGTGCTCAACACCATAGTGGTGTCAATTACCTCTTGGTGACATGTGTGTGCAAACTATGCCTAGACAAAGTGGGCATGTGGCTGGAAAATTCCAGATTTTTGAACTCTGAAAATTTCACTAAGTCTGGGATGCTGGAAACATTTGCTTCCCCTGTAGATGAGGATGTGCTGGTCATTATGTTGAGAACTGGCCTTGGTTCAGTGCTAGTGTTTTGAACCTGGTATGTTTGTGAAGCTTCCGGTCAATTTTCAAGTCATTTGGATTCCAGTAGCTTGTGTTTTGCTTGCTGTCAAAAGGCTTCAGAACAGAAACAGAAACTCAGGTGCAGGAATTTTCAGTAAGTCCCTAAGATCTGATGGTTTTGGGAAAGTTTGTGGCCTTGTATCTTCTAGATTTTAATTCCTTTTGCTGTGATTCTTGCTGGTTCTTGTAGTGTTCTTGGTTGGAAACAGCCACATATATTATTTGTCATGTTTGAAGACCTGTATCTATGTTGCATGTTGCTCCCAAACAGCTAAGATGCAGATTCTGGCAGATTATGTAGTTTTGCCATTTTGGTCAAAGTATGTGCTTAATTGATGTTGTGGTGTTCTACCTTGCTCCATTTCATTCATGTTGGGTTGTTACATTTCTTGGCAACCTGGGAATACCAGATTTGTGCCAATTGGGAGTGTGGTGTTGAATCTTTCACGTAGAGCTTTATATCTTGTTTCGTTGATTCCCGTTGATCCGTAGCTCCGTTTGCAATGTTCTTTATATGGTTTTGTACCGTTTTCACGAGCCGCATCTGTTCATGTCATTCTCATGCATGTCAAAATAGCTTAGGCACAGTTCTGTCCAGAAACTTGCAGTAGTTTATTTTGCTTGTGCTAGTGATAGAAATAGTGGTGCATGCTCAACTTTCATCTCATGCATCAAGTGATTGTTGCATCTTGTGGTGCTGCTGTTCATTGGCTGTTATTCTTATGTTGGGTAGCACCGGGATCGGAGAACGAATACGTGGAGTCAGGAGATTACGTGCAGGACGATCCAGAACCATTCCAAGCTGAGGATATCACAGGCAAGATGATATGACCTTGATTCCATCTCTAGACTTGTTATGTTAGTTTCGATTCCATGTCATATTGCTCGCTGCCTACCACTGAAATTAAATTGCCTCTTCATATGCCATGAGCCTAAACACCGTACTCTTTCCTAGCAAACTTGTATGGCTAGGTAGGCTTGCTCAGCTTCTAATGTTAGCATTGTTAGTTGCAGGTGTTTTAAACTCATGTGATGACATGAGCTTGATATCATTATATTAAAATGCTGTTATTTATTTAATGCACCTATATATTTGGTAAATGACGGGAGGCCTAGCCTTTTGCCGGGTGCTTTGTTCCGTTATTGCCGCCTTAGTTACCGGTTACCGGTGTTTGATTCCATAATGATCGCTCATTACACGTTCGGGGTTGTTATGGGGACCCCCTTGATAAATCGCGTAGTGCTAAGGCTTGTCCGGCAGGACCCAACATTGGTGTTAATTTGCTAATAACTTAATAATAATCTGCATAGGGAGTAGCTACCCCGAGGATATTTAATCAACAACCCGGGCCAGTGCTCCTCGTGAGTGTTGGTCCAAACTGGGCAGACTATGGGGCCACCACAGGGCAACCTGAGGTTTGGTATACCTGTAGTGTGACTCATCCGGCGTGTCCTGAGACTGAGATACGCGGCTCTTATCAGGGTCGTCGCCATGTCGGGAGGTCCTGCTAGCCTTGCCTTACCTTAGCGGTATATCTTGCGTATAGGAATCCCAGTGAAGCTTTGGTTTCACCCAGAGTTGAGGTTTTCCTCTAAGGAATCCGACGAGATCACGAGATTCGTGATAGAGGATGCCTTTGCGGCCTGTGTTCGTTTGTGATGGACTAGTTGGAGCACCCCTGCAGGGTTTAATCTTTCGGAAAGCCGTGCCCGCGGTGATGTGGTAATTTGGAATATTTTGATAACATCCGGTATTAGAAAACTTAAACATAATCTAATAAAAACTACCAACTGTGTGCGTAACCGTGACTGTCCCTTCGAAGATCTCTCTTCGATCGGGAACACGGTGGAGTTATGAATGCCGTAGGTAGGTGTTCAGGATCACCTTCTGATCAAGTAATCCCGACCGTTAGCATAGACCACCTTTACTTCTCTTTTGCGTAAGTTAGCCACTTATTCAATCATAGGATGCAGCAGCCTGAAACACTTCATCCCTTCCTTACCCAATAACATGACTAGTTCTGGCACCAAGGTCTTAGATTGCTGAGTCCCCGTGGCTCACGGATTCCTCCGAAACTCCCAGCAGGTACAGGTACCCCAGAGGCAGATGATCCCGACGGCACCCAGCTGGCGTGGCAGTACGACGAGGAGACAGACCGCCTTTACGTGAACTATCCAGAGGATTGAGCCGTGATCGTGATCGTGGGCCTGCAGCGGGTAGCATAGCATTTTCCTTGTTTTGTAGTCCGTACCAGAACTACCTTGTTTGTATCTCTGTTGTACTCTGAGTTATTAATAAGAAGATAGTTGAATCCCGAATTGTCTACTTGTATTATTATTTTGTGCTATGTTACTTGCTTGCGAAATGCTTAGATGCGCTTCTTTCCTATTCGGGGGCCTCGACCCCCAGATCGGAAAGGACCGCATCTTGGTCGTTACATATGACCTATGATCAAGTATTCTTACTTGGCTCCTATTTCAATGTACTCATATATAGATGACTTCATCATCACCTAAGTGCTTGATAGCTGCTAGGATGTTTGTGCATGTTCACCATATTTTATCTATCATTCTTATTGCATGAGCATGTTGGTCTCCATGTGTTTGCTCATTCGAGGACATCCAATTGTTGTTATTTGGCTCTTGATTTATTTTTTCCCAATTGGATGGACAAGAATGCCTAGGATCCTTCTCTAGCTATCTATGCTATCTCATATCAAGTTCTATTCATGCTACATCACAAAACTTGATTAAGCACTTGTAGATCCCTTTGTGTGAAGAAGCACTCGAAGTTCCGTATCGTCAAAGGCTGCCTTCCAAAACCTCTTTGTGAATCTCGGTGAAACCAACTCCACAAACTCGGTCCCACTGAATTCCAGAGTTGATCTAGGTTTTCATCTCAGCACCACCGAAATCACAAACTCGGTTACACCAAGTTTCCCCATCAACTTACAGTAGTGGAACTCGGTGACACCGACAACAAAAGGGTATATATTCCAGCGAACCGGATCCTTGATTTCCAATCGTCAAAGTCATTTCCCCTCAAGCCCTAAGCTGCCCTTTGGACCCCTAGTCGTCGCCCTTGACTCCCCGTGCGTATCCGCCGCTGGGAATTGCCGCCGTTGACGGATTCTTCACCACCGTCCCCGTCGTAGCCGTACCGTCGCCAAATTAGGGTACGGATCCGCTCCTTTATTTTGCGCTTCCCTGATCTATTTCATGCGCATCCGAATCTTTATCCACAATCCACACAGTGCTAGCCTCTCCATCCACCAGAAATTCCTATAGATTAGCAAACGATAAGTTTTTAGATTCACCCACACGTAGAACCCATCTCGGTGCCTCCGAGTTGCATAACTCGCTCCCACCGATTTGACTCTAGAGTCACTGAGAATGGACTCGGAGACCGATTTGTCATCTTCAGTTCCATCGAAAGTGATGACCAAGTTTCTGTTAAGGAGTTCATTTGTCTCGGTGATTCCGAAAATTCAAACTCGGTGCTACCGAAGTGTGATATGCAGAAGCTAAAACTAAGTATTTCTTTGCTCAAATTTTTGAAAACATCTTAATTTTGTGATGCTCAACCCTTCTGTCTTTCCTATATCTACTTCACAGGTTTTGTTGTTTGCTGCTGAGTTTCTGCTTATTTGTCAAAGATGTCTGGATCAGAAGATAGTCAGAATGATATCAAAGAACCAAATGTTGAGATGGACTCAGACACTAGTCCAAAGATGTCTCCATCTGACCCAAGTTCTCCTAGATCCCATGGCTTGCCCAAAGCAGCCACCTGATACCTCTCCAACATATCTATAATTTTTGATTGTTCCATGCTATTATATTATCTGCTTTGGATGTTTTATATGCATTTATATGTTGTTTTATATTATTTGTGGGACTAACCTATTAATCTAGAGCCTAGTGCCAGTTTATGTTTTTTCCATGTTTTTGAGTATTGCAGATAAGGAATATTAAACGGAGTCCAAACAGAATAAAATCTCCGGAAGGATTTTTCTTGGACCATAAGAAACACAACAAACTTGGAGTAGGGGGCAGGGCATCTGTCGGGAGGCCACAAGCCTGTAGGGCACGCCATGGGGGGTGGCCGCGCCGCCCTGGCTTGTGGTTCCCCTGCAGGTCTCCTAACCCTATTCTTTGGCCTATAAATTCCCAAATATTCCAGTATCACCAAAAAGAGCCACGAAAATACTTTTATGCCGCCGGGAGCCTTTGTTCCTGAGATCCAATCTAGGAGCCTTTTTCGGTAATCTGTCGGAGAGGCAATTGATCACGGAGGGCATCTACATCAACTCCATTGCCCCTTCAATGATGTGTGAGTAGTTCAGCACAGATCTACGTTTCCATAGCTAGTAGCAAGATGGCTTCTTCTTTCTCTTTGATCTTCAATACCATGATCTTCATGGAGATCTATCCGATGTAATATTCTTTTGCAATGTGTTTGTCGAGATCCGATGAATTGTGAGTTTATGTTCAGATTATCCACGAATATTATTTGAGTCTTTGAATTCTTATGCATGATTTCATATATTTTTCAAGTCTCTTCGAGTTATTGGTTTGATTTGGCCAACTAGTTGGTAATTCTTGCAATGGGAGAAGTGCTTAGTTTTGGGTTCAACCTTGCGGTGTCTTCACCCAGTGACACATTAGGGGTAGCGAGCACGTATTGTATTGTTGCCATCGAGGATAAAAAGATGGGGTTTTCATCATATTGCTTGAGTTTATCCCTCTACATCATGTCATCTTACTTAATGCGTTACTCTGTTCTTCATGAACTTACTAGTCTAGATGCAGGAAGGAGTCGGTCGATGTGTGGGGTAATAGTGGTAGATGCAGAATCGTTTCGGTCTACTTCATACGGACATGATGCCTAGATGAATAATCATTGCCTTGGATATCTTCATAACTATTTTCTTTTCTATCAATTGCTCGACCGTAATTTGTTCACCCACCGTATTATTTTCCTTTATGAGAGAAGCCTCTAGTAAAACCTATGGCCCCCGGGTCTATTTTCCATATTATATTTTCAGATCTATAAACCAAAAATACCAAAATTATATTCCTGCAATTTATTTACTTTTGTTTACGCAATCTTTTTTATATATCTCTATCAGATCTCATCCTTGCAAATAACTCTGAAGGGATTGACAACCCCTTTATAGCGTTGGGTGCAAGTGTTTGATTATTTGTGTAGGTACTACTATTGGGGCCTTGCTTGTTCCTCCTACTGGATTGATACCTTGGTTCTCAACAAACTAAGGGACATACTTATCTACTTCGCTGCATCACCCTTTCCTCTTCAAGGAAAACCAACGCAAACTCAAGAGGTAGCAAGAAGGATTTCCGGCGCCGTTGCCGGGGAGGATACATAGCAAGATCACGCCTACCAAGTAACCACCACAAACTCATCTCTTGCATTTAATTTATTTTTCATTTTCCTCTCGTTTCCCTCTCCCCCACTTTTAAAACGATTTTTAGAAAATACCAAAAAGATTTGCCTTTTTATTCGCCCTTTTGTCGTTCGTCTTTTTGTTTGCTTGCTTGTGTGCTAGATTGCTTGCTTCGTCATGATGGCTCAAGAGAATACCAAGTTATGTCGTTTTTCCACAACTAATAATAATGATTTTATTAGTACTCCGATTGCTCCCGCCACTAGTGCGGAATCTTGCGGAATTAATGCTGCTTTGCTCAATCTTGTTATGAAAGAACAATTTTCTGGCCTTCCTAGTGAAGATGTCGCATCCCATCTAAATGCTTTCGTTGAGTTGTGTGATATGCAAAATAAGAAAGAAAAGGATAATGAAATTGTTAAATTGAATCTATTTCCTTTCTCACTACGAGATCGTGCCAAAACTTGGTTTTCATCTTTACCTAAAAATAGTATTGATTCATAGAATAAGTGTAAATATGCTTTTATTTCCAAGTACTTTCCGCCCACTAAGATTATCTCCCTTAGGAATGATATAATGAATTTTAAGCAACTTGGTCATGAGCATGTTGCACAATCTTCGGAGAGGATGAAACTAATGATTAGGAATTGCCTTCACATGGTTTGAGTTTATGAATGATTATACAAATATTTTATGTGGATTGGTTTTTCCTTCTAGAAATCTTTTAGATTCCGTCGCGGGTGGTACCTTTATGGAAATCACATTATAGAAGCTACTAAACTCCTAGATAATATTATGGCAAATTACTCTCAATGGCATACCGAAAGATCTCCTACTAGTAAAAATGTGCATTCTATGGAAGAAATAAACACTTCGAGTGGAAAGATGGATGAATTCATGAAATTGTTTGCTACTAAGAGTGCTCCTATTCATCCCAATGATATTCCTTTGTCTTATTTGATTGGGAATAATAATGAATCTATAGGTGTGAATTTTGTTGGTAGGAACAATTTTGGCAATAACGCGTATAGACGTAATTTCAATCCTAGGCCTTTTCCTAGTAATTCCTCTAATAATTATAGTAATTCCTACAAAACTTATTATGGAAATTATAATAATAATATGCCCTCTGATCTTGAAAATAATATTAAAGAATTCATTAGTTCTCAAAAAGGTTGCAATGCTATGATTGAAGAAAAATTGCTCACGATTGATGATTTGGCTAGGAACGTTGATAGAATTTCTCTTGAGATTGATTCTTTGAAAATTATATCTATTCCACCCAAGCATGATATTAATGAGTCTTTAAAAGCTATGAGAATTTCTATTGGTGAGTGTAAGGAAAGAACCGCTAGAATACATGTTAAGCGTGAATGGCTTGAAAAGGTGTTTTCTCGTGATAATATTGATGAAGATCTAAAAGTGATTGGTGTGACACCTATTGAATCTTTGTTTTCTAGAATAAATCTTGAAAAGTATGGGACTGGAGATGAGTCAACTTTATTAAAGAGGCATCCCAATGATTCGGAGTTTATATAACTTCATGATAAGATTGATAAAAGTGGGATGGAAGAGGTCAAAACTTTAAATAGCAATGAGCTCACTCTTTCAGATTTCAAGGATTTTAATTATGATAGTTGCTCTTTGATTGATTGTGTTTCCTTGTTGCAATCCATGTTAAATTCTCCGCATTCGTATAGTCAAAATAAAGCTTTTACTAAACATATTGTGGATGCCATGATGAAATCTTATGAAGAAAAACTTGAGTTGGAAGTTTCTATAACTAGAAAGCTTTATGATAAGTGGGAACCTACTATTAAGATTAAAATTAAAGATTATGAGTGTCATGCTTTGTGTGATTTTGGTGCTAGCGTTTCCATGATTCCAAAAACTTTATGTGATGTGCTAGGATTCCATGAAATTGATGATCGTTCTTTAAATTTGCATCTAGCGGATTATACAATTAAGAAACCTGCGGGAAGGATTAATGATGTTATTATTGTTGCAAATAGGAATTATGTGCCCGTGGATTTCATTGTTCTCGATATAGATTGCAATCCTACATGTCCTATTATTCTTGGTAGACCCTTCCTTAGAACGATTGGCGCAATTATTGACATGAAAGAAGGTAATATTAGATTCCAATTTCCATTAAGGAAAGGCATGGAGCACTTTCCAAGAAAGAAAATAATATTACCTTATGAATCTATTATGAGAGATACCTATGTATTGCATACCAAAGATGACAATACCTAGATCTATTGCATTATGCCTAGCTAGGGGCATTAAACAATAGCGCTTGTTGGGAGGCAAGCCAATTTTATTTGTTTTGCTTTTGTTTTTGCTTTTTTTTCAGTGCTTCACACATTGTTACCTTTGTGATAATTGTGTTTTATTGTTTTAATTAGTGTTTGAGACAAGTAAGGCCTTTGGGATGGTTTACGGTGTTTGCAAGTTGATTTTGCTGAAAAACAGAAACTTCCGCTCTGAGTCCAGGAATTTTATAAGTTCATTGGAACGTGCTTTTGATCCGAATTTTTTTCAAAATATTGTTTTACACATTTTCCAGATTGTCCTAATTTTTCAGAATTTTTGGAGTTACATAAGAATTCGAAGTAAACATATTGCTACAGACTGTTCCGTTTTTGATAGATTATGTTTTCTTTTGTGTTGTTTACTTATTTTGATGAATCTATGGGTGGTATCGGGGGGTATGAACCATGGAGAATTTGGAATACAATAAATATTACATCAATATAATAAAATAATGAGTTCACAACAGTACCTAAATTGGTGATTTATTTCTTCTTATACTAACGGATCTCATGAGTTTTCTGTTGAGTTTTGTGTTGTGAAGTTTTCAAATTTGGGTAAAGATTTGATGGACTATGGAATAAGGAGTGGCAAGAGCCTAATCTTGGGGATGACCAGGGCACCCCAATTCATATTCAAGGATACCAAAGAGCCTAAGCTTGGGGGTGCCCCGGAAGGCATCCCCTCTTTCGTCTTCAATCGATCGGTCAATTTACTTGAGGCTATATTTTTATTCACCACATGATATGTGTTTTGCTTGGAGCGTCTTGTATGATATGAGTCTTTAATTTTTAGTTTTACACAATCATCCTTGCTGCACACATCTTTTGAGAGAGAGAGAGAGACATGCTGAATCGTGAATTTATTAGAATACGCTTTATGCTTCACTTATATCTTTTGAGCGAGGCAATGTTGCTCTAGTACTTCACTTATATCTTGTAGAGCACGACGGTGTTGTGTTTTATAGAAATTATTCAACTCTTGTACCTCACTTATATTATTTTGAGAGTTCTTTAAACAACATGGTAATTGGTTTAGGTTATGAATTTAGTCCTAATATAATAGGCATCCAAGAGGGATATAATAAAAACTTTCATATTAAGTGCATTGAATATGATGAGAAGTTTGATTCCTTGCATATAGTTTTGAGATGTGAAGATGGTAATATGAGAGTCATGCTAGTAAGTAATTGTGAATTACAAAAAATACTTGTGTTAAAGCTTGTGATTATCGTAGCATGCACGTATCATGAACTGTTATGTGATGAAGTCAGAGCATGATTTGTTTAATGATTGTCAACCTTTGTGTGGAGGTCGAGATCGCGTGATGGTTAACTCCTACCAACCCTTCCCTAGGAGCATGTGTCTAATACTTTTCTTCGATAATTAATAGGCTTTTGCAATAAGAATGTCAGTTCTTTACGACTAATGTTGAGCATGGATTATACGCACTCTCACCCTTCCACCTTTGCTAGCCTATCTAGTATCGCGCAACTTTCGCCGGTACATTAAACCCACCTTTCTCAAAACAGCCACCATATACTTTCCTCAAAACAACCACCATACCTACCTATTATGGCATTTTCAAAGCCATTCCGAGATATATTGCCATGCAACACCACCATCCCGTTTTTATGACACGCACCATCACTTCCATATTGCCTATAGAGTCATACTTTGTTCTAGATATCGAGTTGTAATCTTTTGAGTTGTAAGTAAATGAAAGTGTGATGATTTGCATTATTAGAGCATTGTCCCGTGTGAGAAAAGGATGATGGAAGCTATGATTCCCTCACAAGTTGGGATGAGTACCCGGACTTTACAAAAAAAATAAAAGAGGCCAGCGAAGCCCATAAAAAATTAAAATAGGCCAAAGATGCCCACACAAAAAAAGAGAAAAAAAGAAAAAAAAATGAGATAAAGAGAGAAGG
This sequence comes from Hordeum vulgare subsp. vulgare, assembly GCF_904849725.1. Taxonomy (NCBI): domain Eukaryota; kingdom Viridiplantae; phylum Streptophyta; class Magnoliopsida; order Poales; family Poaceae; genus Hordeum; species Hordeum vulgare. Next base: position 514,342,786 of record NC_058520.1, read on the forward strand.
TACAATGCTACTATCTTTTCCACACTTGTGCTCGAAAGTAGCACCATGTTCTTCATAGAGAGTCTCATATTCTGTCACTTTCATATAACTAGTGGAATTACATCTTTTCAAAACCACTTAGTTTTCTTTTTGAGCTTTCATACACTTATAGCTCCAGTGCATTTGTTGCATGGCAATCCCTACTCACTCACATTGATATCTATTGATGGGCATCCCCATAGCTCGTTGATATGCCTAGTTGATGTGAGACTATCTTCTCCTTTTTTGCAACCTCCACAACACTCTATTCCACCTATAGTGATATATCCATGGCTCACGCTCATGTATTGCGTGAGAGTTGAAAAGGTTTGAGAACATAAGAAGTGTGAAACAATTGCTTGATTCGTCAGGGTTGTGCATGATTTAGATACTTTGTGTGGTGAAGATGGAGCATAGCCAGACTATATGATTTTCTAGGGATAACTTTCTAAGACCATGCTATTTCGAAAGGAATCAATTACCTTATTGGTATCCTTGAAGTATTATTGTTTTTATGTCAATATTAGACTTTTGTTTTGAGTCTTATGGATCTGAATATTCATACCACAATAGAGAATGTTACATGCATAAATATGTTAGCTAGCATTCCACATCAAAAAAAAAATTATCATTTACCTACTCAAGGACGAGCAGGAATTAAGCTTGGGGATGCTTGATACTGTTAGAAACATGCCCTAGAGGCAATAATAAAATGGTTATTATCATATTTCCTTGTTCATGATAATCGTCTATTGTTCATGCTACAATTGTATTAACAGGAAAGAGTAATACATGTGTGAATAGATAGATCACAATGTGTCCCTAGCAAGCCTCTAGTTGGCTAGCTCGTTAGTCAATAGATGATCATGGTTTCCTGATCATGGGCATTAGATGTCATTGATAACGACATCACATCATTGGGAGAATGATGTGATGGACAAGACCCAATCCTAAGCCTAGCACTAGATCGTGTTGTTCGTATGCTAATGCTTTTCTAATGTCAAGTATCTTTTCCTTCGACCGTGAGATTGTGCAACTCCCGGATACCATAGGAGTGCTTTGGGTGTATCAAACATCACAACGTAACTGGGTGACTATAAAGGTGCACTACGGGTACCTCCGAAAGTGTCTGTTGGGTTGGTACGAATCGAGATCGGGATTTGTCACTCCGTGTGACGGAGAGGTATCTCTGGGCCCACTCGGTAGAACATCATCTTGAGCTCAATGTAACTAAGGAGTTAGTCACACGATGACATGCTATGGAACGAGTAAAGAGACTTACCGGTAACAAGATTGAACAAGGTATAGGTATACCGACGATCGAATCTCGGGCAAGTTCTATACCGACAGACAAAGGGAATCGTATACGGGATTGTTTGAATCCTTGACATCGTGGTTCATCCGATGAGATCATCTTGGAGCAAGTGGGAGCCACCATGGGTATCCAGACCCCGCTGATGGTTATTGGCCAGAGAGGTGTCTCGGTCATGTCTGCCTGTCTCCCGAACCCGTAGGGTCTACACACTTAAGGTTCGATGACGCTAGGGTTATAGGGAATTATTATACGAGGTTACCGAAAGTTGTTCGGAGTCCCGGATGAGATCCCGGAAGTCACGAGGAGCTCCGGAATGGTCCGGAGGTAAAGATTGATATATAGGACGGATGGTTTTGGACACCGGAAGTGTTTCGGGCGTCACCGGTAATGTACCGGGACCACCGGGACCACCGGAGGTGGCCCCGGGGGACCACCGAAGGGGGGCAACGACCCCGGGAGGTAAGGTGGGCCAAGTGGGGGTGGGAAACAGCCCCTAGGTGGGCTGGTGCGCCTCCCCACTCAGCCCAATGCGCAGGGGAGAGAAAAGGGGGGGCAAACCCTAAGCCAGGTGGGCCTAAGGCCCACCAGTTGGTGCGCCACCCCCTCCTCCCCCTTCTGGCCGCCGCACCTCCCATCTGGGGGGGGCTGCCGCACCCCCTAGGGTGGGAAGACTAGGGGTGGCACCCCCTCTCCCCTCCCCCTATATATAGTGGGCACTTTTGGCCATTGGGGACATAGACTTTTCCCTCTCCCTCGGCGCAGCCCTGCTCTTCTTTCTCCTCCTCTCTGCCGGTGATTGGCGAAGCCCTGCCGGGAGACCTCGTCTCTCCATCGACACCACGCCGTCGTGCTGCTGGAGTTCTTCCCCAACCTCTCCCTCCTCCTTGCTGGATCAAGGTGCGGGAGACGTCACCGGGCTGCACGTGTGTTGAACGCGGAGGTGCCGTAGTTCGGCACTAGATCAGAATCGCTGCGAGTATGACTCCATCAACCGCGTTCTAGCAACGCTTCCGCTTAGCGATCTTCAAAGGTATGAAGATCCTCTTACCCCTCTCTCGTTGCTGGTCTCTCCATAGGAAGATCTGAATATGCGTAGGAAAATTTTGAATTTATGCTACGTTACCCCAACAGATACGTCTCCAACGTATCTATAATTTTTGATTGTTCCATGCTATTATATTATCTATTTTGGATGTTCTATATGTATTTATATGTTGTTTTATACTATTTTTGGAACTAACCTATTAATCTAGAGCCTACTGCCAGTTTCTGTTTTTCCATGTTTTTGAGTATTGCGGATAAGGAATATTAAACGGAGTCCAAACGATATAAAATCTCTGGAAGGATTTTTCTTGGACGAGGAGAAACGTAGTAGACTTGGAGTAGGGGCAAGGCATCTGTCGGGAGGCCACAAGCCTGCAAGTCTCCTAACCCTATTCTTTGGCCTATAAATTCCCAAATATTCCTGTATCGCCAAAAAGAGCCACAGAAATACTTTTACACCGTCGGGAGCCTCTGTTCCCAAGAGATCTAATCTGGGATCATTTTCCTGTAATCTATCGGAGAGGGAATTGATCACGGAGGGCATCTACATCAACTCCATTTCCCCTCCGATGATGTGTCAGTAGTTCACCATAGACCTACGGGTCCATAGCTAGTAGCTAGATGGCTTCTTCTTCTCTCTTTGATCTTCAATACCATGTTCTTCGTGATCTTCATGGAGATCTATCCGATGTAATACTCTTTTGCGGTGTGTTTGTCAAGTTCCGATAAATTGTGAGTTTCTGTTCAGATTATCCATGAATATTATTTGAATCTCTTCTGAATTCTTGTATGCATGATTTCATATCTTTGCAAGTCTCTTCGAGTTATTGGTTTGGTTTGGCCAACTAGATTGGTAATTCTTGCAATGAGAGAAGTGCTTAGTTTTGGGTTCATTCTTGTGGTGTCCTCACCCAGTGACATAGTAGGGGTAGCGAGGCACGTATTGTATTGTTGCCATCAGGGATAAAAAGATGGGGTTTTCATCATATTGCTTGAGTTTATCCCTCTACATCATGTCATCTGACTTAATGCGTTACTCTGTTCTTCATGAACTTAATACTCTAGATGCAGGCAGGAGTCGGTCGATGTCTGGAGTAATAGTGGTAGATGCAGAATCGTTTCGGTCTACTTGATAGGGGTGTGATGCCTATATGCATAATCGTTGCCTTGGATATCTTCATAATCATTCGCTTTTCTATCAATTGCTCGACAACAATTTGTTCACCCACCGTATTATTTTCCTTTATGATAGAAGCCTCGAGTGAAACCTATGGCCCCCGGATCTATTTCCATATTATATTTCAGATCTATAAACCAAAAATACCAAAAACATATTCCTGCAATTTATTTACTTTTGTTTCTGCAATCTTTCATATCTATCTCTATCAGATCTCATCCTTGCAAATAACTCTGAAGGGATTGACCACCCCTTTATAGCGTTGGGTGCAAGTGTTTGATTATGTGTGTAGGTACTACTATTGGGGCCTTGCTTGTTCCTCCTATTAGATTGATACCTTGGTTCTCAACAAACTGAGGGAAATACTTATCTACTTTGCTGCATCAACCTTTCCTCTTGAAGGGAAAACCAACGCAAGCTCAATAGGTAGCACCACCAGGCAGAGGAAGAAATTGAATTCTGATGAAGAGGACTCAGATTTTGTGCTAGAGGAAACTTCAGCCCCTCCAAAGGCTCCTTTCAAGAAGGTTGTCAGGTAAAATTATGCTAATCCTGCAGATCTTAGAGCTCCTCATTATGCAAGGTAAGGGGTGACACTTTCTCTTGATAATCCTCCCAAAGAAGGCTGGTACAAAGAAAGCAAGGAAGAGGGTAGTTCATGTTGTTGGAAGAACTACTTCCATGTATGAGGAACCTGAAGTTGCTGGTGAAGATGAGATCCCAGCTCCTCCTAAGAAGAAGAAGCTCATGGCTGATGCTATGCCCAAGAAATCTGGTCCTAAGCCTCCTCCTAAGGCTAAGAGGAAAGTATCTCATCGGAAAACTACAAATGACATTCCTGCAACTGCTAAGGAAAAAGGCCCTGCTTCCAGTGCCCCTGCTGCAGAATAAGAAGATGAGGATGCAACCATTCTCAGGAAGGTCCGACCACATCTTTCAATTCATAATGATGCTCATCCTATAACTGAAGACATGAAGAAGAGGAAGGATGCATGTCTAAGGAAGTGGAGAGCTGCTGATCCATATGATGTCCGAAGGAGAACCGCTTTTGATCCAAGGTTTCACACCAAGGAACAACAAGATTTCTATGAGACTGTCTTGCTTGATAAATGTCCAGCTATCAGTGATATGAGATATGTTGGCTGGGCTTATACCAAAGCCAATGAAGACTTATTTCCCCATGTCCGATATAATTTCACGCTAGTGAACATTGCATATTTTGTTGGAAAGGAGATGACCCCATGGAATGATGAGTTGATCATGCAATTCTACTCGACTGTTCATTTCTATGGAGATGGTTCCATTGTCTGGATGACGGGTGGTCACCGATATGAGTCAACAATTGATGAGTGGGCCACTATCATTGGTGCCCCTAAGCAAAAAGATAGTGATGTTGATGTGTATTGTAAAGCAAAGAAGAGTCACAATTCTATGGTTGACATGTACAAGCCAATTCCTCACGATTATTTGGTTAGTGACAAGATGGGCTCTGTGTACTTCTTGCAAGCAGGAATACCCACAACTAACACTATTCTCAGACACACCTTGATGCCTAAATCAGGTGATGATAAGATGATCAGAGGAGACTCCATCAACTTGCTGCACCATTTGGACATTCACACTTGATTCAGAGTGATGGACTTGATAGTAGAAACTATCCGAAGGACTACTGCTGATCAAAAGAGATCATGTGGATATGCCCCATACATTCAGATGCTTATCAATGACAAGCTAGGCAAGCATGTATATCTCCTTGATCATCCCCATCTACCTCTTCAACCAGAGTTTGAATACAATGGAGTGGTGATGGATGACAATGATCCTAGCTCTGTTGTTGCCAGAATGGAAGCAGAGGCAGCAGAAGGAGAGGCTGCTGGAAATAGGACACCATCAGTTCCATAGCTCATAACTCAAGCTGAGCAAATGAAATTTCTAGTTAGCTCTGTCCAAGGCACGGAGAAGAACATCTAGGAGATTCTGCAAAATCAGAAGAGCCTTGAGAGAGTTGTGGAGACAAAATTTCATGACATGGATGTGAAGGTTACAGAATTGAACCCTATAGTCAAACAGCTTCAACATGAAGTTGACTCGGTGAAGATTCCATGCTCAGATGATGATGTTAATGATGATTACAGTGATGATGATGATGAAGAGTCACCTCCTCGCACTACCACTCAGCTCAGCACCAAGCCTATATCAGATGGTGTACCTGCTCCGGAGACATGACACACTTCATCAACTCAAGCATCTCCACCTTCAGCTCCAGCTCCAGCTCCAACTCAAGCACCTCCAGTATCCACTCCTCCAGCTCCAGGACATTCTGCAGAAGACTTTGTGGAGTCTCTTCTGTCGACTCCATCATCAGCTGCCCAGAGAGACGAGTAGTTCTATACTTTGAACTTTTTGGTAACTTATTGCCAAAGGGGGAGAAATGTATAGATCATAGACTTAGAGTGAGAGAGAGCTTTTGATTTTATTTTCTCTCATTTGTTTTTACAAGACTTTGATATTTTAGATGACTTTATCCTGTTTCTATGTGTGATCATATGCTTTATCTCGTGTGATGCTACATTATTATCTTTTAGCTATCCATGTGATGATCATTCACTTATCTTGTTGGTGTCATGTGCTTACTATTCATTCTTATCTTGTTTGCGCACCACCAAGATGTATGTGACATGGAAGAGTGACCCATGATCCTAATTGATTGTGCATTTGCATTCAAACACAAATTTTAAATAATGCACAAATTTACGGGGAGCTCTTGCTTTTCACATACTTCTCAAAGCATCGATGCTAATCATTGATTATATCTTTTGTCGAAGCTTTGATCTATATGTTGTCATCAATTACCAAAAAGGGGGAGATTGAAAGCACAATTGCTCCCTAGGGTGGTTTTGATAATTGATCACAACATATGCATCATTGGACTAATATGTTTTCCAAGTATATTAAAGAAAAGCAAAAGTTGCTTTGGCTAAAGGCTTATGTGGAGATGCCCCTTCATGCAAGAAAGGAATAGGATTGGCTCAAGCTTCAAGCTAGAAGACTATTTATTTTCTATTTGTGAGAAATCACATTTGAGTCCATAGGAAAGCCAATACTATTAAAAGGGGGTGAGGTATTAAAATGAACTAGTTGCTCAAGTGCTCTAAGTTAGCCACAAAATACTCAGTCATTTTTCCCACATAACCATTCTGTCAAATTTCACATACTCAAATTCGGTGTCACCAACTTTCATATTTCTGACCCATCAAGTTTGATCTCAGACAGAAACCCTAGCCATTCCCACCTAATTGGTGCAACCGAATCCATATCGGTGCTACCGAGTTTGGGTGACCAACTTTTGGATGCCTCGATACACAAAACCAGAATTTCTGAGTTTGAGTATCGGTGCCACCGAGTTTGGCCATCTGACCGTTAGCCACCTTTTCGGTGCCACCGAGCTTCATATATTGGTCTCACCGAGATTCAAAAGTTCATACCTTTAGTGCATATCGGTACCACCGAGTTTCCCACTTCGGTGTCACCGACTTTGCCACTTTGGGTGTAACGGTTGGATTTTGTATGCTGCCTATATATACCCCTTCACCCACCTCTCATTTGTGGGAGAAGCACTCAGAACACACACTTCATATCCAAATCCATTTTCTGAGAGAGAATCACGTACTCATGTGTTGATACCAAGATATACCACTCAAATCATTTGAATCTTGATCTCTAGCCTCACCAAACTTCTTTCCACCAAATCAATCTCTCATACCCATGCATATTCTGTGAGAGAGTGATTTTGTGTTCAGGAGACTATCTTTAGAAGCACAAGAGCAATGAGTTGATAGTTCTACCACACCTATTACCTTTTGGAGGTTGGTGCCTCCTAGATTGGTTAGGTGTCGCTTGGGAGCCTCCTACTTCGTGTTGTGGAGTTGAACCAAGATGTTTGTAAGGTCAAGGAGATCGCCTACTTCATCAAGATCTACCGTGACTAAGGATAGTCCTTCGTGGACGGAAGCTGTGGTGGAATAGACAAGGCTGCTTCTTTGTGGACCCTTCGTGGGTGGAGCCCTCCGTGGACTCTCACAGCCGTTACCCTATGTGGCTTGAAGTCTCCACTAACATGGACGTACGATAGTGCCACCTATCGAAACCATGCCAAAAATTGTCGTGTCAACCTCATGCGTTTGATCTCCCTACCTTACTCCTTTACTTTACACTTGCATGTTTTACTTTTCGCTGCTATACTCTTAGAACTGCATGTGTAGGGTGTACTTGACTTGCTATAACTGCCAAAGATGCCTCTCAACTAAAATTGGGAAAAGGCAAAAAAAATATCTTATCAAGTAGTCTGATCACCCTCCCCCCCCCCCCCTCTAGACATGCTTTCGATCGTACACCACCTTCATTGGATCCAACCACCAACTGCCAGATTCTAAATTTTCACTTTGAAGAACAAGTCCGAGCATATTCAAGCAATGCCTTCAACAGGGCAACAACGCAAAACCATCGTCATTGCGAGGTATAACCAAATCAAGTCAGATCTAGGATTTTCATCCTAGAGCTTGAGACCGGGTACTCAAGAAGCACCACCAAATCAAAGTCATTCATTACTTAAGAAGTACCACCAAATCAAAGTCATTCATTACTTAAGAAGTACCACCAAATCAAAGTTAATCATGTGTTGTCGCCAGCACATTCCGTGATCCCAGCACCTACACTTGATGTACTAGAAATCTCATTGCGGCCGCTACACAACCATTATTTGAGATATATGAACATTTATTTTGATAACCATGTACATTTATTTAACTACATGAACACATGTTCGGTTGTACATGAACATCTCAATAGATCAACATTTATTTTGATAACTATGTATATTTATTCATGATTATTGGTTTTCAAAATACATCAACATTTCAATAGATGTTAGTATTTAAAAAACCGTATAGTGGAAAATAGTTGTATGGCAATTTTCTCAAGTAGAGTGAGCAATTTGTTTCATATACTTCCTCCGATCCATATTAATTGACGTTGTTTTAGTATAAGTTAAATTCATTTATTAAAAATGTAAGATAATACATTATGTGTTAATGGGCCGTTACAGTGGAGCAAATGCATTATTTTGTGTTAACGGCCAGTGACGGAGGACGGCCCATTTAGTTTGCGGGCGGCTTCCCTCCCGTTTAATAGGCCGGGTTTGTTAATAGTTCATGTGGTCGGCTATAGACACGAACAACCCTATATCGGCCGGCGAATTGTTCTGGAAAAAGAAACTACTCTAGCCTGTGGAGACACACTCCACAGACCTCTCCTGAAAAGGCATGAATCCTCCCTTCTTCTCCGAGAAAAGGGGTCGTGAACTTGTTGCGTCGAAAAGAAAAGTAAGAGACGTCGTGAACCATCTCCCAACCCAAGGCACGAATATCGCACAACACGTACGTAGGAAGGGAAGCATCAAGCGTAGCTTCGAAAAGCTCCCATGGCAACAGCAAAAGAAGGTGGGAAAAGCGAGCTCAAGTTCGTCCACATCATGGACGCCCAACGGAAATATGCCTCTCCCCGGAGGTCACGTCCCCTGCCTTTCACGAAAAGAACAGACCGCGCCATTCTAAGGCGCACGAAAAGAACATTCGTTCGCCTCATCACAATCACCCTGGACGCACGCATTATATACAGGGTTCTCGATCGATCGAGCCCAGACAACAACAGCTAGCCTTGATCGTTCGTTCGTCAATCACCAGCAAACCCACACCAACAATTAAACTTCGACCGAGAGCTCTGTGGCGCGCGCGATGGCACGGGCGCAGCAGTTTTTGGCGTGCCTGGCGCTGGCCATGTCGGTGTGCGTGCCCGCCGCGTCGGCGTTCGTGTTCAAGGCCGGGGGCACGGGCGAGTGGCGCGTGCCGGGCAACGGCAACGCCGCCTCCTACAACACGTGGGCCGAGCACACCCGCTTCCGCGTCGGCGACGCAATAGGCAAGTTACACCCGCTGTTACCACTCCTGATCTAACCTCATCTCATCGACTAATGCATGCATATCCCGCGCTCTCGCCAGGATAGCGCGCGCGCATTACTCGTAGCACCGATCGGCAGCACATGCACTGCACTAATGCATGGGTATATGGCCGGTGATTCCATCCCGGCCGTCCCTCGTTGGATCGTCGTCGCTCCGCAAGGAGCCAACCTGGGGATATATCATATACAGTAGTATATGGAATTGCATCGCCCGGATTCGTCGCTCTGCATTAATCGGCATATTTCGGCGTCGGATGCAACTCACCGGCAAGATAGATATATCTGCATTAATCAGCATAATATATATATCTGCACAAACGCGTGTGATTTCGGCGCCGCCCGCGTTACTTCTAGTTTTCTTGGTGTATCTTTTGTTCAAGCCGTAACGGCTATCTCTACGGCTTCAAGCTAGAGGTGACGATGGTCACACTGGCAAGATAGAACGGCGCGACGGCGCCTCCCTGGCCGCAGCCTCGTTTGTCCGCATCAGGCGTGCCGGCAAATGACCAAACTAGACATCCGCCCGGGGTAGTAATTAGGACTGATGAAGCAAAATACTGTAACCATCACCATGCTCGGTAACAACATGCATGGCATTAATTGCTTTCCAGTTTCAACTGGCTTTTTTTTCCAACTCAATTTTCAACTGTGGAGTAGTAGTAATGCATGCTGATCGACTTTTAACCGCGTACGTGTGTGCATGCAGCCTTCACGTACCAGCCCGGCAGCGACTCGGTGCTCATCGTCGACAAGAAGGCGTACGACGGCTGCGACACGGGCTCGCCGGTGGACACCTTCTCCGACGGCAGCACCGTCTTCACCTTCACCACCTCCGGCCCCTTCTACTTCATCAGCGGCAACAAGGACAACTGCAACCGCGGCGAGAAGCTGATCGTCGTCGTCATGGGCCCCCGCGCCGCCACCAACAGCACCTCCACGCACGCGGGGGCGCTGGCCCCCTCGCCGGCTGCCGACAACGGCGGCCAGTTCTCGCCACCGTCCCCGCCGTCTCCCTTCGGCATCAACATCTCGCCCACGGGGAACCCCGACCAGCAGAACGCCGCGGCCACCAAGGTGGCGGGCATTGCCGGCACGGCCGCGCTCATCATCGGGACCATGCTCTACTCGCTTGTTTGAATAATCACGGCTCTGTTTTTACTGCCAAAATTATCTATCATTTGTTTGATTAAGCTTGTTCTTAATTCTATGTCGCATCAACATTTCATGTAAACAGTGTGGGTGAACCATTACAATTGATCAATAAGATGTAAAATGCTGGTGCTGTTTTTTTACCATCGACAAAGTGATGAAATACAAAGATGATTATGTTTATAGAAAATATTAATGATCATTGTGATATATCAAGTGTATGCAAATGCAATACCGCAAATCTTCAAAATGCACAACTAACCCTAGAAAACACCGCAGCTTATCGGTCCACATTTAAACATGTCAATATATATGACACATGCCGGCTGTGTCTGTACAAGTTTTTTTTTAACGACCAATTTATATAGTATGGTTCAATATAAAATTATTAAAAACAACACGCTTAGTTTTACGGCGTAACCCAACTAGGTGGCACTTTTCCACTCAAAGCCACACACAGTAAAAGCCATTGTAGTATGTCTGGCAGAAATATTCATGACATGCTATATTTAACATTGCACGCTTTCTATGAATATTTCTTGCTTAAATTGTAGCCCAATTAGTATGGCACTTCGCATAGTACTCTTAGCGACTAGCCCAAATGCAAGAAAATTTCCATATGCACCTTTCTTAGCCCTTAGCCCTTCCTACTCTCCACCCTCCCCCTCCCGCGGCCTCCGGGCCCGTCCTCCGCGCCCCACATTAGCCCTTTCTGACCCCCCCCCCCCACCCACCCATCGCAGGCCCACACTGGCCTCCCTCCGACTCACCCCTCGGGCTCCGCTTCCCCTTCCCGTCCCTTCCCTACGGCCCACATTAACTCTGTCTGGATCCCCCATCCCAAGCCCCATACTTACCTTCCTCCAAATCACCCCTCGGCCTTTGTTCCCCCTTCCCGCCCACACCTTGCGGCCCACATTAGCCTCGTTCGAATCCCCTAATCCAAGCCCTACACCGACCTCATCCCTCGGCCTGCCCCCTCTCCCCGGCCCCTCTGCGGCCCACATTATCCTCGTCCGAATCCACCCCCCTTCCCCGCCTGCGCACGTCGGCGCACCCACATTGGGCCAAGCCCAACAAAGTGGTGGCATGTCGCAACTCTATTGTATCATGGCCATGCTAATGTGAATTCAAATTATAACAAAGTAGGACTATGGTATGATCAATGAATATATATTTATCGGTGGAAGTTTATTTACTTACCATAGCAGGACACAATCAAGATTTATGTTATTAACGGGTTGTAAGTACATGAATATGTGGTGCCATTATTGATATAATGTGCATATCACCCTTTTTTTCTTTGCTTGATCAATTTGGGTATTTTGATTGAACATATAATCTCCTTCCGTAACCTTGCATGTCATGTGCACACAATTTTCCCACTCGGTCGCGAGTGTAAACATGGGACATAGGGTTAGGATAGTGGAAAGTGATTTATATAAACCATCTTCTATTGCAAATATGGATGTTATCCTATGGTTGAAGTAGGGCTAGCTAATCATTCCCTAATTGCTATATTCCATATATAAGTGTGTCTACATTAGTTTACTTCTAGTGACTACAAAGTCTGCTTTTGTTAACCATTGCATCTCACTATTCACGAATGTATGTACGTGTTGAAGGTCAAATGGACGTTCATGAAATAATAGAATGTACCCCGCCTTGTGTGCCTTTAACGTACTCCTAATATCTACTACATATGTCCTGGTTTACTAGTCCCCTTGTTTGGGTCATATTTTCACCATGATTTTAACTAACAAAATATAAGTTATACAAGCAAAAATATATCACTGAAAACTACATTCAAATATATATATGCACTAAAACTTTGCTAGTCAAATAGGTAGTCAAACTTTGACCCAAACTAGGATGGGGACTAACAAACCCAGTAACCGTCTAGGCTAATTTCGTTCTTTTTTGCTTACCCTGCCCATTCCCCCAGCCTGTGTTTTAATGAGGTAGGGGTATATTTGGAAGCCATTAATTGTTTTCCTTATATTATAGTATCTCATGCAAGGCTGTGTACGTAATTATAAGCATGCTTATTTATTGTACAAAAATTAAACAAAAAGATTTCCATATATTCGCTTTTATTTGGGAGCATTCTATTAGCTAATCTTTTTTACATGCGCTAATAGCTACTGAAGCCAAAAAAAAAAGTGTGCGGCCAACATGAGGGTAGGGTAAGGCCCATACGAATGGCTATATATAGGTGGCAAAGACAAGGGGAAACAACACATCGGTGCTCTACATCCGAGTGAAGTAGACACTAGAGAAACTCATAGGGCGTGGTTCGATTCTGATTTGGTTGATAGATCAACTTGGCGAGGGCATCCGGCCAAGATGCCTGGCAATCGTGGTGGGCGTAGGCGAAAGGCGGTATAATTGTTTCCCTAATCTCTAGTACTAGTTGAAAGTTTTCTTGCATGCTTTCTTGCTACTCCATAGAGTTGTAACATATTGTCTTGTTCTTAGAAAAATTATCTAACCAAGTATGAGTACGTAAGGGCTTGAATTTCTTAGGAGATGTTGATATATATCTTGCAAATCCTTCATCTAGTTTTGAAGAAGTGCTACCTCGGATTACCTGTTACTGTATTTTACATTAACTCAGACGTGTTTTTCATAGATCTACATAATATGAATGAAGTTTTTCTGGTTAGTGGTGCAACCCACTCGTTACAGCAAATTACCATCATCTGTTTTGACATGCATTAGTATTCTAATCCGGGATCTTCATGTTCATGTACTTTTTTTCCCAGAATCGTTCATGTAACCAGTTCATCAATTATGTAAATTCCTTGATCCAGTCATCGAGGTTATCGTCGCCCATTAGTTGTTCTCACAATTTCTTAATCAAGAGTTTTTCGTTCGAGACCCTTTACAGATCTGGTAATCTACATGCACGGAATGGAAAAGGCGGTACATAAAAATTACATCCAAACATAACGCTGTATCTTGTCTGCACCCTTTGCAATTATTTGCTTAGTACTGAAGATATAACAAATCAATAAAATTCATCCTAGAAAAAAATTGAGAAATTTTCCTTTCTAGTATTGGCCTTTGCTTGTGTTTTCCTTGCTTCGTTCACCGTTCTCCCTATGAGCCAAAGTCTACTTCATTCTTGGTTTTTGCCTTTATGCAAGGATGAAAAGGGTGTGTGGGTAGATACTAGATCCACTATGCATGTGTTCCAGATGTTTTGAAACATGAAGATGGGTTTGTATACAGTATTAGAACAAAATTTCCACTAAAATATCAGCATATAGTGATTTTGTTTGTCCCCTCAACAATCCCCCCCCCCCCCCCCCCCCCCCCCCCCATGACTTTAGCCCAAGCTCCGCCACTGTTTGTATACACGTATGCCCGGAACTTGGGCCCACTTGCTCTCTAAAGATTAGCCATACTGCAGGGCATATTTCATGGTCCTGTGCCACCCAAAAATTCCGAGGCAATTTAAAGCATGATGGGCCCCACATAGGACAAAATCCTCTCTCGCCCCCTACGTAGACTAAGAAATACTAATGCGCATCTTCCAAATTTACTTTTCAAGCTATTTAATATTTACAGCGGAGCGTAATCTTTTGCCATTTCGAATGTGGCATGCCATGGTCACAACAGGGCCGTCGAGCACGCGACAATGAGTTGGACATACCACAAAGCAACTCTGATGGACATGATGGCGCTGAGGGATCACAACCCAAGAGGCGCCTACAGAGGCTCAACCCCCAGCAAACTCAAGTACTTGAAGGGTATGGTTCCCATCAAAGAATTTAGTTTACTGAATTTAACGCATCCCCCTTTTTTCTCATTTTCCTCGCTTGAATGAACAGGTTTTTCAGCATATGTGCACACCCTGATGAAAATCAAAGGATGGGGTTGAGCGAGTCGACGGGACTTTCGATGCAGCAAGTCAAGTTTTGGTTTCAAAACAAGAGGACATACATGAAGGTCTGTTCTAAAACATTCCAACTTGGGAAATCTCAGTGACATGTCTTTCAAGTATTACCGCATTGTCATATCTTCACATCTTTAGTTACAGATTTACTGTATGTAGCACTAGCACAGTAGGATCTGACATACAAAATGCTCACAGTGGTAATCGTTCTGACGAGTTATTCCATGACACAAATTGCAGCATCTGACTGGAAAAGAAGAGAGCTATAGGATGAAAGCGCAGAATGAGATGCTGAGGGAGGAAAACAAGAGGCTTGCATCGGCAGCTAAGGCTTCATTTTGCCCCTCCTGCGTTGCTTTACCAGGACAGAATCCCTCTGTAGAGGTGCAAAGGCTGAAGGAGGAAAATGAGTCGCTGAGGCAACAGGTAAAGCCTATAAACAAGCCCTTCTAGCATTTTCAATCAGCTCAAATCTCTCTAAACTTTGAAACATTTTGGCAGATTGTGTTCCAGTTTTATAGTATCTTAAAAGCAATGCTAGAGAAACATATATTTAAGTAACATTGGTGGAATTACATATAACACTAAAGTTACCAAGCCTTACAAAGATTGTATCTCGAGTTAATTTAACGTTTTTTTTCGAGATGATTGTACCTCGATTTACACTGATGTTGTATTCGTTTGGCAGGTATCACAGTTGCGTGCTGAAGCACATCAACTTGACCCATCCACAGTAAATATCATTGGAAGAGAAAATGACATAGATGCGATTGCTGAACTGGTTCAAAATGCAATGCACGAGTTTGTCGTTTTGTCCGAATCCGGTGGACCTCTGTGGATGCCTGTCCCTGGTGGTTCCCTTGACTTGCTGAACAAGGTGGTTTATGCTCAAACCTTTGGCGCAAGAAGCAGTGCAAATGCCATAGGATTCAGGGTCGAGGCTACTCGTGCTGATGGTATGGTCATGATGGAGGCCAAACAGATTGTGGACTATATCATGGATTCTGTAAGTTGAATATAAATCGTACCAAAATCTCTCTTGTTTTTGCGGGTGGGTGATGATATTTGATCCCATTGCTGAATGACTTGCAGGAGTGCTATACATCTTTCTGTCCTGGAACTCTGACTAGTGCAAAAACCACCAAGATTTACAAGTGGCCTACTAATGCAGGCTACAATGGGGCCATGCATTTGGTATGTATGCTTTCAACTCTCTATGTTTTAGCCAAAAATTGTTTGGCATGAGTGTCCAAAAAAATGTAAAATTATACGTACGTACTTATTACCGAGAAAACAAGCATATCCTAAGAAGAAATCAGTTTGCCTCGTTACTCACAGCTTTTTGCCTTCTTTCTGTTTGCTTGAAAACAATAGATGACCGCCGAGACGGTGTTCCCATCACCCCTGGTGCCATCTAGGAAATGCACATTCGTGAGGTGCTGCAGGGGGATGCAAAATGGGACAGTGATCATCGTTGACGTGTCTTTGGACAACGGTGACGGCACCTTCTTCAAATGCCGCAAAATGCCATCAGGCCTACTAATTCGGAGCCTGAACTCCGACGCCAGCCAGGTATGGTAAAAAAGACTTCAGTAATGTAATGATGAATATCTATCAGTATGGTATCGGCACCTTACCCGGTGTTTGATTCGCTGGGAAACCTTCTTGGCAGGTCACTGTCATAGAGCATGTTCAAGTAAATGATGCTGGTGTTCACGAGCTCTACCGCCCAACCTTGAGCGGGCTCATGTTCGGAGCTAGGCGCTGGTTGTCGAGCATTGAACGACAGAGCGCACGCATGAGAGACCTCTTCCTTTTAACCCAAAGCACCTCGGCCGGTAACTAGCTAGAACCTGCAAATATTAAGTCCTAGAACTCTGAACTGAGCATATCCTGAGAAACCAAGTCTTTTACTGGTTTGTTTCAGCCAACATGAATGGGAGGAAGACCCTCATGAAGATAGCGGACGACCTGCTCGCGGGCTACGCCAATGGCATCGCCGCTGTCCCTGGGGGCGGATGGACCATTCTGCGTGGCGCTGGCACAGAAGATGACATCAGGGTCACCTACAGGAGGAAAGATGACGACGACGACACCGCCGTCGTGTCCGTGTGCGCGG
Organism: Hordeum vulgare subsp. vulgare; assembly: GCF_904849725.1. Lineage (NCBI taxonomy): Eukaryota > Viridiplantae > Streptophyta > Magnoliopsida > Poales > Poaceae > Hordeum > Hordeum vulgare. Next base: position 514,359,525 of record NC_058520.1, read on the forward strand.
CCTTCCGTCTGCCCTTGCCGCTCAGGATGGCGTTTGATCTGCTCAGGAACATCCAGTTGCGCCCAAAGGTATGTACTCGTGTTATGTTTGGCATGTGCAGTTCTCCTCTCTCAGCGGCTAGCCAATGTATGTAGTGTACTCATGTTATGTTCTACTCACACAGTGGGATGTGCTGGTGAACGGTAATTCCGTGAGGGAGGAAGTCGCTGTTTGCAAAGGCGTAGGAGGATTTGATGATGTTGTCTCCATACTGCATATCAAGGTACCAGACACAAATACATCTAATTTCAGCTCCGGTAAACTTGCATCTCACTCGATTAACTCAAGTATATTGTATATGTGTGTGATTGATCAGCACAACGCGGAGAACAACGAAAACATCATGATCCTCCAGAACAGCGGCTACGACGTGTCGGGCGCGTTCATGATCTACTGCCCTGTCGACATCCAACTGATGAACGAGATCATGAGCCCTAGTGACATGGGGGAGAGCAACAAGGTGTCTCTCTACCCCACCGGCTTCTCCCTCCTCCCCGTCGACGACTCTGCCCTTGGCCTCGGCGAGGGTGGAGCAACTCTTGTGACCGCGGGGTACCAGATTCTGCTCAAGCTCGCTCGTGGCACCGGCCTGTATCCTAGGTCCGTGTCCACGGCCGTCAGTCTGATGACTGAAAACATTGCCACCATCAAGAAGACTCTGACCAACAGCCACCCCATCTTCTATAAGAAAAGGCAGTCCCCCAACAATCTCGGCTAAAATGTACCCAGGTAACTCTGCTTCCTGTTAAACTCCGCTAGTCCTCACCTAGCTAGTTCCCAGTAATTTGGTGATGACGGCCTGTTATTTGCACAGGGGCAGAAAGGGGAGAAGCGGTCGATGCTGGTGGAAGTCTGTCAAACTGCATTTCGATCTCCTGGCGTTACTGCAATATACCCCCTCCGTTTCATAATAAGTGTTGTGGTCTTAGTTCAAAGTTGAACTAAAACCACAACACTTACTCTGGAACAGACGGAGTATATTGTTATATTTACTTTACTACTTGCGATTTTCTATTTACAATAAGAACCTGTAATAATGGATTAAGTACTAGACATGTCTTTATCAAGAAAAGAACCCGGCCTATATATGGTCAGGTTTGCTTTACTCTTTGTGAGTTTCAGCTTATATTAAAAACTTGTTGTAATAATTGTTCAAGAACTAGACCAGTTGTTGTTGATGATGATGTTGTTGTTGTTATGCTATACTCTTATAATAAAATTTGTTGTAATAATGTGTTCATGAGATTCCTATTGACAAGTTAAAACTTCGGTTCAGTAAATGTGTTGTACTTTCAAAAGAACATGATACAGATCCAGCATAATGGTTCTGTTTCGGTTACTACAGACTAAGGATTAGGTTTTCATATACCAACACAAAAGAACCCAGCACGATGGCACATTCTTACTACCACTGCATATCTCAGATCAAATATACCACCAATTGAATGAAATGGAGGACTGAAGCAAGTCACCTCTATTTTAAGGTGGGCGCCAAGTGTATCACACACTATTTGCATTTACTCCACTGTTCAAGCTGCCAGCATTTCTGTATTCTTCAAAGTCCTGTACATTTGCAGCTGCCCAAAGGATAGCAAGTAATTCTTCAGGCAATATATGTACATCCATATTTATGCATAGGTTCTGGCATCGTCACGAGATTCACAATTCCGTATATAAAGATCATGGATGCAAGATTTGACATGGTAGCTTGAGGGAGAGAAAGATACATTAATCAAGGAAGAAAATAAAGGAAACTCATTGAAATTCACAAAGCAGTTGATCATGTCCTTTTGTAGGCATGAAGCGACCCTTAGCTTGTTTTGCAATGGCAGCCACTGTAGGCAAAGGTGGTTGGATGTAGAATATCCATTACCTCTTATTAGGTCAACAAGGCATTGTTTCAAGGCCATCAACGATACACAACAATTGTTCATACTATCAACATTTTTCAAGGAATTAATAACACTAGGATGCTGCTATATTTGGAGTCAAAAGTAAATGCATGTCCACATAAGCATAGATGGAAACAATTGTAGAAAAGCTAAACATTTGAACATTCGTCAATTTATTCCAAATCCAGCTCAAACTCTGCAGAAGAACTGGTGTACATGCACAGGATGATAATCCAAGATTGGAAGAACAAAGCAGCAACACAAGAAATTATGGCCATCCAAACAAACATATACCCAAGCTAAGCTGAATTTACATAGCAAGAAAGTACACAGTACACGAAGCATTAGTACTAAGACATGCCATCTCACCTAGTACCAGTGAGGTTCAGCGTAAGCTTTACCACTTTGGCTTGCCATGATGAAATGCCGTGAGGAGCGGTTCGATGAGGCAGACATAGGCCATGAACACGAGAGCCAGCACGATCAGGTTCAGGGCAAGCCTCCTATAAGAAGGGCTCGCCATGGCGAAAGAAGTGGGCACGGAGCTGTCCTCCTTCATGCTGCGGTTGCAGATGCCTCCACCACGCATCATATGGCACCTCACTTTTCTCCTGCGCCCACCCAATGCTGCCTCGCTGCCTGCACATGTCTCCCGGCTGTATCGCCTAGCAGTAGTCACCGGGGGAGTACCTACATACAGCTAGAGGGGTGCACGAGAAAACAGGAAGAGGAGCAGCACTCCTCTGCCCAATCACATAAACAACAGCATTCAACATGGCATAGTTAAGAGACTGCCCCTACTTTCGAGTTTAACGGTTCAAATGGATGCCCTTTCATAACCGAATTTGCCTTTTATTTGATGAGTGCTGTTTTTAAATCCCACATGTCCTGTTGATTTGGCGCTGCACGATACTCTTGTAGGGTTTGGAGAACCTTTAACTACACAAAGTTGGCATACAGCTCCCCTGCGAGATATACTATAGAGAAATCCCAATCTCACAAGTTCTACTGCTGACCCATATATGCTTCACAGGACTTCAGTTTTAGAATAAACTCAAATTTTAATATTGTGGTGTTTTGTCAACTCTAGCCTACCCCAACTTGTTTGGGACTGAAAGGCTTGGTTGTTGTTGGTGTTTTGTCAACTCTGGCAACTTCAAGTTTGAATAATTACCATTTTAACATTAGGTTTTTTTAGCTAATTCTGATTCTGGTAGTTATTCCTGCCTTCACTTTTCCACACTAAGGGAGATCCCAGTTCTCAATTGCACTACAGTCAGTACTTTATATAAGAACTATTTTAGGCAGGAGGCTCAATAACAGAGTTGAAGTAACAAAGCTCGTTTGCATGTAACAGTAAGCTGGAGTGAAAAGATTACAAGAATAGCTCAATGGACCAAATGAACAGGGAATTTTCAGAAAATTTCATATTTTTTATAACCACAGCAGACAATGCATTCAACAAAAAGCATTCCAGGAGAAATTTGTTATTCACTAACTTATAAGGGGGTTCAGAGGTTAGAACAGGCTAGTTAAAAAGGTGGTACAAAGTCAAGTTAGCCAGTAAAGTAAAATATCTTTACCTAGAAACAGAGTAAGAGGACAAAAGTGCACCAGCTTCCCTAACCTTGTTGCAAACTTATCATGATCACATATTGGCATATCGCCTACACTTGTTCATCTCTGAATGTTTGTTGCTTGCTACAGCTTCAAAGTTTTTGGAATATCATCTGACAAAACCATGTGTGATCATATCCAGTTATGAATCGCATGATACGTTGCAATGTTATGAACTATAACACCAACTCAGTTCTTGAACGCGATCAGAACTTCCATTATCCTAAAGTTGCGCTTTCTCAGCTTGCCACTTTGAACTGCCACAAATTCAGTGAGGAATCGCATGATAGGTTGAAATGCTATGAATTGAGGCCAGCCCAGTTCTTGAATGCGATCAGAGCTTCCATTTTCCTAAAGTTGCGCTTTCTCAGCTTTGCCACTTTCAGCTTCTTGTGGGTTTCCATGAATGCTTGTTTGTGCCTCCACTTATCCACAAATATTTTTGACTCTTGTGCCTTCTCTATCACCTGCATTGCCATATCAAAAAAGCCACCCTTGACCAAAGCATGA